>NC_139988.1:27485874-28086063 GCF_964263955.1 Coregonus lavaretus
AAGCTTCAGCCAGCTACACCACAGACAGGAGGAGATAGGCAGGGCCAAGTACACACAGTGAGAAACAGACAGACACACACAGACGGTTCATTATAACTCGCTGTTTGAACAGGTGTCTGGCTGACAAGAGACAGTGTTGTGTGTGTGAGAGTGAGATGAGTCAGTGAGACATCACTCTACACCTAAAGCTGTGAAAGCCGATTCTTTCTAAAGCTGCTTGTCTAAAACATCACTGTCTTAGCTAACCAGAGGCCACCATGCTTTGGGCTACTCTATACCTCGCTC
Source organism: Coregonus lavaretus (assembly GCF_964263955.1). Lineage (NCBI taxonomy): Eukaryota > Metazoa > Chordata > Actinopteri > Salmoniformes > Salmonidae > Coregonus > Coregonus lavaretus. The sequence continues at coordinate 27,486,160 of NC_139988.1, forward strand.
TGTTCAAATGATTAAGACAACGTGAACAAATCAGTAATTTAGCAGATACTAGAGTGATTAACAGTACAACAACTTCATCAAGACGGTGAAACCATGATCATCACAAGTACAGTGGCTCAACCTTATCGCCACATTCCTCAATCAATTAATCAATAACTTTACTGTCCTGGTTGAGAAAGGTTCTCCTACAACAGGGTGATCAAATTAAGATCCTACATCTGTACACAAAAAGGGAGCAAATACCTGAGACACAAGTCTAGTTCCTACAGACAGACAGACAGATCTCATTGGTGGCATGCATCAGACCCTTGTAGTAAATTATCCTCCTGGCCTGGACAAATACACACACTAAAGAACCTAACAAGGTGAAATACTGGGAGAGATCACTTTTAAATGCTAACAGATTTATTTTCTTATCAGCAGGCTATCCAGCAAGTACTACAAACCTTCTGCATTCCCCTGCCATTTGCTTTACTATGACAACGGAGATATATACTGTAGATGACACAAACTGCTGTTTAAGCTTTTGATTTATTTTTCTTTCTTTTTTGCTAAGAGAGGAAAGGTGTGTGTGAGTGTGTATGAAAACAGACAATGCAAACAGGTGTACCAGCATCTGTGGGCAGCTTGAAGGAGTCTACTGCTCTGTTTATTGATCTGACAGATTATAGTCAGAGATTATTAAAACTGATTAGCTCCATTCATCATCCACACCCACAGTGTCATGGTTAAAGCCCCTAATCAATCAACCAATCAATAAATTAATTTATGTGATTGATAATACACAACAGAATAGAACAATGTTACACCCCTAGATTTGGGGAGAGGAAGTTAATAGATCTACACTATATATACGAAAGTATGTGGACACCCCTTCAAATTAGTGGATTCTGCTATTTCAGCCAAACCCGTTGCTGACAGGTGTATAAAATCGAGCACACAGCCATGCAATCTCCAAATACAAACATTGGCTGTAGAATGGCCTGTACTGAAGAGCTCAATAAACTCAGTGACTATCAACTTGGCACCGTCATAGGATGCCACCTTTCAGTTCGTCTGTCCTCGGATGCAACACTCACTACCGAGTTACAAACTGCCTCTGGAAGCTACGTCAGCACAAAAACTGTTCGTCGGGAGCTTCATGAAATGGGTTTCCATGGCCGAGCAGCTGCACACAAGCCTAAGTTCACCATGTGCAATGCCAAGCGTCGGTTGGAGTGGTGTAAAGCTCGCCACCATTGGACTCTGGAGCAGTGGAAACACGTTCTCTGGAGTGATGAATCACGCTTCATCACGTGGCAGTCCGACTGACAAATCTGGGTTTGGCGGATATCAGGAGAACGCTACCTTCCCGAATGCATAGTGCCAACTGTAAAGTTTGGTGAAGGAAGAATAATGGTCTGGGGCTGTTTTTGATGGTTTGGGCTAGGCCCCTTAGTTCCAGTGAAGGGAAATCTTAACGTTACAGCATACAATGACATTCTAAACAATTCTGTGCTTCCAACTTTGTGGCAACAGTTTAGGGAAGGCCCTTTCCTGTTTCAGCATGACAATACCCCCATGCACAAAGCGAGGTCCATACAGAAATGGTTTTTCAAGATTGGTGTGGAAGAACTTGACTGACCTGCACAGAACCCTGACCTTAACCCCATCGAACGCCTTTGGGATGAATTGGAACGCTGACTGCGAGCCAGGCCTAATCGCCCAACATCAGTGCCTGACTTCACTAATGCTCTTGTGGCTGAATGGAAGCAAGTCCCTGCAGCAATGTTACATCTAGTGGTAAGCCTTCCCAGAAGAGTGGAGGCTGTTATAGCAGCAAAGGATTTTACTGAGTTACAGTTGATATAAGGAAATCAGTCCATTGAAATACATTCGTTAGGCCCTATTCTATGGATTTCATATAACTGGGCAGGGGTGCAGCCATTGGTGGGCCTTGGAGGGCATAGGCCCACCCACTCGGGATCCAGGCCCAGCCAATCAGAATGAGTTTTTCCCCATAAAAGGGCTTTATTACAGACAGAAATACTCCTCAGCACCCTACCCCCCTCAGACGATCCCGCAGGTGAAGAAGTCGGATGTGGAGGTCCTGGGCTGGCGTGGATACACGTGGTCTGCGGTTGTGAGGCTGGTTGGACGTACTGCCAAATTCTCTAAAATGGCGTTGGAGGCGTTTTATAGTAGAGTAATGAACATTCAATTATCTAGTAACAGCTCTGGTGGACATTCCCTGCAGTCAGCATGCCAATTGCACGCTCCCCCAAAACTTGAGACATCTGTGGCATTGTGTTGTGTGACAAAACTGCACATTTTAAAGTGGCCTTTTATTGTCCCCAGCACAAGGTGCACATGAGTGATGATCATGCTGTTTAATCAGCTTCTTGATATGTCACACCTTTCAGGTGGATGGATTATCTTGGCAAAGGAGAAATGCTCACTAGCAGGGATGTAAACACATTTGTGCACCACATTTGAGAGAAATAAGCTTTTTTTTATGGAACATTTCTTGGATTTTTTATTTCAGCTCATGAAACATGGGATCAACACTTTACATGTTGCGTTTATATTTCAGTTCAGTGTAGTTTACCCAATAGCAGTTTTTCATTTTTACATGAAGTGCGTAATGTTGGTAATAATTTTAAGAGCAGAACGGCATGGTTGGGAGGAGAACGTCAATTTCCAAAAGTTGTAATCAGTCAAAACCATTTGTTTTTTTAGACAGGAGTGTGTCGTATTCATGGTCATAGCCAATGTTAAAAGATTACAAGCTCAAAACATTTTTCAACAAAAATGACAATTATGTCAACCGTGGCTATTTCCATGACAATTAATCGTTACCCCAAATTCCATAATCATCCCTAAACATGAAGATTGTGTGTAAACATAAATGTTTTATGTAAACCATGCATTGATGCCAATAGGCGATTCCCATGAAATTCCATGATGTAAACATGGTTCTGGAGTTTGGATTTGGCTGTTAATGCATGGGAATCCATATTGTGTGTGTGCCTGTCGGTCTGTGCTTTAGCCAACATGTCTAAACCTTCATGTGTAGTTGTTAATACAGGGACAGTCAGTCAGGCAGCCAGCCAGTCTAGGTAAAACAAGGGTGTGAATGTAAACTGACAGAACATTGAAGTGTGTGTAGGTTATCCCATCCAAGAATTTGATCTAATCAAAACAAAAATACAAAATGAGATCTGGGCAAACATCAACACCCCCCCTGCTCTCCTTACATCACAGCCAATCAGAAGGCAGGATGGAGTTTAACTTCCAATGAAATGGCGATTCTTTCTATAAGCCAATCATGTCGCTTTGGGTCTAGAGTAGTGATGTCAGCCAACTAAGGTTAGTACTTTGTGTTCAGGAATCAATACAAAAATACCTCTCAATAGTTCCTCAGAATAGAGCTAATGTACTTTACAAATTACTGGCAGCAATAAATTAAGTCTATTCCAACATTTTACATAAAATCTGATCCGATTAAAAAATGTGTGATCATTTAAATTCACATATATAGTATGCAACCATTTTGAGAGAAATTCCTGATTTCAAACCTTGAGGAGAGGACTCCCTTTGTGTCTCTACCAGTTCTGAAGCGAGAAGGTAGAAGTTGCTCCTAACCATTGGTCTAGGATTAGATATTCTTTCACCCCCTCAACAGTTAAGATAAGAATTGAGAAACTACAAACTGATCCTAGATCTGGGGTTAAGGCCAACCTGTACCTGAAGCCTATAAACTATTGCATGGGTTTACAAAGCAACACTAATGCCCCCTAAAGGCTGACTGTCACTCACACCTCATCATATTCTATTACTCCAGCTTTATTGGGAGGGTCACAGTGGCCCCTGGTGGGGCTTACAGTGAACAACATTCTCATTCACATACAGTTAACGCAAGAATCAACTTTACAGGTACTCCGCAATATAACATCATCATACAAAGCTGGGAGACTTCCCGCTTACACACATCAACAATAACAGAATCCAAATCTACTGCGTCTTTTCAATCTGCGCCTCAATAAGGGAATTCTGTTAATTTCTATAAGCAGGAATTGGCCCCGGTGTGTAGGATGATGTTATACTGCTGAGTCTACCTTTAACACGGACAGTTAGGACAGCGGTTGTCAAATTCATCACAACAATACCTATGAAAGCGATTGGACATTCGTTAGCAAAATATTTCACAACAAATCTCGCTGGAGACTAGCAAAACAGAATCAACTATTTTTCTGGTTGACATTTATGTCCGTTATAAGGGTATGCCTTGATAACGTAGTGTCAATACATGACGTATTCACTTTCATAGCAAATTGTACATTTTCAGTTGCAAACAGTTTAGCAGGATGTTATTAGTTGAACCACATCTGGAAGACTCTCTCATTGGCTGTCTGAACAGGGGTAAATAAGAGGTGGGTATTGGTTGGTTTATGTGCGTATCGATTCTTCCTCTCCTTTCTCCCTCGCTCTGAACACCTGCATGCTCCGAAGGGCAAAGGAAGGAGGTTGATAGAGCGAAAACAGAAGAATGGCAAAGAGAGATGGATGAAAGAAAATAGGATTTTTCTTTATTTTTCCTTCTCTACTTCTCTCCCTCCCTCCGCTGCGCTATCCTCTTCTCGTGCTGGTGCTTGGTGATTCCGTACTTGAAGAACTCATAGACAGACCAGCTGATGGCTGTGGAGGGCATCTGATAGATCACCCTGGCCTGGACTCCTTTAAAGAACCCAGGCAGGCCGCCCAGCCTGTACACTGTCCGGAAGGCATGGGCCAGGCCTGTGATGTGTCTGTGTGTCCCCTGTGCCTGACCTCCACCCTGGCCTGCAGCGAGGAGCCCCACCAGGGACTCCTGGGTGTTGAGCAGGGTCTTGCAGACATCCAGAGGGGTGGTGGCTGCAGCAGCGATTGCCCCGGCCAGGCCCCCAGACACCATGTGTGAGGAGGGGTTGTACTGTCTGTGGGGGTTGAGGAGCTCCTGGAGGGACTCGTAGGTCATGAAGTGGAGCACCTGGAAGGGGACGTTCATGGTGAGCTGTGTGGTGTAGGAGCGGTAGAAGGCTGCGGCGCCCTCATTCTGCCAAACGGCGCGCACACAGTCCATCACACCACGGTATGGAGAGTTATACATCTGCAAACGCTGCTTCACCACTGGACAGGGAGAGAGAGAGGGGGGGGGGGGGTGGATGCAGAGGGAGAAAAACAGACGGAAGGAGAGACAGAGGAATAGCCAGACGAGAGGAAGAGAATGGGGGAAAGACAGATGAGAGCAGTATAAAGGAAAAAATAAGGGAATGTGAGGCAGAGAGGAAGGAAGGATGGATAGGTGAGTAAAGAGGAGGAGGGGAGGGGAGGATTGGAGGGATGGAAGGAAGGATTGGCAGGTGTGTTTCCATCATTAGGGACCAGGAACATAGTCCAGAGGATAAAAAAGAAAGACAAAAATTATTGACCAGATAAATAAAAAAAACTGCACAGTCATAACATCCTCCAAGGCTGAGGAGGGCATTAGGATGTTAAGATTAATTAAGACATTCACAGAGATTTATTTAGGCTGCTGAAGTTCAAAGCAGTGACCCAGGTGTTACCTTGGAATCTGAGACTAGCACCTATGTCCCTGGCCTCCACCCTACACAGCTGCCTGAGGATCACCTGTCCAGGCATGTCAGTGGAAGGATACCCATCAAAGTCCTCTCTAGTCTACAGCTGATGGTTGGGTTCAGTACAGAGGGGACAGGACCCCAAGGGAGCATCTTTCTCCACATCTCCCCTCCTCCTCCCTCTCAACCCTGCTCGCTCCCTTCATCTTTATCCCAGTATCCATTGCTCTTTCATTCTAGGCCCTGCTCCTCCCCACCACCTTACCCTCTTTCTCTCTGTCTCCCCCTCCACCCTGCCCTCCCCACCCTAGCGAGCAGTGCAGAGTAAACAGGCTAGGCCCTTGAGGAGGCCCTAGGAGCTACAGCTGCAGAGGGAGCTCTGATACAGCAATTTATCTGCAGCAAATAACGTCTCAGTCACCTGAATACACACCATGTGTGAGATCGAGAAAAACAGGTTTAAGAGAGGGAAAGATACAGATTTATAGATGGATAGATTTACCTTCAGATGGGTTCATGGCTGCGTCATGAAGCAATGTGGCCACACACCCCGCCGCACCTGTAACACATACACACCTCAATGGTGAAAAACAACGAGAGAGAGAGAGAGACTTGGTGGAGAACAAAGACCAGAGTGAGAAAAGGAGAGTAGAGAAGAGGGAGAGAAGGAAAGATGAAAGGAGAGACAATGAGAGAGGGGTGAGGAGAGGCCAGATGACTGAAAATGCTCTAGTTCTCCCTAGTGGTAAAACAGGCCATCACCACTCCTGCTGGACCAGAGTCAAACATCCCTTCATCTACTGGGCAGGTCTTACCCTGCCTCTCCCCTGACCTGGAAACGAGGGAGGAGGGAAGATGAGACAGACAGCTGACCTGGAAAGAAGGGAAGAGAAAGAAAGAGCAGAGAACAGATACAGGGATAAATAGAGCAAGCATCTCTAGTACTAGCTTTTTCTGAGCAAACAGTGTTTCAATTTTCTTGTCGTGCAAATTAGGGCTGTGCAAGGTTATTTGAATACTCAAATGTCCGAACGGACGTTAGTATTCGAATACTTGTGTGAGTATTCATGTGCGAGAGCGATGGATAAGGCTTTTTCTAAATTAAACTAAAATATCCATGTGGCATTGTTACATACAAGGATATACACTCACTGGAGAGTTTATTAGGTACACCACCCCGTTCATGAGTGACGTGGCAGTGGCTTGTTATATAAAGCAGGCAGACAACGACGCATTCAGTTACTGTTCGATTGAACGTTAGAATAGGCTAAACGAGTGACCTAAGAGACTTTGAGCGTGGGTGGAATGATCGTCGGTGCCAGGCGCGCCAGATCCAGTATCTCAGAAAGGACCGACCTCCTGGGCTTTTCACGCACTACAGTGTCTAGGGTTTACCGAGAATGGCGCAACAAACAAAAAAACATCCAGTCGGCGGCAGTCTTGTGGGCGAAAACAGCTCGTTGATGAGCGAGGTCAAAGGAGAATGGCAAGAATCGTGCTAGCTAACAGGTGGGCCACAAACAGACATAACGGCGCGGTACAACAGTGGTGTGCAGAAGGGCATCTCGGAACGCACAACTCATTGATACGGATGGGCTATTGCAGCAGACGACCACACCGCGATCCACTCCTATCAGCTAAAAACAAGAAGAAGCGGCTCCAGTGGGCACGCGATCACCAACACTGGACAATTGACGAGTGGAAATACATCGTCTGGAACATGACAGAGAGTTCAGTTTACTTGAGCGGCCTGCGCAATCCCCAGACCTCAACCCAATAGAGCATTTTAGGGATGAGATGGAACGGGCTTTTCGAAGCATGAATGTACCGCCGTCCAATCTGCAGCAACTGCGTGATGCCATCGCGTCAGCATAGACCAACATCCCTGTGGAACGTTTCCGTCAGATTGTAGAATGCTCTGAAGAATTCGGGCTCTTCTAGATGCAAAGGGGGTCCGACCCGGTACTAAACTCAGCAAAAAAAGAAACGTCCCTTTTTTAGGACACTGTCTTTCAAAGATAATCCGTAAAAATCCAAATAACTTCACAGATCTTCATTGTAAAGGGTTTAAACACTGTTTACCATTATTGTTCAATTTTACATTTACATTTAAGTAATTTAGCAGACGCTCCTATCCAGAGCGACTTACAAATTGGTGCATTCAACTTATGATAGCCAGTGGGACAACCACCCCCTTTTTTTCAATTTTATTTTTATGGGGGGGTGGGGGAGAAGGATTACTTTTATACTATTCCAGGTATTCCTTAAAGAGGTAGGGTTTTAAGTGTCTCCGGAAGGTGGTCAGTGACTCCACTGTCCTGGCGTTGTGGGGGAGCTTGTTCCACCATTGGGGTGCCAGAGCAGCGAATAGCTTTGACTGGGCTGAGCGGGAACTGTGCTTCTGTAGAGGTAGGGGGGCTAGCAGGCCAGAGGTGGATGAACGTAGTGCCCTCGTTTGGGTGTAGGGTCTGATCAGAGCCTGAAGGTAAGGAGGTGCCGTTCCCTTCACAGCTCCGTAGGCAAGCACCATGGTTTTGTAGTAGATGCGAGCTTCAACTGGAAGCCAGTGGAGTGTGCGGAGGAGCGGGGTGACATGAGAGAACTTGGGATGGTTGAACACCAGTTGGCTGCAGCGTTCTGGATAAGTTGTAGGGGTTTAATGGCACAGGCAGGGAGCCCAGCCAACAGCGAGTTTCAGTAATCCAGACGGGAGATGACAGGTGCCGCTTTCTGTGTAAGGTAGGGTCGTACTCTGCGAACGTTGTAGAGCATGAACCTGCAGGATCGGGTCACCGCTTTGATGTTAGCGGAGAACGACAGGGTGTTGTCCAGGGTCACGCCAAGGTTTTTTGCACTCTGGGAGGAGGACACAGCGGAGTTGTCAACCGTGATGGCGAGATCATGGAGCGGGCAGTCCTTCCCCGGGAGGAAGAGCAGCTCCGTCTTGCTGAGGTTCAGCTTGAGGTGGTGATCCGACATCCACACTGATATGTCTGCCAGGCATGCAGAGATGCGATTCAATTAACCATAAACAATTAATGAACATGCACCTGTGGAACGGTCGCTAAGACACTAACAGCTTACAGACGGTAGGCAACTAAGGTCACAGTTATGAAAACTTAGGACACTAAAGAGGCCTTTCTACTGACTCTGAAAAACACCAAAAGAAAGATGCCAAGGGTCCCTGCTAATCTGCGTGAACGTGCCTGAGGAATGCTGCAAGGAGGCATGAGGACTGCAGATGTGGCCAGGGCAATAAATTGCAATGTCCGTACTGTGAGACGCCTAAGACAGCCCTACAGGGAGACCTGCGGGACAGGTACAGGATGGCAACAACAACTGCCCGAGCTACACCAGGAACGCACAATCCCTCCATCAGTTCTCAGACTGTCGGCAATAGGCTGAGAGAGGCTGGACTGAGGGCTTGTAGGCCTGTTGTAAGGCAGGTCCTCTTGAAAAAGAAAAGGAGAGCCGCACACTCTAGGAGCTCAGATGCAATAATTTAATAACCAACGTATCAACAGACAAGCTGTCTTCATCAGGGTATAATGACAAACACTGCGGTTCACTAGTTTATAGAGTGTCAAAGGACACACACACAGGTGTCTGTAATCATGGCCGGGTGTGGCCTGATATCATTGGTTAAGTCACAGATAAACAACAAAAAACATGAATAGATAGCATACGATCATAGATACAACTTGGCTACCTAGGCCCAAAAACATTTACAATGAATAGCAAAATCATAATAATCACAAGAATGGCTTCAAATTAAAGTCTACGTTGAGACCGAAGGGAGCAAGGGTCTTTAAATTAAAGATCCAGGCAGCCCCTCGTTTTAACAATAAGTTATCGAGGTCACCCCCTCTCCTAGGGAGGGTGACCTGTTCAATGCCGATATAACGTAGGGACGAAATCGAGTGGTTCGCTTCCAAAAAGTGGGCAGCGACTGGGTATGTCAAGATTTTGCACCTAATGGTGCTACGATGCTCCGAGATTCGTACCTTTAATTTGCGCTTTGTTTTACCCACATAATTTTTACCACAAGGACAAGTTATAAGATAAATAACTGCCTTAGTGGAGCACGTAATAACACCTTTGATTGGGATCTGTTTCCCTGTTTGGGATTGTTTGAAGGATCTACATTTGTAAGTTCCATTGCATTGAGTGCAGCCATTACACTTCTAGTTTCCATCCGGTAGAGGCGCAAATAGACGTTGTGCAGGGATATTTAGGGGTGGTAAATCAGAGTTTACCAATTGATCTGAGAGTTCTGCCTGCAAGAATACAACCAAGGGAGGGTCCGAAAACACATTACCAATACTGTCATCTGATCTTAGAATGTGCCAATGTTTGTGAACGATTCCCTTAATTTATTCAGAGCACTTTGAATAGCGTGTAGTTATAACACAAGAATGCATCTTTTTGCGAGACTGTCCTTGAAAGAGATCAGGTTTCGATTTGTTTTGAATTTTCTCAATGGCAGCATTAAACTGACCATTTTTGTACCTCCTCTCCTTGAATTTTCTTTGTGTCTCAGCCATATTTCTGTTGAAATGTGATTGTTTTGGGCAAATTCTTTTGATTCGACAGAATTCGCTGTAGGGCAAACTGTTTTTCAAGGGAAGCGGGTGACAACTATCAGCCCTCAACAAACTGTTACGATCAGTAGGTTTCCTGTAAAGATCAGTGTATAGAACATTATCCTCACACGGCCGCCCAACAACCTGCCCGCTTGACCCTATCTTCTCCTCTTCTCCAGACCATTTCCGGAGACCTTCTCCCTTACCTCACCTCGCTCATCAACTCATCTTTGACCGCTGGCTATGTCCCTTCCGTCTTCAAGAGGGCGAGAGTTGCACCCCTCCTCAAAAAACCTACACTCGATCCCGCCGATGTCAACAACTACAGACCAGTATCCCTTCTTTCTTTTCTCTCCAAAACTCTTGAGCGTGCCGTCTCTAGCCAACTCTCCTGCTATCTCTCTCAGAATGACCTTCTTGATCCTAACCAGTCAGGTTTCAAGACTGGTCATTCAACTGAGACTGCTCTTCTCTGTGTCACAGAGGCTTTCCGCACTGCCAAAACTAACTCTCTCTCCTCTGCTCTCATCCTTCTAGACCTATCTGCTGCCTTTGATACTGTGAACCATCAGATCCTCCTCTCCACCCTCTCCGAGTTGGGCATCTCCGGCGCTGCTCACTCTTGGATTGCGTCCTACCTGACATGTCGCTCCTACCAGGTGGCGTGGCGAGAATCTGTCTCCGCACCACGTGCTCTCACCACTGGTGTCCCCCAGGGCTCAGTTCTAGGCCCTCTCCTATTCTCTCTATACACCAAGTCACTTGGCTCTGTCATATCCTCACATGGTCTCTCCTATCATTGCTACGCAGACGACACACAATTAATTTTCTCCTTACTCCCTTCTGATAACCAGGTTGCGAATCGCATCTCTGCATGTCTGGCAGACATATCAGTGTGGATGTCAGATCACCACCTCAAGCTGAACCTCGGTAAGACGGAGCTGCTCTTCCTCCCGGGGAAGGACTGCCCGCTCCATGATCTCGCCAGTGCGGTTGACAACTCCATTGTGTCCTCCTCGCAGAGAGCAAAGAACCTTGGCGTGACCCTGGAAAACACCCTGTCGTTCTCTGCTAACATCAAAGCGGTGACCCTATCCTGCAGGTTCATGCTAACATCAAAGCGGTGACCCGATCCTGCAGGTTCATGCTCTACAACGTTCGCAGAGTACGACCCTACCTTACACAGAAAGCGGCACAGGTCCTAATCCAGGCACTTGTCATCACCCGTCTGGATTACTGCAACTCGCTGTTGGCTGGGCTCCCTGCCTGTGCCATTAAACCCCTACAACTTATCCAGAACGCTGCAGCCCGTCTGGTGTTCAACCTTCCCAAGTTCTCTCATGTCACCCCGCTCCTCCGCACACTCCACTGGCTTCCAGTTGAGGCTCGCATCTACTACAAAACCATGGTGCTTGCCTACGGAGCTGTGAGGGGAACGGCACCTCCTTACCTCCAGGCTCTGATCAGACCCTACACCCAAACGAGGGCACTACGTTCATCCACCTCTGGCCTGCTAGCCCCTCTACCTCTACAGAAGCACAGTTCCCGCTCAGCCCAGTCAAAGCTATTCGCTGCTCTGGCACCCCAATGGTGGAACAAGCTCCCCCACGACAGCGGAGTCACTGACCACCTTCCGGAGACACTTGAAACCCTACCTCTTTAAGGAATACCTGGAATAGTATAAAAGTAATCCTTCTATTGATTTGGAGGTGGAGGGTCCGTCATGGTCTGGGGCGGTGTGTCACAGCATCATCGGACTGAGCTTGTTGTCATTGCAGGCAATCTCAACGCTGTGCGTTACAGGGAAGACATCCTCCTCCCTCATGTGGTACCCGTCCTGCAGGCTCATCCTGACATGACCCTCCAGCACAACAATGCCACCAGCCATACTGCTCGTTCTGTGTGTGATTTCCTGCAAGACAGGAATGTCAGTGTTGCGCCATGGCCAGCGAAAAGCCCGGATCTCAATCCCATTGAGCACGTCTGGGACCTGTTGGATCGGAGGGTGAGGGCTAGGGCCATTCCCCCCAGAAATGTCTGGGAACTTGCAGGTGCCTTGGTGGAAGACTGGGGTAACATCTCACAGCAAGAACTGGCAAATCTGGTGCAGTCCATGAGGAGGAGATGCACTGCAGTACTTAATGCAGCTGGTGGCCACACCAGATACTGACTGTTACTGACAGGGACACATTATTCAATTTCTGTTAGTCACACGTCTGTAGAACTTGTTCAGTTCATGTCTCAGTTGTTGAATCTTGTTATGTTCATACAAATATTTAAGTTTGCTGAAAATAAACGCAGTTGACAGTGAGAGGACGTTTATTTTTTTGCTGAGTTTAGATGAGTGTACCTAATAAACTGGCTCGTGACTGTACCATGACATTTCTATTATTAATTTACACTGAACAAAAATATAAAACGCAACATGTAAAGTGTTGGTCCCATGTTTCATGAGCTGAAATAAAAAGATCCCAGAAATGTTCCATACGCACAAAAAGCTTCTCTCAAATGTTGTGCACAAATTTGTTTACATCCCTGTTAGTGAGCATTTCTCCTTTGCCAAGATAATCCATCCACCTGACAGGTGTGGCATATCAACAAGCTGATTATTACAGCATGATCATTACACGGGTGCACCTTGTGCTGGGGACAATAAAAGGCCACTCTAAAATATGCAGTTTTGTCACACAACACAATGCCACAAGTTGAGGGAGAGTACAATTGGCATGCTGACTCCAGGAATGTCCACCAGAGCTGTTGCCAGAAAATTAAATGTAAATATCTCTACCATAAGCCGCCTCCAACGTCATTTTAGAGAATTTGGCAGTATGTCCAAACGGTCTCACAACCGCAAACCACGTGTATGGTGTCATGTGGGCGAAAGGTTTGCTGATGTCAACGCTCTGGATCGACGTGTATGACAGCATGTTCCCGCCAATATCCAGCAACTCCGCACAGCCATTGAAGAGGAGTGGGACAACATTCCACAGGCCACAATCAACAGCCTGATCAACTCTATGCGAAGGAGAGGAGTCGCGCTGCATGAGGCAAATGGTGGTCACACCAGATAGTGACTGGTTTTCTACCTTTTTTTTCTTCTCCCATATGTATCTGTGACCAACGGATGCATATCTGTATTCCCAGTCATGTGAAATCCATAGATTAGGGCCTTATGAATGTATTTCAATTGACTGTTTTCCTTATATGAACTTGAAATTGTTGCGTTTATATTTTTGTTCAGTATAATAAAACAAACTTTTCAATGTCGTTTTTTTGACGTGTGTAGCTTGTTGTTTATGTTGGCCAATCAAAGCTAATGCAATGCAAGATGGAATAAAATTACAGAATTAAAAGTTTGCGAAATGAGAATGAGTAGGCTACAACGAGCAACGAACAAGTAGGCTGTTGTTTTATCTGAATGGGGTTGGGGAGAAAGCGCAGCTTGTGGCCTCAATTAGCCTAGCTAGCTATAGTCAGCCAAACAATTGTTGCAGAGGCAAAAAAAAAGTCCCATCACTCACAACCGAAGATATTAACATTTTATATTCATCCAATATCTGCCATGTTTTTGGATGACGTGATGACGTCGTCGCTGCTCCCTGTGCGCACTGAGTGCTAGTGCACGTGAAGTTAGGCCATGTAACCCGTATGCGACCCAGATATCGACGGTCCATGAATCGGCGTATGTGAACGTGAGTAGATTTCGTTGAAAACAACGGACACAGTCTCCACTTATTTTATACAGTGGGGGAAAAAAGTATTTAGTCAGCCACCAATTGTGCAAGTTCTCCCACTTAAAAAGATGAGGCCTGTATTTTTCATCATACGTACACGTCAACTATGACAGACAAAATGAGAAAAAATAATCCAGAAAATCACATTGTAGGATTTTTAATGAATTTATTTGCAAATTATGGTGGAAAATAAGTATTTGGTCAATAACAAAAGTTTCTCAATACTTTGTTATATACCCTTTGTTGGCAATGACACAGGTCAAACGTTTTCTGTAAGTCTTCACAAGGTTTTCACACACTGTTGCTGGTATTTTGGCCCATTCCTCCATGCAGATCTCCTCTAGAGCAGTGATGTTTTGGGACTGTCGCTGGGCAACACGGACTTTCAACTCCCTCCAAAGATGTTCTATGGGGTTGAGATCTGGAGACTGGCTAGGCCACTCGAGGACCTTGAAATGCTTCTTACGAAGCCACTCCTTCGTTGCCCAGGCGGTGTGTTTGGGATCATTGTCATGCTGAAAGACCCAGCCACGTTTCATCTTCAATGCCCTTGCTGATGGAAGGAGGTTTTCACTAAAAATCTCACGATACATGGCCCCATTCATTCTTTCCTTTACACGGATCAGTCGTCCTGGTCCCTTTGCAGAAAAACAGCCCCAAAGCATGATGTTTCCACCCCCATGCTTCACAGTAGGTATGGTGTTCTTTGGATGCAACTCAGCATTCTTTGTCCTCCAAACACGTCGAGTTGAGTTTTTACCAAAAAGTTCTATTTTGGTTTCATCTGACCATATGACATTCTCCCAATCCTCGTCTGGATCATCCAAATGCACTCTCGCAAACTTCAGACGGGCCTGGACAGCAGGGCTTAAGCACTGGCTTAAGCAGGGGGACACGTCTGGCACTGCAGGATTTGAGTCCCTGGCGGCGTAGTGTGTTACTGATGGTAGGCTTTGTTACTTTGGTCCCAGCTCTCTGCAGGTCATTCACTAGGTCCCCCCGTGTGGTTCTGGGATTTTTGCTCACCATTCTTGTGATCATTTTGACCCCACAGGGTGAGATCTTGCGTGGAGCCCCAGATCGAGGGAGATTATCAGTGGTCTTGTATGTCTTCCATTTCCTAATAATTGCTCCCACAGTTGATTTCTTCAAACCAAGCTGCTTACCTATTGCAGATTCAGTCTTCCCAGCCTGGTGCAGGTCTACAATTTAGTTTCTGGTGTCCTTTGACAGCTCTTTGGTCTTGGCCATAGTGGAGTTTGGAGTGTGACTGTTTGAGGTTGTGGACAGGTGTCTTTTATACTGATAACAAGTTCAAACAGGTGTCATTAATACAGGTAACGAGTGGAGGACAGAGGAGCCTCTTAAAGAAGAAGTTACAGGTCTGTGAGAGCCAGAAATCTTGCTTGTTTGTAGGTGACCAAATACTTATTTTCCACCATAATTTGCAAATAAATTCATTAAAAATCCTACAATGTGATTTTCTGGAATTATTTTTCTCAATTTGTCTGTCATAGTTGACGTGTACCTATGATGAAAATTACAGGCCTCTCTCATCTTTTTAAGTGGGAGAACTTGCACAATTGGTGGCTGACTAAATACTTTTTTCCCCCACTGTACCTCACTCCCATCACATACACTGCCCCCTCCGCAGCTGCAGCAATAGTGCCAGGCTCTCCTCACGCAGCAGCGCTCAGGATAAAAACTTTTCTCTGATGTGTGTCTGTAGCGTGGACCCGGGCCGCCGAAGCATGGCATGTAGTCAGTCTGTGGCCCTGGTCTATTTGTGGATCTGGCTGACTCGGCAGAATTCTGACCTCATAGAGAGCATACAGACAGGGTCATATCAGCCCCATGGCCAGAAAGATACCACTCCTACTGTCCTGCTGGGACAGATTTAGCCCCAGCCAACAGTTGATCCACCACCTGAGTGGCTGGTGATGTTTTTATCACACTGGCAGGTGGCCCAATAAGTTAGTTTCAGGCCAATCAAATGTATTTTATAAAGCCCTTTTTACATCAGCAGTTGTCACAAAACCCCAAAGAGTAAGCAATGCAGAAGCACAGTGGCTAGGAAAAACTCCCTAGATGGCAGGAGCATAGGAAGAAACCAAGTTCAGGGGGCCTGTTTACTGTACTGGGTATGAGAGAGCCTGGAGTATAGCGTAGGCATTAGCCCACTCTAGTGTCTAGGGGATGGGGAAATGAAGGGTGTGGCACCACCACTCTCCCGCCACTCTGCTCCAGCTGTTAGAACTGGCAGGCTGACTCACCCACACACATAACTCAAGTGTCTGAGAGCAAGGTTCATCTCGGTTAGTCCGAGCGGCGTCCGCTTAGTGTCCAGGGGGTCTTCTCTCCCTCTCTCTGCAGTGTGAACAGAGATTATCTCTACAGGACTACAGCAACATAGCTGTACAAATACAGCAAAACCCTTTCATTGAATCTTCCTCACTACTTCCTTGAGTTGCTAAAAAAAGAATATTGGAAACACCAAATGAACTGCTAGCTTTCACTAGAGAAAAAAAGGTTTCCTGGAAGTCAACAAGTAACCCAAAGAGGGGTTGCAGAGAAGTATTGGATTGGTGTGTGCATGTGCTAGTGTGTGTTTTGAATGTGTGTGTGTTCCTGGTATACCGTTGGCCAGATGGCTGTTAGCCCCGGGGTGGATGACGTCACCCAGACTCTTCTTCAGTTTTTCGTAGCAGGCGAAGTAGAGAGCGTGTGCCGGTCCCGCCCCCACGGCCGTGGCATTCAGCCCTCTCATTGGTCGCCAGACACCCTCTGTGGTTATGATTCGCCTAAGCGCGTCCATCACATTCCGGTAGCGGGCAGCAGGCTCAGGCTGTAGGCTCTGCATACGCGTCTACACAGGGGAGACAGGTTAGAGGTCACACACCTACTGACTACCCTAGTCATAACCTAACCATAAACTTCCGTCCATACCTAACCTTACTGCAACCATAACGTTTACCGTACATTTGAGCAACTACCATGTTAGTAACCAATGAAGTCTGAGCAGAGGTGGGATGAATACACTGCTAACCAATCAAAACACAGTAAGTAGTCAGTGCTTATACATTCCACCCGCTAAATATTTTGAAAATGTTGAGTAGTCAAGCCCAGTTGAATAGAAGGAAGTGTTGAATAACGAGACCCCAGGGTCAGAGAGGGACATATGCTGACTTCCTGTAAGCATCTGTCTCACCAGCAGCACTCACACAACCTGACCCCACACACAATCCTTATCGTTGGGCCAGTGTGTCAGGGTTAATCGTCTCACTGTAAGGCTAGTGCTGTGAGAAGCATAGAGGGTCTACTAATAATGACCACAAGCAAAGGAGAGGCCCTGGACTCTCACATGCTGATTGCGTTCTGCACTGGTGTGTGCACGCTTTCCAGGAACTGTAAACAGGGCCTCAGGCCACCCCTATAGGCTATGTGGAATGCTGGACCTTTAAGAGATTTAAATGTATTTATGTGCATCTTTGCAGATTGCTGCCATATTGAAACGGTCTTTCCTGCAAGATATTTGATGTCAATGTCTCAATGTGACTAATCTGTAAATAAAAGTTATATGAAATTAAAACAGTTCCCTCTGCCCTGACACACGGGTATATGTAGCCTATGGTATGGTTGTGTATTGCAGAGAGCTTGTCTAACCTCAACAAGTTACGACATTATCTCTACCATGCAATCTGTGTCACAACCCCTGCATGCTATTTTCCAAGGATTTTTAACTGTGTTTGTGTGTCTGTCAGTGCTAGTCCACTGGGGTCAGCTGTCAGCTTGAGCTAGGTCTCCTGCATCTGTAGAGATCTGGTAATGTGTTTATAAGTAGGGCCAGTTAATGCCATGTTGTTTGACAGGTGACATGATTTATAGATCTGTGAGTCTGTGTAGTGTCTAGCTCAGGCTGCCCTTCCTCAGCAGGCAGAAAATTTCACTGTCTGGGCTGCACCTCATTACTCTAAAGATACATCCTCGCCGCATCTCATCTCATCTCCTTCGCCTGTACGGATCTGAAAACACAGTAGCCTACATGTGAAGCAACATGGTGGCTGGATGCACACTGGGAACATGCTTTGTTTCGACTGTCGTTTCATGTCAGTGAAAAGAGAGGAGACAGGGAGAGGAAGCCACTTCCGACTATTGAGACACAGCCCAAGTTGTGTGAGCAGCACCTGGATCAGAGGTGGGAACTACAGCTGGGAAAGATGGATGAATCTCTGCTTTGTTCTGAGAGAGCCCTGCTCTCCCACCTGACACAAACAGTTGACTCCTCTCCTCTCCCTACCTACCATACCACTCTCACTCTGTTGCTCTGTCTCTGCGTAGTAGTACACAATTATTTCCATCAAGGACCAACTCATGACTCTCTACAGCAGGGCTCTCCAACCCTGTTCCTGGAGAACTACCGTCCTGTAGGTTCACCCCAACCCTAATCTAGCACACCTGATTCTCATAATTAGCTGGTTGATAAACTGAACCAAGTTAATTACAACTCGGGTTGGAGGGTAGCTCTCCAGGAACAGGGTTGGAGACCCCTGCTCTACAGGGACCACAAGATAGGAAGATACCAGACATTGGCATGGCTCATGTGTTACATCCCTTTACAGAGTAGACCTAAATCATTGAGTGGCCCTGTCAAAACTGCACAGGCAGGCCAATGTAATTTATCATCTCTTGTTTACATAACACCCGAGCCATCCCGGCTAAGTACATAATCCAAAACTAATTTAAAGTTTTATGATAATAACAGAACTTTGATTCTTAAAAGTGTGCAGTGGTAGAGGCAATTTGTCTGCCTAATTCTGCACAATTAGCACAACAGAGTAGCATTGTACTCTTAATCCCAGAACATCCAGCCCTGTATTTTCTGTAAACAATGAACAGTTTCACCCCACCTAAATCCTGCCAGCCAGGTAGCAGTTAACATTGACTTAGAAGACCACACCAGCGTTTATGCATTCTCTGCCTAGTTAAAAGCTGCTTGTAGCTCGGCTATGTTTTTGTGCTGCAAAGTGTAGAGACTATTTTGACAGAAGGGTGCTCGTGGTTTCTCCCACATATGGCTTCTCTTCTTGAATACAGTGAATGTTCAGAAAATACGGAGAAGTTGTTAATAGTAGTATGTAAGCAGTTTGTAGTAGTATGTCAATAGCGCTATCAATGCGCTGTACATTGTTTTGGCTTGTATGTACAGGAAAAGGGGCACACGTGCTGCTTCATGCTAACTCTGTCTCCTTCCCCAAAGCAAATAACACATCACTTCATTTAATTTGAGAAGTATCAAAACAGCTTCGAAAATCTGCTCATGAAAATACGGAATAAAGTAGCCAGCTAACATTCATTGTGAAAATGATAAGCCTAACCTCATTCTAGTAGGCGCTAGCTCGCTTGCTACTAGCTAATCAACATTGACCCCCAGGCTCGAGCTGATGCACAGGCCGACCTTGTTGGTTTGGTTAGCTAGCTAACGTTAGCTAAAATGGCTATCTAGCTAAGGAGATGATGCTAACAACTGCAAAATACACTGTTTGCTAAAAGTTTTCCTATTAACTTAAATGAAATCCTGCATGCCAAAATTAAGCTACTACCGTGTTGATGCCGAGAAATAATGTGACAAATCTCGTGTGCAGTTTTGTTGGCTAACTTGCTAACGTTATCTAACCTACCTAGCAAGAAGGGTTAGTAGGTCCACATAAATTCGCAGTGGATGGAAGTTAGTTAGCTAACATGCTAAATTAGTTCCCTAGCTGAAATGTTAGCCTGTCCGGTTTCGACCTTGCCTCGTCTGTGCTTGTGCTGTGACCTGACAAACAAGTTGAAGCCTCATGTCATGACTGACGAGTCAACGGAATCCATCCCATGTAATGTGCCCAAGTTCCAATATCAGTCAGTTACAACTAGTTAGCGTCTAAACGCTAGCCCAGCATACCACGTTACCTTGACACAGTCGATGGGGAACATCAGGCAATGCTCCATGATCCCAGCCACTGCTCCTGCAAACATGTGGGTGCTGGTCGAAGCGCCCTGCGGCAAACCCTCATAGTCCGGTTCCGAAGTATCTACTAACGTTACTTCAGGAGGGCCGCCGCTGAACTGAATTACATTCTGAATCTCTGTCTCGCCTCCGATCCTGGGAGACAAACTCCCAACGAGGCTCTCCGACACTCCCCAGATCCTTCCCCCGAGCCATCGGACCTCTGCGCCGGCTGACGCTCCAGCAACCCCGGCATCCCCGCCTGCTCTCTCTGCTGTCAGACGCCTTCTCACGAAACCATTCGCTTCCATTGGAAACCCGATGGACAGTCTTTATGCCCCAGTGGCACTCCGTTTAAGGCTATTTTGTGTTACCGTTGGTAGTTAGTTTTTTACATTCCCGTCCCAGATGTTTACCGGTCGTATACAGTTTCCACTCCTGGCATCAGTCCCCAGGGCGGACAAGACCACGAAGTGTTTGGGACACGCACTGACCCTTTGACGCAAACCTCGCTGGAGGAAATGGGAACCGCCCATTGGTAGAATTTCGACCTTCTAATGTATTATTGATTTTTCTCAAATATAAACGAGCTATGCTGTGATATGGCTCATAACACATTATTATTTTATACATGCTATTTTGTTAATCAATGTATATTACAAGTTGACAGGTCTCAAAAGTTGCGTTCTTGGATAACAACATCTAAAGAAGGCGGGAACACAATAAAAAAAAACGTTGTTATGATTGGACAACTCGGTTGACGGCGTTGTTTTTTTCTCCCCACTGAGGCGTAGTAGCCTACCCATGCTATTAGGCTGGAAAGGCTTGTCAAGGACAGTGGGTCATGGTTAGAAGGTCGCAACTGCTGCTCTAAAACAAATATGGCCAGATGGAATTTATAATACGGGTAGTCAACTCAGCCAAAGGCAACCTTATTTGCTCTCTTCTTTTCCCATGTCTCCTTTGTTGGAAGTGGTATAAGGCTATATCTTGGGTATATTGAGATGCAACAGATGGCAACATTTCTTATTATTTATTCAATAGTGCTAGCGTAATTGTATGCATTTCCAGTTACCTTTCTTTGCAAGGAAGTAGTTTATTTTATTTATTTATATACTGAACAAAAATATAAACGCAACATGCAACAATTTCAACGATTTTACAGTTCATATAAAGAAATCAGTCAATTGAAATGAATTCATTAGGCCCTAATCTATGGATTTCACTTGACTGGGCAGGGGAGCCAGGCCCAGCCAATCAGAATGAGTTTTTCCCCATAAAATGGCTTTATTACATACAGAAATACTCCTCAATTTTATCAACTGTCCTGGTGGCGGGTCTCAAATGATCATGCAGGTGAAGAAGCCAGATGTGCAGTGTTGCCAATTTAGCGACTTTGTCGCTATATTTAGCGAGTATTCAGACCCCTCTAGCGACACAATTTCAAAAAATCGACTAGTGACAAATCTAGCGACATTTTCTGGTGTTATTGGAGCACGTATCCTTCTTACTCTTCTCAACGAGCTGCGGTGGGTGCCACCCCCGTCCCAAAGCACTCACAGGTGGCCCAGTCCTCGCGCAGAAGTCCCTCCCAGCTGCAGTCAGAACAGGAGACGTTCACCCCTCCGTGTCCAGACTGCAAATTAATCGTGCATGCGGGAAGCCGCCGCTGGCTGATCCTGCCCTGGCTTACATTCAGGGCAGGATATAAATGTAAAATGTTCTTTGTCTAAAATAAGTCACTGCACAAAAATAAATCACTGCATTTGACTCACACAGCCTCAGTCACTTACTCACCTCCTCCACTGTGTGTGTGCCTCTCTGTGACATAAGCTAAACATCTAGCTGGCTAACTCATCATGTCTCAGTCTAAACTGTACACTCAAAAATACAGAAAGGAGTGGGAAGCAAACCCTGAATTCAAAGGCTGGTTGAAGCCTTTTATTGGAGATGATACACGGGCATACTGCCTGTATTGTGTAGTATCTAAACAGTTTATGATTTTACTGACATTTGCAAATGGTGTGTTAGAGGAATTTGGCTCTGCTTGCGGAAGCATCTGGAAAACATGACTATAGGGGCCCCCTAAAACAGAGAGTCTGTTATGTGAAGGCCAGGGATTGGTCTATAAAAAACCACCCATATTATGTTACATATTATAAATACCATGGTTGGAACAAAGGACGGGGAGAAATAACATATTAGAGATTGGGTCAGTTGTTTCCAGATGTCTGCAGGAGTCTGTAAATGGATACTGTAATGTTATAAACCATTATAATCAAGGACAGTGTCAGCGGATTTCTTGTCATCACAGCATATCAGCATCGTTGTCTCGACACCACAGAATGGCGACGAGGACCTTTGGGACGTGTTGCGTCTCTCCAGCGTTCCATTCATGAGCTACGAAGTGACTCCCGCTCAAGACGCCGGCAGATAAGGTGAGATTTCTCACAATTTTGGGCGCTGGTCAGTTCGTGTGCTGTGTGTGTGCGTTGAGGAGATGTACCGTTTAAAAACTTGTGTGTGCACTGTGCAGTTATTTGCTGTGGGATAAGGATCCGTTCTAAATTTCTAAATTTGTTTGCGTTGAAAACAATGCAAACGGGGGAGTGTCTATAGGAATTGATAACACTGGGCACAGGGATATTTGGCTTGAATTAAATTAAAGGGAAAAGGAATAGCATGAAGGAATAAGGCCAGGAAATAAGGAAAAAGTATACGACTAGGACGTCGCTGATTTAAGGAAGCCCTCAAAAGAGGTGATCATTAGGATGGGCTGTAAATCCTAGGAGAGTCACTAGAGTGAACTTTCGGGTCATTTCTGGGAACTGGAGTTGTGGAAGATGACAAATAAGGAGCGACGGTAGGACCATATGAATGGATGTATTCTTTTCATGTGTGTGTGTTAGGAAAGAGAGTGTGTGTGTGCAGAAAAAAAATTATAAAGACGTCTCTGTTGTGTTTCAGCTGTGTGTCGACTCATGTTATGATAAGATTTATGTTAGAGATATATACATATACAGTGGGGGAAAAAAGTATTTAGTCAGCCACCAATTGTACAAGTTCTCCCACTTAAAAAGATGAGAGAGGCCTGTAATTTTCGTCATAGGTACACGTCAACTATGACAGACAAAATGAGAAAAAAAAATCCAGAAAATCACATTGTAGGATTTTTAATGAATTTATTTGCAAATTATGGTGGAAAATAAGTATTTGGTCACCTACAAACAAGCAAGATTTCTGGCACTCACAGACCTGTAACTTCTTCTTTAAGAGGCTCCTCTGTCCTCCACTCGTTACCTGTATTAATGGCACCTGTTTGAACTTGTTATCAGTATAAAAGACACCTGTCCACAACCTCAAACAGTCACACTCCAAACTCCACTATGGCCAAGACCAAAGAGCTGTCAAAGGACACCAGAAACAAAATTGTAGACCTGCACCAGGCTGGGAAGGCTGAATCTGCAATAGGTAAGCAGCTTGGTTTGAAGAAATCAACTGTGGGAGCAATTATTAGGAAATGGAAGACATACAAGACCACTGATAATCTCCCTCGATCTGGGGCTCCACGCAAGATCTCACCCTGTGGGGTCAAAATGATCACAAGAACGGTGAGCAAAAATCCCAGAACCACATAGTGAATGACCTGCAGAGAGCTGGGACCAAAGTAACAAAGCCTACCATCAGTAACACACTACGCCGCCAGGGACTCAAATCCTGCAGTGCCAGACGTGTCCCCCTGCTTAAGCCAGTACATGTCCAGGCCCGTCTGAAGTTTGCTAGAGTGCATTTGGATGATCCAGAAGAGGATTGGGAGAATGTCATATGGTCAGATGAAACCAAAATAGAACTTTTTGGTAAAAACTCAACTCGACGTGTTTGGAGGACAAAGAATGCTGAGTTGCATCCAAAGAACACCATACCTACTGTGAAGCATGGGGGTGGAAACATAATGCTTTGGGGCTGTTTTTTTGCAAAGGGACCAGGACGACTGATCCGTGTAAAGGAAAGAATGAATGGGGCCATGTATCATGAGATTTTGAGTGAAAACCTCCTTCCATCAGCAAGGGCATTGAAGATGAAACGTGGCTGGGTCTTTCAGCATGACAATGATCCCAAACACACCGCCCGGGCAACGAAGGAGTGGCTTCGTAAGAAGCATTTCAAGGTCCTGGAGTGGCCTAGCCAGTCTCCATATCTCAACCCCATAGAAAATCTTTGGAGGGAGTTGAAAGTCTGTGTTGCCCAGCGACAGCCCCAAAACATCACTGCTCTAGAGGAGATCTGCATGGAGGCATGGGCCAAAATACCAGCAACAGTGTGTGAAAACCTTGTGAAGACTTACAGAAAACGTTTGACCTGTGTCATTGCCAACAAAGGGTATATAACAAAGTATTGAGAAACTTTTGTTATTGACCAAATACTTATTTTCCACCATAATTTGCAAATAAATTCATAAAAAATCCTACAATGTGATTTTCTGGATTTTTTCTTCTCATTTTGTCTGTCATAGTTGACGTGTACCTATGATGAAAATTACAGGCCTCTCTCATCTTTTTAAGTGGGAGAACTTGCACAATTGGTGGCTGACTAAATACTTTTTTCCCCCACTGTATATGTTTTGGTTGAGAACAGGGGTTTTAGGTTTTTGTAAGGAAATATGTTAGTTAAGGTTAAAATCTTATGAGTCTCTATAAAAGAGAACGTTTAATAATTGTTAAAAAACTATGAGCCCCCTGGGAGGACGTTAAGGTTAAAACCTTGTATGAGTCTCTATAAAAGAGAACGTTTAATAATTGTTAAAAGACTATGAGCCCCCAGGGAGGATTTTATGATTGTATAGAGATGTTTTGTAATGGATAAGAAAATAACTATAAATCTGCAGATTAGGATAAATGAAGTTAAGAAACTTCGAAGTAGGATTTGTGTTCTATGTTCTGTGTTGGTTTGTGAGTTTTGTTAAGTGTTACTGTTTGTCTGTGTTGGAAATAACGGAGGGACAGCTGGTCTGTCTGCTTTCTGTTGTTTAGCTTGGAGAGAGCTGCTTGGGAGCTCCTCTCGCTTTGAAATCGCACTGGTGAATGAGCTGCGCATGCGTGGGATTTTATGAGTTTAGAGTTACGTAGAGCAAATATGCCACTCCCCTGCCTGAACTGAGCTGCTGTGACATGCTGAATTAGTGCTACAGACAGAGAAGAAAGGGGGAGATTTTGAATACACACGGATAAAGTATTATGTTTGATAAGTGGCTGTTGCTTAACTATGAAACTATTTGATTGAGATCTATTGAATTTATAAATGAGAGATATGTTGACCGATATTATTATTATTTTTAAATAAATAAATAAAATCAAATGTTATTGCGCTATTTTTAATATTCCTGAGTTAAGCTGTTTGCTTATTTCTTAGTGCGAATGTGAACATAGGTATGCATAAAATACTAAATTGTTGTCTGTTTCCTTTGTTCTCCTGTCATGTGAGAGACGAGAAGGAGGAGACAGAGAGAGAGAGGAGGTGCTGACCAGTGCGTCACGCGACAGTGTGTGCTGCCCCGGATCCAGTCCAATCAAGGCCAGTACTGCTCTGTTCACAAACGTACTTTCCCATACAGGATATTGTGTGTGCCTAGCATATTTCATGTTGTGACAATTTAACAGGGACTTGGCAACAGACTGATCAATTGATGTAATTAAGAATTGCACATTGGAGTTTTTTGTGCATGGGTTGGTTTGATTAGAGTTGTGTTGGAAATCCAGCACTGACATTATTCTGTAAAATTAAGGTAATTGGGTGATTATTAAGCAATTGGTTTGTGAGTGCTGTAGTGTTGCTGGATTACAGGTCTTTCTTTTTTGGATTGCTCTGAAGTTGACTACTTTCCTTTACTTTTCCTGATCGGATGTGGTAAGATTGCCACTAATCAATAATTTGGTAAAATAAATAAAATAAATAAAATAAATTGATTAATTAATTAATTGATTAATTAATTAAAAAATAAAAATAAAAAAAAGGAGGGAAACATAAGCTACACAGTCTAAAGTATTTTTTGGTTTACAAATTAATTGGTTTAAAATAATAATAATAATAAAATCATTCACAATAAAGGAATATAAAAGAGTTGTTACAATGGGGGAAAAGGATATCAAAACTATGAAAGTAATTACTCCTGTTGATGTAGTACAAAATAGTAATCCTCTAGTTAATGGTATTGCAAGGTTATCTGGAAAATTGAATAAACGTTGGCCTGACATTGAACAACCATGGCCAGTGGAAGGGACTCTTAACCCAGACGTCATCAAGATAATGAAAGTGCTTGTGGCAACGTGTAAGGCAGATCAAAAGAAGGGGAAAAAAGGGGAACAACGTAAAGAAAAGAGACAAAGAGACCTGGGTGTTCTTAAGCTGTTTGAAAATGAAGGACAAAAACTGATAAAATATACAAAAGATAAAAGAGACAGAGGTATAGAGAAAATGGCAAAAGAGGCGAAGGTAACAGAAAAACTAATGGCAGAAGTCAATACACCTTTCTCACATACGGATTCAGCAAAAAGACCCCCACCTTACGAGGAAGAAGTAGAGTTTAAGGACGTCTATCCTCAGCTTCCAGTGATCATTCAGGAGGGTGATTATTGCATCAGAGATGAAGATGAACGAATAATAGAGAGAGGACAAGCAGAAATGACCATAAAGATGAATCCAAACTCCAAAAGTAAGAAGAAAACGAAATGTCTGGAAACTAAGGGTGGAGTGAGGTTCAGGAGGATGGATGATGATGATGATGATCAGAGTGATTCAGAAGAGATCATGGGTGGATATGACCCTGTGATCAGACGGAGGTTGGCCAGAGCGGAAAGAAGGGGTGATGGAAGTTGGAAGGAGAAGAATACAAGAGATTTGAGTTCTGATGAAAGTGGAGATGAAGACAGCGATAAAGATTTGGAGATTAAAGGTGCTTCATATTCAAGAGGATTTTATCCTACAATGACTAGCACAGAAGAAATAGAAAAAGATATAGACCGATGCGTATCATGCCTGGATAAGGCCAATAATTTAGAAGAAGTAAGAGAACTGGAAGAACAACTCAAGAAGCTGAAGATACAGAAGAAAAAAACTGCTGAAAAAGGATCCCAAGAATTGGAGAAGAGGTATACATTGAGGCCAAGACAAGGGAGCACAAGTAAGAAGATGATGCCAGTGATAATTCGAGGACAGAACCTGGAGTATAAGCCTTTGCAGAATACCGATATGTCAGATATACTTGAGAAGCTGCCTACTCTTCAAGATGGAGCATATCCTTGGATTTCAAAATTGGAAGAAATTACGGTGGGGACACAGTCTGCCATAGGAGACATTAAGAGACTTTTGGCTAATCTCCTTGGGATTCCAGATATGGGAGACATTTTTCAGAGAGCTGGACTTCATCGATATGTGGGGACTGCGGTGAATGATCCTGAATTGTTGGCTGCAAGTAGAATTAGGCTGTGGAGAGCACTGAAAGATACGTTTCCAACAAATGTGCATCCTGACAACATTCTGATTGACCCACTAGGACAACAAGAAAATCCGAGAGCCTATGTGTCAAGAGTTCATCAAGTGTGGAGAAATATTACCGGAAATGATCCAGATGTGAGTCAAATTGAGCAGTCCATTTTGAGAGCTAAACTGCAGATGGGACTGCCCTCACCAGTAAGGAGCAAACTGGCAGATGTGGTTGGACTTGGAAGCATGACAAAAGGTGTCTATACAGATCATATAGCCCATCAAGTGGATCTGTACCGGAAAAAGGAACACAACCAGAAAGAACAGGACCAAGAAACTCTCAGAAAACTCAATCAAATACAACTGGTGGAGAATAAGAAGGAGAAGAAACAAGCTTTGGTTATGCAGAATCAGTATGCACCAAATCAACAATCACTGCCACAGCTTCAACCGGACCAGTTCCAACCGCAATTGTACCAGCCACCAATAGCGGTACCAGTTGTTTCATATCCACAGCCAGTTTCTGGACAGACACAGAATTGGAGAGGAAGAGGACGAGAAGGCTTAGGAAGAGGAAGAGGACGAAGATTTAAGCCATACTTCCAGCAATCTTCAGAAGTGTGTTATAATTGTGGACAGGTTGGTCACTTTGCCTGTGAGTGTAATGGGCCAGGAGGAAACACCAGAGGGAATTTCAGAGGAAGATACAGGGGCCAGTCAAGATCATCTGGAGGACCGGTGGACCCTTATAGGGGCCCAGAGCAAGGATTCTAGGGGTGCCCAGAAGATCCGAAAGGGGGGTGTCAGCTGGTAGCATCAGGACCGGAAAAAGATCCAACAATTGAGGTGAAAGTAAACAACCGACCATTGGAAGTGATGGCGGATAGCGGAGCTGCTTTTACCTGTGTTCGGCCTGAAGATGCTACACATCTCCCTATGTCCAATCAACTAATTAGGACAATCGGATTTGAGGGAGTGAAACAGCTGATTCCTCTTATGGAACCAATTGAGCTCTGCTATGAAAATCAGAAAATTACAATACCCATACTGGTATCAGAACATACACTTATTGCATTGTTGGGAAGAGATGCATTGTGTAAATTGAACTGTACAGTAAAGGAAAAGGTTTACCAATTGTTGATGATGACAGAGATGGATTCTTCTTCAGTATTCTGGATTGGAAATCTCAGTGAAGATTTTTTGAAGCAGGCTAAGATATGGGAGAAATTCATTGTGGCAAACATGCCAGATGCGAGGCTTCCGGAATATCCATTTCATTGTACGCTCATGTATTTCAAGAATGCTGCCCAATCGAACTCAGAGGAATGGTTGAGTCATCAACCAAAGAAAGTTCAACTCAGCTCATGTTGCATAATTTTAGGACCACAAGGAGCAGCTATGAAGATAAACACAGACGATTATCTGAATAAAGAATTTGAGATTGAGAAGAGTGTGCCACATGTGACCTTGTTGACAGAAGCAGAGACAGAAGCAGAGAAAGCTGTTTTCGTACCGATGAAAGAGAATTTGGGGATTTGGAGGAGTGAAGATCAGCGATTTCTCAAAATCATGATTTCGGCTCAAGGACAAGGAGAGCCACAAGCTGTACGGATGACACATGAATCTATTTGCAGTGCGAAGATGGATTCAGACCCTATGAAAGAGGAGATGTTGCAACAAGTTCCAGAATATTTGTGGTCTCAACACAGTACCGATATTGGACTTGTGAAATCAGCCCAACCGGTGAAAGTTGAACTTCGACCAGGAGCCAGACTTCCTTGGAAGAATCAGTATCCATTGAAAGATGAAGCAATCCAAGGGATCGAACCACAAATTGAAGGACTTTCGAAAGCAGGTGTTTTAAGGACAACAAAAAAATCCTCAGAGTAACACACCTTTGTTGCCTGTGAAAAAACCAGATGAAACTTATCGTGTGGTTCATGATTTGAGAGCGGTGAATGAGGTAGTGACTGAATTTCCAGCAGAAGTGCCAGACCCGCATACCTTGTTAGCCCAAATTCCTCCTGATGCGACACATTTTACGGTGTTAGACTTATGTGGTGCATTTTTTAGTGTTCCACTTAGTGTAGAAAGTCAGGGTTTATTTGGGTTCACATATAAGGGACAGTTCTATGAGTACAGTCGTTTACCACAGGGGTACAAGCATAGCCCCCACATTTTCAATAAAGTACTGAAGGATGATTTGGTAGGGATAGATCAGATATTGCAAAGCACTGTCATTCAGTACGTAGATTATATAATTATCTGCTCACAGAATAAGGAAACGTCATAGAGACTCAATTAAATTGCTACAGGTATTGGCAGAAAAGGGGCATAAGGTTTCACAGAAAAAGTTGCAATATTGCCAGGAGAAGGTTTTTTATTTGGGTCAGAAAATAACGCATGGACACAGAAGCATTTCGGACAGTCAATTGAAAGCTATTCGTAAGGCTCCGAAGCCTAGAACTGTCAGAGAGATGATGACATTTCTTGGTATTGCTGGTTATTCTTCAGCTTGGGTTGAGAGCTATACTAGTTTGACGGGACCTTTGAGAGCTATGGTTAAGGATACTGGAAATGGTCAACTCCATAGCAATCTTTCCTGGACACAGGAAGGCCATGTGGCATTTGAAATGACCAAACAGAGGTTGCAGGAGGCACCTGCACTCACACTACCAGACTACTCTAAGAATGTTTTGCTATATGTGTCTACTTCTACTGGAGGTAAATATGCATGTGCAGTTCTTTGTCAGCCGACAGGCACAGGGACGAATCCTCAGCCTATTTCCTACTACTCTACTGCCTATTCAGAAGTAGAACTAGGGCTACCACTGTGCTACAGAGCAATGGTGGGAGTATATTCAATGTATGACAAAGCATCATCTGTTACGATGGGTTACCCAGTAACAATTCTTACCCATCATAGTCTCAGAAATCTTCTGAACTATGGGAAATATACATTGACTATGCCTAGGCTCAGAGACTATCATAGGCTCTTAGAGCAGGAAGATGTCACCCTAGTGAGGTGTGATATGGTGAATCCAGCCGAGAATTTGCCAACTTCAGAGGATGGTGAGCCACATGATTGTGTCCAAGAAGCAGAGAAATACTCAAGGCTTAGATCAGATTTGCAAGCCTTTCCATTACGTGAGGCAGACCTGGAGTATTGGACTGATGGGTCTTGTTATCGTGTGGGAGATAAATTGTGTGCTGGCTATGCAGTAGTTAAAGCCCAAGGAACTGGATTTGTTGTTGAAAAGGCTGAAGTAATACCACAGCCTGCGTCTGCACAACTTGCTGAACTTGTGGGGCTAACAGAAGCATGTTTGTTAGCAGAAGGAAAGCGAGTGACGATATACACTGATTCATCATATGCACATAGTGTATGTCATTTGTTTGGAGCAGTGTGGAAAGGTTGAGGGTTTAAGAAAACGGATGGTTCTCCGATACAACATCATGCGCAAATAATGAAACTGTTGCATGCTATGATGAAGCCTAAAGAGATAGCGATAGCTAAGTGTGCAGCTCATAAAACAGATGTGTCAAAAGTCACACAAGGGAACAAAGCTGCTGATGAAGCTGCAAAAGCCGTCACAGGAGCGGACAAATTGGGAAAAGTTTTTCTGGTCACTCATGAAGTGGACTTGGAAGACAAAATTACGCTTAAGGGTGTGATTTTGATGCAGGAAGCTGCTTCTACGATCGACAAACAGTTATGGCTAGACCGAGGTGCCGTCAAAGATGCTACTGGTCTTTGGAGAAACCATGAGTGGTTGATAGTAGCGCCTCTAGACCTATTAGGTCTGATGATTCAGGAAGCACATGGGTTAGCTCATGTTGCAAGGGGGGAGGTTAGGAGAAAGATCACAAAGGAGTATGGTTTTTGGGCACCATATTTGCTTGAACAGGTTGACTATGTCATAGGCAGGTGCACAATCTGTCTGAAAAATAATGTTCTCAGGGGTGTGACTGTTATTCTTGGTTACATTCCTACACCAAGAGGTCCTAATATGTCCAACTAAGCTAAAATATGCTCAGGTCGGTTGCAAAGTTCTTGTGTAAAGAAGTCATAAGCAGGTGGGGATTTCCCGATTTAATATCCTCAGAAAATGGGAAAGAGTTTTGTGGATAAATCAGTGAAATGGTTTTTGAAAAAATTGGGGAAAAAGTCAGACTAAAAAGTTATGGAAACTAGGGTTAAAGTAACTCTAGGAAATGTTGAATATCCAATCATTTTTCACGTCTTTACATATTATTGTGATATTTAGTATTTTCTTATGAATCAAAGGGGGGAAATGGAATGTGATTCATTTTATATATCATTTTATATATCATTTTTATATTATTGTTGATATTGATGTTTTAATTTTCATGTGTTGTTTTGCAAAATATACTGGTTGGTGTTTTCTTTTCTTCCAGAAGCATATGGGGGAATGTGTAGAGGGGATTCAAATACTCAAACATCGACAATATGAATGGACTGGAGGAAGTGGAACAAGGAAGGTGTGGAAATGTTCAGATTCCATCATCAACGTTGCATTAAAAGTCGACACTGCTGAGGAGATGCAGTGTAGTGGACTACATTCCAGTGTCTGCAATGATAGACATATTTGCATGTGTAATACATAATTTGTGTCATATTCTTTCTGTATTAATTATTTTTTACATGTGGGGACCTCAGATGTTTTTGTTTTTTCGTGGATGCTTAGGAATATTGGGTCTAGGCAGGGACAGAGAGAATCCACAGGAGGGTCCGATGGGTCGACCAGCCTGAATGTGGAAATTTTTGATTGTATTTTGTTTTCTGAGGCTTTCATGTGTATTCAATTGCATCATAGTTTAAAATGCATTGATAAAGATTTATAAATTGATCTGGAGTACTTAGGTGGTCGCCTGGGGCAGAGGGGCTGTGAGAGAATTTTACTGTCTTGATTGATTGATGGATATTTGGAAAGAAAGCTGCCAGACAGGTTTTTCGCTCTTACACTCCATAACGATTTGTTTACACTTCATAAAAATTTGTTCACACTAAATACATTTTGTTTTATTGTTAAAGTTACACAAGATTTGTCATAATCCTATTCTTTTTGTTTTCGAGACTTAATTAGTCTCGAAGGGGGGAAATATGTAGTATCTAAACAGTTTATGATTTTACTGACGTTTGCAAATGGTGTGTTAGAGGAATTTGGCTCTGCTTGCGGAAGCATCTGGAAAACATTACTATAGGGGCCCCCAAAAACAGAGGAGAGTCTGTTATGTGAAGGCCAGGGATTGGTCTATAAAAAACCACCCATATTATGTTACATATTATAAATACCATGGTTGGAACAAAGGACGGGGAGAAATAACATATTAGAGATTGGGTCAGATGTTCTCCAGATGTCTGCAGGAGTCTGTAAATTGATACTGTAATCTTTGATGTAATAAACCATTATAATCAAGGACAGTGTCAGCGGATTTCTTGTCATCACAGCATATCAGCATCGTTGTCTCGACACCACAATTGTAAGGCTGATTTCTATGCCAAACTTAGTGATGTAAAAAAACACATGACAACTCAAAAACATACTCAAAAGGCAAAGCCTTATAACAGTTCCACCCAAAACAAGCTGCCATTTATGGTTAAAAAAATGTACTGCCATTAGCTATCACTGAACACTGTTCCATGCTGGCATGTGATCACATTGTAGAAGCATGTAGAGCTGCTTTCTCAGACTCCACTGCTGCTACCCACTTCAAAATGCACAGAAATTATTGATGGTGTTCTAGCACCATACTTTCTGAAAAAGTTGGTCGCAAATGTGGGTGACCAGCGTTTCAGCCTCCTCCTCGATGAGTCCACGGATGTAAGTGTGTCTAAGTACCTGGGGGTTGTGATAAGGTACTTTAGTGACACCAAGCAGACAATTGTATCAACATTTCTGTCACGCTGGTCACCCACAATTGTATCAACATTGTTGAGTTGGCGGGAGGAGATGCCAAATCTATAGCCCGTGCTGTTGTGGCTTTCCTCGAGAAGTGTTGTCTTAAAAAAGAGAAACTCCTGGGGATATGGACTGACAATGCCTCTGTTATGACGGGGATTAACAATGGGGTCCATAAAGTGCTGAAGGAGGAGTATGGCCTCAAAGATCTGGTTCTTATTCGCTGTGTGTGCCACTCTCTGCAGCTTACTGTAAGTCATGCTTCCAATGACACCATCCCCCGTAGTGTGGAGTACTTGGTACGAGACACTTATAACTGGTTTTCAGTGTCTCCAAAGCGCAGGGAGTTGTTAAGTTGCGTCAATTCAAATCTGGTATTGGAACAAAAAGAGGTCAATACACGTCTTCTAAAATAGACTAGTATTTTAATTAATGCAAAACACTTCAATGGTAAATATGATGTTCGTATATACGGGTCCACTGAAATACCACGCAGGGCAGACAGAGAACTGATCCATTGTTATAAGTTCTTCTTTAAATACTCTGACAGAGATAGTTCCCGCTCCCTGCTGGCCTATCAGAGTAGACTGAGCGTGGTTTAGACTTACTCAGCCTATCGTTGGCGCACAGGCTGGTCCCAGCCCCTTGGCGCTTCACTGTTGCCAGGCATAAGTTGTTATCATCACAACTTGTCCAGAGAGTCAGCACTTTTGCAGTACACGTCCTTGAGCACGGTTTAACAAAGAGGCAGTGTTTGTGTATGTGAGACACAAGTCTTATCTCCCCCTACTCCCTAACAGCTCCTCACATGAATCACAGCTTGTTATGTTAAACAATTTATATCAGTACAGTACAAACCTTTTATGTTGAATCATTAATGCTTTCTTTCTAAGCTAGGCATCACATCTAGTTATAAGAAAATAGATCCCCACAGAGGCCTACAAGGCCATATATGAGACCATCAACTGTGGGGAGAAACCTTTACAGATAACCAAGGTGTGTGCCACATGTTGGCTCTCCATTGAACCCGCGGTTTCACGCATTTTGGACCAGTGGGAGGAGCTTAGGCTGCATTTCGCAGTCACCAAGTCCAGTGAACACTGCTACATGGCTGAGGTTTTATACTCCATGTACAGTGATCCTCAAAACATATTGTATCTGACTTTTTTGAAGTCAGTGCTGGGTGAGGTACAGTTGGCCATCAAGGCTTTTGAGGGAGAGCAAGTAGATCCTCTTAAGCTACTTGACAGCTTGGTTAGCCTGATCAAGTCTGTGAGCAGCAGGGTGCTGAATCCACTGGCAAATGTTTATGTACTCAAAGGGCCAATAGATGGATACATCAGTCCCAAACCGTACCTTGGTTACCTTTTTGAGTCAAAGGCAGCTGAGCTCCACCTTGCGCCTGAGGATGAAAACAATGTCCGAAAGCGGTGTGTAGCCTTCACCATCTCCCTCACTAATGCCGGACAACATCGAAGCATTGCAGTACATGTCAGTTTTCAATGTGGAGGAAACTCTAAAGCACAATAAGAGCCCTGGAGAAATAGAAAAAATAGCCAAGCTCCTTGGCTACTCCCCTGCAGAGATAGACAAGATTGTCCAGTAATGGAGTGCCATCCATCTTAGTAAATGGAATGAGACAAAAAACACACTGGGCTTCTGGAGTGAGATTTGGAAGTTCAGGGATGCAGCTGATATCAACCCGTTTCAAGAACTTGCCATGGCTGCTGTGTCTGTGTTTTCCTTGCCACACTCGAATGCTGAAGTCGAGAGAGTATTCAGCCAGATGAGTGTGGTAAAAAGCAAACGTAGAAATCGGATGTCCTTGCAGACCCTTAACTCCATCCTGTACATTCGATATGGACTGAAGCTGTCTGGTGAGGCTTGCTATGAGCACCAGCTGCCTGATAATGTTTTGCAGCTTTTTGGCACATCAGCTGCTTACTCATTTAAGTCAGCTCCCTCAGTTGCTGAACCTGCCATAGAGAGCCTTGACCAAAATGACGAAGACCCACTCTTTCTGTGAGCCAGCACAGCCTGTGTGTGTGTGGAGGGGGGTCTGAAAAAAAACAACAATTAACCTGAATTAGGGCCAGACTAGTTACCATCATTTTCTCACATTGCCATTGACAGTTTTTTCTATTGTCTCTTTTTGGTCCATTTAGATTGTTAATGTAGATTGTATACAAAAAAATGTTAGAAATGTTATGGTTAAAAATGTTCATGTTTTACTGTGACTTGTTGTAGGCTCCTAAGTGGACCATAAGGTTAAAAATCAAACCAAACTTAGGAAAACTAAACTAAAAAACAAAACTAAAAAAAAAATATATATATATTTTTTAATTAAATTAAAAACGAAATAACTCCGTCAGAGTGTCTCTTTTGGGTCACTTTTGCCGGTCCCAAGCCCGGATAAAGGAGGAGGGTTGAAATTGTGACATAAAAAAAACAAGAATCGACAGAAGAAAGTTCATTTGTAGTTCTAAACATATTTAGGGTGTTTTTTACTCACTTTTTGTCTCTCCCACGACATTATTCCTCTCTCCTACAGCGTCCATCACAATTACATGCACATGGACAATTATGCATATTTTGACGTCATTTAGCGACTTCTAGCGACTTTTAGGGAATTGAGGGAATTTGAGGGAATTGGAACAAGAGTGCAGAGAGCTGATCAGAACAGCCCTGGAGTTTATTTACCTCTCTGACTGAATCTATTTTTCCTATGACCAAGCCTAGGTAGTTAGTTGTAGTTAGGTATTGTATTTATTATAGGTTAGTATTGTTGTTATTGTAGGTTTCCGTAGGTAATTGTAGGTTAGTATCGAAGCACGAGGCTAGCTAGCTAGCGGGTAGCTACTGGTAACGATTAGCAACGCTGGAGAGCTGTTTCCAATGTTAATGTAGTCCTAGCCAACGTTTAATTTTTTGCTTAACCATGTATTAGATCGTAGGTAGGTAGTTAGCTGTAGTTAGGTATTGTATTTATTATAGGTTAGTATTGTTGTTATTGTAGGTTTCCGTAGGTAATTGTAGGTTAGTATCGAAGCACGAGGCTAGCTAGCTAGCGGGTAGCTACTGGTAACGATTAGCAACACTGGAGAGCTGTTTCCAATGTTAATGTAGTCCTAGCCAACGTTTAATTTTTTTTTGCTTAACCATGTATTAGATCGTAGGTAGGTAGTTAGCTGTAGTTAGGTATTGTATTTATTATAGGTTAGTATTGTTGTTATTGTAGGTTTCCGTAGGTAATTGTAGGTTAGTATCGAAGCACGAGGCTAGCTAGCTAGCGGGTAGCTACTGGTAACGATTAGCAACGCTGGAGAGCAGTTTCCAATGTTAATGTAGTCCTAGCCAACGTTTAATTTTTTTTGCTTAACCATGTATTAGATCGTAGGTAGGTAGTTAGCTGTAGTTAGGTATTGTATTTATTATAGGTTAGTATTGTTGTTATTGTAGGTTTCCGTAGGTAATTGTTGGTTAGTATCGAAGCACGAGGCTAGCTAGCTAGCGGGTAGCTACTGGTAACGATTAGCAACGCTGGAGAGCTGTTTCCAATGTTAATGTAGTCCTAGCCAACCTTTAATTTTTTGCTGCGTTATGCGTTATGAAAGGAACTAGACACGGACTTGAATTATCTGTTTAGTGTGCTAACACACTCTTGGCAGTTTGTTGTAACCAAGTATTGATGCTAAATTGTGTGTTAATGGATGCTAGCTTGCAAGTTAGCTACGGCGTCATAGCTAGGCATCGTGGGTTGTTGTGGGTAGTTACTGTGTCTTGGCAGTGTCCTCGGCCGTGCCGGCTGTAGCACGAAGCTAGCTAGCTAGCCGTTCTTCAAACAAAGTCAACACAGTGGCCATTGCTAGCTACCCAACACGACCAGCTAGCTGTACTGTAGTAGCTAACTACAATATACTTGTCCTAGCTAGCCAACGTCTAATCATTGCTGCGTCATGAAAGGAACTTGACACAGACACGAATGATCTGTTTAGTGTGTTATCACACTATTGGTGGTTTGTTGTGACCAAGTGTTGGTGCTAAACGGTGTGTTATTGTTATTGGATGCTAGCTTGCTAGTTAGCTATGGTGTCATAGTTGGCCAGCTGAATAAAGTGGGTTGAGTCTATTCCTTTAAACATTGAACCGCTGTGGTTCACAACAATTCTGATTGCTTAAGGCGGAAGTTGGGAGAGTTTTTGTTCGGGTGGTTCAGTGAAACAATTTTAGTTTCTGAGGTAGAAGTTTTTGGTGAGGGAGGCCCTGCTCTCTCCGCTCCCAGATGCTTAGCTCATTTCATTCCGATCTCCTCTGCATTTTTGTAGCCATTTGCTACAGCCTGTCAACTATGCCTCTGCCTATCCCTGTTCTCTCCTCTCTGCACAGGCTACACAAACGCACCACACCGCGTGGCTGCTGCCTCTCTAACCTGGTGGTCCCTGCACGCACCACCCACGTGGAGTTCCAGGTCGCAGGCAGCCTCTGGAACTGCCGTTCTGCTGCCAACAAAGCTGACTTCATCCCAGCCTATGCCAACCTCCAGTCCCTCGACTTCCTGGCGCTGACGGAAACATGGATCACCACTGAAAACACTGCTACTCCTACTGCTCTCTCCTCGTCTGACCATGTGTTCTCGCATACCCCGAGAGCATCTGGTCAGAGGGGTGGTGGTACAGGAATCCTCATCTCTCCCAAGTGGACATTCTCAATTTTTCCCCTAACCCATCTGTCTATCTCCTCATTTGAATTCCATGCTGTCACAGTCACTAGCCCATTTAAGCTTAATATCCTTGTCATCTATCGCCCTCCAGGTTCCCTTGGAGAGTTCATCAATGAGCTTGACGCCTTGATAAGTTCCTTCCCTGAGGATGGCTCACCCCTCACAGTTTTGGGGGATTTCAACCTCCCTATGTCCACATTTGACTCATTTCTCTCTGCCTCCTTCTTTCCACTCCTCTCCTCTTTTGACCTCACCCTCTCACCGTCCCCCCCTACTCACAAGGCAGGCAATACGCTTGACCTCATCTTCACTAGATGCTGCTCCTCTACTAATCTCACTGCAACTCCCCTCCATGTCTCCGACCACTACTTTGTTTCCTTTTCTCTCTCACTCTCCTCCCACACTACTCACTCTGCCCCTACACAGATGGTAATGCGCCGCCGCAACCTTCGCTCTCTCTCTCCCACTACTCTCTCCTCTTCCATCCTATCATCTCTTCCCTCTGCTCAATCCTTCTCCCTCCAATCTCCTGATTCTGCCTCCTCAACCCTCCTCTCCTCCCTTTCTGCATCCTTTGACTCTCTGTGTCCCCTATCCTCCCGGCCGGCTCGGTCCTCCCCTCCAGCTCCGTGGCTTGATGACTCATTGCGAGCTCACAGAACAGAGCTCCGGGCAGCGGAGCGGAAATGGAAGAAAACTAAACTCCCTGCCGACCTGGCATCTTTTCACTCCCTCCTCTCTACATTTTCTTCATCTGTTTCTGCTGCTAAGGTCACCTTCTACCACTCTAAATTCCAAGCATCTGCCTCTAACCCTAGGAAGCTCTTTGCCACATTTTCCTCCCTCCTGAATCCTCCCCCCCCCCCCCCCCCCCCCTCCTCTCTCTCTGTGGATGACTTCGTCAACCACTTTGAAAAGAAGGTTGACGACATCCGATCCTCGTTTGTTAAGTCTAATGACACTGCTGGTCCTGCTCACACTGCCCTACCCTATGCTTTGACTTCTTTCTCCCCTCTCTCTCCAGATAAAATCCTGCGACTTGTGACTGCAGGCCGCCCAACAACCTGCCCGCTTGACCCCATCCCCTCCTCCCTTCTCCAGACCATCTCCGGTGACCTTCTCCCCTACCTCACCTCGCTGATCAACTCATCCTTGACCGCTGGCCATGTCCCTTCCGTCTTCAAGAGAGCGAGAGTTGCTCCCCTTCTCAAAAAAACAACACTCGACCCCACTGATGTCAACAACTACAGACCAGTATCCCTTCTTTCTTTTCTTTCCAAAACTATTGAGCGTGCCGTCTTTAGCCAACTCTCTTGCTATCTCTCTCAGAATGACCTTCTTGATCCAAACCAATCAGGTTCCAGGACTGGTCATTCAACTGAGACTGCTCTTCTCTGTGTCACGGAGACTCTCCGCACCGCTAAAGCTAACTCTCTCTCCTCTGCTCTTGTCCTTCTAGACCTGTCTGCTGCCTTTGATACTGTGAACCATCAGATCCTCCTCTCCACCCTCTCCGAGCTGGGCATCTCCGGCGCGGCTCACTCCTGGATTGCGTCCTACCTGACCGGTCGCTCCTACCAAGTGGCGTGGCGAGAAGCTGTCTCCGCACCACGTGCTCTCACCACTGGTGTCCCCCAGGGCTCAGTTCTAGGCCCTCTCCTTTTCTCCCTATACACCAAGTCACTTGGCTCTGTCATATCCTCACATGGCCTTTCCTATCATTGCTACGCTGACGATACACAACTAATCTTCTCCTTTCCCCCTTCTGATAACCAGGTGGCGAATCGCATCTCTGCATGTCTGGCAGACATATCAGTATGGATGACGGATCACCACCTCAAGCTGAACCCTGGCAAGACGGAGCTGCTCTTCCTCCCGGGGAAGGACTGCCCGTTCCATGATCTCGCCATCACGGTTGACAACTCCGCTGTGTCCTCCTCCCAGAGTGCGAAGAGCCTAGGCGTGACCCTGGACAACACCCTGTCGTTCTCCGCCAACATCAAGGCGGTGACCCGCTCCTGCAGGTTCATGCTCTACAACATTCGGAGAGTACGACCCTGCCTTACACAGGAAGCGGCACAGGTCCTAATCCAGGCACTTGTCATCTCCCGTCTGGACTACTGCAACTCGCTGTTGGCTGGCCTCCCTGCCTGTGCCATTAAACCCCTACAACTCATCCAGAATGCCGCAGCCCGTCTGGTGTTCAACCTTCCCAAGTTCTCTCACGTCACCCCCCTCCTCCGCACACTCCACTGGCTTCCAGTTGAAGCTCGCATCCGCTACAAGACCATGGTGCTTGCCTATGGAGCAGTGAGGGGAACGGCACCTCTGTACCTTCAGGCTCTGATCAGTCCCTACACCCAAACGAGGGCATTGCGTTCATCCACCTCTGGCCTGCTGGCTCCCCTTCCTCTGCGGAAGCATAGCTCCCGCTCAGTCCAGTCAAAACTGTTCGCTGCTCTGGCACCCCAATGGTGGAACAAGCTCCCTCACGACGCCAGGACAGCGGAGTCACTCACCACCTTCCGGAGACATTTGAAACCCCACCTCTTTAAGGAATACCTGGGATAGGATAAAGTATTCCTTCTAACCCCCCCCCCCCCCCCCCCAAATTGTAAAGTGGTTATCCCACTGGCTATAGGGTGAACGCACCAATTTGTGAGTCGCTCTGGCTAAGAGCGTCTGCTAAATGACGTTAATGTGCCCTTGAGCAAGGCACTTAACCCTAATTGCTCCTGTAAGTCGCTCTGGATAAGAGCGTCTGCTAAATGACTAAAATGTAAATGTAAAATGTTTTAGGACAGCCAATAGCTACTTTCCTTACTGAGGAGTTGGCAACACTGAGATGTGGAGGTTACATGTGGTCTGCGGTTACACGTGGTCTGTGGTTGTGAGGCCGGTTGGACATACTGCCAAATTCTCTAAAATGACGTTGGAGGCAGTTTATGGTAGAGAAATTAACATTAAATTCTTGATATGCCACACATGTCAAGGGGAAGGATGTTAGCAAAGGAGAAATGCATACTAACAGGGATGTAAACAAATTTGTGCACATCATTTGAGAGAAATAAGCTTTTGTGCATTTGGAAAAATTCTGGGATCTTTTATTTCAGCTCATGAAACATGGGACCAACACTTTACATGTTGCGTTTATGTTTTTGTTCAGTATACAAATGTACACATTTTTCTTTACAGCTTGATCCCTAAAGACCAACCAAGGCTTACTACCACATTTCACATGAGGGAATTCCATGATAATGGAATTGCGCTGAGACTCAGAATTTTTAAGTTACCACGTTTTATAAAAACTCTGTTAAATATCTGCTCCGAATTAAGATTGAAAGATGTTTGCAAAATAATGGGTTGTCAGCTATGACATGAGTTAGAAAAATATATATTTTGGTTATGGAACTACAATAAGCGAAGTGTGTTTACACCCGGTAACATAATTGCAATAACAGAATTTCATCTATAAAGAAATTCATTAATATGGATATGAATTTAATTAATTATCTTCATGGTGATGTATCCTAAATAGGTACAATACATTGTAGTGTACTCGACAGTGTGCTCTACTGTGTACTGTACTGAACTCTACTATATTCTACTGTACAGTACAGGACTGTACTGAACTATGGTCTACTTTTCTGTGCTGTACTCTACTGTAATGTACTATTCTGTACTGAACTATACTATTTTTCTTTACTGTACTGAACTGAAGG
Organism: Coregonus lavaretus; assembly: GCF_964263955.1. Taxonomy (NCBI): domain Eukaryota; kingdom Metazoa; phylum Chordata; class Actinopteri; order Salmoniformes; family Salmonidae; genus Coregonus; species Coregonus lavaretus. The sequence goes on from NC_139988.1 coordinate 27,527,905, forward strand.
GTAGGTAACAACACATCTGCCACGCTGATCCTCAACATGGGGGACCCTCAGGGGTGCGTGCTCAGTCCCCTCCTGTACTCCCTGTTCACCCATGACTGCATGGCCAGGCCAGGCATGACTCCAACACCATCATTAAGTTTGCCGATGACACAACAGTGGTAGGCCTGATCACCGACAACGATGAGACAGCCTATAGGGAGGAGGTCAGAGACCTGGCCGTGTGGTGCCAGGATAACAACCTCTCCCTCAACGTGATCAAGACAAAGGAGATGATTGTGGACTACATGAAAAAAAAGAGGACTGAGCACGCCCCCATTCTCATCGACGGGACTGTAGTGGAACAGGTTGAGAGCTTCAAGTTCCTTGGTGTCCACATCACCAACAAACTAACGTGGTCCAAACACACCAAGACAGTCGTGAAGAGGGCACGACAAAGCCTATTCCCCCTCAGGAGACTGAAAAGATTTGGCATGGGTCCTCAGATCCTCAAAAAGTTATACAGCTGCACCGTCGAGAGCATCCTGACTGGTTGCATCACCGCCTGGTATGGCAAGTGCTTGGCCTCCGACCGCAAGACACTACAAAGGGTAGTGCATACGGCCCAGTACATCACTGGGGCCAAGCTTCCTACCATTCAGGACCTCTATACCAGATGGTGTCAGAGGAAGGCCCTAAAAATGGTCAAAGACTCCAGCCACCCTAGTCATAGACTGTTCTCTCTGCTACCGCACGGCATTCTGCATAGTCACTTTAACTCTGCCCACATGTACATGTTACCTAAATTACCTCGACTAATCGGTGCTCCCGCAAATTGACTCTGTACCGGTACCCTCTGTATATAGCCTCCCTACTGTTATTTTATTTTACTGCTGCTCTTTAATGGTGCTTCAACAAAGTACTGAGTAAAGGGTCTGAATACTTATGTAAATGTGATATTTCAGATATCAACCCCTCGAAGTTGGCCTTGGTGGGAGGGACCATATAATTATAAAGGAGTGACCTACTGAGTAAAGTATTTGTCATAATTTAATTTAACCGAATCACACGACTGCGAGGCGTGGCTCTGTGTTTGTGGTGTGCTAGCATATGGGGGAGGGTAAGGGGGAAGGTGTTGTGGGAGATGATTGGTTGGTAGATTAAGAAGATTAAGCCAATGCCTATACACCGGGAGTTTCTCCCGGCTTTCTGTATTGGCTATAGCAATGTCACATTTGATGGGTTGGTCCACCAGACTCTTCGCGCATTTGGGCGGAAGTGTCTGGGAACGAGATTAATATTTGGGCCAAATGAAGGCCGGTCCAGATGTCTGTGGACGTTGAAATCAAGGCTGGTCCGGACTCCGGACCAGACCTACTGGCCAAATTTCAACTACTTTTCAATGTCCATGGATTTCTGGTGTCGGTCGGTGCTCAGTGGATGAGGATGCTGGTAACAGTAAATGGAAAGAGAGGTAGCTCTTAAACTTACAGAAAGCGGAAAAAATTATCCTAAACTAAATATAAATGTAGATATATGTTGGCAGGGGTCTTTTCATCAACATTATAGTGTTTTGATTTGTTTCTTTGTTTATTCCAAATTTTTAGGGTGGAAAATGGTTGAAAAATGTATATATGCCTTAATTTCTGAGAAATATCGATTCTTAGCTTTCATTTGACACCCAATTAGATATGCTCCTGTGAACTTCACATGTTGGTGCTCATGGGTCCTTTTACATGAAAATTATATTATATTATTAAGTATTTTATAGCAGTAGGCTTATTATAACAAACTAACCTGGGGAGTGTTCAGAGCTTATCCAGAACAGTGACTATAGAAGTACCCTGTAAAGAAAGGGCATTGTTCCCTAGGCCTGCTCCCCATGAAAAGAGCATCATGCCTTTTCTATTATACAGAAACAGAATATCTGCAACACGCAGACTGTTTTTAACCGCCTGAATAGTCTGCTGATGTTGCTGCTGCGATGAACCTGATAACATAGATGCACATCCCTCTCTTGGGGGTATCCATCATACACTAAAAGGGCCAAGAGCCTAAGTAGGCCTATTGGCTCCCTGATGGAAGGTCAGTTGCTCCTGGGTCGTGGCCTGAGACTGGAAGACTGGAAAATATTGTTTGGTTCATTTAGTGGAGTAAAGGAATAAATAACACACACCCTTAGAATTAGAAAAACGTTATTGTCCATGCAATGTGGGGTGCTTCTGACTAAAGGAAAATCTAAATCTAAATGTATTAGGCCCTATTCCCACTACGAGAGATGGAGAGTCTGAGAAGCAGAGTGGCGAAAGAGAACCTCTTCACACTTAGTACACTTTTCTTAAATATACCTTGGCTACACATATTACTAAAATGTAAACATGCTTACTTGCTTCGTCTTGACCTCTGCCTCCAGAGCTGGATTAAGAAATCATAGGCCCCGGGGCTTAGTTTTCTTTCTGGTGTATTTTGAACATTGTAGTTTGATAAAAGACTATAATAATAATACTTTTTATATTTATATTTTAAGTATATTTTTATATAAAAATTGCCTCTTGGGACCCTGACTCACACAATTGACCAGTCACATTTAGTTATTATGCAGTTTTGAATTTTACATTTTTTATTAATCAGTTGGCCTGTCATGCCAAAAAGTGTCCCCCCATACCCCCACCCACCCCCCACGTCACAATGGGATTCGATGAGTTCTAGCTTCAGTTGCTAGGAGTGTTGCTAGAACTTGCAAAATTCTGACCGGCCTACGTAATGAACCAAAGCGTCCATTGCTATGCTGGTTGCTTGGCTCTATTTTACCTCGTAGCGGTTACGGAGGACGGAGGACGCGGGCAGTTCTAGTTCTATTTCACCTCATAAGCGCTCGCTCAGTCCACGCAAAATTATTACGTTAGAATCGCTCTCCAAGGACGATGTTTTTGACAGTGACTACCTGCTGACTACCTACTGCTTCAGAAGACCGAAAAGACTTGAAAGAGAACCCTCTTTCTTTACCATATATTTGTCTTTATATAATAAAATTTTGTTAAATAGGAATAAATAATTTAAGCTGTTTTTAAATTGACATTGCTAGCTACTGTACTTATTTACCTCAGCCTGCCTAGGAGTCAATGTCAAAGGCGACGTGTATGCGGTGAGCGAAGTCAAGCGCAGGACACAGAGCTACTGGCAGACGTACTTTACTAACCAGTAAAGGAACATACAAAACAAAACCTCCTAACAGGGAGGAAACAAATACATGCATACGACACAGCAAAGCCGACCTTACGGGAAACAAAACAATAACACACAATTTACCAAACGAGAGACAGGGGTAAATATAGGAACAACAATCAAACATAATAGCGAACAGGTGTTAACACTCAAGACTAAACAAGATAAACACCGAAACATCGATCGGCAGCAGCTAGTACTCCGGGGACGACGAACGCCGAAGCCTGCCCGAGCAAGGAGGAGGAGCAGCCTCGGCAGAATCCCCGACCCCGGCGACGGCCAGGAGGACGCGGAGCAGGGCGAGTCGGATGACTCCGGTGGAAATCCCTCAACAGGGAGGGATCTAGGATGTCCCTCCTAGGGACCCAGCACCATTCCTCCGGACCGTACCCCTCCCACTCCACGAGATACTGCAGACCCCCCATCCGACGCCTCTAATCCATGATAGAACGGACTGAGTACGCCGGAGCCCCTTCGATGTCTAGTGGGGGCAGAGGAGCCTCTCGTATCTCATTCTCCTGGAGTGGACCAGCTACCACCGGCCTGAGGAGAGACACATGGAACGAGGGGTTAATACGGTAATTTATGGGCAGTTGTAACCTATAACATACCTCGTTCAATCTCCTCAGGACTTTAAATGGCCCCACAAACCGCCGACCCAGCTTCCGGCAGGGCAGGCGAAGGGGCAGGTTTCGGGTCGAGAGCCAAACCCGATCTCCAGGTGCATAAACCGGACCCTCACTGCGGTGGCGATCGGCGCTCGCCTTTTGCCTTCTGATAGCCCGCTGCAGATGGACATGCGCAGCGTTCCATGTTTCCTCCGAGCGCCGAAACCACTCATCCACCGCAGGAGCCTCGATCTGGCTCTGATGCCAGGGTGCCAGGACCGGCTGATAACCCAACACACACTGAAAATGCGTAAGATTAGTGGAGGAGTGGCGAAGTGAGTTTTGGGCTATCTCTGCCCAGGGGACATAAACCGACCACTCCTCCTGCCGGTCCTGGCAATAGGACCTCAGACACCTACCCACATCCTGGTTTACTCTCTCCACCTGCCCATTACTCTCAGGGTGAAAACCCGTGGTAAGGCTAATCGAGTTCCCAAACGTTCCATAAACTCCCTCCAGACTCTAGAGGTGAACTGGGGACCCCGATCAGACACTATATCCTCAGGCACCCCGTAGTGCCGGAAGACGTGAGTAAACAGGGCGTCGGCCGTTTGTAGGGCTGTAGGGAGACCTGGCATCGGAATGAGACGGCAGGCCTTAGAAAACCGATCCACAACGACCAAGATCGTGGTATTCCCCTGGGAGGGGGGAAGGTCCGTGACAAAATCCACCGATAGGTGAGACCACGGCCGTTGTGGAACGGGTAGAGGTTGTAACTTCCCTCTGGGCAGGTGTCTAGGCGCCTTACACTGAGCGCACACCGAGCAGGAAGAAACGTAAACCCTCACGTCCTTAGCCAAGGTGGGCCACCAGTACTTCCCACTAAGGCAGTGCACCGTTCGACCAATACCCGGATGACCAGAGGAGGGTGACGTGTGAGCCCAATATATCAGTCGATCACGGACCTCGAGCGGCACGTACCTCCGCCCCTCTGGACACTGGGGGAGTAGGGTCGGTACGTAACGCCCGCTCGATTTCCGCATCGACCTCCCACACCACCGGTGCCACTAGACAAGACTCCAGAAGTATGGGAGTGGGCTCAATGGACCTCTCCTCTGTGTCATATAGCCGGGACAGGGCGTCTGCCTTAGCGTTCTGTGACCCTGGTATATACGTGAGCTTGAATACAAACCGGGCAAGAAACATGGCCCACCTAGCCTGACGAGGGTTCAGTCTCCTCGCTGCCCGGATGTACTCCAGGTTACGATGGTCAGTCAGAATGAGGAAAGGATGTTTAGCCCCCTCAAGCCAATGCCTCCACACCTTCAGGGCTTGAACCACCGCTAGCAGCTCCCTGTCCCCCACGTCATAATTGCGTTCCGCCGGACTGAGCTTCTTGGAATAAAAAGCACAGGGGCGGAGTTCTGGAGGCGTGCCCGAGCGTTGAGACAGTACAGCACCGATCCCCGCCTCGGACGCATCCACCTCAACTTGGAACGCCAAAGAGGGGTCCGGATGTGCCAGCACCGGAGCCGAGGTGAACAGGTCCTTCAGATGTCTAAACACCCTGTCCGCCTCAGCCGACCACTGCAAATGCACCGGGCCCCCCTTTAGCAGGGAGGTGATGGGAGCTGCTACCTGTCCAAAACCCCGGATAAAACTCTGGTAGTAATTGGCAAAACCCAAAAACCGCTGCACCTCCTTAACCGTGGTGGGAGTCTGCCAATTACGCACGGCTGAAACGCGGTCAATCTCCATCTCCACCCCTGACGCGGACAACCGATGTCCCAGGAAGGAGATGGACTCCTGGAAAAACAGGCATTTCTCCGCCTTCACATACAGGTCATGCTCCAACAGTCTACCCAGCACCCGACGCACCAGGGACACATGCTCGGCTCGTGTAGCGGAGTATATTAGAATGTCATCAATACACCCTGTCCATGCAAATCCCGGAAAATCTCGTCCACAAATGATTGGAAGACTGAAGGAGCATTCATTAAACCGTATAGCATGACGAGATACTCATAGTGACCCGAGGTGGTACTGAATGCTGTCTTCCATTCATCTCCTTCCCTAATGCGCACCAGGTTGTAAGCGCTCCTGAGATCCAATTTTGTGAAGAACCGCGCCCCGTGTAATGACTCCGTCATACTAGCAATCAGAGGGAGAGGATAGCTGTATTTAATGGTAATCTGATTGAGATCACGGTAATCAATACACGGGCGTAAACCCCCATCCTTCTTCTTCACAAAAAAGAAACTCGAGGACGCAGGGGAAGTGGACGGCCGTATGTATCCCTGTCTCAGAGATTCGGTGACGTATGTCTCCATAGCTGCCGTCTCCTCCTGAGACAGAGGATACACATGACTACGAGGAAGTGCAGCGCCTACCTGGAGGTCTATCGCACAATCCCCCTGTCTATGAGGTGGTAATTGAGTCGCCTTCTTCTTACAGAAGGCGAGTGCCAAGTCTGCATACTCAGGAGGAATGTGCATTGAGGGCATTTGGTTCGGACTTTCCACCGTCGTTGTCCCTACGGAAACACCTATACACTGCCCGACACACTGGTCAGACCATCCCCTGAGAGCCCTCTGTTGCCATGAAATGTTGGGGTCATGAGATATTAACCAGGGAAGCCCCAACACCACGGGAAACGCAGGAGAGTCAATAAAATACAACTGTATAATCTCCTCATGACCCCCCTGCGTCTTCATCTTAAGTGGCGCTGTGACCTCCCTAATCAATCCCGACCCCAAAGGGCGGCTGTCTAGGGCATGGATGGGGAAGGGGACATCAACTGGTATAAGAGGAATCCCTAACTTATACGAGAAACAGCGATCGATCAAATTCCCAGCTGCGCCTGAATCGACTAGCGCCTTATGCTGGGAGTGAGAAGAAACCTCGGGAAACAACTTTAATACACATATGTACAACAGAGAGCTCTGGGTGAGTTGGGTGCTTACTCACCTGGAATGACTCATCAGTGCGTGGCCTACTGCCTCGATCCCTAGGAGACACTCCCCAGCACCGAACTGCAGTGCGGCCACAGTTGGTGCAGGGTACGGCCTCTCTCGCACCAGCACCTCCGAGCTCCATAGGGCTCGGCGGTGCTGGGGGATGGAATGGACGGCCCCAACTCCGGACGTCCGCGGGTAGCCAACAGGGTATCTAGACGAATCGACATGTCCACCAGCTGATCGAAACTTAGGTTGGTGTCCCTGCAGGCCAACTCTAGGCGAACGTCCTCCCTTAGGCTGCACCTGTAGTGGTCGATGAGGGCCCTCTCATTCCATCCCGCATTGGCAGCCAGAGTCCGGAAGTCCAGTGCGAACTCCTGCGCGCTCCTCTTCCCCTGTCTGAGGTGGAACAGACGCTCACCCGCCGCTTTCCCCTCTGGGGGATGATCGAAAACCGCCCTGAAGCGGCGGGAGAACTCCGCATAGCTGACTGTAGCGGCGTCTATTCCCCTCCACTCGGCATTGGCCCACTCCAGTGCCTTGCCGGACAGTCAGGAGATGAGGGCGGAAACGCTCTCATATCCCGAGGGCGCCGGGTGGATGGTGGCCAGGTAGAGTTCCACTTGGAGCAGGAAACCCTGACACCCGGCGCCATCATAAGCCCTCGGGAGCGAGAGCCGAAACCCACTGGACTCCGGAGGTGAAACGATGGGTATGGCTGATGGTGGTGGTATCGTTGGAGGAGGTGTGGGCAAACCTCCTCTTTCCCATCGCCTCAAGGTGTCCATCACCCCTTCCATGGCGGTGCCAAGATTCTGGATCATGGCCGCTTGTTGGATAACGCGCTCCTCCAGTGATCCCGTTGGCACCGCCGATCCTGCTGACTCCATGGTGGTGTGTTATTCTGTCAAAGGCGACGTGTATGCGTTGAGCGAAGTCAAGCGCAGGACACAGAGCTACTGGCAGACGTACTTTACTAACCAGTAAAGGAACATACAAAACCTCCTAAAAGGGAGGAAACAAATACACACATACGACACAGCAAAGCCGACCTTACGGGAAACAAAACAATAACACACAATTTACCAAACGAGAGACAGGGGTAAATATAGGAACAACAATCAAACATAATAGCGAACAGGTGTAAACACTCAAGACTAAACAAGACAAACACCGAAACATCGATCGGCAGCAGCTAGTACTCCGGGGACGACGAACGCCGAAGCCTGCCCGAGCAAGGAGGAGGAGCAGCCTCGGCAGAATCCGTGACAGTCAAGCTAGCTAGCCAGACAGTTTTATTTAACTAACGTTAGCTCGCTAGCTACCTGTTATTGTGGCTTTCTGTTTGTATGTAGCTGGCAATTCAATGGTGTTACGAACCCCGTGGCTTTAAACGTCTAGGGTGGATGGACATGAGACCCGTAACATAATTCATGCAAATTATAAGCGTGACATGGAACAGTGAGAACAAAAACTACACGACAACCATAAACTACCGTCAAACATAAAAGGTTTATTTTTGAACACACGGTAAAGGTTTGGGAAAAAGGGCTGAGCAGGACCCAAAAAATGAAACAATAGTGTAAAACACCCCTAAACTGATCTTGCCTGCCTCAAGAACCGCTAAGCTACTGCTAATCATACAAAAGTACAGTGGGTGGTCCTCTCAGGTCTAACTAGTGTTTTTAGACAGTTTTCTTCCTACGGGTAATGTACGCCCAAGGGCAACTTGCTTACTCCCCTTTTCCCAGAAACACACAAAGTTACCAAACAGAGTAACCAGCAATTTAGTGAGTACACAAAACACCACAGTATCCATACTCACATACGGAAAATAGTCTAACAAAGTTACCAAACAGAGTAACCAGCAACTTAGTGAGTACACAAAACACAGGACACCACAGTATCCATACTCACATACGGAAAATAGTCTAACAAAGTTACCAAACAGAGTAACCAGCAACTTAGTGAGTACACAAAACACAGGACACCACAGTATCCATACTCACATACAGAAAATAGTCTCCTAACAACACACACAACTGACCGGCTTTTAAACAATGGGATGTGTGATTGAAAAACCAGAAACAGGTGGTGCAATGCAGAGGAATGTCCACTGATTGGTCCACCTCAGCAATCAGCAGACACCCCAACGACCACCAATCAGGAACATACAGGACACCTGTGATTAGGGCAGAAGGAGAGGAAAAACACAAAAAGACACAGGATACCTGTATCCGTAACAAATGGCATCCCTCAAGGAGATTTTATTGTATCTTTCCAACCAGGCGAAGTACTATGAAGGCACCACTGATCTCAACAAGAGGCGCATCATTCATAGGAGGCAGAGAAATTCACAATTCAGGGTAACATTAAGCAGTTAACTTCTATTACATAACTGGAAGGATTTAGCATTTCTCAACAACCATTTTCCATCTAGCTAGTTGGTCATCTACATGCTGCTAGCTATACATTTAGTTATATGTATGTCATATTAAGGTATCTAGCTATAAGTTAACACTGATCAATGAAATGGATATGTGTAAGCAATTATGGTAATTCCAACTGCCCATAACTAGGTGTCTTCGCTAGACAGACAGACAGACAAACAGAGAGCGAGAGAGAGAGAGAGAGAGAGAGGCGGGGGGGGGGCGGAAGAAAGTGAGAAAGGATGAGAGTGAGAGAGGGAAAGAGAGAGGTGGGAAGAGAGGGAAAGACAGAGAGGGATGGGGAGAGAGAGAGAAACAGAGAGAGAAAGACAGCAGTGCAAATGTACTTAGACTTGGGTATTTCAACAACTCTTGTCTTCCAATTTTTTAAGCAATCACATGTACACTATATATACAAAAGTATGTGGACACCCCTTCAAATTAGTGGATTTGGCTATTTCAGCCACAGCCATTGCTGACAGGTGTATAAAATCGAGCACACAGCCATGTAATCTCCATAGACAAAGAGCTCAGTGACTTTCAACGTGGCACCGTCATAGGATGCCACCTTTCCAACAAGTCAGTTCGTCAAATTTCTGCCCTGATAGAGCTGCCCCGGTCAACTGTAAGTGCTGTTATTGTGAAGTGGAAACGTCTAAGAGCAACAACGGCTCAGCTGTGAAGTGGTAGGCCACACAAGCTCACAGAACGGGACCGCCGAGTGCTGAAGCGCGTAAAGATCGTCTGTCCTCGGTTGCAACACTCACTACCGAGTTCCAAACTGCCTCTGGAAGCAACGTCAGCACAAGAACGGTTTGTCGGGAGCTTCATGAAATGGGTTTCCATGGCCGAGCAGCCGCACACTAGCCTAAGATTACCATGCGCAATGTCAAGCGTCGTCTGGAGTGGTTTAAAGCTCGCCGCCATTGGACTCTGGAGCAGTCGAAACGCGTTACCTGGCAGTCCGATGGACAAATCTGGGTTTGGCAGATGCCAGGAGAACGCTACCTCCCCGAATAAATAGTACCGACTGTAAAGTTTGGTGGAGGAGGAATAATGTTCTGCTGTTATTTTTCATGGTTCGGGCTAGGCCCCTTAGTTCCAGTGAAGGGAAATCTTAACGCTACAGCATACAATGACATTTTAGATTACTTTTATATTCGTATGAGAGGGTTAATAGTTCATTTTTCATAGGCTAACTTTACTTGATGAAGATATGCTGTTATAGCAACTCTGTGCTTTTGTCTTGAAGCTAAACTGTAATTTGTGTAGCATACAGAGGAGAAGATAAACCGTTTAATTGTCTGCACATACAGTGCCTTCAGCAAGTATTAATTCCCATTGACTTATTCCACATTTTGTTTTGTTACAGCCTGAATTCAAAATGGATTCAATATTTTTTTTCTCACCCATCTACACACAATACCCCAAACTTCTCCCCATCTTAGCTACTGTTGTATCAACATGTTTTGACCATGACAGTTTACAATCCAGGGTTACCCATTCTGAAACTAACTGCAGCTCTTTGTTAAGTATTTCAGTGATTTCACTCGCTGTAGTAGCTGACGTGTATAATGTTGAGTCATCCGCATACAGTACATAGACACACTGGATTTACTGAAAGCCAGTGGCATGTCGTTAGTAAAGAGTGAAACAAGTAAGGGGCCTAGACAGCTGCCCTGGGAAATTCCTGATTCTACCTGGATTATGTTGGAGAGGCTTCCATTAAAGAACATCCACTGTGTTCTGTTAGACAGGTAACTCTTTATCCACAATATAGCAGGGGGTGTAAAGCCATACCACATACGTTTTTCCAGCAGTAGACTATGATCGACAATGTCAAAAGCCGCACTGAAGTCTAACAAAACACCTGCCATAATCGTTTTATCATCAATTTCTCTCAGCCAATCATCAGTCATTTGTGTAAGTGCCATGCTTGTTGAATGTCCTTCCCTATTTGTATTTATTATGGATCCCCATAGCTACTCTTCAGCAAAATGAAGGCAGTCAAAAACATTACAATACATTCACAACAGATTTCACAACACATTAAGTGTGTGCCCTCAGGCCTCCTCATTACACACCACAGACCAGTAAATATTATTTATATCATCAACATAGGAATCAATACAAAACTGATTGTATGACCTCTTATACACTATATTAGGCCCAGCCTTTGGAACTTTGGTTTTCCTAGATATGGCTACTAAATTATGATCTCTACATCTGGTGGATTTGGATACTGCTTTAAAGCAAATTTCTGCAGCGTTAGTAAAGATGTGATCGATACATGTTGATGAGTTCATTCCTGTGCTGTTTATAACTACCTTGGTAGGTTGACTGATAACCTGAACCAGTTTGCAGGCACTGGCTACAGTTTGAAGCTTTTTCTTGAGTGGGCAGCTTGATGAATGCCAGTCAATATTTAAATCACCTGGAAAATATACCTCTCTGTTGATATCACATACATTATCAAGCATTTCACACATATTATCCAGATACTGACTGTTAGCACTTGGTGGTTTATAGCAGCTTCCCACAGTAATAGGGTTTTAGGTGAGGCAAATTAACCTGTAGCCATATTCAACAGTATTTAACATGAGATCCTTTCTAAGCTTTACAGGAATGTGGTTCTGAATATAGACTGCAACTCCACCCCCATTGGCATTTCTGTATTTTCTGTAGATGTTATAACCATGTATTGCTACCACTGTATCATCAAAGGTATTATCTAAGTGAGTTTCAGAGATAGTCAGAATATGAATGTCATCTGTTACTAGCAAGTTATTAATTTCATTAACCTTGTTTCATAGGCTACATACACTACCAGTCAAAAGTTTGGACACACCTACTTATTCAAGGATTTTCTTTATTTTTACTATTGTTTACATTGTATAATAATAGTGAATACATCAAAACTATGAAATAACACATATGGAATCATATAGTAACCAAAAAAGTGTTCAACAAATCAAAATATATTTAGCCACCCTTTGCCTTGATGACATCTTTGCACACTCTTGGCATTCTCTCAACCAGCTTCATGAGGTAGTCACCTGGAATGGATTTCAATTAACAGGTGTGTCTTCTTAAAAGTTAATTTGTGGAATTTCTTTCCTTCTTAATGCGTTTGAGCCAATCAGTTGTGTTATGACATACAGAAGATAGCCCTATTTGGTAAAAGACCAAGTCCATATTATGGCAAGAATAGCTCAAATAAGCAAAGAGAAAAAACAGTCCATCATTACTTTAAGACATGAAGGTCAGTCAATACGGAACATTTCAAGAACTTTGAACGTTTCTTCAAGTGCAGTCGCAGAAACCATCAAGCGCTATGATGAAACTGGCTCTCATGAGCCAGAGTTACCTCTGCTGCAGAGGTTAAGTTCATTAGAGTTACCAGCCTCAGAAATTGCAGCCCAAATAAATGCTTCACAGAGTTCAAGTAACAGACACATCTCAACATCAACTGTTCAGAGGAGACTGTGTGAATCAGGCCTTCATGGTCAAATTGCTGCAAAGAAACCACTACTAAAGGACACCAATAAGAAGAAGATCCCCTGACCTCAACCAAATTGAGATGGTTGGGATGAGTCGGACCGCAGAGTGAAGGAAAAGCAGCCAACAAGTGCTCAGCATATGTGGGAACTCCTTCAAGACGGTTGGAAAAGCATTCCAGGAGAAACTGGTTGAGAGAATTCCAAGAATGTGCAAAGCTGTCATCAAGGCAAAGGGTGGCTATTTGAATAATCTCTAATATAAAATGTATTTTGATTTGTTTAACACGTTTTTGGTTACTACATGATTCCATATGGGTTATTTCATAGTTTTGATGTCTTCAGTATTATTCTACAATGTAGAACATTTTAAAAATAAAGAAAAACCCTTGAATGAGTACGTGTTCTAAAACCTTTGACCGGTAGTGTATATATACTCCCTCTGCCATTTGTCTTTGTTGGTCATTGTAAATGTTACTTGTTTTCCTGAGAGGTATCTCTCCTACTATTTCCTGAGTACTTTATATTTTGCACTTTGGGTTTCGTCCCGCTTTGATCTATGGTGCTTAAATAAATTCAGTAGTTCTAAACCTGCGACTGCCTCCTGCCTACTCCTCTCTACACCTGTGACAGAATGACCGACCAAACAAAACAGGAAGCAGCTGGATATCCCGACCTCTCCGCTGTAGGTGCGAAGCTCCGCCACCACGACTTGTGCCTGGAGCACCTCAGGACTGCCATGAACGAGGTGCTCCGGGCCATACGCCAACTGAAGGCTACACCACCACCTTCCCAGCTCCCCGCGGTCGTTCCAGCCACCCCACCACCATCTACATCACCTGGTTCGATCAGCAATGTCCACCTGCCCCTACCGGAACGGTTTGACGGCACTCCAGCTCACTGTAGGGGGTTTCTCCTGCAGTGTGACCTCCACCCTGCCCGTCATACCGGGACAGCCTCCGAGAGGGACAAGGTGGCCTTGGTGATCTTGGTGCTGACAGGCCGGGCTCTGGAGTGGATGCACGCCGTCTGGGAGAGGGACGGTCCAGAAGTGCAGTCCTATGAGTGCTTCACCCAACTCTTTCGCGCCGTCTTCGACCACCCAATAGCGGGCCGAGAGGGAGGTGAGCGTCTCCTCCATCTACGCCAGGGGTCCAGGACAGCGTCGGAGTACGCTCTGGATTTCCGGACGGTGGCTACGTCCACTGGCTGGAATGACCAGGCCCTGTTGACAGTTTTCCACAGCGGGCTACAGGCGGACGTCCAGACCGAGCTGGCCTGTCGCGATGAGGACTTCACGCTGGACCAGCTCATCGCCATGGACATCCGCCTGGATAATCTCCTGCGTGCCCGTCGTCGCCCATCCCGGGGGTTCGGGTCTCCCAGAAACATCTAGCGAGACTGAGCCCATGGAGGTGGGCATGATGCACCTTCCCCCCGTGGAACATCAACGCCAACGTCAACAGGGTCTCTGCTCCTACTGCGGAGAGTCGGACCACCCCTGGAACACCTGTCCCAGAAGGAGAACCAGGCGAGGAAGCGACAGGCCTGAGGACCGCTCCGGCACCTTCCCAGGTAGGCGTGGACGTGCCTTGTTCCTCTCTGTCCACCCAGCCCGTCGTCCTCCCTGTCACCTTCCCTGACTATCCTGGTCCCCCACTGAGTCCTGCCCTAGTGGACTCAGGTGCTGCAGGCAATTTCCTAGACCGGTCAGTGGCCTTATCATTACACATTCCTCTAGTCCCTTTACAACCCCCTATCCCAGTCCATGCCCTAGACAACCGTCCCCTAGGAACAGGACTGGTGCGCCAGACCACGATTCCCATTTCCCTCACAGTTAATCACAACCACCATGAATGCATCACTTTCCTCATCTTAGACTCTCCTGCACACCCCGTAGTTTTAGGTTTCCCCTGGCTACAGTTGCATAACCCCAGTATATCGTGGACAGAGGAGGTTGTTGGGTTGGTCGCAGGAGTGTCAGGGGAGGTGTCTCTCTGTGTCAATCTGTGCCACCTCCGTGGAAAGTCCGGACCAGGCCACCCACGTCCCTATCCCGGAGGAATACCGGGATCTACAGGTGGCCTTTTCGAAGACTAGTGCCACGTGCCTGCCCCCTCATCGCCCATGGGACTGCACTATTGACCTACTGTCTGGTTCTACCCTCTCCTACCGGCCGGGATCAAAGAACATTAAGGCAGATGCGTTGTCCCGGGTGCATGACACAGAGGATCGGAGGGAGAAAGTGACACCCATTATTCCCCTGTCCCACATTGTGGATCCTGTCGTGTGGAATGTGGACGCGGACATCCGTCGAGCCCTGCGATAGGAGCCCTCACCTGCCCACTGTCCCGAGGGACGTATCTACGTGCCCACTGATGTGCGGGACCGTCTCCTCACCTGGGCACACACAGCACCTGTGTCGGGGCACCTGGGTATAGCCCATACTATCGACTGTCTCTCCGACAAGTACTGGTGGCCCACCAGCACACAGAGCAAGACACCTAGACACCTCCCCTATGGCAAACTCCACCCGCTGCCGACCCTGGTCCCATCTCTCCATGGACTTTGTCACAGACCTTCCCCCCTCGGAGGGGCACACCATCGTCCTGGTCGTTGTGGACCGGTTTTCCAAAGCCTGTCGTTTGATTCCTCTGCCTTCTAGCTGCTGCCGAACCTACTGCTGGCAAACGCCCTTCACTCATCAACCCCGGACTTGTCTCGTCATCATTACACACACCTGGTTCCAATCCCCACTCTATCACTGTATATATACTCCCTCTGCCATTTGTCTTTGTTGGTCATTGTAAATGTTACTTTTCTTCCTGAGAGGTATCTCTCCTACTATTTCCTGAATACTTAATATTTTGCACTTTGGGTTTCGTCCCGCTTTGATCTATGGTGCTTAAATAGATTAGTAGTTCTAAACCTGCGACTGCCTCCTGCCTACTCCTCTCTACACCTGTGACATACATGTATTTTCAGATTCCACAATGATTCTTTAGTTGTGGACACTACATCACAGCACTCCCTCTCTTGGTCCTCATCTTTGTAAGTCACCTTGGTTTTGCACCTGTGTGTTTTGTCAGTTTCTTTATGGAAATATTTAGCGACCTCCATGACAGTAGCTAAAACAAGGGGCTATAGCAGCACACAAGTAGACTACAAATGTATGCTGGGCCGGGTATGCCCTGAGCTTGTGAAGTGAGCGCTACTGGACCAGTACTGGAGTGGGCGAGAAGGCCGGCTTTTGGGAAACTCACTCTGCACTCAAATTGGGCACGCTCCACTCCTCACTCCGCTCCGCACACATACAGTACTCTCTCAGAGATCCCTCAGATCAATAGCTACATCTCCTCCACCAGACTTCTCTCTGCCAACAGGGAAACTAGCTGATTTGTCCAGAAAACAAGCTAATTGTGTTTCAGTTCGGAGCTGTTTTAACACTATCTCCTCTACTCCCTGGGAGGACCTTCAAGGCATTGTCGTGTTGAATTTCTGCCGACCAAGGGGAATGAAGTGTTAATTTCTGCTTACAAGAGCGAAGGCCTTTGTCCTGATCAGGTTAGGGTTGATTGTGTGTTGTCCAGAGGCGCTCCTTAAAGGAAAGCCAGAGGAGGAGAAGGGTCATCCTTCTTGTTTGACCCTAATGTCTCTCTAACACACTCTAACATGTCCTGGGAGAGATGTGTTGCAGGAGGCTAGCGGGAAACCTTAGATCACTAATAACACAGTACCATCAGAACACACACATACACACACACACACAGAGAGAAACCTTAGATCACTAATAACACACTACTTAATTCCCTCTCCTATGGGATGACAGGAGTTATTTTACACAGCATAAGCAAAACAAGACAGAAAATTCACATTATACCTCCTGAAAATGAGACGATAACCTGTTTATGTCCTGCTGTGTTTGGTTGTTTTTGCACAATCAGTGAACACTCTTCCTTGGGTTACAGAACAGATCCCTTCCGTGTGGGCTCTCTGTATTCCCCTGGCTGCTGCATCGCTAACTGATCTATTGCCTCTTATTGTATTAAACACAGGCGTTGGACACTTAAGATGCTGACGGAGCCCAATCTGACAATGCCAATAGCAGCACTAGGAAACCATCTTCTGTTAAGGAGACTCTCAAGGTGGGCCCTTCACTTAAGATTTCCTTAGTGCTGTTATTGAAACTATTTGTCTGGGCTCTGTCATGATATGTGGTTCTACATTGCTCAATTGGTAGAGCATGGTCCTTGCAATGTCAGGATTGTGTGTTCCATTCCTGGGACCACCCATACGTAAAATGTACGCATGCCTGACTGGAAGATGCTGTGGATAATGGGGCCATGGATTTGTCCAATGTTGTTGAATGTGCTTTAAATGTGTGCTAACTACTATTCAAATAAGTAATATAAATGGTTGGAAGGGAGTCAGGGCTTCAGTTACCACAAAAGTGTCACCTCAACATGCCTTTCACCAGAGCCATCCACAGTATTTACTTTCAACATTGGGAAATCATTGGTTTCTTTAACCGGTATTAAAAGTTGATATTGCTCAGTATAACTGTTTGTCTAGTCACTGGCTGATTCCAAATTTCATTCAAAATTATTTATAGGAATTTGTGTCAGGCTAAAACTAAAACCAAAACCACACCAATGTAAAGTTCAGTGAATAATGTGAATTCGGCCTTCATTCATTCCAACTCAATACCAATTATTGAAAAGAAGATCCGAATTGGGCTGCCTGTCAAAACGCAGCCCTCGAGATGTCGTCTGTATTGGGGCCCGTCTGTATTGGGGCCCGTCTGTATTTCGGTTGAGGACACATTGTTGGTTTTATGTAACAACTGCACCACCATGTGGAAAAGTATGAAATGGCAAGCAAGAATATATGTATACTCAGCAAAAACTGCGTTTATTTTCAGCAAATTTAACATGTGTAAATATTTGTATGAACATAAGATTCAACAACTGAGACATAAACTGAACAAGTTCTACAGACGTGTGACTAACAGAAATTGAATAATGTGTCCCTGTCAGTAACAGTCAGTATCTGGTGTGGCCACCAGCTGCATTAAGTACTGCAGTGCATCTCCTCCTCATGGACTGCACCAGATTTGCCCGTTCTTGCTGTGAGATGTTACCCCACTCTTCCACCAAGGCACCTGCAAGTTCCCGGACATTTCTGGGGGGTAATGGCCCTAGCCCTCACTTTCCAATCCAACAGGTCCCAGACGTGCTCAATGGGATTGAGATCCGGGCTCTTAGCTGGCCATGGCAGAACACTGACATTCCTGTCTTGCAGGAAATCACACACAGAACGAGCAGTATGGCTGGTAGCATTGACATGCTGGAGGGTCATGTCAGGATGAGCCTGCAGGAAGGGTACCACATGAGGGAGGAGGATGTCTTCCCTGTAACGCACAGCGTTGAGATTGCCTGCAATGACAACAAACTCAGTCCGATGATGCTGTGACACACCGCCCCAGAACATGACGGGCCAACCACATCCAAATCGATCCCCGCTTCAGAGTACAGGCCTCGGTGTAACGCTCATTCCTTCGACGATAAACGCGAATCTGACCATCACCCCTGGTGAGACAAAACCGCGACTCGTCAGTGAAGAGCACTTTTTGCCAGTCCTGTCTGGTCCAGCGACTGTGGGTTTGTGTCTCCCTGTAGCGCTGTTTTATGCGTCTCATCGCAATTTATTGCCCTGGCCACATCTGCAGTCCTCATGCCTCCTTGCAGCATGCCTAAGGCACGTTCACGCAGATGAGCAGGGACCCTGGGCATCTTTCTTTTGGTGTTTTTCAGAGTCAGTAGAAAGGCCTCTTTAGTGTCCTAAGTTTTCATAACTGTGACCTTAATTGCCTACCGTCTGTAAGCTGTTAGTGTCTTAACGACCGTTCCACAGGTGCATGTTCATGAATTGTTTATGGTTCATTGAACAAGCATGGGAATCAGTGTTTAAACCCTTTACAATGAAGATCTGTGAAGTTATTTGGATTTTTACGAACTATCTTTGAAAGCCAAGGTCCTGAAAAAGGGACGTTTCTTTTTTTGCTGAGTTTATGTATATTTTTTTACCTAACACACGCACGGCACACACACCAGAAAGGGAAAAGGAAAGGGGATACCTAGTCAGTTGTACAACTGAATTCATTCAACTGAAATGTGTCTTCCGCATTTAACCCAACCCCTGTGGCTTCATAACAGGACGATAGGACTCTTGAATATGTTGCATCACAGAGTACAGGCGAGATAGTCAAGGACCGATAGCAGATAGACTAAGAAAGTGCTAATATCACCCAAAAATACCCTCCCGAAAGATTATCGGTCAATCTCTAGTTGGCAGCACTTTTTACTGTATTCTTCACACATCTCTAGATGGCATGGTCAAGTTCCTTATTCTTTACATATAAGTGTGAAGATTTAAAACTATTTCCACTACATAGCAACCGTGCAAACAACCAATGAGGGTGGGGAGGAAGAGAGAAGAGCATAGATATGCACAGCTAGAAAGAATGATATTTTATTTTTCACACATGCAAGAGTACATGTACACAGTCCGAAATTAACCCAATACCTTTATCCTTCCTCCTGAGAACAGCAACTGTACTTCTTACTGGATTCTTACACTCATCGTCTCTAGTTGGCATGGTCAAGATCCTACAGTAGAAGGTATGAAGAGCTGAAAACTATTTCCACTCCCTAGCAACGGAATGGTGGGGCCGGTGTACTGTAATGATGCAGTGCCGAAATTCTACTCAAACACACTGGGGATTTGTATGACAAACTACATTTATTGTTCCACTTCTGCAAATGCAATAAAAATAGTATTTTAAAAATATAAATTATTCAACAGCAGAAAATATTCTTCACATCCCAGTTCTCCCATTAATAAAAAGTCAACGAAATGTACAAATTATTATACACATTTGTTAATAGACTGGCAGACAATATTATTAAAAGATAAATCAACATGTACTAAACTCCTCCCACTTCCCTTCTACCCTAGAGGGGAGCCTGCCACCTATTGGTCGCCACACACCTCATTAAATGTAATCAACCAGATCAAGTCCACCTGAAAGAGGTGGGCTACCCCTTTATTGAATAGTTTATAATCTTGCAAATCTAATTAGAGTGACCTACTATTGGAGGCATTCATGTTATTATGGAGAATTGAGAGACTGGGTGTAGTAGTGAGATTCTGCTGGGTCCCAGCCCATTCAGGTGTGAAAGGGAATTAAATTGTAGAACAGATAGCCAAAAGAGCTTTAAAACGAGATATAATTGATATTAATGTTCCACTGGGTAGAGGTGAGGCCACATGTAAGATCAGAGCCTTTTTGATAGATGTGTGGCAGAAGAGATGGGACTCTGAGCCCAAGGGGCAGCATTTATATGCCCTACAAAGAAAGGTCGGTGAGCCAAGATTCAAAGGTCAGATTAGGAAGGAAGAGGTGGTGTTTGCTTGATTGCGTCTAGGACATTGTACATTGAACTCGTCAATACATCTGGTTGGCAAGCATGTGAATGGTTTGTGTCTGGAGTGTATGGCCAATGAAACGGTGGAGCATCTGTTGTTATATTGTTGTATGTTGAAGAGAGGGAACGATTGTAGGGTCATTGAGGTTGGAAGGGATTTGGGGAATGGGGGAGGGTCTATTAGACATTAGTAGGGCTCTTTTTTATTTTCTCAGAAGTACTGAGTTAGGTAGGAGGATTTAGAAATGTGGAGCTAATGTTGTATACTGTGATTGCCCACACACTCCAGCAAAGTAGGTGGCGGCATGCACCTTTGACATTTGTTTGCTGACCACCATTATCATATGGTTGTGGGTTTGATTCCCACGGGGGGCCAGTCTGAAAAATACAAAAAATAATGTATGCACTCACTAACTGTAAGTCGCTCTGGATAAGAGCGTCTGCTAAATGACTAAAATGTATAAAATGAAATACATTCATTAGGCCCTTTCACATGACTGGGTAGGGGTGCAGCCATGGGTGGGCTTGGGAGGGCATAGGCCCACCCACTTGGGAGCCAGGCCCAGCCAATCAGAATTATTTATTTTCCCACAAAAGGGCGTTATTACAGACAGAAATACTCCTCAGTTTCATCAGCTGTCTGGTGGCTGGTCTCAAACGATGCCGCAGTTGAAGAAGCCGGATGTGAAGGTCCTGGGCTGGCTTAGTTACATGTGGTCTGCGGTTGTGATGCCAGATGTACGTACTGCCAAATTCTCTAAAACAACGTTGGAGGTGGCTTATGGTAGAGAAATTAACATTAAATTCTCTGGCAATAGCTTTGGTGGACATTCCTGCAGTCAACATGCCAATTGCACACGCCCTTAACTTGAGACATCTGACATTGTGTTGTGACAAAACTGCACATTTTAGAGTGGACTTTTGTCCCCAGCATGAGGTGCACCTGTGTAATGATCATGCTGTTTAATCAGCTTCTTGATATGCCACACCTGTCACGTGGATGGATTATCTTGGCAAATGAGAAATGCTCACTAACAGGGATGTACAATTTGTGCACAATTTGAGAGAGAAGCTTTTTGTGTGTATGGAACATTTCTGGGATGTTTTATTTCAGCTCATGAAACATGGGACCAACACTTGTTGCGTTTATATTTTTGTTCAGTATAGAAGATGAACCCTAGAGATGTTACTGACAGTGAGTATTGTCTGCATGTGTGTGGCAGTATAATTGTATCCTTTTAGTATGTATATATTGTTTGTATTTACCCTGTATATTAACTATTAGTACGGTGTGAGATTTAGCGTGCTAATTGAATGCTTTATTCAAAGCCCATTTTTGTTGCCATATACAATTTTATGTATATATGCGCGTATATATACACTTACCTTATTGAGCCTGTGCAACTGCTTTATACTAACATTGGGCGCGTTCCACATTGCCGCTAACTTTAAAGGCGAGATTGACTAATCTACAAATGACCTTGCATCAAATAACTACTCTATTTGTAGATTGGTCAAATCGGTCGCAATTTACCAATGATACATCACGGTTTTGACGCTCTCGAACACGGCCATTGTCTTGTTTCTGTTTGTACCTTAGTTTAACCATCTGGAATCTGTTACCCGAACACCATCAATGAAGCCGTAAAGACCAAAGAAAAACCTGTTTTAATAAAGACCGAGGCTACGGAGTTCTCCCCCACCCCGTCCCTCAGGGAACTTATTTGTGAAAACAAAAGGATACAAATCATTATTTTACACGCATTCAAGTTTCTCTTTACTCACCCTCTTCTGAACCCTCAACCAAATTTGAGCGACATGATGTAGTTTCATGTTTCTGAACAGTTGAGATTAAAACTGTCGATTTTGAACGAACCAGAGCGATTTAACAGTTAGTGAGTGTGTCGTAGTAAATATAAAATGTTATAGATTGATCTGAGCAAGAGGTTGTGCAAGACAAATTGTGTTAGGAGCTTGTTTGCAATAAATGTTCTGTGTCATGTGTCTGATACTAACAGTGTGTTAGTTGTCTGTGCATAACATTTTAGTAGCGAACAAAGAACAGAACACCAGATGGCCTAATCTGGCCTAGGAATGCGATAATAGGACAACACCCCCTCTCTGGCCATAAACCACCAGATACTCCCCACCACTTTCCCTTGACACACATCAATATTTCACTTTCACACACACTCATTCTCATGCCTCACGAGTTCTTTGACACACACAGACATTTCACTGTGGATGCACACTCATTCTCCACTCCCCTGTCTACTGGTCGGGTGCCAAGGGCAGAGGACTCTGCCGTGCACCAATGGGGCTTCTGCTCTGGACAGAGCAGACCCGCCTCCTACGCCTCGGGAACCAATCAAGGGACTAGAAGAAGGACCCCTTCCTTTATGTTACATTGTATAAAGTAATGCTGTAAACTCTGTTTATTATCCTTTCTCAACTGTCTCCTTAAGAGGCAATTGGTTGGGTCCATGCATGTAGCTTGAGCAGTACCAGCTATCTCTGTTTTAATAAACTGCCTTTTGCTTAAGAAAATTCCTCTCTGTCTAGCGTCGTTGGTTTTGTACTTCCTCTCCAATTATGTGTTCACCAACAAATTGGTAGCAGAGGATGGTTTCTTAATTCGATCTAAAGAGTTGGTGCGAGAGGAAAAGGCAAATCATCGATCTAAAAACAGACGGAAGAGTGACCTGAAATCCAGGAGACATCAACTATTCGTCTTGCCTCAGGAACCTGATCAGAGCGCTCTTCTAAAAAGGTATGCAGAGCCTGTTAAAACGAAATCTTGCATATTGTATTATAGACCAATACCAAATTTTGATCAGAAGTACTGAGCGTGAGTATGAATACTTGTTAAATAATTTCCATCCTAATGAATTAAGGCATAAGTGAGATATCTGGTACTGTGATTTATACTGTAAAATTTCCTACAAGATCTGGTTGTTCTATAAGTTTTCACATTTAAAAGGTCCTATTTTTAGATAGGTTGTGTGGGGTTTACACATTTAAAAGGTCCTATTTTTAGATAGGTTGTGTGGGGTTTACACATTTAAAAGGTCCTATTTTTAGATAGGTTGTGTGGGGTTTACACATTTAAAAGGTCCTATTTTTAGATAGGTTGTGTGGGGTTTACACATTTAAAAGGTCCTATTTTTAGATAGGTTGTGTGGGGTTTACACATTTAAAAGGTCCTATTTTTAGATAGGTTGTGTGGGGTTTACACATTTAAAAGGTCCTATTTTTAGATAGGTTGTGTGGGGTTTTCAAGATTTGACCCATCATTAGGTGGGGGAGAATCACCGAAATTGACCAGAGGTACTAAATTCCCGGGGATGCCAGTTATCTCTGTGATTTCACACTTAAAACGTTCCATATAAATGGTTGTGTGAAAGGTACAATTAAGCTGAGACTAAGTCCTTCCTAGTGATCGAGTTGTCAAAAAAAAAAATATCCTTTGATAGGGATCCAGTTGCTTCTGTGACTTCACATAAGTATAAGGTTGTGTGAGGGGTGCAGTCGAACTGAGACTAAGTTTTAGGACGCTCTGGTAATCTAAATTCAAGTTGCTTCTGTGACTTCACATGTTAAATTGGTCCTTACATAAGGACGTGTGAAGGGTGGCAGTCGAACTGAGAATGTGTTTTAGGACTCTTGATAGCCTGAATACATTAAGCATTGTAATTCCAATTGGCTTTTGGTTTGTGTGTTTTGATGTATTATAACGTGTAATGGATGATGGGAAGTTATAGTGAGACTTATGAGACTGAACACCAATCTGTGGAATTGAGTGAATTTGACCTAGGCTTTCAGGAACCAGGGATTGGGGAGACTGATATTGGATCTGTGCATATTCTTGAACAAGAACTGAGACAATTGAAGCGTGTTGTGTGCTGTGTGTGGAAATTACTGCATTGGTGTATGTGATTGGAATTCTGATTTTTATGATAATGATTGCATTACACATAATATAAACAATCAGCCTCTTTATATACGAGGGTGTCGTACATGAGATAAGTTTGTATTGATACCGATAATACATCCTTGGAAATAAAACACCAGGGACGGGATAAGTGTATAAAGATAGAGAAAGCAAGATGGCAGGGCCAAACCCAACCAAACCCAAATTCAATGAATACTTAGAACAACGAATGACAGGGAGAGTAATGCCAGGTACACCAAGGGAGGGAGGGCATATGCCCGCCCTTGATGTAAAACAGATAGAAATGACTGATTATGTGAAGAAATTAACGGAATTTTCTGCAGCACTCTCTTCTCAGGTGCGGAAGGCCCAAGAGGGGGAGCTGTCGGGAAACACGCCACCACTGAAGGTAAAAGTGGGAGACTGGGTGAGGGTGAAAGTCCACAAAAGAAAGTGGCTGGAACCCAGGTGGACTGGACTGTACGAAGTGAAGGAGGTTACTTCACACTCAGTCCAGGTCAGAGGTAAATCAGGAGCACCCTGGCACCATCTAACACATTGCACTCCAGCCCCCACTCCTTCCAGACCATTGTCTGAAGTAAGAGCTGATTTGAGCAGCGAGAACCAATCCTGACAACACAATGAAGAAACCCTTATGGGAACAACAATCTCACTCAGGGAGAAGGAGAACTTTTTCCCCCTGGAAGAGATTGGGAGTGTCTGAATGTTTGTATGTATGTTTTCTGATAGGAATTGGACTCCTGCTGGGCACTCCTTATGAGGTCTTGTTGTGTGAAGCTATTTTGAATTACTTGTTAAATTGACTTGTAATATAGAAGAGGTGGCTAAGGGATATTTAACAGTACCAACCATGGGGGGGCAAAATCCTCACAAGAGGTCCCAGAATTTACTGGGGACGAGAAATGCTTGATGTAATTAAAATGGAATCGAGGGATAGAAGAAATCTCCATTATATAACCAGGTGGAGGGAGAGGTATGGTTTTGAGGGACGTCTGGACGCAGATAAACTCGAATCCATGCTTAAACAGATACATAAGGTGTGTAAAGGAGAAATAAGCAGTGAGAGAGAGAGAGAGAGTAGGAGGGGGCCAGTACCCACTGATAGCCTTACCTAATCTATTGGCGGGGAATGAAAGGGGCCCCAGCAACCTTAGATGTATACAGTAATAATAATAATATGCCATTTAGCAGACAGGCCATGAACACAGAGGACGTGGCCAGAGCGGTAGAAAGAATGACCCACCCCAGAACAGGAATAGTAAGGTTTGGGCTGCCGTTAGAGGGCAGTGGGTTTCAGGGGATGCCCAGAGGACACTTTTGCCATGGGCCGATTACGGAGAGTATGTTGGGAAAATAACTGAATTGTGTAATAGCCTCAGAGAGACATGCAATCCATCATGAGAGAAAGTCAGACAGGAGTGAGTGGAAGTGTTACAATTGTGACAAAACGGGACATTTTGCTAGAGAACGTGAGGAACCGTGTAGTTACTGCAAGGAAAGGGCACCAGTTAAGAAACTGTAGGCAGAAGGGGAAGAGAGAAAATCAGGAGTCCTCATGACCTGGCTGTTTGGTTGTTGTTTTTTAATTGGGGTTTTTCAAATAGAAAACAACACACCTAGTATGATGTTTATAAAGCCTTGTTGTTTCAATTTTGGAGGGTTTTCAGCAGGTCAAGGGTGATAGGTCTTAGAGGAGCACACAGTGAATTTTATGGAGTTTTTTAGCTTTTGGCTGAGTTTGGGGTATATATGATTTCTTATGAGAATGAATGTCATGAGGACTTAATGAACACTTGGGATAACTAACATTTATGAAATATTTAGAATAATGGTAATGTTTAGTATACTATGGGATTAAACAGTTCGTTAAATGATTTCAATTGCCTCTGAACTCTGTTTTAACATTCTGGTGTTAATTAATCATCCACACTAGTAAATTCTAAAGGCATGAGAGGAGGACTTTAAGATAGTTTATTTTACTAAGTTGAGGGTAATTTGTAATACTGTGCAAATTGTGAAGAAGATTATAGTTTGGTAATAGTATATTTGATTTGAACCATAAAATAACAGAAGAGAGAGTGGAGGAATGGCAATTGGATAATGAATTACCAATATTACCAAAGTGATTGTTTAGGTAGGTGGTAATATTGACACATGGCCAAATCATGTGTCAAAAAGGGGGATGGATGGATTAAATATTAAATATATACGAAGGAGAGGACAAAATACTTTAAAAAACAAAACAGAAAAACATGTATGATAGTTTATTAACCACACCTGTATGTCAGAGGTTTTGTGCCCCACAGGTGAATTAAAGGAGAAGGTGACCCACTCTATCTAACCAGGAGACTGAAGCAGGCCTGGCGGGAAGGGCCCTACCAAGTACTGCCTTTGCCAGCAGAATAGCTGAGAGATCCATCTGGGTGCATGTCACACACTGTAAAAAGGCAAAACCAGCTACACCTGACGAACAAACACAGAGTTAGGAGAAAGATCCGATCACCACTAGGGTTCGGGGGTTGCCTCCTTAACGAAGATTCCCTTACCCTGTCTGATCATCCCTGTGTGAGTTCGATAGAAGGTAAAGCAATGGGTTGGCCTCTGGCATCTGACATGTTCTCAGGGCAAGGGTGGGGATTCACAGGTCTCCCGACGGTAGGTAGCTGTCTGATTGTGGGGGCCATATTCCTAACACACACGGACCCTCCTGTTTCAGCCAGAAGTAGTAGTTAACCTAACACAAATTGAAAAGGCATAGGAGACAGCTAGACGTAGGGAAAGGGGAAATACTAGGGACTTTAGGGAAGGACATCACCAATCTCCATACACAGTTTAGGGTTGTGAAAGTAGGGAATTATCAGAAATGGCAGTGCGACCCATATGAGGGTAGGTACTGTCTGAAAGTCTGAATTATGCTAAAACAGATTACAGACCTGACAAGTGAGATATCCTCTTCAACTGGGGCACCCTATAGAGTAAACCTCTCTGAGGGAGGTAGTGAGACCGGGGCTGTGGTAAAGATAGTGCAAAACTATAGACCTGAAGGAAGTAGTACAGGTGGAAATGGGGTATAGAAATCTTAACCTGTGGTTGGAATGGATTCAGTATACGGCAAAAAACTATGTCTAAAGAGGACTGTTATGCCTGTAGGACAGCCAAACCAAGGTTAACAACTACTCCGTTCCCCTTGACAGGCTTTGACTCTCTGTCAGGTTTATCCTCCATGCAAGCCACCTGTGAATGTGGTGAAAGAGTCTTATGGTAACTTGCACTATCTGTTTCCCCCGATAACAAAGTCATCCCGACCTGGGTTGCCTCAGTTTGAAGTCACAGGGGATTCTAATTGTTATTCTAGGACTAGTAAGATAGGATACAGAGTAGGGCATCTTAGCTCTGCTCCTACACAGAGAATATCACAACTGAAAGAGACCATGACTAATCTCTCCTCTTTGTTGCAGCCAGAGGATTGTAGGAACTAAAACCAGGCCCGTGCTGACATCTGATGGTTGTGTGGTGATAACTGATTGTGAACTCAACTACATATGTAAACAATCAAACGTGTCAGAGACTGGTGAGTTGTCACGTAGAAAGTAGGACCTCCTCCCGGGATCCTTTGATGAAAGGATATATATTGATGGGATCCACAATCAGATCGCAGCTGGGTTTGAATCAAGTATTTTCTGGTGGTCAACAATTAATAAAAATGTAGATTGGATAAATTATATTTAATATAACCAGCAAAAGATTTATAAACCACACTCGTGATGCAATAAAGGGATTAGCTGAGCAGACAGCGGCAACTAGTTTAATGACATGGCAGAATAGAATAGCTTTAGATATGCTTTTGGCTGAGCGTGACGGGGTTTGTGTTCTGTTTGGATATATGTGCTGTACTTTCATCTCCAACAATATAGCACCGGACGGGCCCGTGACCAAAGCGCTTGAGTGACCATCACCACGCTGGCGAACGAACTGGGTGAGAGATCTGATATTGATAGCTCCATAAACGGTTGGTTTGATAACATATTTGATAAATGGAAAACTATTGTTGTAACTATTCTGGGTGAAGTTATAGCTTCTATGGGTATACTTGTTCTTTGTGGATGTTGTCTTATTTCCTGTGTCTGAGGTTTGGTGAGAAAGGAGATGGAGAAGGTGATCTCCCAACAGATGGTGAGACATGGCCCAATCCTGGACTCCAACCTAGGAATGGAGGATATGACCTACCAGGCTTGGTGGAGTGACACTAGAGGGTGTCTAAAGGGGGCCAGAATATACTTCTCTGTTTGTGTTTTATGTTTTAATAGTCTTATGTTTTGT
Organism: Coregonus lavaretus; assembly: GCF_964263955.1. Classification (NCBI taxonomy): domain Eukaryota; kingdom Metazoa; phylum Chordata; class Actinopteri; order Salmoniformes; family Salmonidae; genus Coregonus; species Coregonus lavaretus. Next base: position 27,556,356 of record NC_139988.1, read on the forward strand.
GTTTTATTAATCCTGTGTTTTATGGTTTGAAGTTCTTTGATGACTGGTAACAATTTACAATACTGCTGCAGATGGAAGTTTGACAATTGCTTTGGAAGGTTTGAACTCTTAATGGTAAAATGAAAGATCATTCTGGGGTTGATACCTCTATGTGGGATTCCTGGATGGATGTTTTTGGTAAATATAAAACCCTTATTTCATCTGTATTGATTTCTATTGCTGTTTTTCTATCAATTCTTACATTGTGTGGATGTTGTTGTATTCCCTGTGCCCGCACTTTGATTAACCGTATAATAACCACTGCTATTGAACCAATTCACAATGACCAAGCCCAGATGTATCCGCTTTTGGGAAATAATGATTTGGAACTGGATGATTTTGAAGGTGACTATCCTCCCTTATGTAATGTTAAAGGTGGACCTCTCGATTGTCCTTTTGGGAATCCTGAATGTCTGTATGGTGTTGTCCCTGGGGGTGGATGGGCCTGTCATTATTACAAACCTGAACAGCGACAATTGGAGGTTAGCGATTTCGAAGATTAACTCTGATTGTTGTAGTCACTTACTAGAGGGGGACTAACATTGTTTAATTAACTAGCCATATAATTAGTATGCTAGAGGGGGATGGTTGAATGTTTTTTACCATTGCATTATGCGTTATCATGTTTTGTTTTCTTTCCTGCATTATTGTTTTTCTTTTAAGACTGATTCAACTATGCTTAATGCCAACATAATTAATGGATCACGTCTAGAAGACGTGAAGAGGGGGATTTGTCGTAGTAAATATAAAATGTTATAGATTGATCTGAGCAAGAGGTTGTGCAAGACAAATTGTGTTAGGAGCTTGTTTGCAATAAATGTTCTGTGTCATGTGTCTGATACTAACAGTGTGTTAGTTGTCTGTGCATAACATTTTAGTAGCGAACAAAGAACAGAACACCAGATGGCCTAATCTGGCCTAGGAATGCGATAATAGGACAACACCCCCTCTCCGGCCATAAACCACCAGATACTCCCCACCACTTTCCCTTGACACACATCAATATTTCACTTTCACACACACTCATTCTCATGCCTCACGAGTTCTTTGACACACACAGACATTTCACTGTGGACGCACACTCATTCTCCACTCCCCTGTCTACTGGTCGGGTGCCAAGGGCAGAGGACTCTGCCGTGCACCAATGGGGCTTCTGCTCTGGACAGAGCAGACCCGCCTCCTACGCCTCGGGAACCAATCAAGGGACTAGAAGAAGGACCCCTTCCTTTATGTTACATTGTATAAAGTAATGCTGTAAACTCTGTTTATTATCCTTTCTCAACTGTCTCCTTAAGAGGCAATTGGTTGGGTCCATGCATGTAGCTTGAGCAGTACCAGCTATCTCTGTTTTAATAAACTGCCTTTTGCTTAAGCAAATTCCTCTCTGTCTAGCGTCGTTGGTTTTGTACTTCCTCTCCAATTATGTGTTCACCAACAAGTGCATACATTTTCATACTGGTCCCCCGTGGAAATCGAACCCACAACCCTGGCGTTACACGCGCCATACTCTACCAACTGAGCTACACGGGACTGCGTGTATATATAGCAGCATGTAGGCTAATTCCCCTCCTGACATAATATGAAATCGCTTGACTGTCTGCGTATGTTTACTTTGATTACTGTCAACAGACAGTTTGTTTGATCAAGCGGCAGCAGTGTTAAAGTGAGTGAGCACTGAGCAGGAGCTGAAAGGGCTCGGAGGGGGAAGCGTGCAGCGTATCCTGCCCATCACAAATCTCTTTAATCCAAAAACTTCCGGGTTCCAGACAATTCAGAACCGCAGCCACTGCATTTAATAAATTGGTCAAAGGCTACCCGCTCTCTCGCCTTGTGGTGTTACAGATGCACCCGTTGTGTTACCTCCCACCTCTTACCAGTTGCTTTGAGCAATTTTTTTATGGTGCCGAAACCCAGGAGTTATTGACACAATGGAGGGGGGAAGCAGACCTAACAGAAAAAGGAACCCGCCTGCCTATCTTCAACACTGTCACAGCCCAGGCCCTCCAAGCCTCATTCCAGGCCATCCCAGCCTCCCCAGATGATCACATAACCCCCCTCCCCCCAGAGACCAGTTCGCACCCCGAGTGGGGGTAGATCAAACCAATCCTACGGATGAGATCCCACAATCCCCCAGTCCCATTGATCCCAGCGGCCTACAGGATTCACCCATCATCCGCTACCTCGCCACCTTATGACCTGATCCGACCCAGGAGCTGCAGTACAGGACACAAAGTCAAGTCTACATATACTGGACAGACCCACAACCTCAATGGTATTTTAGAACCCCAGTAGCCAGTGTGCCCCTCAGAATCCCTCCATTGGCAATCCTGGCTCCCAGAACCAAAGTAAATGTTCTGGTCCTCCAAGCCGCCACTCAAGTGGCTATCCAGAAAGCCCAAGCGGCCTCCCAAGCCCACTTGTATCCCTTTATGTATATATTGTTTGTATTTACCCTGTATAATTACTATTAGTACTGTGTGATTTAGTGCTACACGTGGTCTGCGGTTGTGAGGCTGGTTGGACGTACTGCCAAATTCTCTAAAATGATGTTGGAGGCAGCTTAAGGTAGAGATATTAACATTACATTCTCTGGCAGCAGCTCTGGTGGACATTCCTGCAGTCAGCCCTCAAAACTTGAGACATCTGTGGCATTGTGTTGTGACAACTGCATGTTTTAGTGGCATTTTATTGTCCCCAGCACAAGGTGCACTTGTGTAATGGTCATGCTGTTTAATCAGCTTCTTGATATGCCACACCTGTCAGGTGGATGGATTATCTTGGCAAAGGAGAAATGCTCACTAGCAGGGATGTAAACACATTTGTGCATAACATTTGAGAGAAATAAGCTTTTTGTACGTATGGAACATTTCTGGGATCTTTTATTTCAGCTCATGAAACATGGGACCAACACTTTACACATTGCATTTATATTTTTGTTCAGTCAGCCTGCCCTTCAAGTACAACTAAAAAGGCTTTGGTTGAATAATTATTTAAGCCATATTAAAAAAATATAATGAATTCATTATTTGTAGTCATTCTATGGTATTAACGTTGGCTGACAAAAATAACCAGAGGGGTTCTAAAAACAGAAATAACCTCGATTGAGTGCAAACTAAAATAGAAAACAAGTGCAAATAGTAAAAGTAATTAACAGAACTGCCTCAGTTTCTATGGATAGGATTTGTCTTTTGCATTGTGCAACAAAGTGCATGAAAAATGTGACGTTTCTTCACTTGAAGAGATGTACCTGAGAAAGTCGAACACGTAAACAGTTTGGTTGCGTTCCAAATGGCACCCTATTACCTGGTCAAAAGGAGTGAATAGGGAATACAGTCGTGGTCAAAAGTTGAGAATGACACATTCATTTTCAAAGTCTGCTGCCTCAGTTTTTATGATGGCAATTTCCATATACTCCAGAATGTTATGAAGAGTGATCAGATGAATTGCAATTAATTACAAAGTCCCTCTTTGCCATGAAAATGAACTTAATCCCCAAAACACATTTCCACTGCATTTCAGCCCTGCCACAAAAGGACCAGCTGCCATCATGTCAGTGATTCTCTCGTTAACACAGGTGAGAGTGTTGACGAGGACAAGGCTGGAGATCACTCTGTCATGCTGATTGAGTTAGAATAACAGACTGGAAGCTTTAAAAGGAGGGTGGTGCTTGAAATCGTTGTTCTTCCTCTGTTAACCATGGTTACCTGCAAGGAAACGCGTGCCGGCATCATTGCTTTGCACAAAAAGGGCTTCACAGGCAAGGATATTGCTGCTAGTAAGATTGCACCTAAATCAACCATTTTATTGGATCATCAAGAACTTCAAGGAGAGGTTCAATTGTTTTGAAAAAGGCTTCAGGGCGCCCAAGAAAGTTCAGCAAGCGCCAGGACCGTCTCCTAAAGTTGATTCAGCTGCGGGATCGGGGCACCTCCAGTGCAGAGCTTGCTCAGGAATGGCAGCAGGCAGGTGTGAGTGCATCTGCATGCACAGTGAGGCGGATACTTTTGTAGGATGGCCTGGTGTCAAGAAGGACAGTGAGGAAGCCACTTCTCTCCAGGAATAACATCAGGGACAGACTGATATTCTGCAAAAGGTACAGGGATTGGACTGCTGAGGACTCAGGTAAAGTCATTTTCTCTGATGAATCCCCTTTGATTGTTTGGGACATCTGGAAAAAAGCTTGTCTGGAGAAGACAAGGTGAGCGCTACCAGCAGTCCTGTGTCATGCCAACAGTAAAGCATCCTGAGACCATTCATGTGTGGGGTTGCTTCTCAGCCAAGGGAGTGGACTCACTCACAATTTTGCCTAAGAACACAGCCATGAATAAAGAATGGTACCAACACATCCTCCGAGAGCAACTTCCCCCAACCATCCAAGAACAGTTTGGTGACGAACAATGCCTTTTCCAGCATGATGGAGCACCTTGCCATAAGGCAAAAGTGATAACTAAGTGGCTCGGGGAACAAAACATCAACATTTTGGGTCCATGGCCAGGAAACTCCCCAGACCTTAATCCCATTGAGAACTTGGTCAATCCTCAAGAGGCGGGTGGACAAACAAAAACCCACAAATTCTGACAAACTCCAAGCATTGATTATGCAAGAATGGGCTGCCATCTGTCAGGGTGTGGCCCAGAAGTTAATTGACAGCATGCCAGAGCGGATTGCAGAGGTCTTGAAAAAGAAGGGTCAACACCGCAAATATTGACTCTTTGCATAAACTTAATGTAATTGTCAATAAAAGCCTTTGACACTTATGGAATGCTTGTAATTATACTTCAGTATACCATAGTAACATCTGACAAAAATATCTAAAAACACTGAAGCAGCAAACTTTGTGAAGACCAATACTTGTGTCATTCTCAAAACTTCTGACCACGAGTGTAGGTTGCCATTTTGGATTCAGTCAGTCTACAGTCTAGATGACAGTTGGTCTAGACAGGTATAATTCTATATGGATGCAGCCGGGTTGTCTTCCATTGCAGTCTTCTTCTCTCGGCTTCTCTCAGTCTCCCTTCGTTCTACACGTTTCTCCTTCATCTCTGAATCCTCTAAATTGCCTCTCTCCCCAGTCTCTCCTTCAGTCTGTCCTTTCCTTCCCTCCTCCACCGCTGCTTCCCTCTTTTCTGTGACTCTCTCCTCCGCTTTTACTTCTCTCCGTTCTTCCTCCATGTCCTCCATCTTTGGTTCCTCTAACGTTAGTTCCATCCTCTCCTCCTCCATCTTTAGGAATTTCTCCTCCTCTTCTGGAATCTCCTTGGCAAAGTATTTTTCTGGTGTCCTCTCCTCTTTCTCTTCGTCTTCCTCCATGGCCAAAGCCTTTTCTGCAATCCTCTCCTCCTCTCCTTCCACCACTTTCCCCTCTTCTTCCTCCAACTCCATGACCGTCTCCTCATCTTCTCTCTCCCTGTGGGAGTGTTTGCTCTCCTGGCTGCTGCTCACTGCGTCCTCAGGCAGAGGCTGCCAGTAGTCATACAGTTTACCCTGGAGGCAACAGACATATTACATGACTATAAAACACATCACATTGCTATCAAACATTAACTACTACAGCCTACCCCGGAGGGAAAAAAACATACATTATTACAACAGTTTTACTCTGCAATACCATAGTTTACCCTGGCAGTACTTCTCAGCACTATATAGAACACCTCTAGCTATGTCTTTATGTACTGTAGCTATACATCTCTCTATGGTCTACCTGGAGAGGCCTGGTTCTCTGGACCAGCACCTGCCACTTGGTGTAGATCCTGGCTACAAAGTCCTTCACCTGGAGAGGGGGGAGGGTTAAGAGCAGTTTAACCAGAGAGATCATATCGTTAATGGATTTATGGGTTACAGTTCCATAGAAATGTCTATATGGAAGGAATGACCACATACCTTGCTCCTGTACAGCATCTTCTCACTCTCCCTGATGTCACACTTGATGTGTTTCTCCAGCTCAGCACACAGCAACAACAACTGGTTCTTCTGGTCCGGAGGGAAGAACTCAAAGTTGGTGGCTTCGTTAGCCAGGGCCAGGAGGCTGTAGCAGAGGTAGTAAGCCTGAAAACAACATGTTCATTAGGCGCCAAACAGAAGTAAACTGACTGAATCAGGGAGGGACTACTTGGACTTTTGGTCCAATAAACAAATATTTCAGTTGAAACTACTGTTCATTGTGTGACCTAATGAACACAACCCTAGTACTCCTTTACATGGACAACAACAGGGGTGTACTCATTAGGAACCAGACGGAAGCAAACAAACCTAAGCGGGGCGGGACTAGCTGCTGCACTTGTCCAATAAGAAACACTTGTTTTGTTGCAAAATGACCCTTATATACCCTGGTGAATAACTATTTGCTGACCTGCTGGTCCAGGGAGGCACAGTCCTCTTCTTCCTCCTCCTCTTCCCCCTCTCTGTGTGGGTTGTGACTCCTCCTGAAGGAGGTGGCCAGGCCCCGGAGGAGTGAGGAGGGGCGCATGCGGGGGAGGTACTGACGCAGGTCTGACAGCTGGAACTCTGTGTTGGAGGGCCTGTAAGTGCATCGGTTGTTCAACAGCTTGGAGATGGCCGACACACTGAGGTGTCTCCTGAGTTGCTTGCCGCGCATGTTGTCTGGCAGTAGCTGGACCAGCCACCGCAGGTTGTGGTGGTCATCACTCAGGTTAATCAGCGACATGCAGATCCTGGGCAGCTACAGGACAAAACAGGAGATAGACCAACATCAGACAGGAGAAAAACACAAAAGTGACACAAGTTTACCTAGCAAAGGAGAGAAATAAATAATACATAAAAATGGTGACATTTTCTTGCTTTAGGAGGGGAACTCCACCACTTTAACCTCACTCATTATCGCCAGTGTCTACATGTGAAAATGGTGCATGTCTACATTCAGCAGTTAAAAAAAGGTCCTAAGAAAAGTTCACCAAAAAAAATGGCAGTGTCAGAAATCTGTCTTGCCTACTACTTACTAAAACTACATGCTGTGTACTTATCATACAACATAGCTTACTACTTACTAAAACTACATGCTGTGTACTTATCATACAACAGCCTACTACTTACTAAAACTACATGCTGTGTACTTATCATACAACATAGGCTACTACTTACAACGTATTGTTTAGTGAAATCGAAAGCAGTAAGCAACTAATATCAACATACAAGGCTCATCCATTCTGAGAATGCTTCAAAATGTGCAATTGCATTGATTCCCACCATTCGTTCATTTTGGTACACCTTGTGATTATCAGCTGTTGTCAATCACAAGTGGGTCTGGAAAGAATTATCTTCCTCCATAGTGTGCAGCAAATTCTACTAGATGAAAAGCCGAAAAGAGTATGACATCCTGGAATTTAAAGCACTCAAAATTGTACATACTATAAAAACGTTCTATTTTTGCATTCCCAAAATGCCTACTATTTAGAATGCAATTCCGGGTATTCTATTTAGAACGCAATGCTTTCTAGCCAGAGGGAGGGCATATCCCTGCTCCCCGTGTCACCACGAGTTTTTAATATATGTTTTTACTTTTGACGACATCATATGAAACTTTTTTACTTTGGGCTCAATTCAATCTGTAGCGCTGAAGAGCTGCGCTACAGCGCGATATAAATGTAAAAAGTAACGTTCCCACGTTAGCGGAGGCTGCATTCACGGTAAACAATACAGATGTCAGCTCAATCGGAAATTACCTTTACATTTCGATCGCGCTGTTTCGCTGAACTTCAGCGATACCGATTGAATCGAGCTCTATCTTTTTTTACTAGAAAAACAGATGTGCCGTTTTCACATGTATGGCGCTGGAAATAATGAATACCAAGTTGAAAAGTGGTGGAATTGCCCTTTAAGTGTTCATCTTAATTAGACAGTGGACACAGGCAAGTTAGAGATTCAGTTAGAAAGGCTGAGGCAGGACTGAACCCACAACCATCAGGGGTTGTACATAACTGCTTTCTACTGGGCTACGCAGGCACCACATAAGAAATAAATGAATGGTTGACAAACTGACCATGATGTCCCAGTCCCTGATGCTGTTGATCAGGTTGCGCAGTAGGGAGCGGAGGAGCTCAGTGGGCTGGAGGGCGAGCTGCGTGTCCAGGCCCACTCTGCTCACCACCGACAGGAGTAACAACAGGTCTCTGTCACTGTAGGCCCGCGGGCACAACGATGTACACTGAGACAGGTACTTGATGACGCTATCAAAGTTGTGTTCAGGGAAAGTGCTGAGCTCCTTCTTACTGGGCAGGCTCTCTGTGCGGATCTGGATGCCCTCTCTATACAGACAAACACACAGGTAGTTATCAGTCTATCATCACATTTTTATGAACAAAGTTTTTATTGACACACACTTACAGCAGGTCTCCCTCTGTGAAGGAGGGTTGTAGGGTCTCCAGGGGGAACAGGGTGACGAAGGGAACACCCATGTTCATGAAGACCAGGGTCACGTCTCCAACACTGGGCACCCACACCTCGAAGCGCTCACTCTTATTCAGCACCATGTGTTCAGCAGCGGAGCAGGCAATATCTTTGAGGGCCTTTAGTACCTGATGACAGATCAGCTTGTCTGAGTGGACTGACACCATCTACAGGAGGGAGAGAAAGATAGACTTTTGACTGTCTTTCTTTAATAAGCCATATTCATTTGATTAAACGAGAGAGAGAGCTAGCGAGACAAAAGGAGAAAGACTGATCCATCCATTGATCAATACATTTAATTCAAGCAATTATTCAAACAAATCAATTTGTCTAGCTTAGGGGTAGGTAAAAGGGGATGTGGAATAGTACCTGGAAGAGCCAACGGGCCACCTGGGGAGGGCAGGGGGAGGAGCGGTAGGCTCTCTGGATCAGCTCGGAACTGACATGGGACCTGAACTGGTCTGGAGTGGACCTGCGAGACACCGAGGGGGAGGGAGAGAGAAAAAAATTAGGGTGATGGGAACAAGAGAGGTTAGAACTAAACATTGAACTGCCTCTCTTTCAGCCTGTTCACACACTCTCTCTCTCACACACAAAAATGTCTTACCAGAGTAGTGTTTTCTGTGCGGTGTCCCGAGGGGTGACGTTACAGTGTCTCAACTGCAGTGTGTGTTGGCTGAAGAGACGGCCAAAGTTGTCCAGGCTGAACATCGCTTCGCCGGGGTGCAGGTCCCGGATGGCGCTGGACACCACAGAGAAACGCTGCAGGAACTCCCTGGGCGGAGAACAATGTGGGAATGTGGTAATTTCACCCCTCCCCTGTGGTCTCCCAACTATCATCCTCCTGTGTTGTTACTTTTGTTTGTGTGAGATGGCCTCTTCTATGTTCTCGGTGCTCTCCTACTCTGCATTTAGGTGTGTGTTAAGCGTTTGTGCAGTTACCTCTGCTGATGGGAGATGGCCGCCTCCATGTTCTCTGTGCTCTCATCCTCCTCCTCCTCCTCCGCCAGTCTCAGCAGGTTCTCCTCACAGGACAGACGCAGCTTGGTCTCCAGCTCCTTAGACCTTGGGGGAATAACCATGACATAGCACACATTATTATGACATAATACTCATACGATATGACATAGAAGTCTTGTTTAAGCAATGCAGAGACCTCTCCATCTCCTTAGACAAGGGGGGTGGGGACAACAAGGACAGAACCATGTCAGGTCTCATAGCAATGCGTCTTGTCACAATGGCACGTTGTAATGTTAAAGCAATGCAATGATTTCGCCATCTCCTCGACCCACATGGAGAAAATAGCACTTATGATAGTCACGTATGATAAAGCAATACCTTTGAATGCTCTCCTTTTCCTTCAGCATCTCATCCAGGTTGTTCCTGTAACTCGTGGGTTTTGTTTTAGACGACACAGGCTGCCAGAGAGAACACATGAACGTCATCAACTACTTTAGACTGAGTTCATACTAGAGTAACACACTGTAGCATTGTTAGTGATGAATTGGGATTTATAGTCCAATATTTTACGGCACCTCAAATTAGTAATTTGAACTTTTCTAACCTTCTACTGTAAGTTACAACTAAATACAACCAAACAAATTACATGCTAGAAAGTAGCTGCTGACAGACGGGTTTTAGTTGCTACACTGCACATTTAGGAAATGTACAATAAGTAAATACACATTTAAACAATAAAAAAATAATCTTGAGTCCCAAATGGCACCCTATTCCCCATGTAGAGCATTACTTTTGACCAGGGTCCATATGGACACCATTTGTAACACTGCCCTAAGAAAGTAGCCTATTACCAGCTGGCTGTGGTGTTGGGGCACCACGGGGGTGCTGGGTGCAGTGAAGGTTCCTTTCTCTGGGGTGTCTGGGGGCCGGGTGGTACGGTCCAGGATCTGCTGCAGGGATGGCAGCTCGTCCTCACTGCTGCTGCTGCTGCTGGCCTGGGATGGCTCCAACTCTAGGCCCAGGTCGAGGCCCAGCTCCACATCCAGAGGGTCCTCCTCCAGAAATGTCAGACTCTTCTGGGAATTGTCTATCTTGCTTCTTTTTTCTCCTGCCGCAAGTAACGGTAAACTCTTCTGGTCTCCTTCCTTCCTCTTTTCACCCTCCTTTCCTTTTCGGTCCAGGGGTGACGTGGGAGAAGGGAGGAGGGGAGAGCTGAGTCTGGCTTTGAAGTCTGTAGTCTCTGTGTTAAACAACTCGTCCTTACACAAGGATGAGGACTTTGCAAAGGCTGAGAGGGGGATAGCTTTCAGGCCAGAGGACTCATTCTTGAGGTTGGCATGCTCATCCATAGGTGACTCCAACCCTGCTAAAGGAATACCAGGAGATCTGGGTCCTGCCTCTGTCTTAACGGACTCATCCGCAAACAGTCTAACAGCGGGAAAAGCAGGACTCGTTTTCAGTTCTGACGCCACATCCTCCATCGTAACAGACTCCTCCTTAGGGGATGAGGGCTTCCCTGAGGAAATGCTGGTCTTGTACGAGCCAGTCTCTAATTTAGTCAAGTCAGTCCCGCACGACTCCAGCCTTAAAAAAGAGGGAGAGTAGATGTTAGGGCCCAGGACTAGTTTACAGGGGTCCATTGCAGCTACCTTACAGGGAAAGATATTGGGGCCAGAGATTCCCTCCGAGGGGGAGATTTGGGGGATTTCTCTAGGACTTGTTACAGAGGTGGGCCACAGTCTTTTACTAGCACCACAGACTGTAGCCGACACACCAGACACAGGAACCTTGTTGTGTACAGAGGGCGACCGGTCTCCTCTCTGGGGACTGGGGGAAAAGGTCATCACTGCTCTAGACAGGCTAGAGGTTATGGGGTCAGGGGTGAAAAGGTCATTCAGGTCATCCAACAAGGCCGACGTTCCCCGGGGGCGAGTGACTTTTCGGTTCTGTGCCAATCTGAGACGGCGCAGAGAACTAGAGCAGCTCGAGTATGAGCTTTGAGACCTCGAGACGGGTTTGGGGGTTCTTCTGTCGGTGCGACCTGTCGGTTCTTCTCCTCTACTCTCTTGCGCTCTTGCTCTGCCCTCTTTCTCTCTGCTGCATTCTGCTCTACTAGCACTTTTGACATGCAGGTTCGCTGGGTGGCCGGATTGGAGATTACTACCACTATAAACAGATTGGTGATTCATTCCACTGTATCTACACTGAGGGTTGCTATTCTCCCTCACACTGTTCCTGCATGGCGTTTGTCCTTGGTTGTTAAAGAGCTGCCTCGCAGGCTTGGGTGTTGGGAGTGGAGAGGTAGGGACAGTCTCCATCCCTCCCGTCTTCTTAGGGGTGAGGCGCTCCTTCAAACTCAGAATAGGACCTGAGTTCAGACTGTTTTTCATGAAGACTTTCTTCAGGTAGGATGGGCTGGGGGGGGGGGGTATTTACAACAGAGCGTTTAGCCATCACAAACCAGACTTTACAGACTAAATAGACAATAAAATATCACAAATAGTAAGACTTCCAGCTTTTCAATCGTTATTTCAATTGATGATATATTCATTGATTCTTGTCAAATATAACTTAGAAATGCCTTATGAGCTTAGTTAGTACAATTATCTAACTTATCATAACCCAAAATATAAGGCTGGCTTACTCCATTGACGGTCTTTCTGTAATAATTTTCAGCAAGAACACTTCATGCAAAGTTAACCCTAATAGTAATTGCCCGAAGGGGACAAATCAAGTTGTGTTGAATTGAATGTCTACCCCTCTCACCTGGCTGTTCCATAGGGTTGGTGACTGGTACAGATAGGGGCTGGGCCTGTGCCTGGGCTATTATCCTCTGGACGCAGTCTCTTATTAGCCATTTCCTCTCCTCTTCCACCACCGTTTCTCTCCTCCGAGTCTGGTTGTCTGCGTCTCTTCAGAGACAGGGATGTGGTGCCTCCTGGTGCGAGAAAACAGCATCAACAACTACATTCACAATGAATAGAATAGTTCAAAAAGTAAAATACTATAGAATGAGTAATAGTAAGTGGGTTTTTCAAGGCCCTTCAATAGATGTGAAAACGTCAAAATGACATTTTCATAAAACGAGGGGAAACTATATTTTTTGGCACTATGAATAAATTAACAGAGGGTGAATTGTGATAACTACTTTCTCAAGTCCTTTAACACACATTACAATAAACAGAGGCCCACTACATTACAAATCTATTTTTCCATTAGCTAACTGGTGCATTTCACGCTAAGTTAGCCGGAATTTGCATGGTTTACTACTCTCAACAAGTCATTAGTCAAATGACAGAGGCGGCATCGGAAACTACTATACATGTCTGCATCAGCATTGTTACAGTATAAAAACAACATGGAAACATAATATGGAGATGGTTACCCTATTGATTTGTTTATAGACTACATTTACACAGGTTCAGTAATCTATTCAGCAATCTAAACTAAGAGGTCTAGGATGTGCTCGTTATTTTACATTAGTTAAGTATAATTTGTACCTGAAGTGAACGGTTTGCTAGTGGGAGTGGTTCCTCTGTGGTCCAGGGAACCACCACTCTGTGGAAAGACAAACAGAACCAAACATTTTAGTCATTTAGCAGACACTCTTATCCAGAGCGACATACAGTAGTGAGTACATACGTTTGCGTACTTGTCCCCCGTGGGAATCGAACCCACAACCCTGGCGTTGCAAGCACCATGCTCTACCAACTGAGCCAATATCAACATCAGTAGCTGGGTTTCCATTCAATTGGCGACAGATTTTCATGCAAATATTCTAAGATTATAGTCTATGTGTTCGAATCTGCTGCTGACACCAAGTGTCGGGATCAATAAAGTATCAATCGATCTTTATCCATCTACCTGCTGTGGAGTGACAGGGCTGTGCATGGTGTATGACAGTGGACCACCATTCCTCATTGTGCCCTTCCTGTCGTCTCCTGCTGTGTACTGGGGGTTAGACTGGAGGGGCTGGGCAGCAAACAGAGGTCTAGAGCTTCCAACATCACTGTTGCCCGTTCCCGTACCACCCCGTGGGTCAAAGGTCATACTCCTAGAGGGGTTAGGGGTTACAGGGCTGTGGGAAGGCTGTATCTTCCTGGTGAGGGGGTTTGTTAAGTTGGCCTGGCCATCCTTGGCTTCACCCCCACCCCCAGAGGCTCGGTGGTGCACCCCTGGCAGTTGGGGAGGGTGAGGATGGGGTCTAGGAGAGGGCTTGGCCCTCATTGGGTCCAGTTTGGGGCTGGTCAAGGGTAGCACCCACTTTGGCAGGGGGTGTGTGTTGGGGTTGGACAGGCATCCGGGGGGCTGAGAGGGTTTCATGGGGGTCACCTGAAGGGAGGCGGCGGCCGGGGAGGGTTTGGGACTAGGCAACCCCAGAGGGATGACGTCTTTGATTGCAAACACAGGAAGAAGAAAGATACAGGTGTGAGCAAATAAACCTGCAGAGATGTAACCCAGCACCATATGGATGAACCATCCCCTCCCATTGCACCGCAAGTTTGCTGAAAGGAAAAATGCACACTGTATTAATGCAGGTTAACAGCCCGAAAGCATTTCTTGGCCCACCACTCTACGAAGGGCAAAAAGATACTATATATTGTTTAATAATAACTCAAATCAAGTATTTTCAGAATACAGGGCAAGTAAGCGAGTAATAGTTTTGAGTTTGAGCCCAGAAGAATCATGTAAGCTATGTAGTTCATTATGGTTATTGTGCCGAGCGGTCAAACAAAATCCACACAGCCAGAGAGAGACACAGACAGAGAGACAAAGAAACAGACACACCCACACTACGCAGTATCAGCCAGGGTTGACGCAGTATCAGCCAGGGTTGACACAGTTCAAGGGTTAGGGTAAGCATAACACCAAACGACACAACAATTAAGCATTATGCTATAGCCTGTTAGTGCTCCAAGCCACAACCCAATACAAACACATAAAATCTATTTTTCTCACCCGCATTGGTGAGGTACTGCCTAAGGCTACTCATCATTCTATATAAAGTACGATCTCACTCCGTTACATTAGCACGGGACAACGCCTGAGGCAGTCACATGAAGCAAAAGGCACCACAGTCATCTGTGTGTAGTGAAATCATGTGGGTTTCACAGCAATATTTCAGTGTGTGTTTGTATATAGATAGTCTCCCTGAGTCATAAGTTCGGTGTCGTTTCATCAGTTGTCAAAATCTGAAACTCACCAGTACTGTAATTGCAGTCTGTAATTGATCTGTAACAAAATACAAAAGTCAGTCGAGAAGTTATTCCCCAAAAAACTCAGGTTCAACATTATGCTGTGTTTTAGTCAATTAAAACAAAGAAAATGGCATACAACAAATCATTCATACAATGGAAATAACAACTTTGCCTTGGCAAAGTAGATGGGTTACACCTGTCAATCATACACTGGTTAAGTGTACTCGAAACCGGTCAAACCTGTCTCGCTCACATACTTGTAAAGTAATTAGGCCACTGATAGTAAATTGGCTAGTTAGCCTAATTGACAATAACACACGAGTCAACCTGTCCGTTTGCTGAAAGTCGATATGTATTAAGTCTACAAAGCAATTTGTCTCACTCGTTAACTTACCTGGATTCTTTCTGAAGCATTTTTTAAAATTGTCTACAACGCAACACATTTATGGGTTGTTAACTTGCTACTCTAGCAACCAAATATTCTGTCGACTTGTATTATAGAGCTATCTAGTGTAGCTAGCTAGCGTTCCACTAGCTAGGTAACGTTACATAGCTACCAATGTTAATTAAACTTCTGCCAGGAACATCTAGCTAGCTAGGTTAGTTTCAACCTAGCTAGCAGTTCACACATCTGTATGTGATATGACTAACTTACCTAGCTAGTAGTACCTAGTTATCAATAACAAGCCAAGAAGATTTGACAAGCTTACAATGGTTAGCTTGGTGGCTAGTTTGTTGCACAGTACCGTCACAGATAGAACCATGAGGCAGATGTTTCACCGGATGTATAAATCTGAAGCATCCGGTTGGCGTTTCAACTCACCACCATATATGCTGATGAGAGGCAACACAGTGGCCAACAGTGGGAGAAGATGTAGCGAGATTGATTTTGGCCGACCTTGTACAAAATTTCTCATCGATGAAACATTTGATCTCAATACAGTTTTTATTTTCCCAAAACTACCTGTTTCGAACACAGTGGGCTAAGTTTAGTAGACTTTACCCTTTGCCAAAGTTTATAAAAATTGCGTTGTTTAAAAGGAGTGCAAGTTCCAAATGAGTTATTGCACACGCGCACTTAAGAGTAGGCGGTCCCTAACGGAAATATGCAAATACAAGCTAGAACGCGCCAATAGGATCACGCTAGCTCGTGTTTGGCTCTGCCCACCTCCTTGCTTGTTCTGCCCACTATGATTAATGTGCTCCCATTGGAAAGGACAGGGAGTGGTCTATCTTTTGTTAGTTATAAACAATCCTTGGTACCGTTAAGTGTTAGGTAGCTAGCTAGCTATATCTTCTGGAATGCAGTTAGTTTCTTACCTCCAGATTGTATTTTTCTCATTATGACAGAACAAGTTAACATTTAAACTTACTTCGCTATGTATTTGTTTCCCTATCAGACTATCAATAAGGATATTTTCCTTGCTTTCACTCTCCCTCCAGCATTAAAGTCACAGTAGTTATCACGATACCCACCATTTTTGATGATTTACACAACGGGTGGGTCTAATCCTGAAAGCTGATTGGTTAAAACCGCATTTCAGCCAGTGTCTATTCCACAAGTTACCACCGGTGAAATCTATTACATTAAAATGCCTATTTACTCTGTTCCATCTGACTGCGCAATCCACTGTCTCATCAGCCCAGCAAGGCAATTTATAAACTTGATCTCGACTATAAAAAGCATCTAGACATTCTCACATTTCTTTTCGACTAATATTTCATTTTCAACAGCGGAGATTTGTATAAACCTTGCTGTCTGTTTCTCAGACATTTGCAACATTGTTTCAATATTCTAATTTGATCTACAGCTGTTGCATAGTAAAGCATGTGTCAGGGGTCGGATGACACAGACAGGCAGGCAGCTTTTCTCAGCCAGTCGAAATCATGAATCAGCATCATATTTATGGATATATACAATGACATATCAATAGAAAACAGGTAAACCGAAACGAAGTGCAGCTAGTTTGCAGTCTTTCCAGCTTTAGTTTGACGTGTTTGCGTTAGCTGTGTTGTTGGCTAGCTCCTCTGACCAACAGTGTCCTGACGAGAGAGCACATTTTATATGCCAGGTGAAATCGCGCATTGTTATGGATGTTTCCAAATAAATGTCACTAGGAAACAGCTTAAACAAATACAGCTACTTGTTATTCTGGCTGCCACTGTGGTCAAAAGTTTTGAGAATATCACAAGTATTGGTCTTCACAAAGTTCGCTGCTTCAGTGTTATGATATATTTTTGTCAGATGTTACTATGGTATACTGAAGTGTAATTACAATCATTCCATAAGTGTCAAAGGCTTTTATTGACAATTACATTAAGTTTATGCAAAGAGTCAATATTTGCAGTGTTGACCCTTCTTTTTCAAGACCTCTGCAATCAGCCCTGGCATGCTGTCAATTAACTTCTGGGCCACATCCTGAATGATGGCAGCCCATTTTTGCATAATCAATGCTTGGAGTTTGTGTTTTTTTTTTGTCCACCCGCCTCTTGAGGATTGACCAAGTTCTCAATGGGATTAAGGTCTGGGGAGTTTCCTGGCCATGGACCCAAAATGTTGATGTTTTGTTCCCCGAGCCACTTAGTTATCACTTTTGCCTTATGGCAAGGTGCTCCATCAACTGGAAAAGGCATAGGTCGTCATCAAACTGTTCTTGGATGGTTGGGAGAAGTTGCTCTTGGAGGATGTGTTGATACCATTCTTTATTCATGGCTGTGTTCTTAGGCAAAATTGTGAGTGAGCCCCACTCCCTTGGCTGAGAAGCAACCCCACACATGAATGGTCTCAGGATGCTTTACTGTTGGCATGACACAGGACTGACGGTAGCGCTCACCTTGTCATCTCCGGACAAGGTGTTTTCCGGATGCCCCAAACAATCGGAAAGGATATTCATCAGAGAAAATGACTTTACCCCAGTCCTCAGCAGTCCAATCCCTGTACCTTTTGCAGAATATCAGTCTGTCCCTGATGTTTTTCCTGGAGAGAAGTGGCTTCTTCGCTGCCCTTCTTGACACCAGGCCATCCTCCAAAAGTCTTCGCCTCACTGTGCGTGCAGATGCACTCACACCTGCCTGCTGCCATTCCTGAGCAAGCTCTGCACTGGTGGTGCCCTGATCCCGCAGCTGAATCAACTTTAGGAGACGGTCCTGGCGCTTGCTGGACTTTCTTGGGCGCCCTGACGCCTTCTTCACAACAATTGAACCTCTCTCCTTGAAGTTCTTGATGATCCGATAAATGGTTGATTTAGGTGCAATCTTACTAGCAGCAATATCCTTGTCTGTGAAGCCCTTTTTGTGCAAAGCAATGATGACAGCATGTGTTTCCTTGCAGGTAACCATGGTTAACCATGTCCTGTGTAGCTCAGTTGGTAGAGCATGGCGCTTGCAACGCCAGGATTGTGGGTTCGATTCACACGAGGGGCCAGTATGAAAAATGTATGCACTCACTAACTGTAAGTCGCTCTGGATAAGAGCGTCTGCTAAATGACTCAAATGTAAAATGTTAACAGAGGAAGAACAACGATTTCAAGCACCACCCTCCTTTTAAAGCTTCCAGTCTGTTATTCTAACTCAATCAGCATGACAGAGTGATCTCCAGCCTTGTCCTCGTCAACACTCTCACCTGTGTTAACGAGAGAATCACTGACATTATGGCAGTCAGTCCTTTTGTGGCAGGCCTGAAATGCAGTGGAAATGTTTTTTGGGGATTAAGTTCATTTTCATGGCAAAGAGGGACTTTGCAATTCATTGCAATTCATCTGATCACTCTTCATGACATTCTAGAGTATATGCAAATTGCCATCATCAGAACTGAGGCAGCAGACTTTGTGAAAATTTGTATTTGTGTCATTCTCTAAATTTTTGACCACAACTGTAAATTAGCCGTAGCAAGGGATAAAAATGTTGCCAGCCAGTATGGCAATGGAACATTTCGAACGAACGACTGGGTCGTCCATAGATACAGAACAAAAAGACTTGACGACTGGGTTGCTTCTCTGGCAACCGAACCGATAGAACGAACGACCAGCCGGCTTGGGTAGCAACTATATCAGGACTATATCTTGTGGAAAGATGCAATATACTGAACAAAAATATAAACCCAACATGCAACAATTTCAAAGATTTTGCTGTGTTACAGTTCATATAAGGAAATCAGTCAATTGAAATAAATTCATTAGGCCCTAATCTATGGATTTCACATGCCTGGGCAGTCATTAGGAGTCAGGCCCACCCACTGGGGAGCCAAGCCCAGCCAATCAAAATACGTTTTTCCCCACAAAAGGGCTTTATTACAAACAGAAATACTCCTCAGCACCCCACTCTCCCCCTCTGACGATCCCGCAGGTGAAGAAGCCGGATGTGGAGGTCCTAGGCTGGTGTGGTTACACGTGGTCTGCGGTTGTGAGGCCAGTTGGACGTACTGCCAAATTCTCTAAAATGGCTAATGGTAGAGAAAGTAACATTTAATTATCTGGAAACAGCTCTGGTGGGCATTCCTGCATTCAGCATGCCAATTGTACACATGCCATTTTAGAGTGGCCTTTTATTTTACTTCTGCTCTTTTTTTCTCAACACTTTTTTTGTTGTTGTTTTATTTTTACTTTTTTTTGTTAAAATAAATGCACTGTTGGTTAAGGGCTGTAAGTAAGCATTTCACTGTAATGTCTGCACCTGTTGTATTCGGCGCATGTGACCAATACAATTTGATTTGATTTGATTTGATTGTCTCCAGCACAAGGTACACCTGTGTAATGATGATGCTGTTTAATCAGCTTCTTGATATGCCACACCTATCAGGTGGATGAATTATCTTGACAAAGGGTAAAATGCTCACTAACAGGGATGTAAACAGATTTTTGCACTACATTTTAGAGAAATAAGGTTTTTGTGCATATGGAAAATGTCTGGGATTTTTTTATTTCAGCTCATGAAACATGGGACCATTATGTTGCGTTTATATTTTTGTTCAGTGTAGTATGAATAAATTAATCAAAATAAAGTTAATGAAAATATGTAAATCATTATTTGAATATGTTGGTAACCCGTATAAAAGTCATAACGCCCTCGAAGCCAGTGTTTGGAGGAGATATTGGCACGGTTTGCCAGCTCTCGACAACAACACCCGTGCCAATATATCCTCCAAACACCGGCTTTTCTGGCATTATCACTTAAATGTGCACGTTCAGTAGCCAAACGTTGTCGAATAGAGCCTATACATGATTCCTTGTTCTAAATAACATAGTTCTATCAGAACGTTACAAAAAAAAACATGGTCCTGCTGAACACGACCGTGGGGTGTATTCATTAACTCTTGCAACGGAAACCGTTGAGCGTTTAAGAACCAAACGGAAGCAAACAGAGCGAAACGGGGAGGGACCCACCTGAATTTGTCCTATAGAAACTCTTGTTTTCGTTGCAAAACGTTTTGTAACAGATTTGGGGTAATGAATAAACCCCCTTGTGTGAAATTCATACTAAACCAATCATTCGATTTCTATAATAAAAAGGTACAAACTGACCGAATCCATGTTTTTACCCCCATACATTTATTGGTTCAGCACAGGCTTCAGTGCTGTATATTTAAAAAGTGCATTGCAATGAACCCTAATAACATTTATTCCAAAGATCTTATTTTCAGTCACAAGATTGGCAACAATGTCAAAAGAGAAAGCCTTGGGAATGGGTGGGGAAGGATAGAACAGGCATATCCTATAGGAACAGGTACCTACAGTGCAGTTTCCCCAGTTAGAGGGGTCTAGCAGCATACAGGGTAGCAAAAGTAAACTTATAGTAGAATGCGTGTTTCACCATGAAGCCTATTCATAGGTTGTGGAATGCTCAAAGTTGCAGATAAAAATGTAATGTATAGAATGGAATCAGCTCACTTGGACATGGAAGAAGAGAGTTGGTCTGTTGTGTGCAATCTATGAATGTTTAGCCCTGAATGCCAACGATGCTGGCTAAAGCAGAAACAGACTGACGTTGCAGGTACCAAACATTTGATCCCATTTACAAAACAGTAGCCATGTTCCACAATACTCCACAGGAAATGGGATGGAAAGATGTCACACAGCAGTACTAGACATGTACACGACACACAGAAGTACCATCCAAGGCAAGGGGGCAGAGGAGAAAGAGGTATTCAGTCTCTGCCATAGCTCTCGAAGGAGATGGAAGCCGTCTTCCAGCTACTGATAGAGTGGTTTTACAGTGAATTGTACGACCACAGACAGAGCACAGTGGAAAATAAAAGAACCAGTACAACCTTGTGTTTAGTGTAAATATTCATTCTATCTTTCTGTATTTTCCACTGCGTTTCCCCTATTCTCCCATTTTGTGGTTTTAACAGTTTGTTAATTTGCTATGATAGTGAAACAACTAGCTGGACCCTTTTTTCTGTAGAACTGTTTACGTTTTCAAGTGCAAATATTATTCTATAACATCTAAATATATACTATTTTCTAGCGAGACTAGGAAGTATGGTAACGCAAGACTAAATATTTTCAAATAAATAAAGGCTTTATCATCACATTAGTAATCTCAATGATCCATCGTTAAACAGGGGAAACATACGTTTTATTTGTTTTACAGAGACACAATAATAAGCCAGTGAAATGATGACTGTGATTTGATAGAGTAGTCAGTGGTCCCCATAGAAGTGGCTTGGTCAATATTAATCTATACTAACTTATTAGTTACTTTATAATCCACTTGTTAGACTTTCTATGCACAGTAGAGTTGAATACGATCACACATTCTTAGTGCTTATGTTTCTTGGACTGCAAGTACAGTGTGTGTGTGAGCTCCTTTGAGAGCTGTAGTATTACTGACCCCCCTCCTACAACCCATATCCCTTTACCCCTACTCTGTGCCACATGGAGTAGAATGAAGCTTCCCATAGACACTGATCTAAGGTCAGTTTTACATGCTCGGGAAGGTTAGGAATTGATGGGAGGCAAATATAAAATCTGATCCTAGATCTGTAAATAAGTGCAACTTCCTACACCATGATGCACAGTGCCCCCTCTCGCTGTCTACTTCTTGACTTTGCCCTGGGCTGCCACTGCCTCCATAGCCTTCCTGACGGTCTCCTCGTCCCCCAGGAACTGCATGGGCTTGACGGGTTTCAGGTTCTTGTCCAGCTCGTACAGGATGGGGATGCCTGTGGGCAGGTTCAGCTCCATGATGGCTTCCTCAGACATACCTGCAGGGGGCAGCACAGAGCAGGACATAGGGGTTATGGTTGATCAATGACGACAACATAAATCATGTAAATTAAATAATCATAACTAAGAAAGTGTATACAAAAAAAGAAGGAGCACACAGACGGACACAGATTAGAATGTGTAGGAAGTAAAACGATAGTACCACAGACCAGTACTTCCTAGAAACCAACCAGTATAAACTTCAATTCCAGTCCTGGGGAGAAACTGTGTGTGCAGGCTTTTGTTTCAGCCCAGCACTAGCACTAACACACCTGATCCGACTAATTGTGACCATGAACAGTTGATGATTTCAAAATAGGTGTATTAGTGAAAGGCTGTAACAAAAGCCTGCACACCCTGTGGCTCTCCAGAGCCAAGCGGTCAGAGATCACGGTTCTACGCAGTTCCTACTACTTACCCTCGAGATGCTTGACAATGCCCCTGAGGCTGTTGCCATGGGCAGCGATGAGAACCCTCTTGCCCTGTTTGATCTGGGGCACAATCTCGTCGTTCCAGTAGGGCAGTGCCCGGGCGATGGTGTCCTTCAGGCTCTCACAGGATGGAAGCTGCTCCTCCGACAGTTCGCCATAACGACGGTCCTAAAGAAAAGATGGGAGATAGAATGTAGTATGTCAACAAACAGAAAAATGCTTAACAGCAATCTGGGCCTAAACCTTCATACCACCATATTGCTTTCAGTCAATCAATTGCATTTATAAAGCCCTTTTTACATCAGCAGTTGTCACTATAGGCTGCGTTTACACAGGCACTCCAATTCTGATCTTTTGCCCAATTATTGTCAGAAGAGCTGATCTAATTGGTCAAAAGACCAATTAGTAAAACAAATATCAGAAATGGGCTGCCTGTACAAACGCAGCCAGGGGGGTCATGCACCCCAAATATATCAGGGGGCACAAACGCCTTCAACTGTCCAGTACTTTTGGTTCTACATTGAAGAAGTCAGACAAATTAGTTGCATATTTCCAAAAGTTTAGCCTATAAAGACCAGTAGGCCTATGCCTCTGTACATCTTTGCTAGTCCTACTTGTAGATTTCTAAACACATCACGACCCCTGACAGTGCAAATGACGCTTTCACCAATTGATTCTGATCTCAGCTGAACTTTGAACTTTACCCTCCTATATCGCACTCCTATGCAATACATTAACTCACCAGAGTTGAAACAACACCAAAAGACCTTGTGCTATACAACAGCACCATGAATACAAATATTTTTTTAAAAGCCCGGTGCAGTCAAAAACATGATTTTGCGGTGTTTTATATACACTCCGTGGCCAGTTTATTGCCCCGTTCACGAAAATGGTTTGCTCAGTGAGTCACGTGGCCATGGCTTGCTATATAAATGCATCGAAGCATTCAGCTACTGTTCAATTGAATGTTAGAATGGGCAAAACAAATGACCTTGAGCATGGTATCATTGTCGGTGCCAGTCGTGCCGGTTCCAGGATCTCTGAAACGGCCGGCCTCCTGGGCTTTTCAAGCACCACAGGGTCTAGGGTTTACCAAGAATGGTGCGACAAACAAAAAACATTCAGTCAGCGGCAGTCCTGTGGGTGAAATCAGTTGAATTGTGCAAGCTAACAGGCGGGCCACAAACAGGCAAATACCGGCGCAGTACAACAGTGGTGTGCAGAAGGGCATCTCTGAACGTACAACTCGTCGTCCTTGTCACGGATGGGCTATTGCTGCAGACGACCACATTGGATTCCACTCCGATCAGTTAAAAACAACAAGAAGTGGCTCCAGTGGGTACGCGATCACCAACACTGGACAATTGAGGAGTGGAAAAACATTGCCTGGTGCGACGAATCACGGTTCCTGTTGCGTCATGCTGATGGCAGAGTCAGGATTTGGCGTAAGAAGCATAGTCCATGGCCCCATCCTACCTGGTGTCAACGGTACAGGCTGTTGGCGATGGTGTGGGGAATGTTTTCCTGGCACACTTTAGGTTCCTTGACACCAATTGAGCAACGTTTCCATGCCCCGAATAATTCAGGCTGTTCTGGAGGCAAAGGGGGGTCCGACCCGGTACTAGATGGGTGTACCTAATAAACTATTTCCACACTACGAGGTTGGAATAATACTGTGACACTGTGAATATGATAATAATAATAATAATAATAATAATAAGAGCTGTTTGAAAAGACCGCCTGAAATTTCAGCTTGTTTTGGTGGGATAGAGTTTTGGTCTGTCTGGTGACATCACCAGGCGGTAAATTAGTTAATAGACCAATAAGAAACAGCGTGCCAAACCTCTGACAATAAGAGCTAGTTTTCAGTTTTCCCCTCCCCACTCAGACCAAAATTCTTGCTTGAGAAATTGCTCTTGCTAAAAAGCTATTTTTATTCATGGTTAACCATTTTGATGAAAACAATCACAGTAAGGTACTTAATTGTTACCCAGAAATTATTTGATATTGAGATAAAATCAGCTGCATTGGGCCTTTAAAATATGTACGTATGTATGTACAGTGCATTCGGAAAGTATTCAGACCCCTTGACTTTTTCCACATTTTGTTACGTTACAGCCTTATTCTAAAATGGATACAATTATTTTTTCCCCCTCTTCAATCTACACACAATACCCCATAATGACAATGCGAAAACAGGTGTTTAGAAATTTATAAAAATAAAGACAGAAATACCTTATTTACATAAGTATTCAGACCCTTTGCTAGGAGACTCGAAATTGAGCTCAGGTGCATCCTGTTTCCACTGATCATCCTTGAGATCTTTCTACAACTTGATTGGAGTCTACCTGTGGTAAATTAAATTGATTGGACATGATTTAGAAAGGCACACACCTGTTTATATGATGTCCCACAGTTGACAGTGCATGTCAGAGCAAAAACCAAGCCATGAGGTCGAAGGAATTGTCCGTAGAGCGCCGAGACAGGATTGTGTCGAGAAACTGATCTGGGGAAGGGTATCAAAATATTTCTGCAGCATTGAAGTTCCCCAACAACACAGTGTCCTCCATCATTCTTAAATGGAAGAAGTTTGGAACCACCAATACTTTTCCTAGAGCTGGCCGCCCGGCAAAACTGGGCAATCGGGGGAGAAGGGCCTTGGTCAGGGAGGTGACCAAGAACCCGATGGTCACTCTGTCAGAGTTCCTCTGTGGAGATGGGAGAATCTTTCAGACACAACCATGTCTGCAGCACTCCACCAATCAGGCCTTTATGGTATAGTGGCCAGACGAAGCCACTCCTCAGTAAAAGGCACATGACAGCCCGCTTGGAGTTTGCCAAAAGCCACCTAAAGGACTCTCAGACCATGAGAAACAAGATTCTTTGGTCTAACGAAACCAAGATTGAAATCTTTGGCCTGAATGCCAAGCGTCATGTCTGGAGGAAACCTGGCAGGATCGAGAGAAAGATGAACGGAGCAAAGTACAGAGAGATCCTTGATGAGAACCTGCTCCAGAGCGCTCAGGACCTTGGACTGGGGCAAAGGTTCACCTTCCAACAGGACAACAACCCTAAGCACACAGCCAAGACAATGCAGGAGTGGCTTCGGGACAAGTCTCTGAATGTCCTTGAGTGGCCCAGCCAAAGCCCGGACTTGAACCCAATCGAACATACAGAGCTTAAGAGGATCTGCAGAGAAGAATGGGAGAAACTCCCCAAATACATGTGTGCCAAGCTTGTAGCTTCATGCCCAAGAAGACTCGAGGCTGTAATCGCTGCCAAAGGTACTTCAACAAAGTACTGAATAAAGGGTCTGAATATTTATGTAAATGTGATATTTCAGTGTTTTACTTAATACATTTGCAAACATTTCTAAAAACCTGTTTTTGCTTTGTCATTATGGGGTATTGTGCGTAGATTGATGAGGAAAAATAACAATTTAATAAATGTTAGAATAAGGCTGTAATTTAACAAAATGTGGAAAAAGTCAAGGGGTGTGAATAATTTCGGGAATGCACTGTATGTACGTATGCATGTATAAATGTACAGTGAGGGAAAAAAGTATTTGATCCCCTGCTGATTTTGTACGTTTGCCCACTGACAAAGAAATGATCAGTCTATAATTTTAATGGTAGGTTTATTTGAACAGTGAGAGACAGAATAACAACAAAATAATCCAGAAAAACGCATGTCAAAAATGTTATAAATTGATTTGCATTTTAATGAGGGAAATAAGTATTTGACCCCTCTGCAAAACACGACTTAGTGGCAAAACCCTTGTTGGCAATCACAGAGGTCAGACGTTTCTTGTAGTTGGCCACCAGGTTTGCACACATCTCAGGAGGGATTTTGTCCCACTCCTCTTTGCAGATCTTCTCCAAGTCATTAAGGTTTCGAGGCTGACGTTTGGCAACTCGAACCTTCAGCTCCCTCCACAGATTTTCTATGGGATTAAGGTCTGGAGACTGGCTAGGCCACTTCAGGACCTTAATGTGCTTCTTCTTGAGCCACTCCTTTGTTGCCTTGGCCGTGTGTTTTGGGTCATTGTCATGCTGGAATACCCATCCACGACCCATTTTCAATGCCCTGGATGAGGGAAGGAGGTTCTCACCCAAGATTTGACGGTACATGGCCCCGTCCATCGTCCCTTTGATGCGGTGAAGTTGTCCTGTCCCCTCAGCAGAAAAACACCCCCAAAGCATAATGTTTCCACCTCCATGTTTGACGGTGGGGATGGTGTTCTTGGGGTCATAGGCAGCATTCCTCCTCCTCCATACACGGCGAGTTGAGTTGATGCCAAAGAGCTCCATTTTGGTCTCATCTGACCACAACACTTTCACCCAGTTCTCCTCTGAATCATTCAGATGTTCATTGGCAAACTTCAGACGGGCATGTATATGTGCTTTCTTGAGCAGGGGGACCTTGCGGGCGCCGCAGGATTTCAGTCCTTCACGGCGTAGTGTGTTACCAATTGTTTTCTTGGTGACTATGGTCCCAGCTGCCTTGAGATCATTGACAAGATCCTCCCGCGTAGTTCTGGGCTGATTCCTCACCATTCTCATGATCATTGCAACTCCACGAGGTGAGATCTTGCATGGAGCCCCAGGCCGAGGGAGATTGACAGGTCTTTTGTGTTTCTTCCATTTGCGAATAATCGCACCAACTGTTGTCACCTTCTCACCAAGCTGCTTGGCGATGGTCTTGTAGCCCATTCCAGCCTTGTGTAGGTCTACAATCTTGTCCCTGACATCCTTGGAGAGCTCTTTGTCTTGGCCATGGTGGAGAGTTTGGAATCTGATTGATTGATTGCTTCTGTGGACAGGTGTCTTTTATACAGGTAACAAACTGAGATTAGGAGCACTCCCTTCAAGAGTGTGCTCCTAATCTCAGCTTGTTACCTGTATAAAAGACACCTGGGAGCCAGAAATCTTTCTGATTGAGAGGGGGTCAAATACTTATTTCCCTCATTAAAATGCAAATCAATTTATAACATTTTTGACATGCGTTTTTCTGGATTTTGTTTTTGTTATTCTGTCTCTCACTGTTCAAATAAACCTACCATTAAAATTATAGACTGATCATGTCTTTGTCAGTGGGCAAACGTACAAAATCAGCAGGGGATCAAATACTTTTTTCCCCCTCACTGTATGTACACCTGCTCGTCGAACATCTCATTCCAAAATCATGGGCATTAATATGGAGTTGATTCCCCCTTTGCTGCTATAACAGCCTCCACTCTTCTGGGAAGGCTTTCCCCTAGATTTTGGAACATTGCTGCGGGGACTTGCTTCCATTCAGCCACAAGAGCACAAGAGCATTAGTGAGGTTGGGCGATTAGGCCTGGCTCGCAGTCGGCGTTCCAATTCACCCAAAAGATGTTCGATAGGGTTGAGGTCAGGGCTCTGTGCAGGCCAGTCAAGTTAATCAACACCGATCTCGACAAACCATTTCTGTATGGACCTCGCTTTGTGCACGGGAGCATTGTCATGCTGAAACAGAAAAGGGCCTTCCCCAAACTGTTGCCACAAAGTTGGAAGAACAGAATCGTCTAGAATGTCATTGTATGCTGTAGCTGTAATATTTCCCTTCACTGGAACTAAGGGGCCTAGCCCAAACCATAAAAAACAGCCCCAGACCATTATTCCTCCTCCACCAAACTGTACAGTTGGCACTATGCAGTCGGGCAGGTAGTGTTCTCCTGGATTCCACCAAACCCAGATTTGTCCGTCGGACTGCCAGATGGTGAAGCGTGATTCATCACTCCAGAGAACGTGTTTCCACTGTTCCAGAGTCCAATGGCAGCGAACTTGACAACACTTCAGCTGACACTTGGCCATGTAGTGTATGACCAGATGAGGCAGAAGAAAACAGCTGTTTTTGTTTTAAATGGTCAGGAGGATTAACCACCACTATGCTTGAGGAAACGCTGTCCCTGTAGATTATATCAAGTGCTGATCATAGCAACGTCCTTGGGAGAGAATGAAAACTGAAATCCCTAGTCTAGTCCAGGGATGGACAACTCCAGTCCTTCAGAGTCGCAGAGTGTGCAGGCTTTTTGTTCCCCCTTAGCTCAAACATTACTTCAATCAAATCGATGATTACAGTTCAATAATAAGTGCTAAGATGAAACAAAATCCTGCACACAACAGCAACACTTAAGGAATGGATTTGGCCCTCCCTGCCCTGTGGTCTTCCCATGGGACCTGGTGGTCTAGACAAAGAGGGCACAGACACATTGGATACATCCCAAATGGCACCCTTTTCCTTATATTGTGCATTACTTGTGACCTGAGCCTCTGGTCAAAAGTAGTGCACTATATAGGGAATAGGGTGTCATTTGGGAAGCAATTATAACCTAAAGCACTCTCCTCAGCAGAACACACAATCCATAATAGTCTCTGGTACTGCCCCTCTGACGGAACACTGGTGGGTTGCCATGACGGCGGCCTTGGCTGGGCATCTATGTAATCAGAGTCCCCATACTCTGATCATGCCTCCTGTTAAGGGGCCGGTCCATCAATGAACTGGGGAAAACACATGGTGATACTTTGCGACATGCTTTACTGTAGCCCTCAGAAACACACTAGTACAGGGAGAAACCCAATCGTCAACAACAATATCTAAATCTGCCGAGACTTCCACTATAGGCTCTTCCCAATGTGAGTGAGCTTGCCTAAAGAAAGATGTATATTCTGTTGTTGTCTGATGTCATATATAATCATGCAAATTCTCACCCATAATAGTGAGTGTATGTGTGTGTGAATGCGTGTCTCTGTGTGTCCCTCACCTTGCTGATGATGGTGTAGAAGTCATGGTCCGGGTCCATGGTGGGAGGAGGTATATCAAAGCTCCGCCTCCAGATCTTCACCTGAGCCTCTCCATGCTTGGCAGCAGTCTCGGACTTGTTTAACCCCGTCAGGCCACCGTAGTGGCGTTCGTTGAGGCGCCAGGTCCGGTGGACGGGAAGCCACATCTGGTCAATGCTGTCCAGACACAGCCACAGAGTGCGGATGGCCCTCTTCAGGACTGAGGTGTAGCACACGTCAAACTCATAGCCGGCATCTGAAGAAGAGAAAGGATGTGATCGGGTTTGATTCAGGATGATTTGTGGTAAGGTGGGTGGATGGATGGACGGATAGAGTAAGACTAGGAAATCAACCAATGGTCAAGTTCTGGGTTGGGACAAAAGCTTGCACTAGTTCTACAGGACCAGGAGTGGAGTTTACTGTAAATGGAGTGCACAACATTGACATTTTAGTCATTTAGCAGACGCTCTTATCCAGAGCGACTTACAGTTAGTGAGTGCACATAATTTTTTTAAATATTTTTTCATACTGGCCCCCCGTGGGAAACGAACCCACAACCCTGGCGTTGCAAACGCCATGCTCTACCAACTGAGCTACATCCCTGCCGGCCATTCCCTCCCCTACCCTGGACGACGCTGGGCCAATTGTGCGCCGCCCCATGGGTCTCCCACAACACTTGAACACTGCTATAGACTCTTTATACATCATTCAGGCAAGCAACGTCACTTCTCAAATTCATCAGCAAACACAGCATAGGTTACTAAAAGCTTTAGTTGAACCAAATATGACTATTCAGTCAGAAACACCAGATATTTCCCTAACCAACACACTGAGAAAGGCTTGATTTCATTCATTGTACGAAGCAGCACGTCTAGAACGGCACGTTCACATCCTTTGGAAAAGCTGTGACGTCAAAAGCGGTAGAGACCGGATCTCCGTTGCTCATTTGTCCACAGTGAAAGGGGGCTGAACTAATAGGCGGAGCCCCACCATAGGCGCCCAACCATAGAGAGCATGAGAGGATTCTATTAATGCCCCGAGTGAACCGGGTTAGCGTTGATTGCATTCGATTTGGAACCGGGCTGCGTCCCGGGCGTGAGCCATGTGCCCCCGTTCTGGCCACCAGCACGTGGAGTAATGAGTAGGATTCTGTGTTTTCACATGCAGAAGTGATTGCTTTTGATACAAAGGCTTTATCTGCCTTCCCAATTAATCATGCTGCCTTGTTGACAACATAACCGAGCACCGAATATTACTGTTCGATTTGAGAGAGGCGCTCCTCCCTCACCGCTTTTTCCCGTTCACGTATTACTTCATAGCCCAGTGCACTTAATCGAACTTCCTCATTAGAAAGGGGCATGGTCAAAGTGAAAATGAGGGCGTGATTGACAACGGGGAGACACCACCAAAAACACACCTTCATCCTATGTCAAATCGATGGAGTAATCACGTAACGTTGCTGGTATTGGGTAACAAGTTTCACAACTACAATTTCTATTGTAAATCATCAATAGGATAGTTGAGATCCCTTCAAGCGGCAAAAAATGCCAAATGTGCAGGCACACAGCCTTCGAAATTGCTGTAGTCGCTGCTGCCACAGACCTTTCAATAAACAAGAGATGAACATGTACAATCAAAGCCAGTTGCATTAGTGAAGACACATTTGATGTGTTGTGTCTGGTATAGTATCCTACAATGTAAGTAACTAGCTGGTCAAATAAAATAGAACAAGAATCCACCTTTCAGGGCCTGTCCTCCTCTCCTCGCCTCCCGTTCTCCAGTCTCGCTCAGATCGGCGTCGAACCAGCCACAAAATCGATTCTCCTGGTTCCAGTTGCTCTCTCCGTGGCGGATCAACACCAGCTTGTAAGCAGCCATAGTGATAGATGTATCTTACTTTGAACAAGCTCCGATTATAAGGAGGAAACGCCGTTGTTCACGTTGAAAAGACAGCAACAGAATGGCTGGACCAAGCTAGCTACTTTTGACGCTTGAGGATATGAGTGATGTGATTGGTTATTTTCTCACTCTGTGTTTCACACCAATCCAATAGGATCCCGCTGCGGTAGGCCTACTTCCTGAATATTTATCGACCAATGAAATAAAGGTAGGCGGGCACATGGTCCCATGACCTTCATAGGGAAGAAGTATTTTATTGCTGTATTATGACGTTTTATAGTTTGAGAGCTACAATGTCACTACTATCACATTTCAGTGGCATCAAAAGCAACCACTTAATTTGGACTGAAAGTGATGAAGGATTGTAAATGTTATGATAGAACACTTGAGAGATCACTTAACTACCAGTGCCCCAATCTCGCCTGATTTATCACATTCCTTTGATCAGTGGGGATGGATCATTCAGAATATGGATCATTCAGAATAATTCACAATCATCGCGACAGTTTTAGTAATCATCACTGCTTTCTCAACCATTTTTGATGTCACGTAGGTTGATAAAAAAATTTCATTTATAAAGCCATTTTACACTGAACAAAATCATAAACGAAGCATGCAACAATTTCAAAGACTTAACTGAGTTACAGTTCATATAAGGAAATCAGTCAATTGAAATAAATAAATTAGGCCCTAATCTATGGATTTTACATGACTGGGAATACAGATATGCATCTGTTGGTCACAGATACCTTTAAAAAAAAGGTAGGGGTGTGGATCAGAAAACCAGTCAGTATCTTGTGTGACCACCATTTGCCTCATGCAGCACGACACATCTCCTTCGCATAGAGTTGATCAGGCTGTTGATTGTGGCCTGTAGAATATTGTCCCACACCTTTTCAATGGCTGTGCGAAGTTGCTGGATATTGGCGGGAACTGGAACATGTGGTCGTACACGTCGATCCAGAGCATCCCAAACATGCGTAATGGGTGACATGTCTGGTGAGTATGTAAGCCATGGAAGAACTGGTACATTTTCAGCTTCCAGGAATTGTGTACAGATCCTTGTGAGATGGGGCCATGCATCATCATGCTGAAACATGAGGTGATGGCGGCGGATGAATGGCACGACAATGTGCCTCAGGATCTCGTCACGGTATCTCTGTGCATTCAAATTGCCATTGATAAAATGCAATTGTGTTCATTGTCCGTAGCTTATGCCTGCTCATACCATAACCACACAGCCACCATGGGGCACCATGGGGCACTCTGTTCACAATGTTTACATCAGCAAACCGCTTATCCACACAACGCCATACGGCCCTGTACAGTTGAAACCGGAATTCATCTGTGAAGAGCACACTTCTCCAGCGTGCCAGTGGCCATCGAAGGTGAGCATTTGCCCACTGAAGTCGGTTATGACGCCAAACTTCAGTCAGGTCAAGACCCTGGTGAGGACTACTAGCATGCAGATTAGCTTCCCTTAGATGGTTTCTGACAGTTTGTGCAGAAATTCTTAGGTTGTGCAAACCTACACTTTCATTAGCTGTCCGGGTGGCTGGTCTCAAACGATCCCGCAGATGAAATGCCGGATGTGGAGGTCCTGGTATGGTTACACGTGGTCTGCGGTTGTGAGGCCAGTTGGACGTACTGCCAAATTCTCTAAAATGACGTTGGAGTGGCCTTATGGTAAAGACATTTGTAAGGATTGGTGCAATGCACTTGCACCTTCACGACTGTGTGCGTGTGAGTGGACCATTTGAAGTCCTTAGTGATTTGGACATAGAGGAACTTGAAGCTCTCGACCCGCTCCACTGGTACCCCCCCGGACACGCACGGGGACAGTGCGCCGGGTGATGCAGCCCGACCCCAACGGCCGTTCGTCCAGAGAGAGTAACGGAACGCTCCACCCTTGGGCCAGCCACGTGTCCATCAGGTTTCCCACAGCCCCATAATCCACCAGTGCATGCGCCCACTCACACGCACACAGTCGTGAAGGTGCAATGCACCAAGTCTGGAACCAACAGGACCCTGAACAGCTTATACCCCCAAGCCATAAGACTTTTAAATAAGACTGCTAAATACCTAATCAAATGGCTACCTGGACTACCTGCATTGACCCTTTTTTTGCACTAACTCTCTTGCACTGACTCTATGCACACACACTGGACTCTACCAACACACATGCTTACACTGACACCCCAACACACACACACAGACACAAACACAAACACAACCTGGGCTGCTGCTACTGTCTGTTATCTATCCCGGCACATTGACTCAGTACTGGTACTCCCTGTATATAGCCATGTTATTTTGTACTCCCTATATATAGCCATGTTATTTTTATTCGTTATTCACTGTGTATTTTTTCCTTGTGTCACTATTTATATATTTCACTGTTAGTCTACACCTGTTGTCTACGAAGCAAATTTGATTTGATTTGATACCTCTCCCACAGTAGTAGTCCTGCCTATGTTTCCACAGAACCAGCGCCAATACTCCCTCTTAGCTGTCCTAATGGTCCTCCTACCTGCTGATTGTGCTTGTTGATACTGTATCCGGTGCAATGGTACCTTTTCAACATTCTGAAAGCCCCATTCCTACTCTTCACAGTTTCTCTGCACTCTTCAGTCCACCAGGGAACTGCCTTTCTCCTTCTCCCCCCTGTACCCATGGGTATCACCTGCCTTGAGGCCCCTACTATTGCTCCTCTTACTACATCATTCACTGTTTCTATATCTGCACTGAGATCCACCTGCAACAGCCCCTGTTCACTCAACTCCTGAAACTGATCCCATTCCGCTTTCTCAAGTATCCATCTCCTCAACCCATTTCCTGCTGTTTCTCCCACCCTCATTCATACAGTACACATGAATGGGTAGTGATCACTAACCCCTGTAGATTCCTCCCATACCTCCCAAATACATCTGCCTGCCAATGAACTCAAGATCAGAGTAAGAGCCAGAGCAGCTTCATTCCCATTTACTGGGTCAATCCTGGTTTCCTCAGTCGTCAATAAGGCACACAAGCCCTTTCTCATCCAGGAGTTCCTCAGACTCAGATTCAGATCAACTTTATTATCCCACCAGGGGGAAATTCATTTGGTCTTGTGCATTCCTCCAACACTTATCCATTGACATCAGTCTGTGACCCTTCCCAGTGTACTCAATCAATCAATCAAATGTTATTTATAAAGCCCTTTTTACATCAGCAGATGTCACAAAGTGCTACACAGAAACCCAGCCTAAAACCCCAAACAGCAAGCAATGCAGATGTAGAAGCACGGTGGCTAGGAAAAACTCCCTAAAAAGGCAGAAACCTAGGAAGAAACCTAGAGAGGAACCAGGCTCTGAGGGGTGGCCAGTCCCCTTCTGGCTGTGCCGGGTGGAGATTATAACAGTACAAGGCCATTAAGGCCAGACTTTTCTCCAAGATGTTCAAACGTTCATAGATGACCAGCAGGGTCAAATAATAATCACAGTGGTTGTAGAGGTTGCAACAGGTCAGTACATCCAGAGTAAATGTCACTTGGCTTTTCATAGCCGGGCATTTAGAGGTTGGAATAGCAGGTGCGGTAGAGAGAGAGAGTTGAAAACTGCAGGTTGGACAAGGTAGCACGTCCGGTGAACAGGTCAGGGTTCCATAGCCGCAGGCAGAAGAGTGGAAACTGGAGTAGCAGCACGACCAGGTGGACTGGGGACAGCAAGGAGTCATCAGGCCAGGTAGTCCTGAGGCATGGTCCTAGTGCTCAGGTCCTCCAGGATGGGAGGGAGAGAGAAAGCGAGAATTAGAGGGAGCATACTTAAATTCACACAGGACATGGATAAGACAGGAGAATAACACCAGATATAACAGACTGACCCTAGCCCCCCGGCACATAGACTATTGCAGCATAGATACTGGAGGCTGAAACGGGTGGGTCGGGAGACACTGTGGCCCTGTCCGACGATACCCCCAGACAGGGCCAACCAGGCAGGATATAACCCCACTCACTTTGCCAAAGCACAGCCCCCACACCACCAGAGGGATATCAACAGACCACCAACCTACTACCCTGTGACGAGGCTGAGTATAGCCCACGAAGATCTCCTCCACTGCACGAGCCCGAGGGAGCGACAAACCGGACAGGAAGATCACATCAGTGACTCAACCCACTCAAGTGATGCACCCATCCTAGGGACGGCATGGAAAGCACCAGTAACCTTACACCACATCACCAGTCTCCTATTTTGACTATCTACACTCCCAAGGGCTATCGACTTTAATGCAGGGAAACTTAAATCCGTTCTACCTAATTTCTACCAGCATGTTAAATGTGCAACCAGAGGAAAAAAACTCTAGACCACCTTTATTCCACACACAGAGACGCATATAAAGCTCTCCCTCGCCCTCCATTTGGCAAATCTGACCATAACTCTATCCTCCTGATTCCTGCTTATAAGCAAAAACTAAAGCAGGAAGCACCAGTGACTCGGTTAA
This sequence comes from Coregonus lavaretus, assembly GCF_964263955.1. Classification (NCBI taxonomy): domain Eukaryota; kingdom Metazoa; phylum Chordata; class Actinopteri; order Salmoniformes; family Salmonidae; genus Coregonus; species Coregonus lavaretus. The sequence goes on from NC_139988.1 coordinate 27,591,776, forward strand.
TAAAAAAGTGGTCAGATGACGCAGATGCTAAGCTACAGGACTGTTTTGCTAGCACAGACTGGAACATGTTCCGGGATTCTTCAGATAGCATTGAGGAGTACACCACATCAGTCACTGGCTTCATCAATAAGTGCATCGATGATGTCGTCCCCACAGTGACCGTACGTACATACCCCAACCAGAAGCCATGGATTACAGGAAACATCCGCACTGAGCTAAAGGGTAGAGCTGCCGCTTTCAAGGAGCGGGACTCTAACCCGGACGCTTATAAGAAATCCAAATCCTCCGACGAACCATCAAACAGGCAAAGAGTCAATACAGGACTAAGATTGAATCGTACTACACCGGCTCTGACGCTCGTCGGATGTGGCAGGGCTTGAAAACTATTACAGACTACAAAGGGAAGCACAGCCGCGAGCTTCCCAGTGACACAAGCCTACCAGACGAGCTAAACCACTTCTATGCTCGCTTCGAGGCAAGCAACACTGAAGCATGCATGAGAGCACCAGCTGTTCCGGATGACTATGTGATCACGCTCTCCGTAGCCAATGTGAGTAAGACTTTTAAGCAGGTCAACATTCACAAGGCCGCAGGGCCAGACGGATTACCAGGACGTGTACTCCGAACATGTGCTGACCAACTGACAAGTGTCTTCACTGACATTTTCAACATGTCCCTGACTGAGTCTGTAATACCAACATGTTTCAAGCAGACCACCATAGTCCCCGTGCCCAAGGACACTAAGATAACCTGCCTAAATGACTACCGACCCGTAGCACTGACGTCTGTAGCCATGAAGTGCTTTGAAAGGCTGGTCATGGCTCACATCAACACCATTATCCCAGAAACCCTAGACCCACTCCAATTTGCATACCGCCCCAACAGATCCACAGATGATGCAATCTCTATTGCACTCCACACTGCCCTTTCCCACCTGGACAAGAGGAACACCTACGTGAGAATGCTATTAATTGACTACAGCTCAGCATTCAACACCATAGTGCCCTCAAAGCTCATCACTAAGCTAAGGATCCTGGGACTAAACACCTCCCTCTGCAACTGGATCCTGGACTTCCTGACGGGCCGCCCCCAGGTGGTAAGGGTAGGTAACAACACATCTGCCACACTGATCCTCAACACAGGGGCCCCTCAGGGGTGCGTGCTCAGTCCCCTCCTGTACTCCCTGTTCACCCATGACTGCATGGCCAGGCACGACTCCAACACCATCATTAAGTTTGCCGACGACACAACAGTGGTAGGCCTGATTACCGACAACGATGAGACAGCCTATAGGGAGGAGGTCAGAGACCTGGCCGTGTGGTGCCAGGATAACAACCTCTCCCTCAACATGACCAAGACAAAGGAGATGATTGTGGACTACAGGAAAAAAAAGAGGACTGAGCACACCCCCATTCTCATCGACGGGGCTGTAGTGGAACAGGTTGACAGCTTCAAGTTCCTTGGTGTCCACATCACCAACAAACTATCATGGTCCAAACACACCAAGACAGTCGTGAAGAGGGCACGACAAAGCCTATTCCCCCTCAGGAGACTGAAAAGATTCGGCATGGGTCCTCAGATCCTCAAAAAATTATCTCTGCTACCGCACAGCAAGCGGTACCGGAGCGCCAATTCTAGGTCCAAAAGGCTTGTTAACAGCTTCTACCCAAAAGCCATAAGACTCCTGAACAGCTAATCATGGCTACCCGGACTATTTGCACTGCCCCCCCACCCCATCTTTTTACGCTGCTGCTACACTGTTAATTATTTATGCATAGTCACTTTAACTCTACCCACATGTACATATTACTTCAACTACCTCAACTAGCCGGTGCCCCCGCACATTGACTCTGCACTGGTACCCCCCTGTATATATAGCCTCCCTACTGTTATTTTATTTTACTTCTGCTCTTTTTTTCTCAACACTTTTTTGTTGTTGTTTTATTTTACTTTTTTATTTAAAATAAATGCACTGTTGGTTAAGGGCTGTAAGTAAGCATTTCACTGTAATGTCTGCACCTGTTGTATTCAGCGCATGTGGCCAATTAAATTTGATTTGATTTGATTATCTTACAAAGGTTGTGAGGTCAAATTGCCCCTACCCTGACCGACAGTCCCCTCACCCTATCACCAACCACCATCCCCTTTCCAATCCCCCTCCAGCAGAGGTGGGACTCCAGCCCCTTCACCACCTTTAAATACCCTCATCTGTCACTAATCAGTGTGGCAGACCTTACCAAGTGTTTTGTTACTAGACACCTTTTTTGTTGTAACCCTTCCCTTTGTGTGTTTTGGATGTGTTTATTTCTTAATTTATATTAGAATTTGGAGAACATGTCCTTTACTCATGTTTAAACCTATTGCCAAAGTTTTTTCACTGTAATATTATTTTAATGTTATTGAGATTCATGAGTATATTTGTTTATCTGCATTTGGTTTATATGAAATGACTACCATGTATGTTTTTGTTTCCTAGTTAACCATCCAATCCTTACATCCTCAACCTTGTTATCATTATCTTCAACAATTCAACTGAAGTAATAAACCAGGCAACAGCCCTTTGAACTGCTTACCACCATCTGTGTTTGAATGGACACACCACCATGATAGCCCTAACTCAAACCAACAGCAAGATAGTATTTTTACCACAACTCTGATCAGTTTTCACAGGTTGTAAAAGTTCACTATTACCAGATTCCCCCCTCCCAACCACACTTCAACATTTTTATTTTTATTTTATTTCACCTTTATTTAACCAGGTAAGCCAGTTGAGAACAAGTTCTCATTTACAACTGCGACCTGGCAGTTCATAACCACATATGTCTGGGAAAAATCCACTTGAACGCCCCTCTAACTGGCAATTACTGGTGGGAAACTCCTGTATCACCCATGAGCTCTGACTTCTCCCACATGCTGACCTCTGAGGTCACCTACTAAGGAAATGACCTTGATAACAGCATTTTCGGTGGTTAAATGCAACTACAAAACATTATTTATAAAAATCTATTAATATGGTTTTTGAACACTTTGTTTACAAGCATGAAAGCTGTACTTTTAGTTTATGGTTGACGCAGCGTTTCTCAACGAGTTCAAAGCACGTGAATGGATGAACTGGTATTTAAGACTTCACAACTGGTAATTGCCACTGTCTCACTTGGTTATAAACGCAGCATTGGACATGGGGCGGTACATCTAGGAGGCTGGGCAGGGAAAGCGCCAATCGCGAGTCTCTATTCAAAGTAGGCGTGTCTTTACGCGGAAAACGACGCTGTTTTGTTTGAAAGCTTGCCGAAGGCCAGAATCAGCAGCGTTGAAACAACAGCGTAGAAACAACTCGTCTGAGTCCCTCATCCTGGCTCCTATCTGTCCATTCGCCGACCCTTGGAATACCCCACTTTGGGATGGACGAAACGAGCCCCCTCGTTTCCCCTCTCCAGGACTCAATAGATTACAACTACTGCCAGAGCGATGCCACCAGTCCGAGAACGCCGGGTTCTGTTGTGCGAGTGTCGGCTGGGAGCCCCGGACGTAGCCGGGAGAGACAGCCGCTTTTGGACCGGGACAGAGGGAACTCTCCGCGGGATCCACACAGGAATGAGTTTCCGGACGACCCAGAATTTAGGGAGATCGTGAGGAAAGCAGAACAAGCCATTGAAGAAGAGATCTTTCCAGAGAGGATCTGCCAAGGATCCAGTGGTAGCTACTTCGTCAAAGACTCTCAAGGGGTGAGATAGACAAGCTTCTAGTTACTATGGTCTTTCTTTCTAGAGGGGCAGAGTGAGAGATGTAAAAATACAGACAGATAAACAGGGAGGGAGACGGATAGGGAGAGGATGCCATCTCTGTCATGTTTTAAAATGCCCTTTGTTTTCAAGTAAGTCATGTAATTCAGTTTCATGCAGCAACACCGTCACATGATTTAGCTTACTGTCTGTCTGCTCTGGCAACCTGCTGTTGCTCATTCTAGCCCTGACAGTGCAGTGATGTCATCATGTTCTGTATTGAGTTCCAGCATGTATCTGCAGTGTTGATTTTTGGGTGATGTAGCATTTGAGGTGAGCAATTTACACATGGTGGTTTGTTTCTAGCCCTGGTAGACTTTGCCATATAGTAGATACGGTATGTATACTGAACAAAAATATAAACGCAACATGTAAAGTGTTCCCATGTTTCATGAGGTAAAATAAAAGATCCCCGAAATTTTCAATTTTCTCAAATGTTGTGCACAAATTTGTTTACATCCATGTTAGTGAGCATTTCTCCTTTGCCAAGATAATCCATCCACCTGACAGGTGTGGCATATCAATAAACTGATTCAACAGCATGATCATTACACAGGTGCACAATAAAAGGCCACTCTAAAATGTGCCGTTTTGCCACAGATGTCTCAAGTTTTGAGGGTGTGTGCAATTGGCATGCTGACTGCAGGTATGTCCACCAGGGCTGTTGCCAGATAATTTAATGTTAATTTCTCTACCATAAGCCGCCTCCGTCGTTTTAGAGAAGTTGGCAGTATGTCTAACCGGCCTCACATCAACGGACCACGTGTAACCACGCCAGCCCAGGACCTCCACACCCGGCTTCTTTACCTGCGGGATCGTCTGAAACCAGCCACCCGGACAGCTGATGGAACTGTGGGTTTACACAACCGAAGAGTTTCTGCACAAACTGTCAGAAACAGTCTCAGGGAAGCTCATCCGCGTGCTCGTCGTCCTCACCAGGGTCTTGACCTGACTGCAGTTTGGAGTCATAACTGATTTCAGTGGGCAAATGCTTACCTTCGATGGCCACTGACACGCTTGAGAAGAGTGCTTTTCACGGATGAATCCTGGTTTCAACTGTACCGGGCAGATAGCAGGCAGCGTGTATGACGTTGTGTGGGCAAGTGGTTTGCTGATGTCAATGTTGTGAACATTGTGCCCCGTGTTGGTGGTGGTGGTGGGGTTATGGTTTGAGCAGGCATAAGCTACGGACAACAAACACAATTGCATTTTATCGATGGCAATTTGAATACACAGAGATACCGTGACGAGATCCTGAGGCCCATTGTCGTGCCATTCATCTGCCACCATCACCTCATGTTTCAGCATGATAATGCACGGCCCCATGTCGCAAGGATCTGTACACAATTCCTGGAAGCTGAAAATGTCCCAATTCTTCCATGGCCTGCATACTCACTAGACATGTCACCCATTGAGCATGTTTGGGATGCTCTGGATCAACATGTACGCCAGCGTGTTCCAATTCCCGCCAATATCCAGCAGCTTTGCACAGCCATTGAAGAGGAGTGGGACACATTCCACAAGTCACAATCAACAGCCTGATCAACTCTATGCAAAGGAGATGTCGCGCTGCATGAGGCAAATGGTGGTCACACCAGATACTGACTGGTTTTCTGATCCACGCCTATCTGTGACCCAACAGATGCATATCTGTATTCCCAGTCATGTGAAATCCATAGATTAGGGCCTAATGAATTTACTTCAATTGACTGATTTCCTCATATGAACTGTAACTGTAAAATCTTTGAAATTGTTTCATGTTGCGTTTATATTTTTGTTCAGTGTAGTTCCACCATGCCAGGCTGGGAGTGTGACTTGGCGGCATCTCAAATATAAAGAAGTTGCCCCCAGACACTGGTCTAAGGATAGAGACCTTGTAAAATCCTAGATGTGCCTTGGGGCAACTTCTAACACAAGCGTGGTGCAAAGTGCAAACAGGCCCAATCTCTCAAAGAGATTAGCTGTCACTATCAGTTCTCAGGCCTAAGCTAATTGTAATTTGCTGCCTTCCCTGTATAGAAAAGGTTGAGACATACTGTTATACAGGAGGCCTTTATGTAAGGCAGGCTGGGAGAGAATTGTACAGACATTCTATGCATTGTTCACATGTAAGTAAGATCGGCCCTAGACATGTCGGAGTCTTTTTTTTTTTTACCCATAGAAAATCAATTTTGCTTACTCTGTGTTTGTGTACCATGTAGGCTACTATCTGTGTGAAGATGTCGTAACTCAGGAGAAGTCATGTACTAGCAATCTGAATGGCTTAAGGGCCTCCATTTTCTCTCCAGAGGTATGCCTAGTAATAAGCATCCTCACACTCTTTGAAGAAGATGGCCACTCCATTTCCATTCCCTAGCCTCTCTCTCTCTCTCTCTCTCTCTCTCTCTCCCTGGATTATGTAGTCTCTCACTCTTTCCTTCTCTCTCTCCGGTCTCTCAATTGAACATGCTCAATAAACAGTTATTTTACTCTCCTATGGACCAGTGAACTATTTTAGACAACAGATATAACCTTATTACCAGGCACTGCCTCAGCCAAGGTTACATAGGCTGCGTTCCAGGGCATCTTTACTGCAGTCATGGGTGTTTCCTCACGAAACTAGGACAAAACAATACCATTATTTTTTGGGGTTTTCACCAAATGTAACCCGTGGAAGGTCCTTTCGAGGAAGGATTATTGACATTTATTTGGCATTTGTATCTTAGAGTATAATTGAGAAATAATTAATTGAATTTGGAATATTTGTGACATTTTGTCCTTATCCAGGCCTCCTTTAACATAATGTTTCCTCTGGCTAAATCCATTTGAAATCAATGACTTTTTGACAGCATCTCTTTTGATTTAGACAAAACTTTCCATACATGTTTGCCCATGGAAGAAGTGGTTAGAAAGTGACTTTTTGGACCTGAATGCCAAAACATCAAAGTTGACCCATTTTTCATACCCCACCATACCATGACACATACACTACATGGCCAAAAGTACGTGGACACACCTTCAAATTAGTAGCAGGTGACCCAATGTGGGTTTGTGACTATGATTTCCCATTCTGGCAAAATGTCACAAATATTACAACTTCAATGAATTATTTCTCAGTTATGCTTTAAGATACAAATGTAAAATATATGTCAACAGTCCTTCCTCCAAAAGGACCATTCTATGGATTAAATCTCTTTCGTGAGGAGTCACCCATATGTAGCGGAGGCGAGACGGAGTCACGCTTTCATGTTGAGGTAGCCCTGCCTGCTACTTCACAAATCAGTGTCACCCTCAGCCCAAGAGGGAATTTACTCTTGGTCTAATAGTTATGGCATTGTGGGAGACTGGGGTCCAGATCCCACTCTTAACACATGAGAAGATTGCTAAACCATATAAATGTGGTTCCAGAGATGCTAAACACTTATCCAGGTGTTGTGAGATCTCATCATCTGGCACAGCCAGCGAAACTGCATTTAAAACGACCTGGAACGTACCCATAGAATAAAAAGCTAGCCTCAGTCTCTGTGCTGCTCCCTCCACAGTGAATCATGTGAGGAAACTTAAGTTAATCTGATTGACTTTTAATGGGTTGCGAAACCATTCCCATTCCAGCTCGTTAGCCCCAGCCTGCAGGTTCTGTTGTACCATGAATCACCCTCTGATGGCAGATGTTGTGTGATGTCACTTCCTCTGACATCATCACTCACCTTTTATGGATTATAAGGACTGAGGGGGCTGTCATGGTTAGAAGAGGGACAGGGTAGACGTTGCCTGTTGGCACAGATCTAGGGTCAGATTTTACATTTACATTTTACATTTACATTTTAGTCATTTAGCTTTGTTTACCACATGATATGATCCTCCTGAGCAGTCTTTGTACACAGTAACAGTGTGCCTTTTGAGATGAACCAACATCATTAGTGTGTCGTGAAGATTTGGGTTGAAATCTAAAAATAGTAGAGGAGTGAGAGTGAGCCACTGTGTTCTGTCGAACTTTGTACTCCTTTAAAACTGCAGTGTGGTTTCAGATGAGATTGTATTTTATTGTGCAGAAATATGCTTTGCATGAAATACTCCATAAAAAAGGGAGACAGCCTAATGAGTTACATATGATGTTTTACTATTTCATTTTTCATAGCTATAGGATCATGTTAGATGCATTATTCTCTCTCTCTCTCGCGCTACAAGTAAAGAATATTAGTAGCGTGTAACAAGTACCAATAATAATCTGTCTGTCTGTCTGTGTGTGTAGAAGGTCATCGGTGTGTTCAAGCCTAAGACCGAGGAGCCGTACGGTCAGCTGAACCCAAAGTGGACCAAGTGGCTCCAGAAGCTGTGTTGTCCCTGTTGCTTCGGACGGGACTGTCTGGTCCTGAACCAGGGCTATCTGTCTGAGGCCGGGGCCAGTCTGGTCGACCAAAAACTAGAGCTCAATATTGTGCCGCGGACCAAGGTAGGAAGGGTTACAGGCAGACATTAGAGCTGGGATTATAAACCGACAATTATCGACACCGAACAAACCAACAATTTATCGATAATAACGTAGTCAAGTAGCCTTTACTAGAGGAATGTAAAGTTTGAAATTAAGTAGGCCTAAGTCTGCTAATATGGGTTATTGCTAACAGGACTTAATAATAATAATAATAATAATAATAATAATAATAATAATAATAACATTCAAAGCAGCAGGAGGAGTAGTTTTAAGGGTAATATAAACAAGTAAGTGATGCTTATTAATATCATAAAAGTATTGTTCAATGTATCGTTATCGTGACAATTCAGGCAATTTATTGTGATATGGATTTTTGTCCATATTGCCCAGCTCTAGCAGACACACACACACACACACACACACACACAGAAAGGATGTGCTAATAATTGACTCTTATCTCTCGCTCTTTCTTTCTCTCTCTCTCTTTCTTTCTTTCTTTCTTTCTTCCTTTAGGTGGTGTACCTGGCCAGTGATACGTTTAACTACAATGCTATAGACAGAGTCAAGTCTCGGGGAAAGAGGCTAGCTCTGGAGAAAGTTCCCAAAGTGGGACAGCGCTTCCACAGAATAGGCCTCCCTCCTAAGGTAGGTAGGACTTCTGCCTGGGGTTCAGAACCTACAACTGGGTCCTGTTCATTAGGCATGAAACTGGAGAAAACAGTCCAAAACAGTAAGGTACTACCTGAACTTGTCCAATAAGAAACACTCATTTAGTTTTTCACTGTACAACGTTTAGAAACGTTTTGCTACAGTGTGCTTTAATGAACACGACCCTGGTGATTTCTGTATCTGCTTTAAAGTTTAGACAACAATTCATGCCTCATAGTGTTGTTGACTAATTCTTACCAACCAACGGCTCCAGGAGCAGTTGATTAATTGAATCAGGTGTTCTAGTGCTGGGTTAGAACAAAAGCCTGCACACCCCATGGGTCCACAGGACCAGAGTTGAAGAACACTGCCCTGAAAGTAAATAATATTGTAACACTTAAAGCCTGCAGGTATAATCATTTAAAACTTCTTATAAGCATGTATAAGCCTTTATAATGTCTTAGAATAATGCTTATACATAATACATTTCACACATGGCTCAGGTGGGATCCTTCCAGTTGTTTGTGGAGGGCTACAAAGACGCAGACTATTGGCTGAGACGGTTTGAGGCGGAGCCTCTTCAAGAGAACACCAATCGGCAGCTGCAGCTTCAGTTCGAGAGACTGGTGGTCCTCGATTACATAATCAGGAACACAGGTGTGTGTGTGATTCATGTGTGCGTGCATAGAGAAATGTATGGCTGAATTTGATTTATTGTAGCTTAATGATGATGCTGTTGACACTTGCAGATCGGGGGAACGACAACTGGCTGTTAAAATATGACTGTCCAATGGACATGGAAGGGAAACGGGTGAGTAGACTAATAAAATATTATTTAAACCTAGAGATTTCAACCTGCAGCATTAGTTTTATAGGAACTTCAAAAAAAAATGGGAAACTAGAATGTTTTCCTTTCTTTTTTTCTGTCTGTCTGTCTGTCTGTGTTTCTTTGTGTAGGACACCGACTGGGTGGTGGTAAAGGAGCCTATCATCAGACTGGCAGCCATAGACAACGGCCTGGCCTTCCCAATCAAACACCCCGACTCATGGAGAGCCTGTGAGTCTCACAAACCACACACACAGAGAGACACAGAGAGAGGAACACAAACAAACTACTTTATTCCTCCTCTGTGTAGATCCATTCTACTGGGTGTGGCTGTCCCAGGCTAAGGTTCCTTTCTCTCAGGAGATTAGGGACCTGGTTCTGCCCAAACTGGCCGACCCCAACTTCATCAAAGACCTGGAGGAAGACCTCTACGAACTCTTTAAGGTTAGCAGGGGGTTTCATTTGCCTGGTCGCAGATCTGTTTTTGCAGTTCTACCAATTCCTATGGACAGCACAAACATATCTGGGACCAATATATATTTTTTTTATGGCCTTGAAGTCACAACAAAGTTCTATTCTGTCATCCTCACAACACTGACTGCATCATGCCAGCATTATTTAAGTAAAGCTGTGTTGTGTGTATCCTACAGAAGGATCCAGGTTTTGATAGAGGGCAGTTCCACAAACAGATAGCTGTGATGAGAGGACAGGTGCGTTGTTGGGGGAATACCTGGACAGTGTCAGTATTTGTCTTTATGTTGTCAGACTATTACCCTGAGTGTGTGTGAAATTGTACGTGTGCATGTGGGCGTGTGCGTATGCTAAGTTATGCTGAAGCTCTGTATGTTTCTGTCACCAGATCTTGATTATGTAAATGCATGTGTGTGTGTGTGTGTGTGTGTGTGTGTCTGTTTGTGTAAACCTATGCTGAAACTATATGTCTCTACCACCAGATCCTGAACCTGAGCCAGGCCCTGAAGGAGAGTAAGACTCCGCTACACCTGGTTCAGATGCCCCCAGTCATAGTGGAGACAGCCAGAGCACCACAGAGAGCCAACAGTGAGTCCTACACACAGAGCTTCCAGAGCAGGAAACCCTTCTTTACCTGGTGGTAGAGGAGGAGGAGGAGGAGGAGGAGGAGGAGGAGGAGGCCAAGTAGAAGAGGATGCAAGAGGGGGAATGAAGGAGATTCAGGAGGGAGGAAGAATGGATAGGGTAGGAGGAGAAGAGAGGAAGAGGAGAAAGGAGGAATGAACCAGATTGAGAGACTGAAGAGTGGAGAGACAAAGGCCAAGTAGAGGAGTATAAGAGAGAAAGAGGAGGAGAAGAGCATCGTCCAAAAACCTCTGCCTTACTCCTGTTTCATCAGCCAGTAAAGCTCTTCCCCTCTCCCGCTCCATAGCCAATAAGAAGCCAGGTAGGTTTATACTTTCCCTGGAACCCATCACAGACACAGTTCTGCTTTAACTACAGACATTCACCAGAAAGATAGGAAGGAGGTAGAGAGAGGTGGCGGTAAAGAGAGAGGTGTAGAGGAAGTAAGGAGATATAGAGAAAGGGAGGAGTTACATTGAGTAGAGAGAGAATGAGTTTGTCTAGTGTCAATTTTCAGAAAGAACGAAAAGTATGTTATGTTAAGACAGTTGGGTAGCCCTACACTGGTAGCTGGCTGAAAGATGATTATAAAGACCAAAAACTGTGAAAGGCTCCAACTATAGCAGAGGTTCCCAATTGCCAATTGATGGTTCCATTGTAGCATTCTCTTTCAGTGACTGAATGTACAAAATGTCAAAATATGGTAGTCCAATCCAACCCATCCAAGTGCACAGAAAAAGTTTTTACCTAAGGCTAAACATTTCAGCCCCAACTCTTCACTTTCCTTACGAAGTTACAGCCTTAGTAGCATCTCTATTGGAAGCATGGCATTACCATGAAATGTATGGCTGTAGCTAGCAAGCAGATAAGAAGCCAAGTGTCCTGACATTTGCAGTTATTTTTTTATGGTCTATTAGGTTTGCAAAATTCTGGTAACTATCCCAAAATTCCTAGGTTTTCCAGAAATCCTGGTTGGAAAATTACGGAATCCCTGCTTATGCCCTTCTGATTCCGGGAGTCCTTCAACCAGAAAAACCTAAAGTTACTGTAATTTTGCAACCCTATGGTGTATGAATGCTGTGGTCAGACATTCAGCGTTTGGGGCCTTATTTGAATGAGTCTCTTTCTTTGATCCAGAAGAACCTGACTGTAGTAGCCTGGTTGAACCAGACTGAACACTGCACTCACCATTGTCAACACTTCAGTGTTAAGTCTGGGTTAACCAGGCTGACTTTAGGGCCAGGTTATAGGTGGTATTCACTACTCACATTGTAGTCGACTAGGTTTGAACTGCAGATTGAACTGGGCCATGTTCATTAGGGCACACTGTAGCAGGATGTTTTGCAACAGAAAAAATGCAAATAAGCCAGATAGAACCTTCTCATTTCACTCCTTTTCTGGCACTTTTATTCATTTCGTGCCTACTGAACATAACCCAGGCAACAGTACCTGTTGTTATGGGCATGTGATGGCAGCTCTGTGGCACCACCTAGAGGAGGACTGCAATGTAGTTGGTTTCAAACACGCACATTGCCTGTCATGCCTGTTATCCCACATCTCATTATATGTCTTTGTTACGTTGATGTTTTTGTTTATGTGTTCGTTTTTTAAATTGATATTTCATGCTGTAGCAACCAAACTGTTCTACTAATGTATTGCATTGACAATGCACTGTACAAATTGTATGTAATGTATTACAGAATGAAATGCATAAAGAATTGTACTATTCCATTATCAGGGTCTCTTGTACTTTTCTTGTCTTGTAGGCTGCATACTGATTTTCTACCCTTCTCCCAAAGTGTTCAAGTAGTGTGCACTTGCACACTTTATCACATGGTGGAAACTCAATCCACACCAATCATATGATTTTAAATCCAGAGAGGGCAGAGAATTGGATGACAGACTTGGTTTAGTTTTACTTTTTAATTTTAAAGGAATGTTGAAAGTTAAAATGATGTTCTGCAAAATCCTTCCAATGTTCACCAGAGGGAGAACGTTCACAGAGAAGAAACCATTTATCATGAGTCGGCTCAGAGAGCAAGGAGGTTGGAGGCACCTTAATTGGAGAGGACGGGCTCATAGTAATGTCTGGAACAGAATTAATGGAATGGTATCAAACTCATGAACTCATGGAAAGCACGTGTTTGATACCATTTAATTAACTCCATTCCAGCCATTATTATGAGCTGTCCTCCCATCAGCAGCCTCCTGTGTCAGAGAGACTTTACTGTGTAACTGTATTCAGTGGTGTGAAACGTTCTGAATGTTGCAGATAGAAAAAGAAAGAACAGGGCTGACAATTTCCTCTTCTACTGCTGCGTTTTTTCACTAATTGGTCTTTTGACCAATCAGATCTGAAAAAGATCTGATGTTAAAAGATCTGATGTGGAAAGGGTGGTGCGGACAGCCCAGTACATCAAGGGGGGGCCGAGCTCCCTGCAATCCAGGACCTCTATATCAGGCGGTGTGAAAGGATGGCCTGAAAAATTGTTATATCTCCAGCCACACAAGCCATCGACTGTTCTCTCTGCTACTGCACGGCAAGCAGTACCGGAGCATCAAGACTGACACCAACAGCCTCCTGAACAGCTTCTATCCCCAAGCCATAAGACTGGTAAATAGCAAACAAAATGGCTACATGGACTATCTGCATTGACCCTTCTATTTTATTGTTTATTTTTGCACTGTCTGTATGCACACTACACACTCACTCACACTGACACTCCAACACATATACACACACACACACACTTAATTTGCTCACACACTCATACTGACTACACACGCACACATACTTGCATACAAAGGGAAGCACAGCCGCGAGCTGCCCAGTGACACAAGACTTCCAGATGAGCTAAACCACTTCTATGCTCGCTTCGAGGCAAGCAACACTGAAGCATGCATGAGAGCACCAGCTGTTCCGGATGACTATGTGATCACGCTCTCCGTAGCCAATGTGAGTAAGACTTTTAAGCAGGTCAACATTCATAAGGCCGCAGGGCCAGACGGATTACCAGGACTTGTACTCCGAACATGTGCTGACCAACTGGCAAGTGTCTTCACTGACATTTTCAACATGTCCCTGACTGAGTCTGTAATACCAACATGTTTCAAGCAGACCACCATAGTCCCCGTGCCCAAGGACACTAGGATAACCTGCCTAAATGACTACCGACCCGTAGCACTGACGTCTGTAGCCATGAAGTGCTTTGAAAGGCTGGTCATGGCTCACATCAACACCATTATCCCAGAAACCCTAGACCCACTCCAATTTGCATACTGCCCCAACAGATCCACAGATGATGCAATCTCTATTGCACTCCACACTGCCCTTTCCCACCTGGACAAGAGGAACACCTACGTGAGAATGCTATTAATTGACTACAGCTCAGCATTCAACACCATAGTGCCCTCAAAGCTCATCACTAAGCTAAGGATCCTGGGACTAAACACCTCCCTCTGCAACTGGATCCTGGACTTCCTGACGGGCCGCCCCCAGGTGGTAAGGGTAGGTAACAACACACCGGCCACACTGATCCTCAACACGGGGGCCCCTCAGGGGTGCGTGCTCAGTCCCCTCCTGTACTCCCTGTTCACCCATGACTGCATGGCCTGGCACGACTCCAACACCATCATTAAGTTTGCCGATGACACAACAGTGGTAGGCCTGATCACCGACAACGATGAGACCGCCTATAGGGAGGAGGTCAGAGACCTGGCCGTGTGGTGCCAGGATAACAACCTCTCCCTCAACGTGACCAAGACAAAGGAGATGATTGTGGACTACAGCAAAAAAAAAAGAGGACTGAGCACGCCCCCATTCTCATCGACGGGGCTGTAGTGGAACAGGTTGAGAGCTTCAAGTTCCTTGGTGTCCACATCACCAATGAACTATCATGGTCCAAACACACCAAGACAGTCGTGAAGAGTGCATGACAAAGCCTATTCCCCCTCAGGAGACTGAAAAGATTTGGCATGGGTCCTCAAATCCTCAAAAGATTCTACAGCTGCACCATCGAGAGCATCCTGAGTGGTTGCATCACCGCCTGGTATGGCAACTGCTCGGCCTCCGACCGCAAGGCACTACAGAGGGTAGTGCGTACGGCCCAGTACATCACTGGGGCCAAGCTTCCTGCCATCCAGGACCTCTATACCAGGCGGTGTCAGGGGAAGGCCCTCAAAATTGTCAAAGACTCCAGCCACCCTAGTTATAGACTGTTCTCTCTGCTACCGCACGGCAAGCGGTACCGGAGTGCCAAGTCTAGGTCCAAAAGACTTCTCAACAGCTTCTACCCCCAAGCCATAAGACTCCTGAACAACTAATCATGGCTACCCGGACTATTTGCATTGTCCCCCCCACCCCGACCCCATCTTTCTACGCTGCTGCTACTCTGTTAATTATTTATGCATAGTCACTTTAACTCTACCCACATGTACATATTACTTCAACTACCTCAATTAGCCGGTGCCCCCGCACATTGACTCTGCACCGGTACCCCCCTGTATATATAGCCTCCCTACTGTTACTTTTTTTCTCAACATTTTTGTTGTTGTTTTATTTAACTTTTTTTATTAAAAAATAAATGCACTGTTGGTTAAGGGCTGTAAGTGAGCATTTCACTGTAATGTCTGCACCTGTTGTATTCGGCGCATGTGGCAAATAAAATTAGATTTTATTTTATTTGACAATCATCATATATGCTGCTGCTATTCTGTTTGTCATATATCCTGATGCCTAGTCACCTTACCCCTGTACATATCTAACCCTACCACTCCAGGATCGCTGCACATTGTAAATATGGTAATGGCACTGAATCTGGAAATGACCCTTTGTATATACTTTCTCTTTTTGAATTTTTGAATGTGTTTTACAATACAAAACATACACATACAAACAACAGCATACAGACGCACACAAATATCAACGACCTAACACACGCCCAAACCCACCTGCTCACACACCCATCTCCAGCTCCCGCATCACTCTCCGCCACATGGCCTCAAACTATACCATTTTGTTTCTCTCCATCGCCCACGTACTTTCAACATTTAGATAATAAAGCATTTGACCTTTCCATTGTGTTAACGATAGAGGATTGGTTGATTTCCAGTTTTTAAGTATATGTTTTTTAAAGATGATTGGTGAGAAAAGTATCGTCCAACCCATCAGGTAGCTCACTGCTCCCTCATATGCCATGTCTTGAAATATGCAGACAGACGGATTAAAAGTACATTTACATTGTAATAATTCTGGCAGCCAACTTTCTAACTCCGCCCATAACTTTTGGACTTCATAGCATTCCCAGAAGGCATGGATTATTGAGTCATTGTTAGTTTTACACCTAAGACATAACTCTGCCGTTGTGCTGTAGAATTTGTGAAGTTTGTCTCTTGTATAATACATTTTATAGATTCGTTTATACTGGATTAAGCGTACATTTTCGTTATCTGTAATTTCATTAGTTATGTTCTAACATTCCCTCCATCTTGTGCCAATATTAGTTATTTTAAGTCTTGGTTACAATAGTTTATATATTTTTTGAAGATTGTCATTGGGGTAGGCTCACCGCAATGTTTTGTGTATCTTACTATGAATATCATTTTCTGACTCATAGGTTTCCCTCAAGATTTCTCTGATGTCTAAAAAATGTCTAATAGAAATGTCGTGATATTAAACTTTTTAAGTTGCATGTATTTTAAATAATGTATTGGTCAGTCCAAAATTGCTTTTGAATTCTGTCATGGAAATAAATGTGTTTCCTATTATCAAGTCATTTGTTGAATTCTGGAAAGTTATCCAAGGATTGTTCAATAGGGTTGTGCTTTTAGGGAGTGTTATTGGTTCTTGTATATTACGTTTCATTTTCTTCCATATTGTTATAGTGTTCTTAGCTATGAAGTTGTTAATGTTCTTCGCTTTATCCTTTGAAAATAGACACGTGAAAAGATTCTGGGGATGAGCAAGCGCATCTTCAATATGCACCCATTGTTCCTCTTTAGTGTATTTAACTATATGTCACAAGTAAAAGCCCTGGGTGGCGAGTTGATACAATTCCAAGTCTGGAAGGTTAAAACCACCCTCAGACTTAGAATTAAAAAGAAGGTTTTACATTTCCCTATGAGTTTTATTTGCCCTTATGACAGAGTATACTTTAAAAAAAAAGAATGTCTTTGGTGGGGTTATTGGTATTACCGAGAATAAATATAAAAACTTTGGGAGCCATGCCATTCTGAAGAGGTTTATTCTACCTGTAAGATTTATGGGAAGATTGTTCTATTTAATTAGATCTGCTTTCATATTGTTGAGTAATGGGAAAAGTTACCTTTATATATTTGTTGTTTGTTGCCACTTATTAAGCATCCTGAGTATTTTATATTTTTTGTGGTCCACATAAAGGATTGCTGTAGATCATGAGTCATTATTTTTCCTATTGCCATTATTTTGATTGTTTCCACTTTAATTTTATATCCTGAAGTTATAGAGAATTCTGAAAATATTTTTAGCAGGCTTTGGTTTTTCCATTTATGTTTTGAGGTTGGACTTTAAAACGTATAGCTCATTAGCACGTAGGGTGCATCGATTGGTGTTGCCTCGTTAGTCAGTATGTGTTACACCTGTGCTGGTTGCCATCTTGAAAGGTGTTGCCATCTCTGGGAAAGTGTTTCACCTGTGCTGCCCCAGGTGCTATTTAAGAGTGGCTGGCCCAATGCTCGGGTTGTCTTGAGAGAAATAGAGGGTCAACACCTTTAGTTGGCGCTCCCTATTTGATTTCTAGAAAAACATGCCATTGTCTAATTTCCCAGATTTAGTTTTGCTCCACCTTTTTTGTTTGCTTCCTGTCTTTAAGTTTGGTGTGTTTTATTTTTTTGTTTGCCGCCTTGGGCAAATTTAGTGGGCACTCATGATGTGTGTCTTTTAGGTTCCAGTTGTTGTTGCTAGGCAACTTTCAGTGAACACCCCCATGAGTGCCT
The DNA here is from genome assembly GCF_964263955.1 of Coregonus lavaretus. Taxonomy (NCBI): domain Eukaryota; kingdom Metazoa; phylum Chordata; class Actinopteri; order Salmoniformes; family Salmonidae; genus Coregonus; species Coregonus lavaretus. The sequence continues at coordinate 27,609,510 of NC_139988.1, forward strand.
TTCAGAACCCCTCATGTTTTGGTTGTTGATCAGTGACACTTTGTTAGTTCCCTCTTCTGTTTGAGTGACATTTTTGGTTTTCTTGCTGGGGAACGTAACAAAATGGGGGCTCGTCCGGGATCTTGTTTCCCATGAGTATGGTAGTTGTTCTAGTCACCTACTCGGAAGCTCTGCTGTGGCCAGATATTTGAGTGTTCAAAATACACTTTTGTGATAGTTTCTGTCACTGACATCGACCCTGAGGGGTTATAAGATTGGCAGAATCATTTTGAAAGTTGCGTAAACGCACAGGCTAATATATTTTTTTTAAAGACATGGACTTTAAGTTGGAAGCATTTGTGGAAAACCCTACATGGAAGATACTAGATACATGTACAAAGGCAAATCTGCTCATAATTTCAAGGCATTATGACATCAAAGTGGCATCTGGCGATCCAAAAGTAGTAGTCAAAGAGTTGATCGGTACTGCTTAGGTGGAGGAGGAAATCCTTCCAGAGAGGGAGGTTGATGAAAAGGGTAGTAGGGTGAGTCCTGTAGACGTGCAACTGCCAGAGGTCGAACTAAAGGCAAAGTTGGAGCAATAGAAATTAGAGCTTGAGCACAAGGGAAAGAGAACGTGAGGAGAGATTGGCGCAATAGAAATTTGAGTTGGAGCACAGGGAAAGACAAGATGATCGTGCAGCCAAAGAACGAGAATGTGCAGCCAGACTAGAACAAGAAGAAAGTGCGCATGCCATTCGATTGAAAGAGATGGAGCTGGAAGCGCGACAAAGGCAGATGTATCTGGAAGTACTCCGAATGCAGTCAGGCCATCCTACACCCTCAACAGAGTTTGATCTTGGTCGGAACAGCCGGCTTGTACTGCCTTTCAACGATAAGGAGGTAGATGTATATTTTACTTTGTTTGAGGGGATTGCTACATCCCTAAAATGGCCGTGAGGTATTTGGTCACTGCTCCGCCAAAGGGTTCTTGTAGGAAAAGCTCAAAGTGTACGCCGCTTTATCTCTTGACCAGAGTTCAGATTATGGCACTGTTAAAGCTGCTATCCTTCGGGCTTATGAGTTGGTCGCAGAGGCATACAGACAACAGTTCAGTAAATTACGAAAGACAGAATCACAAAGCCAAGTTCGCAAGGAAATAAGCATGTATTTTTGATCGGTGGTGTGATTCTCAAGAAGTCAAGGACCTTGAGGATTTAAAGACACTCATACTTCTCGAGCAGTTCAAGAATTGCCTTCACGAAAGGATTGCGACCTACATTTATGAGCACAAGGATCTCACTCTTGAGAAAGCAGCAGTTCTTGCAGATGAGTTTGTGTTGACACATACAGTGCATTCGGAAAGTATTCAGACCCCTTGACTTTTTCCACATTTTGTTACGTTACAGCCTTATTCTAAAATGGATTACATTTTTAAAATCCACAGCAATCTACACACAATAACCCATAATGACAATGCGAAAACAGGTTTCTAGAAATTCTTGCAAATGTATTTAAAATACAAAACAGAAATACCTTATTTACATGAGTATTCAGACCCTTTGCTATGAGACTCAATATTGAGCTCAGGTGCATCCTTTTTCCATTGATCATCCTTGATGTTTCTACAACTTGATTGGAGTCCACCTGTGGTAAATTAAATTGATTGGACATGATTTGGAAAGGCACACACCTGTCTATATAAGGTCCCACAGTTGACAGCTCATGTCAGAGCAAAAACCAAGCCATGAGGTCGAAGGAATTGTCTGTAGAGCTCTGAGACAGGATTAGGTCGAGGCACAGATCTGGGGAAGGGTACCAAAAAATGTCTGCAGCATTGAAGGTCCCCAAGAATACAGTGGCCTCCATCATTCTTAAATGGAAGAAGTTTGGAACCACCTAGACTCTTCCTAGAGCTGGCCGCCCGGCCAAACTGAGCAATCGGGGGAGAAGGGCCTTGGTCAGGGAGGTGACCAAGAACCTGATGGTCACTCTGACAGAGCTCTAGATTTCCTCTGTGGAGATGGGAGAACCTTCCAAAAGGACAACCATCTCTGCAGCACTCCACCAATCAGGCCTTTGTGGTAGAGTGGCCAGACGGAAGCCACTCCTTGCCAAAATGCACCTAAAGACTCTAAGACCATGAGAAACCAAGATTGAACTCTTTGGCCTGAATGCCAAGCGTCACGTCTGGAGGAAACCTGGCACCATCCCTATGGTGAAGCATGGTGGTGGCAGCATCATGCTGTGGGAATGTTTTTCAGCGGCAGGGACTGGGAGACTAGTCAGGATCGAGGCAAAGATGAACAGAGCAAAGTACAGAGAGATCCTTGATGAAAATCTGCTCCAGAGCGCTTAGGACCTCAGACTGGGGCGAAGGTTCACCTTCCAACAGGACAACGACCCTAAGCACACAGCCAAGACAACGCAGGAGTGGCTTCGGGACAAGTCTCTGAATGATCGAACATCTCTGGAGAGACCTGAAAATAGCTGTGCAGCAACGCTCTCCATCCAACCTGACAGAGCTTGAGAGGATCTGCAGAGAAGAATGGGAGAAACTCCCCAAATACAGATGTGCCAAGCTTGTAGCGTCATACCCAAGAAGACTTGATGCTGTAATCGCTGCTGAAGGTGCTTCAACAAAATACTGATTAAAGGGTCTGAATACTTATGTAAATGTGATATTTATGTTTTTTATTTTTAATAAATTAGCACACATTTCTAAAAACCATTATGGGGTATTGTGTGTAGATTGATGAGGAATAAAAACATTTTTTTTTTTTGAATAAGGCTGTAACGTAACAAAATGTGGAAAAAAATCAAGGGGTCTGAATACTTTCCGAAGGCACTGTAAAACTACCTTCACAAACAAATTAGCCTTTGTTATCCCTACGCAAAAAGCAATCCAGAGAAGTAATCTCCTACTGCGAGGTTTCAGTCCATTTCTACAGTGCCCAAAGATAAAGATCGACAGGAAACTGTAGCGTAGAATCCCGTATTATCGGCATATTCAACAGCGTTTAAGAAATATATTACCTTCAACAGTGTTATCTTGTGATCAAGCCTTCAATGTTTTGTGATTATTGGTGTCGTAAAAATGTTAGCTAACGGTTTAGCAATTAGCAAGTTTGACATTTCATTTGAAAATATTACTGTTATCTGCTTTTGATAAGCGGTTTAGCAAATAAATACGTCCCGTATTATCTGTATACGGCCCCCAGTTATTGGGCACCTTACTATTTTGTTCAATTACAAGATATATCCATTTAATTTTGTTGAAAAAAGAGACACCAACCACGTACCCGAAGTGTTTTTTTGATGATTTGCCTGTCAACTTTTCATTGCGTAGCCCAGTGCGCCCTCTTGTGGACTCTTAAAAAATGGTTCTTCACCAACATATTCAGTGTTGTAACCAAATGAAATATGAGTATTAATAATTTACATCAAATACACTTTAATTTCAGTTATGTGCATTAACATAAAACAATGAAAACACTGTTGGAGTTTGTGTTGCAGAGGTGCACTTGGAAAGTAAAGGAAGAAATACACAAGATGGGTTCAATAAATATATATATTATATTTTAGACATTTCTTTTTTTGAACAAATAAATAATTTCATATGAACACAAACAAAACAAACAATTAAATCTCGACCTCCATCCCTATATTGTCACAAAAATCACAATAAAAATCCAGCTCCACCGCTACCTCTGGATCCCACTGCACACACCTGCAGTGGAACCAGTGCTGGCAAAAGTCACAGCACACCCATGGCACCTCGGATCTACACTCCTGAGGGGAGCTTGCAGGCGGATCACGCTCCCCGCAGCGAGCACAGCAGGTGGTGTCTTCTTTTATAAAAAAATTAAATAATAATAATACAAATTGATTAATATGGTTTTGCAAAATGTAGAAGTTCTTCAACAACAATAGTAATTGATACAACTGAGAGAGCGAGAAAAACAGATTATGAAGTACCTGAGAGTTGTGCAATGGGTGGTGTGACAGATGTGACCAGTGTAGCTTTTCTCTTCCATTTCTGTGCTGCAGTTTGAGAAAAAGTAGTGTTAGATAGAGCATGTTGCATGAAAACCCTTTTCAACTTTTTTTACATCAATACCTCTGGAGGAAGCTGCAGAGGTTTTGGAGGAGGCGGAGATGACTTGAGGGCTGGTGCTATGTACTGTAGATATATAAAGATATATATATATATTTTTTACATTGCTGTTTTATAAAACAGATAACAAACAGTCATTTTTTCGTAATTTAACATTTGTTTACCTGTGGAGGTGGTGGTATTCAAATTGCAGGGGGCAGGGACACCAGACGAGGCTGCTATGGTAGTGTGACCAGGGGAGACGGAGGAGGCAGTTGGTCCAGAGGAGGCCGTGTTGGTGGTGACAGACATGGGGGGTGGTGTGCATTGGGGTGGTGGTGGACAAAACCGCCGACGATGGCTTGGAGGAGCTGGTGTTTGTAATGGTGGGGTTGAGGGGCCGACGATGGTGTGGCCGGGAGAGTAGGCATGTGGCCTTCTTCTGCAGCTGGGGACTCCGGCGGCTCCTACAGGTGTTGCACTGGCAGTGGTGATGCAGCTGTCAGGAGTGGTTCCAGCAGGGGGTCCAGCAGAGGCGATGGCGTCAATGGTCTCATCCATGGCAGCCCTCTCCTGTGCCCTCTGTGTTCTGAGGGCTGCCCGACGCTCTTTCTCCTCTGCCCCGGCCCTCTCCTTCTCACCCCTCTCCTGCCACTGGCGAGTGTATTCCTCCCCGGTGAGGCATGTGGCGACCACAGGGAGTCTTCTGTATCGGTCCAGCCGATACTTCAGGACAGTAAGGATGTGCCCCAGGTCCTTCGCTATCAGCCCCCCCTCTATTAGGGGGTGCTCTTCTAGAGCTAGGGATAGGACTGGAGCAGCGGCTGGGACTGGGGCAGGGGCTGAGGGTCCTCCTGTGGTCGCTGGGGAGGAGGTGCTGATGGATGGCACAGTGCTGCTGGTTCCAGTAGAGGCGGTGTTGGGACCCGGTAGGGTCCGAGACGGCATTAAACGGGACCCTTCAATGGCTGAAGGGTCAAAAGGGAAGAGGCCACACTTCTTAAACCCTTCCACCACATAGCGCATGTCCTTGCATCGCTGGTACGGGTAGCGGAATACTCTGGCAAATTCTGATTTGTTTACCATGTAGGAGTGGTCAAAATGGCTAAGGTCTCCAGCTACCTTGGAGAACTCAGCCTTTAAAGGGCCAAAGTATGCCACGTCCAGCGGCTGCAGGACATGGGTGCAGTGTGGTGGAAGACAAAGAAGTATAACCCCTTCCCTTAGTGCCGCTGCGAGCACTTCCGGGTCCATGTGGCTCTTGTGCCCATCGAAGAGGAGAAGAAGAGGGCGCTCTTTCACTGCATACTTAATGAAGTGCTGAAACCACTTCCTGAACAGGTCCCCGTCAATGTAGCCACTGCTTGACCGTCCATACAAGGCTTGGGGGGGGCCTCCCAGTGTGTAGTGGCCACCGGGGAAACACTTGGGGTAGATGATAAACGGGGGGACGTCCTCCCCAGTTGCGTTGAAGCAGGCCAGCACTGTGATGTGCTCCTTGGTCCCCGGAGCCTGCTGGTACACGTGTTTTGCGCCCCGGGGAGCCAGCATTTGTCTGGGTTTCTCCCTCAACCCACTCTCCTCCAAGTGCTTCTCATAAGAAGTGAAGAAGGTGTCCATCGTCGGACGTGTGGCACACTCAGCTCTCCCCCTATCCAGGGTGTCCGGCCTCCTCATGCTTAGGTTCTTGTGCCTCCTCCTGAACATTTCCCACCACCTCTTCCCCAGTGGTGGGATTGTTTCCCCTGGGTGCCGAAACCTACACTAGAATAGAATATATAATTGTCCATCCAGGATGAAAATGTTTGTTTTGGCATCACCATACACATACACATTTACATCACACACATTGAGAACAGTCAGTCCACCAATCTACATACATAAACACATAGAACACCAAATACCTGCGTATTTTGTCGGCATATTTCATCAGCCTCTGTCTGGTGAAGGGGAACCCATGGCTGGCGCAGTAGATACAGTACTGCACCAGAGACTTTTCATCCTCTGGTGCAAGCAATGTGGGTGGTCCACTGCGACAACCATGGGTCACCCGGCCGCTCAGCCTGTCCGCCAGGGTCTGCCGAGGTACACCATGCACCTTGGTAGATAAGAAAAGAAAACTGTTACTAGCAGATAAAATTCACATACACATGGTAATCTCCTAAAAACAAAAGATGCCTAACCTTGGCAGCCTGGCGGATAGCCATCCCTGCCCCGCAGTCCTCCTTGGCATGGAACATGTCCACCTCACTCCACTGCTTCCTCTTGACTTTCTCCATGCTGCAGTGGTAAATACATGTAGCTAAATAACTTGGCATACTATACACATTTTAGAAAGATAACTCAATCTGAATATGTATAAACATTTACATTTCAAAGCTAAGGCATTGAAAGGTGATGAAAGTTTTCACAATAACTGAAAGTGTACCCACGTTTTTTGTTTGATGTTATCTGTAATGAAAATTAGTGTCCCAATTAGTGTAATATTGATGCATACATTGTACCATTTAACTAAATACTGCCTCTATGTAGCTGTTGTAAGATGAAACATAGCCAACAGTGATAGGTGTCAAAAAGTTCATGGTTCAAATTTCCAAATACATTTTTGCAGATTGTGCAAAACGCCTCCGTCAGAGGACTCCAATTTTGATACGGTAAAGCTTGACAACATGCAGCTGTTTTCGTAATATGTATTATCTAACACTTACAATTTCTTTCCTTTTTGCTTACTTAGCAGTTCTATCAACATTTAGCAACTAAGATAGCAACATTAGAAAATCCGTTAGCTATATTTCAGAGGTAAAAAGTTGGATATTAAATTAGGTGTGGTCTGTCGCGCAGTCGAATTTTACAATATGCAGCGTGTTCCACAAAATGTGTACATATAACTTTTTTGAAAACTCTCAAAACCTAACTTAACTTACATAAATTGCACTGAAAATCGGTGGTCAGCTAGCTAAAAGGGTGTCGTTAGTCACAAAACTTACCGTTATTTTTCAGTCCATTTAAATGTTGAGCTCGAGGTGATTCAGTCCTCCAACCGCTAGAGAGTGTCTGAGGTCAGGGGGTGTCTGATGTTTGGGGAAAATTAGCTAGTCCCCTGTAGCTCAGTTGGTAGAGCATGGCGCTTGCAACGCCAGGGTTGTGGGTTCGTTTTCCACGGGGGGCCAGTATGAAAATGTATGCACTCACTAACTGTAAGTCACTCTGGATAAGAGCGTCTGCTAAATGACTAAAATGTAAAATGAAACTGGATTTTTGTTTCTGCCAGTTTGTCATCGTTGCCGTGAGAAAAGGACACAGTCTCTGTGTCCTAAGTTGAAACAGAAAAAATTGAGAAAAGGCTGTTTCTTCTTGTGGGAACACTCCAGCCCATTAAGTGTTTGGATGGGACTTGTGTATCTCCTAAACAAGATTTTGGATCAGATGTGTATGAACCCTTTGTTTCAGACGGGTTCGTGTCTCTGTGGAGTGGCGATGCTGTTAAGCAGCCGGTGAAGATACTGCGAGACACTGGGGCAGCCCAGTCCTTAATTTTGGGGTGTTTTGCCTTTGTGACACTTCAGCAACTGGTTACAGTGTGTTGGTACAAGCCGTGGATATGGGTTGCATGGAAGTTTCCTCTGGGGGAAGCTATGGCTTGTTAGATTTGTGTTGCTGCGCCGCTTTACCAACTGATTGGTTTGATATTGTACATAACTGATCGCTCACACTCTCACAGTTGCGTGTGTGTATGTTGATGTATCGATTTTAGAGGCTTGATTTAAACTTTGTTGTCTGGTTTCTACATATAACCACAGTTGTGTCAGTACAGAACTGAGTGACTCACACCCTATGCATCCTATTGGTACACACATGCACCTCTCTGCTATCTTACTTACTTTCTCATATCTTACTTACTATTTATTGTGTGATTTTGTTCTACTTGATTTAAAAATCTGTATATACAGTATATTAATAGTACTACTGATTTTGATTACTGAATTGTTGGGAAAGAGCAAGCAAGAAAGGCATTTCACTGTAGTTGTGCACATGACAAAAACTTTAAACTTGAGATCTGATGTGATTGGTCAAAAGACCAATTAGTGGAAAAAATATCAGAATTAGGCTGCATGTCTAAACACAGCCTATTTATAATAATAATAATATGCCATTTAGCAGATGCTTTTATCCAAAGCGACTTACAGTCATGTGCGCATACATTTTTACGTATGGGTGGTCCCGGGGATCGAACCCACTACCCTGGCGTTACAAGCACCATGCTCTACCAATTGAGCTACAGAGGACCACAGATTTGACAGACAATCATATCTGTATCTACATTATACATTTCGGTCTGAAAGTTCTGTTACGTTACATCCTACATTTACATTTTAGTCATTGTAAACAAGCCCCACCTTCCACCTGAAGAGCTACTGGATATCAGCTAATCAACATTCCAGTGAGAAGCCAATTAGATTAATCAGTTCTGTTAGAGCAGGGCTTGAGCAAAATCTTGTATACTCATAGTAGCTCTCCAGGAGAACGGCATATTGCCTCCACCTATCCAAGACTCTACAGGAGTCAGTAGGCCTGGGGGGCTAAGGCTAGATCTGGAATTCAGCATAGCCTGGTTGTTTCTGGACGGAGCCTCACTGCTGATCCCAATGTTTTCAGATCTGAAGGGTCTGGATATGTATAAGCAGTGTAATAGTTGAACTTCCACCATATTGTCTACACTTTAAAGAAATGGAAACATTGAAGGGTTAGGGAGTGAATTGGAACAGATGGGTAGTCTCTTGTATGGTTATACCTTGCATGTTGGGAGATGCAGTCAAGTGATCAAGGGTTGCTGTTGGTGATGACTAGCTCAACTGTGTCTGAGAGGTCAGCAAAGGATCACTGGAGTCATGTGACAAGGGTTTTGCGATTTATCCCATCGGTCAGCAGTCAGTAGCACCTCCTGTTCACATGTCAAAAGATAAGTATAATGACCTGGTAGCCCTCTGGCTATTTTTTTCTCTCTATCCCTCCCTCCATCCTTCCTTTACATAATCTCTCATATCTCACATGGTTTGCTAGTAAAGGTCTGAGACAAACTCAGAACACTACCCAAATGCAGCAGCCCATAAAATTCCAACATCAACTCTTAGTTTGAACATACATACTCTCAGAAGTGTTCTACTAATTGGTCCATAAACAATCCACAAAGACAACACAATATTATTCAAAACCTTCTCTAATCAAACTATGCAATCACATGAAATTCTTAACAATAGAAACATTCTACAATCACCAACCTTTTATATATCAATGTCTTTACCGTATGTGTGGAAGACTGTAGTGTCAAATTAAAGTTGTGTACATTAACATATTGAAGTGCTAGCTTTTCTTTCAAGTTTCTCTTTCCTTGTACATTGACCAGGTAGGAGTTGGGCCATGTGTTTTTCCTGAGCGTGTCACCTGACCAAGAAAATATGTGTCCTAGTTATAGGCTACATCTAGGGCCCAGAGTTTTACCCTAGTTATACTGTAGTTATTGCCATAATTGTCTAGGATGAGCTATTTAAAAATATATTTAAAAAAACATTGAGCTACTCATTTTTATCTAGCTTTCAAAATAGGAACATTCTTCTCCTCTCCCCTGTAACTCTTGCATGGGTCCTTAGTATACAAGAGGAAGTAGTGCACTGTGTTTTCTGTCAATATACCTGGTGAAAATGGTTAATAAACAATTAAGGGGGGTCCTATAACATCTGCGATTTCCCCCCAAAATGTTGTTTTATATTTTCCAAAATTATGTTCAGTTTGATTTTTCCTGCTTAGATTTTAGTTTTTCACTCTCAATTTCAATTGTTCATAGAGAAACAACGAAATTGGATGTTCTGAGTCCATGTCAATGCTTAAATCACATCAGAATACAATTTATTTTTGGTCTGGAAGGAAACTAACATATTGATTTGAGTGTAATTCCCCTTTAATTGTGTATCTGGCCCTTTAAATTGTGTATCGAGTGAGGAATGTGCCATATAATGTGCCGGTCTAGTGATGGTTCTGTACTGCTGCTGCTCATTTCATGACAAAGTTTGCAAATAATAGATACAAATGATATACTTCCTCATGATATACTTCTGCCAGGTAAGCCTACTTTGCAGTTAACATTTAATTGAGAAGGTTTTGGGGAAAGTACAGTGGGGAAAAAAAGTATTTAGTCAGCCACCAATTGTGCAAGTTCTCCCACTTAAAAAGACGAGAGGCCTGTAATTTTCATCATAGGTACACATCAACTATGACAGACAAATTGAGAAAAGAAAATCCAGAAAATCACATTGTAGGATTTTTAATGAATTTATTTGCAAATGATGGTGGAAAATAAGTATTTGGTCACCTACAAACAAGCAAGATTTCTGGCTCTCACAGACCTGTAACAACTTCTTTAAGAGGCTCCTCTGTCCTCCACTCGTTACCTGTATTAATGGCACCTGTTTGAACTTGTTATCAGTATAAAAGACACCTGTCCACTACCTCAAACAGTCACACTCCAAACTCCACTATGGCCAAGACCAAAGAGCTGTCAAAGGACACCAGAAACAAAATTGTAGACCTGCACCAGGCTGGGAAGACTGAATCTGCAATAGGTAAGCAGCTTGGTTTGAAGAAATCAACTGTGGGAGCAATTATTAGGAAATGGAAGACATACAAGACCACTGATAATCTCCCTCGATCTGGGGCTCCACGCAAGATCTCACCCCGTGGGGTCAAAATGATCACAAGAACGGTGAGCAAAAATCCTAGAACCACACGGGGGGACCTAGTGAATGACCTGCAGAGAGCTGGGACCAAAGTAACAAAGCCTACCATCAGTAACACACTCCGCCGCCAGGGACTCAAATCCTGCAGTGCCAGACGTGTCCCCCTGCTTAAGCCAGTACATGTCCAGGACCGTGTGAAGTTTGCTAGAGTGCATTTGGATGATCCAGAAGAGGATTGGGAGAATGTCATATGGTCAGATGAAACCAAAATAGAACTTTCTGGTAAAAACTCAACTCATCGTGTTTGGAGGACAAAGAATGCTGAGTTGCATCCAAAGAACACCATACCTACTGTGAAGCATGGGGGTGGAAACATCATGCTTTGGGGCTGTTTTTCTGCAAAGGGACCAGGACGACTGATCCGTGTAAAGGAAAGAATTAATGGGGCCATGTATCGTGAGATTTTGAGTGAAAACCTCCTTCCATCAGCAAGGGCATTGAAGATGAAACGTGGCTGGGTCTTTCAGCATGACAATGATCCCAAACACACCGCCCGAGCAACGAAGGAGTGGCTTCGTAAGAAGCATTTCAAGGTCCTGGAGTGGCCTAGCCAGTCTCCAGATCTCAACCCCATAGAAAATCTTTGGAGGGAGTTGAAAGTCTGTGTTGCCCAGCGACAGCCCCAAAACATCACTGCTCTAGAGGAGATCTGCATGGAGGAATGGGCCAAAATACCAGCAACAGTGTGTGAAAACCTTGTGAAGACTTACAGAAAACGTTTGACCTGTGTCATTGCCAACAAAGGGTATATAACAAAGTATTGAGAAACTTTTGTTATTGACCAAATACTTATTTTCCACCATAATTTGCAAATAAATTCATAAAAAATCCTACAAAGTGATTTTCTGGATTTCTTTTTCTCATTTTGTCTGTCATAGTTGACGTGTACCTATGATGAAAATTACAGGCCTCTCTCATCTTTTTAAGTGGGAGAACTTGCACAATTGGTGGCTGACTAAATACTTTTTTCCCCCACTGTATTTATGTTAACCCACAAAATGGTTATCACATCAACTGGCTACACACGGAGTGATAGACAAAGCCGTGCACCACACAGACAGGGGCAATATTGCTGAAAATTAATTGGCAAACAGTGTTAGGTTTGTCTTTTTAAGCCAATAATGGCTAACCAGGGATGGGATAATGTCAAGGTTGCGTTGATTAGATAGTAGATGGGAGCTTGCGGTGTCTGATACTTGTGAGATTTGTTTATGACAGTTTGCAGTGGAATACGTGAAAATTGCATGTACTTTCAGAGTTGTTTGGCGAGCTACTGGTAGCTCGCGATCGACCTGTTGGAGACCCCTGATCTAGGGCCTAGAGTTTTTCCTGGTCAGGGGGCCACATGCTCAGGAAAGACTCCTGGCTCTACTCATGGGATATATGAACGAGGATGATTCAGCACCAATAAATCATCTTTAGAGGAATAAGGACTTAGCATGAGTTTGCCCACTGTCTGCTGTTCTATAGACTTACATAGAGCTGGCCAGAGCCAGATAGTGTGTACAAAAAAACCCTCTGCAAAAGGGGAAACAGCAGCTCTACCTAGAACATCTAAATCACTTGTACTTCATTGATCAATTAAGGTCACTGATTAGTTAGGAACTCCCCTCACCTGGTTGTGTAGGTCTTAAATTGGACACATTGAAAGGAAATAACAATACCAGCAGACACTTGGCCCTCTATGGAATGAGTTTGACACACCTGGTCTAAATGTTGATTTCTTCAAAATATCTCCTTAACAGTTGAAATCAACTCCTTTTCCTTTACCTTCTTTTTGTGGATGCACCTTGGCACGTCTGTCTAATTTGGAGAACCCAAATGACCAAAATCCTTCATTCAAAAACGTCCAGGTGGAATTAAGCTCTCCTGAAGTGCTCTACTATTTCCCACAGTCAGTAACCTCTTTCCTTGATCCTTTGTATAAATCCAAGGTTTAATACATGATGCTCAGAGTCACATGAGACAAACATAAATGTATTTGGAAGAACAGATCAGTCAGTTCCTGAGAGAGGATGAAATGTTGTGAGAATATCAAATCTCCAAGTGTTCCCCATCTTGTATATCCAGTTTGTTCTTCATTCATCTGATCTTGGTTGGACAGAGGTAAAAATATACAGTATATTTGACTCTTTCCTCTGTCCCTCTCTGAACTAGGGTTGGTCAGTACTCCACGTAGAAGGTGTCCCCAACCACAGATCTAGGATCAGTTTACCATCCCCTAATCCTCACCTTAATTATTAGCTGGGGAAAGGGCAAAACTGATCCAAGATCAGCATCTAGGGGCAACAATGTCATTCTAGTCCCCTGTGTGTCCGTCAGTGGAGGATGCGGTGGAGGTACCTCTCTGGGTAGCTCTCCCCTCCCTTCTTCAGTAGTGCTCCTGGTCTGGCTGGTCTCTCAGAGGCCCCTGCAGGCCCTTGGCCCTCGGTTAGGTCCTCTGTGACTCCTGTAGCTCCTCTGAGGCCCTTAGGAGTCAGTGGCTGTGTGTCTGGGCTGCTGTGTGATGCTCCTGACTCTGTCTTGCTGTCTGATGACTGCTCTTTGCTCTGCTGGCTGCTCGCTGAACTCTTACCAATCCTGTAGAAACAAGGCACAGAGGACGCCTTTGTCAAATTATTAAAAAACCACAAGGTTCAGGGAGTTTTTGTGCTGTGTGAGGACTTGTAAAAATAATATTTTGAAGGATTAAATCAGACATTTTAATCTCTTGATTGTGACTGCATGGTGTGTGTGTGATTGTGTGTGTGGTGTGCGTCAGTGTGTACGTAAATGAGTGTGGAGAATGGGAGGGCATTGGGTGCGTGTATTCAGTCTGACCCATCTCAGATCAGATGATTTAACGGCCATAACCAGCGTGGTCCCAGTGTCTCTCTCTTCCCCTCTCCACATTGTGTGTGTGTGTACAAATATATCTCATTATATATTTATATACAATTATTATTTTTGTATATCATAATATAATAACCGCATATTACATAATTCCAACCCACCTCAGATGATTAAACGCCCGGAGCCAGCGCGGCCCCAGTGTGTCTCGCCCCTCCACCCTGAGTCGTCTCCGTCGGCCCCTCGCCCTCAGTCCTATCAGGGCCTGGGCCAGCTCAGGCTCATCCCCGTGGCCCCACACCAGCTGGGCTCTCTGCTCTGCATCCTGGTCCCCAGCTGCCGTGAACAACCTCTGCAGCTGACGTAGGTTCACCTTGGGGACGGGGGGGTGTAAGTCAGTGAGAAAACACACTTTTACATCAACGACCTATATACAGCCGGCAGATTTTGAATGATTCCTAACCGTTGTTCCTTACCCTAACCTCACCCCCTTAATCCCAACCCTTACCCTAACTTTAACCCTTACCCTAATCTCACCCCCTTAATCCCAACCCTTACCTTAACCAATGTCAATCCCTATGCCTAACCTATACCTTTGGATCTGCCGACTGAATATCCACTTCCTAAATAATACCAAACTCACCCCGCCAAAGATGTTCCCCGAGCCAGCTTTCCTACTCCTCCGCTCAGCGAGACGCCACAGTGTGGAGGGCCCTGCCACCGTGGAGGAGGGAGACGGAGATGCTGCCTCCGCATCCATCCTCCCCCAAGCGAGAGGCCGCGAGAGCGGGTAGAAGATGCTGCGAGATGGGCCTTCCTGTGGAGGATATGAAAGGTTACGGTTAAGGGCTAGACTCACTTGTTGCAATTGCATAGTATTTCATGTTAGTCTGTTTCTAGGGGCAATTTAGAAGAAGAATGACGCTGGAGGAGATGGCTGCCGTTTTACGGGCTCCTAACCAATTGTGCTATTCTGTGTGTTTCTTCGTGTTATTTGTAACTTATTTTGTACATAATGTTTCTGCCACCGTCTCTTATGATTGAAAATGGCTTCTGGATATCAGGACAGCGATTACTCACCTCGTACTGGACGAAGATGTTTTATTTAATGAGTCGGACGCTAAGGATTTTCTTCAGACACCCGACAAGCCCAAATCCCCGTCATTCGCATGAGAAAGAGACAGAGATATCGGGGATGTAGGTCGGGGTCCCTTGTAAGGATTCGAACGCGAGTGGAAATCTGTCTCTACCATCAGTCCTATTAGCCAACGTACAATCATTGGATAACAAAATAGACAAACTACGATCATGGATATCCTACCAATGAGACATTAAAAACTGTAATAGCTTACGTTTTACAGAGTCGTGGCTGAACGACGACATGGATAACATACAGATGGCGGGATATATGCTGCATCGGCAAGATAGAACAGCTGCCTCCGGTAAGACAAGGGGTGGTGGTCTGTGTATATTTGTAAACAGCTGGTGCACAAAATCTAATATTAAGGAAGGCTATAGGTTTTGCTCGCCTGAGGTAGACTATCTCATGATAAGCTGTAGACCACACTATTTACAAAGAGAGTTTATCTATATTTTACGTAGCTGTCTATTTAAGACTGCACTCAATGAGCAGTATAAGGCCATATCTCAGGCTGGCCAATAAAAATAAAAGATTAAGATGGGCAGTCTGAGATATGGCTTTTTCTTTGCAACTCTGCCTAGAAGGTCAGCCTCCAGGAGTCGCCTCTTCACTGTTGACGTTGAGAATGGTGTTTTGCGGGTACTATTTAATGAAGCTGCCAGTTGAGGACCTGTGAGGCATCAGTTTCTCAAACTAGACACTAATGTATTTGTCCTCTTGAAGGGAGTAGTACACAGCGTTGTACGAGATCTTCAGTTTCTTGGCAATTTCTCGCATGGAATAGCCTTCATTTCTCAGAACAAGAATAGACTGACGAGTTTCAGAAGAAAGTTATTTGTTTCTGGCCATTTTGATTCTGTAATCGAACCCACAACTGCTGATGCTCCAGATACTCAACTAGTCTCAAGAAAGGCCAGTTTTATTTCTTCTTTAAATCAACAACAGTTTTCAGCTGTGCTAACATAATTGCAAAAGGGTTTTCTAATGATCAATTAGTTTTTTTAAATTATAAACTTGGATTAGCAAACACAACGTGCCATTGGAACACAGGACTGATGGTTGCTGATAATGGGCCTCTGTACGCCTATGTAGATATTCCATTTAAAAAACCAGCCGTTTCCAGCTACAATAGCCATTTACAACATTACCAATGTCTACACTGTATTTCTGATCAAATCAAATCAAATTGTATTGGTCACATGCGCCGAATACAACAGGTGCAGACATCACAGTGAAATGCTTACTTACAGCCCTTAACCAACAGTGCATTTATTTTTTTGTAAAAAAGTAAAAATAAAACAACAAAAAAAGTGTTGAGAGAAAAAAGAGCAGAAGTAAAATAAAGTGACAGTAGGGAGGCTATATATACAGGGGGTAGCGTTGCAGAGTCAATGTGCGGGGGCACCGGCTAGTTGAGGTAGTTGAGGTAATATGTACATGTGGGTAGAGTTAAAGTGACTATGCATAAATAATTAACAGAGTAGCAGCAGCGTAAAAAGGATGGGGTGGGGGGGCAGTGCAAATAGTCCAGGTAGCCATGATTAGCTGTTCAGGAGTCTTATGGCTTGGGGGTAGAAGCTGTTGAGAAGTCTTTTGGACCTAGACTTGGCACTCCGGTACCGCTTGCCGTGCGGTAGCAGAGAGAACAGTCTATGACTAGGGTGGCTGGAGTCTTTGACAATTTTGAGGGCCTTCCTCTGACACCGCCTGGTATAGAGGTCCTGGATGGCAGGAAGCTTGGCCCCAGTGATGTACTGGGCCGTACGCACTACCCTCTGTAGTGCCTTGCGGTCGGAGGCCAAGCAGTTGCCATACCAGGCGGTGATGCAACCACTCAGGATGCTCTCGATGGTGCAGCTGTATAATTTTTTGAGGATCTGAGGACCCATGCCAAATCTTTTCAGTCTCCTGAGGGGGAATAGGCTTTGTTGTGCCCTCTTCACGACTGTCTTGGTGTGTTTGGACCATGATAGTTCGTTGGTGATGTGGACACCAAGGAACTTGAAGCTCTCAACCTGTTCCACTACAGCCCCGTCGATGAGAATGGGGGCGTGCTCAGTCCTCTTTTTTTCCCCTGTAGTCCACAATCATCTCCTTTGTCTTGGTCACGTTGAGGGAGAGGTTGTTGTCCTGGCACCACACGGCCAGGTCTCTGACCTCCTCCCTATAGGCTGACTCATCGTTGTCGGTGATCAGGCCTACCACTGTTGTGTTGTCGGCAAACTTAATGATGGTGTTGGAATCGTGCCTGGCCATGAAGTCATGGGTGAACAGAGAGTACAGGAGGGGACTGAGCACGCACCCCTGAGGGGCCCCCGTGTTGAGGATCAGTGTGGCAGATGTGTTGTTACCTACCCTTACCACCTGGGGGCGGCCCGTCAGGAAGTCCAGGATCCAGTTGCAGAGGGAGGTGTTTAGTCCCAGGATCCTTAGCTTAGTGATGAGCTTAGAGGGCACTATGGTGTTGAATGCTGAGCTGTAGTCAGTGAATAGCATTCTCACGTAGGTGTTCCTCTTGTCCAGGTGGGAAAGGGCAGTGTGGAGTGCAATAGAGATTGCATCATCTGTGGATCTGTTGGGGCGGTATGCAAATTGGAGTGGGTCCAGGGTTTCTGGGATAATGCTGTTGATGTGAGCCATGACCAGCCTTTCAAAGCACTTCATGGCTACAGACGTCAGTGCTACGGGTCGGTAGTCATTTAGGCAGGTTCTTAGAGTCCTTGGGCACGGGGACTATGGTGGTCCGCTTGAAACATGTTGGTATTACAGACTCAGTCAGGGACATGTTGAAAATGTCAGTGAAGACACTTGCCAGTTGGTCAGCACATGCTCGGAGTACACGTCCTGGTAATCCGTCTGGCCCTGCGGCCTTGTGAATGTTGACCTGCTTAAAAGTCTTACTCACATCGGCTACGGAGAGCGTGATCACATAGTCATCCGGAACAGCTGGTGCTCTCATGCATGCTTCAGTGTTGCTTGCCTCGAAGCGAGCATAGAAGTGGTTTAGCTCGTCTGGTAGGCTTGTGTCACTGGGCAGCTCGCGGCTGTGCTTCCCTTTGTAGTCTGTGATAGTTTTCAAGCCCTACCACATCCGACGAGCGTCAGAGCCAGTGTAGTATGATTCAATCTTAGTCCTGTATTGACTCTTTGCCTGTTTGATGGTTCGTCGGAGGTCATAGCGGGATTTCTTATAAGCGTCCGGGTTAGAGTCCCGTTCCTTGAAAGTGGCAGCTCTACCCTTTAGCTCAGTGCGGATGTTTCCTTAATCCATGGCTTCTGGTTGGGGTATGTACGTACGGTCACTGTGGGGACGACATCATCGATGCACTTATTGATGAAGCCAGTGACTGATGTGGTGTACTCCTCAATGCTGTCTGAAGAATCCCGGAACATGTTCCAGTCTGTGCTAGCAAAACAGTCCTGTAGCTTAGCATCTGCGTCATCTGACCACTTTTTTTATTAACCGAGTCACTGGTGCTTCCTGCTTTAGTTTTTGCTTATAAGCAGGAATCAGGAGGATAGAGTTATGGTCAGATTTGCCAAATGGAGGGCGAGGGAGAGCTTTGTATGCATCTCTGTGTGTGGAGTAAAGGTGGTCTAGAGTTTTTTTTCCTCTGGTTGCACATTTAACATGCTGGTAGAAATTAGGTAGAACGGATTTAAGTTTCCCTGCATTAAAGTCCCCGGCCACTAGGAGCGCTGCATCTGGATGAGCGTTTTCCTGTTGATTTATGGCCTTGTACAACTCATTCAGTGCAATCTTAATGCCAGCATTGGTTTGTGGTGGTAAATAGACAGCTATGAAAAATATAGATAAACTCTCTTGGTAAATAGTGTGGTCTACAGCTTATCATAAGATACTCTACCTCAGGCGAGCAAAACCTTGAGACTTCCTTAGTATTTGATTTTGTGCACCAGCTGTTGTTTACAAATATACACAGACCGCCACCCCTTGTCTTACCGGAGTCAGCCGTTCTATCCTGCCGATGTAGCGTATAGCCCGCTAGCTGTATGATCAATTTGATGTTATTTTAATGGACAATTTTTTTTGGCTTTTCTTTTGAAAACAAGGACATTTCTAAGTGACCCCAAACTTTTGAATGGTAGTGTACATATTACCTCAATTACCTTGACTAACCAGTGCCCCCGCACATTGATTCTGTACCGGTCCCCCTGTATATAGCCTCGGTGTTATTTTACTGCTGCGGTAGAATTATTTTTTTAATCTTTTTTTACTCAACACTTATTTTTCTTACAACGGCATTGTTAAGGGCTTGTAAGTAAGCATTTCACTCGAAGGTCTACACCTGTTGTATTCGGCGCATGTGACAAATACAATTTGATCTTACTCAGAGGAATGATTTTGCTAGTTACAGACTTAGGATGGTGTGACTGAAGCATGTCCTGGTCAAGGGAAACTCCGGGTCCTTGTTTTTTTCCTGACCAGGTTATGGTTTAGGAAAAACTCCTGGCCCTGTGTGAGGGCACACTGTAGGATGCAAGGCAAGCTCCTGCCAGTCTCTACCTGTCCTTGATTGTTTAATCCTGCTTTAAGGAGCAGAGAGAGGAACCCAATCTGTCGTGTTTGAAAGCCCATTACACTGCAGATGGTAAGAACCAGTCTAGCTATACAGTAACTCTGGTAAGAACCAGTCCGCCTAGTAACTAAGTCTTCTTGGTCACACATGAGGAACTGGTACAGTGACAGGAAGTGTAACAGTATTAGCACAGTTATGTAGGGCAGTTACCTGGCTGTGTCACTAGATCAACTGTACTGGAGGAAAGAAGGGCTCTGCGCTAATATCCAAACTAGAATTCCACTTGGAATGCATGCACAATACATTGCTCCATTTTAAGTGGTATGCATGCTAGTGTGGATATTTAAATGTACCTATTCTCGCTCTCCCTACCATATGGAATTAGAACTCACCTGATTTAATTCTAATTCAATTACAATTTATTCAAATTCTATGGTATCTAGTGCGTTTCTGTTTAGGTTCAAGAATATAAAGCAACATGAGAAAGCCACTAAAATGTTATGCACCGAAGATGACTCACATCAATAATGTAATTGAAATGCCTTTAACTTAAATAATTGCATTAAAGGGTAGATAAAGAATGTAGCAAATGCACAGAATCATTCAACCTTATGTGCATCAAAGCAGCTGGGTGGACGCTAGCCTCTTAGAATCCGAGTGAAATACTTACTCTGGTCTCTAACATGTAGGCTCAGCATTCCTGAACAGTCCCATTACAAGTCAGAATGTTGAACAAACTTCATTTCAATTTACGTAAAGTTGTCAGATGATTTTGCACCTATGTCGGAGGTAATCTGAGACAAAATATCCACAGGGAAGCTTTATCAACCCGACCCTTGACAAACACTTGCGCAATATGGCCGAGCCTAACCAAACCACAGACAAAATGTTGTCCCACTCAATCAGCTGGCAAATTTCACAAACACTTCCAGCTGATTATGAGGGAACATGCTTCAGTCCATTACATTTGGCTATTGTTTACAAATTGTGCATCATGTGCAACTTGTCAGGAGATTGAAAATACAAGGGACAGAACCTGCTGGCAATGCAAAAAGTTGGGTAAACAACACTTTCCTGTGGTTACCCCATCTCCACCTACCAGCAAAAGGACCAACAGCTGGACAACTGGTAAAGTTAGTGTAAATATCATTTTATTCAACATTCTGGCTTGTACAGACTTGTCTTTTTTAGGCAGACTGCCTTCAGACTGAATATCCATGGGGTAAACCTTTTATTTGTTTATTATGAACAATAAAGCATACAAAAACAGAAATATACAAACAAGAGTACATTAACCTAACAGACAGGGGTATTACATGTCGAGATAAAACTTTGACAAATTGAAAATATGTGGTTAGTTCCATGGGGTAAACATGGTAACAGTCTGACGTTAAAGCAAGGTAGACGCACGCACGTTTAGTTGGCATGCATGTGACATCCAAATATTTTTAATTTTAATTTTATTTTGTTAGTCTGCGTCAAAATAAATAGACTCCTTATCTGTAAAGGTACAAGTTCAGAGCTACGGTGCATTTCAGATGCAAACAAATGACTTCGAATATTAGTAGTCTACCCAATATAGGTCAAGAGGTACTTTGCAAGTCAAGGTTAGTCTCGTGCATGAAAGCCGAATAAACAACTCTGGAATAACAAAGACTAGACTATAGGAAACATGTTCTTACCCCTAAGATGATAGCGACTTTCGTTCTTATGCTTTTTCCAAGAGCATTTTCTCTAAGTCCTTTTGTGTTGTGCTGCGGTTTATTTTGTCAATATAGCTAATAAAATACCTTTGATTTATCGATAGCTCTGTCCACTCGTTTTTGCTCTCAAGTGGTAGCTCTCAGTAGTTTTGTCGTCTGCTGTCTATACCGCGGTGCCTATACACCAATGAGAGCGGATATGGTCATTTATCCCACTTTATAGTGCCACTGGAATGTTTTGTCGAGCAATCAGAGAGTTTGTGGGCGGGGCGAGGTATGAAGCTCCGCCCCTCGGTCGCGTAGACAATCCATTGACGTCAAAGCTGCTGGCTCGAAGCTGTGTGTGAAACACTGATGTATAGTGTGAGAGGATTCATGATTATAAGAGCGAGAAAAAGTCACTCCCCGACAGCCTGTGTGCGCGTGCGTGCGTGCGTGCGTTTGCCTGCATGTATGTGTACAGCATCTCCATGTGCGCGCTAACTTCACAAGTCACAGGGGGTTGAATGTACTCATGGCATAAAGGTTTAACTGTGCATCATCTAGATGGGACTTGACCTCATGCTAACAATAAAGGCTATGTTTACACAGGCAGCACAATTCTGATATTTCTTCCACTAATTAGTATTTTCAAATCAAATCAAATCACATTTTATTTGTCACATTCGCAGAATACAACAGGTGTAGACCTTACAGTGAAATGCTTACTTACAAGCCCTTAACCAACAATGCAGTTTTAAGAAAGAATACCAAAAAAAATCAAGCCATTTGATTAGATCTTCTGGCTTGGGGGTAGAAGCTGTTTAGAAGCATCTTGGACCTAGACTTGGCGCTCCGGTACCGCTTGCCGTGCTGTAGCAGAGAGAACAGTCTATGACTAGGGTGGCTAGAGTCTTTGACACTTTTTAGGGCCTTCCTCTGACACCGCCTGGTATAGAGGTCCTGGATGGCAGGTGATGTACTGGACCATACGCACTACCCTCTGTAGTGCCTTGCGGTCGGAGGCCGAGCAGTTGCCATACCAGGCAGTGATGCAACCAGTCAGGATGCTCTCGATGGTGCAGCTGTAGAACCTTTTGAAGATTTGAGGACCCATGCCAAATCTTTTCAGTCTCCTTAGGGGGAATATATTTTGTTGTGCCCTCTTCACAACTGTCTTGGTGTGCTTGGACCATGTTAGTTTGTTGTAGCAGGAATCAGGAGGATAGAATTATGGTCAGATTTGCCAAATGGAGGGCGAGGGAGAGCTTTGTACCCGTCTCTGTGTGTGGAGTAAAGGTGGTCTAGAGTATTTTTTCCCTCTGGTTGCACATTTAACATGCTGGTAGAAATGAGGTAAAAAATATTGAAGTTTCCCTGCATTAAAGTCCCCGGCCACTAGGAGCGCCGCCTCTGGATGAGCGTTTTTCTGTTTGCTTATGGCCGTATACAGCTCATTGAGTGCGGTCTTAGTGCCAGCATCGGTTTGTGGTGGGAAATAGACAGCTATGAAGAATATAGATGAAAACTCTCTTGGTAAATAGTGTGGTCTACAGCTTATCATGAGATACTCTACCTCAGGCGAGCAAAACCTCGAGACTTCCTTAGATATCGTGCACCAGCTGTTGTTTACAAATATACATAGACCGCCACCCCCTGTCTTACCAGAGGCTGCTGTTCTATCCTACCGATACAGTGTATAACCCGCCAGCTGTATGTTATTCATGTCTTCGTTCAGCCACGACTCGGTGAAACATAAGATATTACCGTTTTTAATGTCCCATTGGTAGGATATACGTGCTTGTAGTTCGTCCACTTTATTATCAAGCGATTGTAAATTGGCCAATAGTATTGATGGCAAAGGCAGATTTGCCACTCGTCGACGGCTCCTTACAATGCACCCTGATCTCCTTCCGCAAAATCTAATTTTATTTCTACTGTGAATGACGGGGATGAGGGCCCTGTCGGGTGTCTGGAGCAAGTCCCTCTCGTCCAACTCATTAAAGAAAAATTATTCATCCAGTTCAAGGTGAGTAATCGCTGTTCTGATGTCCAGAAGCTCTTTTCGGTCATAAGAGACGGTAGCAGCAACATTATGTACAAAATAAGTTACAAACAATGCGAAAAAACACACAAAATAGCACGGTTGGTTAAGAGTCCATAAAACGGTAGCCATCCCCTCCGGCGCCATTGAAATTGTCCAATCACATTTGACCAATCACATCAGATCTTTTCACATCAGCTCTTGTTCAGTGCTGATCTTATTAGTAACAAGACCCACGTGAACCCATATGATTCATTGGTGATGTCATCACTAGGCTGCCATCTATGTGTGTTTTGCCCTGAAGTCAATAAACTCAGTCACTGATGGTAGACTATTGATCACTGCATGGCTTTTAGCTCCCATGCCCCCCAGCCATTGACTTGACCTGACCTAATCATATCTACAATGATCAGACCAGACCGGATGGGAAGTTACATGTTGCATAATTTCTTTGAAGACTATAGCGTAATGTATAACAGGCTAACTGTGTGTGTGTGTGGACGTGTTTAACTATACTTGTGGGAACCAGAAGTCCCCACAAGAATAGTAAACCAAGAAAGATTTGACCAACTGGGGACATTTTGTTGGTCCCCACAAGGTCAAATGCTATTTCTAGGGGGTTTAGGGTTAAGGTTAGAATTAGGTTTAGGGTTAGGGTTAGGAGATAGGGTTAGGTTTAGGGTTAGAGTTAAGGTTAGGTTTTTGGGTTAAGGTTAGGGTTAGGGTTAAGGTTTGGGTTAGGATACGGGTACAGGTTTGGGTTTAGGGGTTAGGGAAATAGGATTTTGAATGGGACTGAATTGTATTTTCCCACAAGGTTAGCTGTGTGTGTGTGTGTGTGTGTGTGTGTGTGTGTGTGTGTGTGTGTGTGTGTGTGTGTGTGTGTGTGAAGGCCACCAAGGGGCATCAGAGTGTTTTAGAAGGATGAGTTTCCTCTATAGGAAGTAGTCTACTGCTGGAGTTGATTTGGGAACCAGAGACCTCATTTATAAACCGTGCGTATGTACAAAATATACCCCGAAATTTGAGTGCGCCAATTTTCACACAAAAGTTTTCACCTCCCCGCAAACTATAGACCATGCGTACACACATCTGCTAGTGGTTGAACTATTGTATTACAAGCTGGCAAGTATTTGTTTTGTGCAAATGGGGGATATGATGAAAGCTTATTCATAAAAAAACAAAAAACAGGAAAACATATTAACAAGAATCCAGCCATTTGCCATTAGTGAGATGAGCGAACATCTATGTGCTTATTTTTAGAATCTAAAATAATTAGACATAGAAATCTTTTTCTTATTTATTTTATTTTCATATCAATTGCTGAAGAAGTGTCCCAAAGTAGCCATACAACAAATGATCATGCTCATCTCTCATTTAATTGGACCTAGTAGACTAGTAAATAGATAGGCTAAATGTATTTCAAGTTTTGTAATATCATAGGCAGTGCGGTTTAAAATACTAGTATACAGTCGAATTTAACAATATTTTACATTGAATTAGGCCTTAGTAAGCTACTGTAAGTACTGTAATTACATTTTTTATTTGCCTGCCTTAGACAATTATTTCAGAATTCGCGGGCAGTCCATATTTAGATTGGGGGAAAAGTTGATACGAAACGTTGTTGAATGGAAACTTTCTGCTGACAGGTCCACAACAATATACCATTGTTTTCTCTTTCAGGAACTGACAGTCCTTTTCCAGATAAATAATAAATTACTGCTAAAGATTAAAACATCCTGCCAACCAAGGTTATTATAGTTTAGTGATTTTAATTAAAAATATATTTCTATTCGTTTTTAGATTTTTATTTGAACTTCAGTTAAGTTTCAGTTCGTTTTCAGACTTGATTTACTAGTTTTCATTTAGTTTCAGGTTGATAAAAACATTTTTATATTTCGTTTCAGTTTTAGTGTTATGGACAGAAAGTAGCCTTTGCGTGGGAGGCTAGGAGCCATTTGTGTTGTAGGCCTATAGTTAGCTATATTTCATTGTATTTCTTTCACTTTCACTTAGCTAGCGAATGCAGCTAGTTTAGCTTACTCACACACCTGGATCAAACAGAGAGGGATGCTACTGTATGTTAGCTAGCTGGCTATGGCTATCCAACACTGGAACTCTTCCAAGTCAAGGTAAGCTTTTGGTTTTATAAATGTATTGCCACCGGGGCCCACCGGTGTAACTGCTAAACTGTAGAGAGTTTACTAACACATTAGTTCTAGTAGCTATGTTGACTATAACGTTACCTAATATGGTGACAACGATGTAGGCTGTGTGTAGCAGTTATGATATGAAGGTTTGGCTTGGAAAGTTTTTTTTGCCTGGTCACAGACAGCTGATGTGTTGTGCGCTGAAGTCCACAAGCGAAGGGAAAAGGTGAGAGGAGGAGATGCGAGAAGGAATTATACAATGAGCAAAATGATTATGCTGTTTGTACATGGCTGCTATGAAAGTGAACTGTGTTTGTGTGTGATCAGGGGTGTATTCATTCTGCCGATTCTGTTGAAAAAAGTTTCTTAAACGGAAAAAGACAGAACGGGGATAAACATACCTGAATTCGTCCAATAGAAACTCTAGTTTGCAACTAATGATTACACCCTAGATCAGCTAGATACAAGCAAGAGGAGTGTGCAAGGCGGTATCGAATGTGTCACTGTCTGTCACCTTGATTTCTCTCGACCTGTGCACCTATGTTGTAAACTTTCATTCATAGGCTAGGTTGTAGCAACCTCATGATGGTATAGGGACATTTTGAGTATCATGCAGTCGCTTAAACCTATAGATGTCGATTGGACAGTCGTCCAATATGCTGTAATAGAAATAAGACCATGGTCATTAAAAAAAGAATTGTCTCATCTTAAACGACACCAACCGCCACTGATCTGTATCTGTGTCATGATGGCGTCTGTGAGAGTATGGGCATCACCGTTGAGGCCATCTCCATCTTGAAATAGTACATTTTCTTCTTCACAAGTAAAATTAATTGGCTGAGCTCTCGTGATGACCCGGCTGTCACAACTCCAACCGGGTCATCAGGTAATGCCAATCGGGTCATCAGGAGGGATCAACCAATGAAGTTGGAAGTCCCGCCCAGTTGACTAAATCAAAATGGTGAAAGTCCTTACAGTTTTTTACGATTGCTTACACACAAAAATTAAACTTTTCCCACAATTAGCAAAAC
Source organism: Coregonus lavaretus (assembly GCF_964263955.1). NCBI lineage: Eukaryota > Metazoa > Chordata > Actinopteri > Salmoniformes > Salmonidae > Coregonus > Coregonus lavaretus. The sequence goes on from NC_139988.1 coordinate 27,635,791, forward strand.
CTTACACTCAAGGAGCAAAACACAAGGCTAGATTTGCACAACTGTGAGCACATTGTCAGCTTCACACTATTTGCAAAACATTACACACAGTGATTTGCAAAATACTAAACACACTTGTATACATCAGACACAGAAGTATATCATGATGTCACTTCCTTGCAATTCCAAAGCACTGACTGTCAAATTACCACACCTATGAGCCAATCTGTTAAACACAGCCATCAGGTGCACAAACACATGATTGCTAAATTGTAGACACACCAATCAGGTTTAAACACAATAAAAATGCAGCAGGTAGGTTCACCTGCCTTCAACCAAAATGGAAGGAGTCAGAAGAAGAGTGAGGGTGAGAGGAGGAGTACACAGAGGAGGAGGAGGAGGAGGAGAAGGAGAAGGAGAAGGAGAAGGAGAAGGAGAAGGAGAAGGAGAAGGAGAAGGAGAAGGAGATAGAGGTAGAGGTAGAGGTAGAGGTAGAGGTAGAGGCAGAGGCAGAGGCAGAGGCCGAGCCAGAGGTCGAGGAAGACCTGAAGCAGGAGGAGAACATGCACAAAGAAGAAGAGGACCAAACTTATCAAATTACATTCGTGCAACACTAGTGGACCATGTTGTGAACCACAGATTGACGCTGAGGGAGGCTGGACTGAGAGTTCAGCCAAATCTTAGCAGATATACAGTGTCATCTGTCATAAGGACTTTTCGACAGGAAAACAGGTAAAAGAAGATCTGTCTACAGTTACAGTAATCAGCCGCTTATTGTATGCACCATATCAGCACTTGTGATACCCCTTCCTGTGACATTGTACAGTAAGTTACATGTATTATTCTCTACATAGGATTGAGGGTCGGGAACGACAAGGAGGAAGGGGGCCCATATTCACGCAAGAACAAGAGAGAGAGATAATAAACATGGTTTTGGTCAATAATGCTATCAGGCTCAGAGAACTACAAGCCAACATTATCGGTGACCATGCCATTTTCAATCATGTCCATCAGGTCTCTCAGTCAACACTGGCACGCATCCTAAAAAGACATCAGGTTCAAATGAAACAACTTTATCGAGTGCCTATTGAGTGGAATTCAGAGAGGGTCAAACGGCTACGGCATGAGTATGTGGAGGTTTGTATTGTTCACTTTAGCACTGTGATGTTGCATACTGCACACATGACTTTTTTACATTGACTGTATACTAGACCTATCCTGAACTACACAATCTTGTCTTTCACTGTATTTCAGAGTTTTGCAGATGGATGCTGAGGAAATCCTGCATGAATTCATATATATTGATGAGGCAGGGTTCAACCTCACAAAAGCAAGAAGGAGAGGCAGAAATATAATTGGCCACAGGGCTATAATCAATGTCCCAGGGCAACGTGGGGGTAACATCACCCTTTGCGCTGCCATTTCACAGCATGGGGTTCTCCTCCGTCATGCCAAAATGATTCGACATTCAAGACGGTTCTTCCCGCGTTGTCTTGCTAATGAGAATATTGCTTGTGATGTTGATGAAATTGTCTGGCCAGATCCAGCTAGGCGAAGAGATAATGTATTACATTTACATTTACATTTTAGTCATTTAGCAGACGCTCTTATCCAGAGCGACTTACAGGAGCAATTAGGGTTAAGTGCCTTGCTCAAGGGCACATTTACGTCATTTAGCAGACGCTCTTATCCAGAGCGACTACAAATTGGTGCATTCACCCTATAGCCAGTGGGATAACCACTTTACAATTTCAAAAATTATTATTATATATATATATATATATAATTTTTTTTTTTTTGGGGGGGGAGGGGTAGAAGGATTACTTTATCCTATCCCAGGTGTTCCTTAAAGAGGTGGGGTTTCAAATGTCTCCGGAAGGTGGTGAGTGACTCCGCTGTCCTGGCGTCGTGAGGGAGCTTGTTCCACCATTGGGGTGCCAGAGCAGCGAACAGTTTTGACTGGGCTGAGCGGGAACTATGCTTCCGCAGAGGAAGGGAAGCCAGCAGGCCAGAGGTGGATGAACGCAATGCCCTCGTTTGGGTGTAGGGACTGATCAGAGCCTGAAGGTACGGAGGTGCCGTTCCCCTCACTGCTCCATAGGCAAGCACCATGGTCTTGTAACGGATGCGAGCTTCAACTGGAAGCCAGTGGAGTGTGCGGAGGAGGGGGGTGACGTGAGAGAACTTGGGAAGGTTGAACACCAGACGGGCTGCGGCATTCTGGATGAGTTGTAGGGGTTTAATGGCACAGGCAGGGAGCCCAGCCAACAGCGAGTTGCAGTAATCCAGACGGGAGATGACAAGTGCCTGGATTAGGACCTGTTCCGCTTCCTGTGTAAGGCAGGGTCGTACTCTCCGAATGTTGTAGAGCATGAACCTGCAGAATCGGGTCACCGCCTTGATGTTAGCGGAGAACGACAGGGTGTTGTCCAGGGTCACGCCAAGGCTCTTCGCGCTCTGGGAGGAGGACACAACGGAGTTGTCAACCGTGATGGCGAGATCATGGAACGGGCAGTCCTTCCCCGGGAGGAAGAGCAGCTCCGTCTTGCCAGGGTTCAGCTTGAGGTGGTGATCCGTCATCCATGCTGATATGTCGGCCAGACATGCAGAGATGCGATTCGCCACCTGGTTATCAGAAGGGGGAAAGGAGAAGATTAGTTGTGTATCGTCAGCGTAGCAATGATAGGAGAGGCCATGTGAGGATATGACAGAGCCAAGTGACTTGGTGTATAGGGAGAAAAGGAGAGGGCCTAGAACTGAGCCCTGGGGGACACCAGTGGTGAGAGCACGTGGTGCGGAGACAGCTTCTCGCCACGCCACTTGGTAGGAGCGACCGGTCAGGTAGGACGCAATCCAGGAGTGAGCCGCGCCGGAGATGCCCAGCTCGGAGAGGGTGGAGAGGAGGATCTGATGGTTCACAGTATCAAAGGCAGCAGACAGGTCTAGAAGGACAAGAGCAGAGGAGAGAGAGTTAGCTTTAGCAGTGCGGAGAGCAGTATTGTATGTTTACTGTAGTATTTTCTGTACAATATTGTCTGTTTTTTTTCAGATTATTTTTTATGTTTGTTGTTATTTACTGTAATTGTAACCTGTACTAGATACAGTATTTTACGTTTGTCTGTTGTTTGCTGAGCTAACAGTGTTATGCACACTACTGTAGTAGCATGAAAACTGGGACATGTTTTGTTGTGATTCTCCATGTTGACATGTTGACTGATTTGGGTATATGGAGAGAAATAAATGATATTTTCCTCAGTCTGCAGCATTGGTCTTGTGTAGTGTTTGCATAGTTGCACTTTCTCTGTGTACTTCATTTACAGTACTCTAATCACTGAGAATTAGACTTGCTGAAAGTGTTTTAGGATAGCAACAGCAGTGTGTAACTGGTTCAAAAAGATTGAAGTCATATGAAATGTGTTTCGTATGGTAACAAAATATTGTTTTTATGAGGTCGTGTATAGTTTTGACAAAAGTGTTCCATTTTGCAAATGATCTGAAGTGTTGTGCTACTTTGGTGTAGGGTTGTGCTAATAGTGTGTAGTGTTTTGACAAACCGGGCCCTGTTTTCAAAATTGTGCTTAAACAATTGAAAAAAACTGTAATGGCGCTGCCCATGTTAACATGAGCCCAGTTGGTAGAGCATGGCGTTTGCAACGCCAGGGTTGTGGGTTCGATTCCCATGGGGGGCCAGTATGAAAAAACAAATAAAAAAATAAAAACAAATGTATGCACTCACTAACTGTAAGTCGCTCTGGATAAGAGCGTCTGCTAAATGACTAAAATGTAAATGTAAAATGCTTTTGGCCAATAGAGGACTCCATACAACTCCGTGGCCAGGAGATAGGTTTGGTTAGGTTTAAATTATAAATGAAGCCTAATATGACTTGGATTTAAAGGATAAGCGCCTAGACTGGTGCAAGAAAAACTCTCTTCCCATATTTACACCAATCCAATGTTTTTTTACTTTAGTAGTAGATGTAAGAAGAATTAACTACCTTTACCTGACAGAAAGAGAGAGGAAAAAACAACTAATTAAGCCATGGCACATTTGACATGTTATGTTTATGTAATATTTAACATGTATCACTGACTAATCCCTTCAAATAGTGTTAATAAAAACAGCTGCATAAAAACATTGTTTCAGAGAGTTGGTTGTTCAGTAAAAAAAAAAAAAAAAAAAAATTGTATTTGCCACATGCGCCGAATATAACAGGTGTAGACCTTACAGTGAAATGCTTACTTACAAGCCCTTAACCAACAATGCAGTTTTAAGAAGAAAAAAAAGTGTTAAGTAAAAAATAGATAAGTAAAAGATACAAATAACAAATAATTAAAGAGCAGCAGTAAAATAAAAGAACAGTAGGGAGGCTATATCCAGGATGTACCGATACAGAGTCAATGTGCGGGGGCACAGGTTAGTCGAGGTAATTGAGGTAATATGTACATGTGGGTAGAGTTAAAGTGACTATGCATAGATAATAAACAGAGTAGCAGCAGCATAAAAGAGGAGGTGGGGTGGGGGGGGAAATGCAAATAGTCCGGGTAGCCATGATTAGCTGTTCAGGAGTCTTATGGCTTTTGGGTAGAAGCTGTTAAGAAGCCTTTTGGACCTAGACTTGGCGCTCCGGTACCGCTTGCTGTGCGGTAGCAGAGAGAACAGTCTATGACTAGGGTGGCTGGAGTCTTTGACAATTTTGAGGGCCTTCCTCTGACACCGCCTGGTATAGAGGTCCTGGATGGCAGGAAGCTTGGCCCCAGTGATGTACTGGGCCGTACGCACTACCCTCTGTCGTGCCTTGCGGTCGGAGGCCGAGCAGTTGCCATACCAGGCGGTGATGCAACCAGTCAGGATGCTCTCGATGGTGCATCTGTAGACCTTTTTGAGATCTGAGGACCCATGCCAAATCTTTTCAGTCTCCTGAGGGGGAATAGGCTTTGTCATGCCCTCTTCACGACTGTCTTGGCGTGTTTGGACCATGATAGTTTGTTGGTGATGTGGACAACAAGGAACTTGAAGCTCTCAACCTGATGACAGTCCACAAACACTTGGGATGCAGGGGCAGAAACTAGATTCAGTGCCACAGGGCACGCACAGCTTTGGATAAACAGCCATTCTTGCCTTCCAGAACTGGAGAGCTGACTCTGTAAACATGCCCCCCTTTACCTCTTCCAGGTATTCCCGCAGCTCACACGGGGGCACTTAATGCCTCAAGGTTGAGCGGGCACGGCACCACATCAGACAGCTAATGGCTGTGAGTTTGAAGTTGGTCGGTGTCGATTGCGAAAGGCTCCAGCAACTTCACAAGCTGTTCTAGCTTGGACATGTCACACTCTGTGCTCGCACTCAAATTTCTTCCCTGTTAGCTCGTGATAGCTTGTTATGGTGATGCCCAAGCAATGCCTATTTGAAACATCAGCATCTATTGGCAGCATTCACCCGCCAGATTCAGAAGCTTGAAAACCCCATTAGAAAAAAGCTTGAAAACCCCATTTAATTTTTGCTGAAAGTTTAGAAGAAAAACAATACAACTAAACATAATTTATGATGGTTTTTATTTTAGTTCATTTTTGAGTCAAAGATAATAGTTTCAATGTATATATACAGTTGTGGTCAAAGGTTTTGAGAATGACACAAGTATTGGTCTTCACAAAGTTTGCTGCTTCAGTGTTTTTAGATATTTTTGTCTGATGTTACTATGGTATACTGAAGTATAATTACAAGCATTCCATAAGTGTCAAAGGCTTTTATTGACAATTACATTAAGTTTATGCAAAGAGTCAATATTTGCAGTGTTGACCCTTCTTTTTCAAGACCTCTGCAATCCGCCCCGGCATGCTGTCAATTAACGTCTGGGCCACATCTTGACAGATGGCAGCCCATTCTTGCATAATCAATGCTTGGAGTTTGTCAGAATTTGTGGGTTTTTGTTTGTCCACCCGCCTCTTGAGGATTGACCAGAAGTTCTCAATGGGATTAAGGTCTGGGGAGTTTCTTGGCCATGGTCCCAAAATGTCGATGTTTTGTTCCCCCGAGCCACTTAGTTATCACTTTTGTCTCATGGCAAGGTGCTCCATCATGCTGGAAAAGGCATTCTTCGTCACCAAACTGTTCTTGGATGGTTGGGAGAAGTTGCTCTCGGAGGATGTGTTGGTACCATTCTTTATTCATGGCTGTGTTCTTAGGGAAAATTGTGAGTGAGTCCACTCCCTTGGCTGAGAAGCAACCCCACACATGAATGGTCTCAGGATGCTTTACTGTTGGCATGACACAGGACTGATGGTAGCGCTCACCTTGTCTTCTCCGGACAAGCTTTGTTCCGGATGGCCCAAACAATCGGAAAGGGGATTCATCAGAGAAAATGACTTTACCCGAGTCCTCAGCAGTCCAATCCCTGTACCTTTTGCAGAATATCAGTCTGTCCCTGATGTTTTTCCTGGAGAGAAGTGGCTTCCTCACTGCCCTTCTTGACACCAGGCCATCCTCCAAAAGTCTTCGCCTCACTGTGCGTGCAGATGCACTCACACCTGCCTGCTGCCATTTCTGAGCAAGCTCTGCATTGGTGGTGCCCCGATCCCGCAGCTGAATCAACTTTAGGAGACAGTCCTGGCGCTTGCTGGACTTTCTTGGGCGCCCTGAAGCCTTCTTCACAACAATTGAACCTCTCTCCTTGAAGTTCTTGATGATCCGATAAATGATTGATTTAGGTGCAATCTTACTAGCAGCAAAATCCTTTCCTGTGAAGCCGTTTTTGTGCAAAGCAATGATGACGGCACGTGTTTCCTTGCAGGTAACCATAGTTAACAGAGGAAGAACAATGATTTTTACATTTACATTTTAGTCATTTAGCAGACACCCTTATCCAGAGCGACTTACAGTTAGTGAGTGCATACATGTTTTTTCTTATTTTTTGTACACTTTTTTTATACTTTTATATTTCAAGCACCACCCTCCTTATACAGCTTCCAGTCTGTTATTCTAACTCAATCAGCATGACAGAGTGATCTCCAGCCTTGTCCTCGTCAACACTCTCACCTGTGTTAACGAGAGAATCACTGACATGATGTCAGCTGGTCCTTTTTTGGCAGGGCTGAAATGCAGTGGAAATGTTTTTGGGGGATTAAGTTCATTTTTATGGCCAAAGAGTGACTTTGCAATTAATTGCAATTCATCTGATCACTCTTCATAACATTCTGGAGTATATGCAAATTGCCATCATAAAAACTGAGGCAGCAGACTTTGTGAAAATTAATATTTGTGTCATTCTCAAAACTTTTGACCACGACTGTATATATATATATATATATACAGTGGGGAAAAAAGGATTTAGTCAGCCACCAATTGTGCAAGTTCTCCCACTTAAAAAGATGAGAGAGGCCTGTAATTTTCATCATAGGTACACGTCAATTATGACAGACAAAATTAGGAAAAAAAATCCAGAAAATCACATTGTAGGATTTTTAATGAATTTATTTGCAAATTATGGTGGAAAATAAGTATTTGGTCAATAACAAAAGTTTCTCAATACTTTGTTATATACCCTTTGTTGGCAATGACACAGGTCAAACGTTTTCTGTAAGTCTTCACAAGGTTTTCACACACTGTTGCTGGTATTTTGGCCCATTCCTCCATGCAGATCTCCTCTAGAGCAGTGATGTTTTGGGGCTGTCGCTGGGCAACACGGACTTTCAACTCCCTCCAAAGATTTTCTATGGGGTTGAGATCTGGAGACTGGCTAGGCCACTCCAGGACCTTGAAATGCTTCTTACGAAGCCACTCCTTCGTTGCCTGGGCGGTGTGTTTGGGATCATTGTCATGCTGAAAGACCCAGCCACGTTTCATCTTCAATGCCCTTGCTGATGGAAGGAGGTTTTCACTCAAAATCTCACGATACATGGCCCCATTCATTCTTTCCTTTACACGGATCAGTCGTCCTGGTCCCTTTGCAGAAAAATAGACCCAAAGCATGATGTTTCCACCCCCATGCTTCACAGTAGGTATGGTGTTCTTTGGATGCAACTCAGCATTCTTTGTCCTCCAAACACGACGAGTTGAGTTTTTACCAAAAAGTTATATTTTGGTTTCATCTGACCATATGACATTCTCCCAATCCTCTTCTGGATCATCCAAATGCACTCTAGCAAACTTCAGACGGGCCTGGACATGTACTGGCTTAAGCAGGGGGACACGTCTGGCACTGCAGGATTTGAGTCCCTGGCGGCGTAGTGTGTTACTGATGGTAGGCTTTGTTACTTTGGTCCCAGCTCTCTGCAGGTCATTCACTAGGTCCCCTGTGTGGTTCTGGGATTTTTGCTCACCGTTCTTGTGATCATTTTGACCCCACGGGGTGAGATCTTGCGTGGAGCCCCAGATCGAGGGAGATTATCAGTGGTCTTGTATGTCTTCCATTTCCTAATAATTGCTCCCACAGTTGATTTCTTCAAACCAAGCTGCTTACCTATTGCAGATTCAGTCTTCCCAGCCTGGTGCAGGTCTACAATTTTGTTTCTGGTTTCCTTTGACAGCTCTTTGGTCTTGGCCATAGTGGAGTTTGGAGTGTGACTGTTTGAGGTTGTGGACAGGTGTCTTTTATACTGATAACAAGTTCAAACAGGTGCCATTAATACAGGTAACGAGTGGAGGACAGAGGAGCCTCTTAAAGAAGAAGTTACAGGTCTGTGAGAGCCAGAACTCTTGCTTGTTTGTAGGTGACCAAATACTTATTTTCCACCATAATTTGCAAATAAATTCATTAAAAAATCCTACAATGTGATTTTCTGGATTTTTTTTCCTCAATTTGTCTGTCATAGTTGACGTGTACCTATGATGAAAATTACAGGCCTCTCTCATCTTTTTAAGTGGGAGAACATGCACAATTGGTGGCTGACTAAATACTTTTTTCCCCCACTGTATTAATATATATATATATATATTTTTTTTTTTTCACTTAATTGTTTTTCCAATTTAGTTTCAGTTTTCGTTTACTATAATAACCTTACTGCCAACAGAGTCAATAGACCGGTAGCTTATGTCAAATATTTGACAGTATGGGTAGGCTACGGTATTGTTGTGCGATAGGAGCCCGACATCATTGCCTATTTAATCTCAGAGCCTATACCAAGGCAGGACGTAGAAACCCAATAATCTATTCATAAACTAAAAATGTGTATTTTGCATGCCGTGGCCTAATGCCAATAGTTCCAAATTATACAACAAATAAAGGGCACCATAAAAGGTGAATGGAGGACATTTTCAAAGTGGAGTTTTATTGCTCGTTCACGCATCTGATTTATAAAGGGAAATGTGTATGTATGGGCCGAGGCATCATGCCCATAGCACGTCCCCCTTGAGATTTTAACTTTTTTTTATTTAATAAAATGTTGTTTTTCTCTGTAATACCACTAGCCACTTAGCAATTTTATAAAATTGTCTTTAACTAGCCCAGATAGGTTCCCAATCTATCAAGTTAGAGTAGCTAGCTTGTCTAACTATCTTAGCTGGCATGCCTGCTGGAAAGGTTGGTAGACTTTAGAAAAGCAAGCAATTACTAAATGTACTGAAAAAGACTAACATTCCTTTTAATCTTTTACCCATATTTTAGCAGAGATGCAGTGAAGCATATTTAACGTTTCTTTGAAAAAAGAACCACCAGTCAGGATGATACAGACAGCTCAAGATGTACAGTGCATTCAGAAAGTATTCAGACCCCTTCCCCTTTTCCATAGCTTGTTATGTTACAGCCTTATTCTAAAATTGATTAAATAAATGTATTTCCTCATCAATTACACACACAATTTTTCAACAAGAACTCACGGTTTGACCAATTTAACTTCAGATTCCAAAGTTTTTCCATGTTTCTCAAAACATCACATTTCGAAGGTGCTCCAAATGTTTTTGCACCCTGAGATGCTCCGCTGCTGTTGCCGGAGCCTCACAGTTGGTTAAGTTTAGGCATTCATTCTGAATGGTTAAGTTAAGAGTTAAAGTTTGGGATAGGGTTAAAACAACAACAAAAAAGGGGCCTCCCGAGTGGCGCAGCGGTCTAAGGCCAGTACTACATCGCAGTGCTAGAGGCGTCACTACAGACCCGGGTTCGACCCTCAGAGCCAGAGCTCATGGCTTACGCCCATCCGCCACCCCCGTCCACAATGCCCTAGCAAAACCCAAGCCTACTTGATGTCTCAGCTATATAAAGTGCATGGCTTTAGGGCTATCATTAATCTTTCTCAAAATCTTGCAACTTGTTAATCAACTTCAACACAGCCAGCTATGAAAACCCTTTGTTGTATTAACATTGTCTCAAGTGAATCTTAACTTCCAAAGAAAACTGTTTCAGGAGTGGGAACAGATGTAACACAGCTGAAAGAAGAGAGATTGATGAGGGGCAAAGACATTTTGCAGGTTTTCCTACTTACAAAGCATGTAGAGGTCTGTAATTTTTATCATAGGTACACTTCAACTGTGAGAGACGGAATCTAAAACAAAAATCCAGAAAATCACATTGTATGATTTTTAAGTAATTAATTTGCATTTTATTGCATGACATAAGTATTTGATACATCAGAAAAGCAGAACTTAATATTTGGTACAGAAACCTTTGTTTGCAATTACAGAGATCATACGTTTGCACACACTGCAGCAGGGATTTTGGCCCACTCCTCCATACAGACCTTCTCCAGATCCTTCAGGTGTCGGGGCTGTCGCTGGGCAATACGGACTTTCACCTCCCTCCAAAGATTTTCTATTGGGTTCAGGTCTGGAGACTGGCTAGGCCACTCCAGGACCTTGAGATGCTTCTTACGGAGCCACTCCTTAGTTGCCCTGGCTGTGTGTTTCGGGTCGTTGTCATGCTGGAAGACCCAGCCACGACCCATCTTCAATGCTCTTACTGAGGGAAGGAGGTTGTTGGCCAAGATCTCGCGATACATGGCCCCATCCATCCTCCCCTCAATACAGTGCAGTCGTCCTGTCCACTTTGCAGAAAAGCATCCCCAAAGAATGATGTTTCCACCTCCATGCTTCACAGTTGGGATGGTGTTCTTGGGGTTGTACTCATCCTTCTTCTTCCTCCAAACACAGCGAGTGGAGTTTAGACCAAAAAGCTCTATTTTTGTCTCATCAGACCACACGACCTTCTCCCATTCCTCCTCTGGATCATCCAGATGGTCATTGGCAAACTTCAGACGGGCCTGGACATGCGCTGGCTTGAACAGGGGGACCTTGCGTGTGCTGAAAGATTTTAATCCATGACGGCGTAGTGTGTTACTAATGGTTTTCTTTGAGACTGTGGTCCCAGCTCTCTTCAGGTCATTGACCAGATCCTGCTGTGTAGTTCTGGGCTGATCCCTCACCTTCCTCATGATCATTGATGCCCCACGAGGTGAGATCTTGCATGGAGCCCCAGACCGAGGGTGATTAACCGTCATCTTGAACTTCTTCCATTTTCTAATAATTGCGCCAACAGTTGTTGCCTTCTCACCAAGCTGCTTGCCTATTGTCCTGTAGCCCATCCCAGCCTTGTGCAGGTCTACAATTTTATCCCTGATGTCCACAGCTCTCTGGTCTTGGCCATTGTGGAGAGGTTGGAGTCTGTTTGATTGAGTGTGTGGACAGGTTTATTTTATACAGGTAACGAGTTCAAACAGGTGCAGTTAATACAGGTAATGAGTGGAGAACAGGAGGGCTTCTTAAAGAAAAACGAACAGGTCTGTGAGAGCAGGAATTCTTCCTGGTTGGTAGGTGATCAAATACTTATGTCATGAAATAAAATGCAAATTAATTACTTAAAAATCATACAATGTGATTTTCTTGATTTTTGTTTTATATTCCGTTTCTCACAGTTGAGGTGTACCTATGATAAGAATTACAGACCTCTACATGCTTTGTAAGTAGGAAAACCTGCAAAATCGGCAGTGTATCAAATACTTGTTCTCCCCACTGTATCTACCTCAATTATCTCGTACCCCTGCACATCGACTCGGTACCCGTGTATATAGCCAAGTTATTGTTACTCATTGTGTATTTATTATTACGTTTTACTTTTCTATTATTCCTCTATTTTCTCTCTCTCTGCATTGTTGGGAAGGGCTGTAAGAAAGCATTTCACTGTTGGTCTACACTTGTTGTTTAGGAGGCATGTGACAAATAAGATTTGATTGTTGTTGCATTGTCTCGAATGAACCTTCAAGTAAGCATTTAGTTGGACAGTGTATACCATATGTATCCTGTACATAAGACTTGAAACTGGGTAATTACATTTTAAATTTTAGTCATTTAGCAGACACTCTTATCCAGAGCGACTTACAGTTAGTGAGTGCATACATTTTTCATACTGGCCCCCGTGGGAAACAAACCCACAACCCTGCTGTTGCAAGCGCTATGCTCTACCAACTGAGCTACAGGGGACTTTAAATTCCTATTTTCCCTAACTCCTAACCCTAAACATAACCCTAACCTTAACCTGGAACTCTAACCCTAATTGTAACCCTAACCCCTAAATTTAAATTAGCCTTTGTCCCCACGAGGGAGAATTTTCCTTGTTTTACTATCCTTGTGGGGACTTTTGGAGGTTTTAGGTCCCCACAAGGATGGAAAAAAGGGAGAGCAAGAAGTAGTATTCCATATTACAAGCAGCTCTATGGCGACTTGAACCTGTTATGTTAAAACAAAAAAATGCCCAATACCATCATGCACTGAGGATGAAACACTTGAACACTTATTATTAGAATGTAGAAGAACGATGGAAATCTGGGAACTAATGCAAGATATTGGAGTCAATATTCAAGTCGAACCAAATTCCATACTGTATGGGAAAATCGATGGAACACTGAAATAAATCTATAAAGACCTATTTCGCCTCATCATGTTTATAGTGAACGCACAACTATGGAAAACCCGGTGCCGAATGACACACACACACACACACACACATGCAGACACACAGACAAGATAGAAGGCAGAGAGAGGGAGGCGGAGCAGCCTTTGAATTTCAGTCCGTCCCCCTGTCTCCCTCCCCAACCCCTGGGTGAGAGGGGAGTGCTGTAGCCCCCCAAAGGAAACGGAAGAGACGAAACAAACACAACTCTCATTTTAAAACCCCGGGGCTGTGCAGAAGAAAAGACAACTTTCTGACAAACTTTACACTTCTAACCACCTATTTAGCACTCCACCCTCCCTTTTGCTTTGTCGTTTTTTTGTTGCTGTTTTTCTTTTAATTCTGTGGCAGATTGAAAGCCCACGCCCTGCGCAGTAAAAGGACCCAGTGTTCGCCGGAGCAGAGATGCCCCCCCAGCCGGAGGTGAACAAACATTTCTGGGACTTCCTAAAGAGTTTTCTCGGCATCATCCGAATCCTCCAAATCCTATTTGGAGCAGGACTATGGGTCACAATCGCCGCCAACAAATACGAAGGCGCCATCCACTTCGTTCTGTTCGTGGCCGTGCTCTTCTGGCTCCTCACCCTCACCGCCTTTTTTATCACCCTCCTGGACAAGCAGGACCTTGTCCCCATTTTGGGAGGGGACCGGTGGTTGCTTAGCAACTTGGTTCACGACATCGCTGCGGCGGTGCTGTATCTACCGGCGATCGGCGTCATGATCTACAAGACAGAGCGGTACGAGTACTGCAACCTGGAGCAATACAAGCACTACTGCCTGTATAAAGTATACCTGGCTGCCGCAGTGTTCGCATGTCTGGGAGCTGTGGTGTATCTTGTCTCGTCGGTGTATGTGGGCTGTAGGAAGTGCCGGGGAGAGCAGACCGTGGTTTGAGAGAGAGAGAGAGAGGGGAGGACAGGGGAACAAAGAAGTAAGGGATCGGTTGGAGGACTGGGGGAGGGAGGAAAGAGCTCTCCCGGGATAGGGGAGAGGAGAGGGGGTATTTTCTGTCCCCCAAAGCAGAGAGGGTGTCCTCTTGTCTTCTTGGCTCAAACTCCTACAGGTTTGTCCATATTTTGTTCAGTAATGTAATGTCAGTATCGTTTCAGTAGCTTATCAACGTAGGCTACGATACTTTTTTGGTACGCCTACTACAGTGTTTTTGTTTTGACTGACAACAACATTCTGAAACTCTGAGCATTCCAGTCAGGACATTGACGTTTTATCGATGCCTTTAAAAGCACACCTCCTATGCTTTGCAGCCTACAACAAGCTGTAATAGCAGGGACATGATATGACATGCCTTTGATATGAAAATAACTACACCATATTTGTTGCCAATGTTTTTTTTTTGTATCCTTTTAGCAAGAAAAAACACGTCTATATCAAAAACAAAACCAAGTCTGTTCCTAATTATTCCTGAAGTGTCCTTCATGTTAAAACCAAATGTTGATGAATTAAAACCAATGTCACTGAATACCAAAGACATGGTTCTCTTCTTTGGTAATAACACCTTCTGCATGTAGGGCCAGATATAATTTACAGAAGTAGCCTATTGCTAGCACTATTATTATCATTATTTTTGCAGTAATAGGCCTAAGCCTGTTTGTTTTCATTAATAACTATTTTCAGAGTTATTTCAAATCTGAAAAGTATACCTCTGCAGACTGTGTGTGTTTGCACCTGTTTGTGAATGTGTGTGTGGGTTCGTGTGCAGATTATGGTGTCGGTGGCTTTCCAAAACCAGAGCCCGTTTGGGGCTGGGAGCTACATCCTGTCTGAGACAAACATGCTTAATCAATCAGCAGGGGTCTCTGGGATGCCACATGGAAGACATGGAAGAGTGTGTGCTTTTACTCTTTAATCTCTGTGACTGGAACTGTGTGTGTGTGGGTACGTATTTATGTGATTATTGTTATAATAATAATAATAATATGCCATTTAGCAGACGCTTTTATCCAAAGCGACTTACAGTCATGTGTGCATACATTTTTTACATATGGGTGGTCCCGGGATCGAACCCACTACCCTGGCGTTAGAAGCGCCATGCTCTACCAATTGAGCTACAGAGGACCACTATATATATCTGAGTATATCTGAGTTATATCTGAGTTAGTGTGTGTGTGAGAGAGAGAGAGAGAGAGAGAGAGAGAGAGAGAGAGAGAGAGAAGAGAGAGAGAGAGAGAGAGAGAGAGAGAGAGAGAGAAGAGTGATAGAAGAGAGAGAGAGAGAGAGAGAGAAGAGTGATAGAAGAGAGAGAGAGTATTAGTGGTCTATTGCCGGCAAACATTTCCTGCTAACTTAGAGGGAAAAAAGAAAACCATGCTTGTCATAACAAGGACAACAGAGTTGGAATAAGCAGAAATAAATCCAGCCACAGAGTGTATGACAGCCTAAACCTAGCGATGTGAAAATGAAGGAAGAGATGTGAAAATGTTGGGACAGGACCCATGTTCTATGCTGAGCCAGAGACATGAAGCAAGGGGGGGAGGACACAAGCATTGTGAAAATGTTGGGACAGGACCCATGTTCTGTGCTGAGCCCTGAGTAGACTGGAGGACACAAAACACAAGATGGAATGGTGAGGCTAATGCTGAACAGATGCACTGCAGGGATAGACTGTAAATCTACCACAGTGTGTGTGAGTCATAAGTGATGGATCTGAAGCACAGTCCAAGCAAACAACTCGTATAGAAACAAAGAAGAACCCTCCTTCTCAATAAGACCTGCTAACTCTAGGCCTCCCTAACGCACAACTTCAATTAGTGACAAATACTTTTCTTATGCTCCATCACAATGACCCTCTTCCCAAAATTATAGTTATTTACAGCTGATTTGTTTGTGGGGAAACTGACAGCATTGCTTGGGTTGCATTAAGGCGTTGTCGTTTTTTTTTCTTTCTCTAATTTTCAAGTGTTCTCTCGTCAGAACCAGATATTTTGACTCAGCCATGTATGGACTGACTGCAAGTGCAAGACGCTGTGCCTAAGAGCGTCTGCTAAGAAACTAAATGTAATGTGTGTCGGTGCTGCTGCTGATGTGGCCGGTGACACTTTGCTTCTTGAAAGTCCAATATATTGAAAACTTGATTGCTGACATGCAAAACATATTGGGACTGTATCAACAGTGGACTAATGAAAAAAAATACAAAAATATATTTTTAAAGTGTATTTTCCCTCTAAGAACATGGGTGGGAGAGAGAGTGGCATTGGACAGATGTGAGATGGTGTTTTCCTGAGATGGTGTTTTCCTGAGATGGTGTTTTCCGTCTTAGCTAAGCCAGAAAGAAAGGGAGAAAGAGGAGGGATGCAAGAGGGACAGAGTGTGAGGGAAATAGAAATAGAAAGAGAGAATGAGCGAGAGAGTGTGACAGAGAGAAACCCTGGGAAAAGGACACTTCAACACATATAACTCCAGGCGGATGTTTGTGCCAGCCCAGTGATATTTACTCTTCAACCAGAGAGACATTTCCTGCATGGACTCAAACTAGACTGGACTAGACTGGGACAGACCAGCTACCACGTCAATGGCCTTTCACTCTCTCTCAACTATGATTCACACTATAACTACATCACTGGCAGGCTTTCTTCAAGAACATGAACAAAGTGCCATCTGTCTCTCTCTGTTTGGGCATTTCTGGGCCCGTATTCACAAAGCGTACCCAGAGTAGGAGTACTGATCTAGGATCAGTTTTGCACTTTTTATTGAACAAGGGATGCATTATAAATATGGGCCCTGATCCTAGATCAGCACTACTACTCTGAGACACTTTCTGAATTCGGGCCCTGGTACTGTGTTCCCAAAACCTTGTTCATCTTGCAGCCATCATAACCTACATCTATGTTACTTAACAGGTGTGGTTATTACACAGGCATAGGCCTTAAGCCCATAGTTAATTTCCCCCTTGTTGGAACAGTAGCCATTCTAGTCGCTGCTTGAATAAACATGGTCTATTCAGGACTCTCTTTCTCTAATGTTTTGACCAAAAAAGTATTCCACTAAAAGTAAAAACCACTAGAGCATCAAACAGGCTGTGATGAGTGACAGTTTGCCAGTTTGCTTCTGCTAATAGTTAGCACATCTGTAGCCTGTATGCCAATCTTTTTCTGCTAATAGTTAGCACATTCCTAGCCTGGATTCCAGTCTGTTTCTCCTAATAGTTAGCATATCCCTAGCCTGATAGCCAGTCTGTTTCTGCTAATAGTTAGCCTATCCCTAGCCTGGATGCCAGTCTGTTTCTACTAATAGTTAGCATTTGCCTAGCCTGGTGCCATTCTGTTTTTGCTAAAAGTTAGAATTTACCTAGCCTGGATGCCAGTCTGATTCTGCTAAAAGTTAGCATTTCCCTAGCCTGGATGCTAGTGTTTCTGCTTTAGCCCACTCTTCCGTCATTGTCATTTTTGAATAGAGGGCTATAGAGCTGGCTTAAGCAGAACCTAACATGCATTCAGGCTATTTCCCTCTTTTCCCTCCCCTCTTCCATGTCTGAGTGTGTCTTTAATGTCAGCCTCTAAATAAAGCAGCCAAAGTGAACAATCTGTAGTGATCTTATGATATTGGATGCTGTAGCCCAGAAGGAGCCAATTAACCATGATGTAGACTTGCTAAGTACCCATAATACTGTAATATCTCTCTCACTCCCATTTTGCTACTCCCTCCCTCTCTCACTTCCTCTGTCAGTGGGTCACTGTAGTCACTTATAAGGGCCTGGATTTGTGGCAGAGGCCTGATCCAGTTTTGATTAAATATTTTACGTGGTCACAGGTAAGGAGCAGACAATGTATCAAACATACTGTACCACATGTTTAATACTCTCATTATCACATTTCTCATTCGATTTTACCATAATTTTCATCAATTAAAAGAGCAACAGAGTGTATTTAGTCATTCATATAAAGTGTGTCCCTTCATTCTAAAATCCTTCATTTTTCCCACTTCACTAAATATGACAAGAAATGACATATATAGTTAGTTAAAAAAATACTCAGATAGATTTTAAGTACAGTAAATGTATTGCTTGTTTAATTAAAACACCTCAATGTGTGTCAATGTTGATATTTGACCTTTGACTCCCTGGAACTGTACATGACCACTCCACACCATGGCGACTGCTGCCAGGAGACAGTCAGCGATCAACATCAAGTTCAGGTTCAAAGCCACTTCAGCAGCTGGAAAGGGAAAAGGAATTGATTTAAAGGGTGTTTGCCTACTCTACTATTAGTACTTCTTCAATGCAAAAGGGATTGAAATTAGATATGCATATAACACAATATCTACAGTTGTTGGCTAAATATTTATGAAGACGTGGCTGCTGTTGGAGTTCAGGCTGCAGGACTGGTCCTCACGGAGACCCACAAAGGAGGCCTTCTCCACAGCCACTGTCATGCTGGTCTCATTGCAGACCACACTCGCTCTGCCAACATTCACTAAAATTAGGACATGAGAGGATGCTATGCTTGTCAGAGAGTAGAGATCTGCTGGGGCAGTTTAACATTACACAGATTCACAAACCAGATTTACTAAGCATTGCGTTTGCACCAGTTTTTCTCATCAGGCCTACCACCTGTAGTAGGGAGCTTTTTTGTTTGGGGATTGGGTAATAGCAGGTTCCGTTGCATGAGGAGAGGGTGCACAGCCCTGAAAAAAACAATTGAAACAGGTGCAACCGATGGTTTAAATTGTCAAAAGAACACTTCCTGATTTATTTACAATTTATATTCAATTAATTCTACAAAATAAATATGTATTATTTACAATAAGTAGGAAATGGAAGACATTAGAATTCTGTGGTTCTTTTACGGACCTGATAACAGAATGATCAGGAACACTGTTTTTTTCCCATGGCTGCACACTATGCAGAGTAAGGGGGAAACAATGTATCAAACGCAAAGCTGCTATACTGGACAAAAGGGCAATTTCACCAAAATCAACATTTGAGTTGTTATTAAATTTGGGTTGTGTTATGATGAGTTTCTAGGGTATCAAGTGATTACGAATGTAAGGATGTACTTAGTTCATATAAGATATTTAATATGGTACCATGGTTAGTTATAGCAGACGAAGGACATAGCCCTGCCTCTGTCATCTTCCAACCTCCAGAACAAAGATCCACTCTCTCTCTATATAAACTCTGTTACAAGTCTCTCCACGAACATCTGGTAAACCTCCATGGCACTCCCATTCTTTGATGTTATTACTCTTTACCCCCAAGTCATATATCCTGTCCATCAATCATTTCTAAGATCAACATCAGTAATCTCCTTTGACATAACGGAATGTAAACTCTGTGGCAGCAAACCACTTATCTACTAAGTCTCCCCTGGTCCACACAATACTATGACATGACATCATTACAGGTTGTTAAGTATTTAGTGATGTCTTACACATTTTGATGTCTTACACATTTTCAGTCTCATTTTATGATTTTGTGTTTCCCGAAGCTAGCCTCTGCCAAGCCCCAACAACCATATGTTTCGGTTTTCAGGGGAAATGGAAAGAGAGCCTGTGACGCGACTTCTGCTTTTGGACGTTAACAAGACGACACTCCATCTTAACTCCTCCTCCACATTTACTGGATTGGTTGAACAGTGCAGAAGAGAACCTCCCCCAACAGTTTTTTTCTTCTCATCAAGACCAGTATGTAGGGGAACTAGTTTCAGGCGTTTATTTTATGCCTGCTAAGTTAGGTTACCCGAAGCTTACTCCCCAGTCCCCATACTATGTACTAGCGGCCGCGCTAGACAATCGCGTCATCATAGATGACATCTCACTACCAGAGATGGACAGTGAGCTTTGGGAAAAGTTGGATTACAATGGTTCACATATTTTACAACCTGAGTGGACTGGCAAGGTGTTCCAGATAATAGATATAGTGCCTTCAGAAAGTATTCACAACCCTTGACTTTTTCCACATCATGTTGTTACAAAGTGGGATTCAAATGTCTTTTTTTTCAATGATCTACACAAAATAGAAAATGTATTAGGTAAGTATTCAAGTTCTTCAAGCTCTGAAAACCATTTTCAGGTCTTAACATAGATTTTCAAACAGATTTAAGTCAAAACTGTAAGTCGGCAACTCAGTAACATTCACTGTCTTCTTGGTAATCAACTCCAGTGTAGATTTGGCCTTGTGTTTTAGGTTATTGTCCTGCTGAAAGGTGAATTCATCTCCCAGTGTCTGGTGGAAAGCAGACTGAACCAGGTTTTCCTCTACGATTTTGCCTCTGCTTAACTCTATTCAGTTTCTTTTTTATCCTGAAAAACTCCACAGTCCTTAACGATTACAAGCATACCCATAACATAATGCAGCCACCACTATGCTTGAAAATATGGAGAGTGGTACCCCAAACATAACACGTCTTTGCAGTATTACTTTAGTGCCTTGTTGCAAACAGGATGCATATTTTGGAATATTTTTATTCCGTACAGGCTTCCTTCTTTTCACTCTCTCATTTAGTTTAGTATTGTGAATTAACTACAATGTTGTTGATCAATCCTCAGTTTTCTCCTATCACAGCCATTAAACTCTGTAACTGTTTTAAAGTCACCATTAGCCTCATGGTGAAATCCCTGAGCGGTTTCCTTCTTCTCCGGCAACTGAGTTAGGAAGGATGTTTGTATCTTTGTAGTGACTGTATGTATTTATACAACATCCAAATTGTACAGTAAGTAATAACTTCACCATGCTCAAAGGGATATTCAATGTCTGCTTTTTTACTTTTTTTATTCTACCAATAGGTAGAAGGCATTGGAAAACCTCCCTGGTCTTTGTGGTTGAATCTGTGTTTGAAATTCACTGCTCGATTGAGGGGCCTTACAGATAATTGTATTTGTGGGGTGAAGAAATAAGGTAGTGATTCAGAAATCATGTTAAACACTATTATTGCACTCAGAGTGAGTCCATGCGACTTATTATGTGATTTGTTAAGCACATTTTTACTCCTGAACTTATTTAGGCGTGATAGAAGAATTTAGAAGTGACTAATTATTACACTCCGAAAACGGTGTGAAATGTGTTGGAATCATAAAACTGTAAACTAGTAGTGTGTGTGCGTAGGACAAAGTTAAGATTAGGACATTGTGTTACTGTTTAGCAATATGAGTAGGAGGTAGGCCAGACAATGAAGGAGAACTGTCTACAGACAACTTGTGATAAACATTTTACATTTACCAGACACTCTTATCCAGAGCCACTTACAGTTAGTGAGTGCATACATAATTATTTTTTTAATACTTGCCCCGCGTGGGAGTCGAACCCACAACTCTGGTGTTGTAAACGCCATGCTCTACCAACTGAGCTATATCCCTGCCGGCCATTCCCTCCCCTACCCTGGATGACGCTGGGCCAATTGTGCGCCGGCCCATGGGTCTCCCGGTTGCGGCCGGCTACAACAGGATTCGAACCAGGATCTCTAGTGGCACAGCTAGCCCTGCGATGCAGTGCCTTAGACCACTGCGCCACTCGGGAGGTATAATGGTGAAACTAATAACAGGAAGTAGGCCTCCCAACCCAAGGAGGGAGAAAACCATTAGGCTTGGAGGAGATTAGGGAACATGTTGCAGAATATGACAATGATTTTTATGTGTACAATGGGAAAATACAGCCCGCCTAAAGTGGGGTGGGATTATTTTACTGATGACGTGTGTGTATAAAAATGAATGTGCTCCCATTCAAGGGCAGAACGTTCTCATGAATAAAACCTGATGATTGTATGCTGGGCTACTTGGTCTGATTATTAGAGATTTACAACCTCTGGGATACAGACTGAGTAATAAGTTCATTTTTTAAACATTGAGATAGAAATTCTCGTGACAGCTTGCCATAACAATGGGGTTGAATACTTATTGACTAAATTAAGACATTTCAGCTTTTCTTTTTTAATGAATTGGAAAACATTGTGTGTAGGCCAGTGACAAAACACATTAATTTAATCCATTTTAAATTCAGCCTGTAAAACAACAAAATGTGGACAAAGTCAAGGGGTGTGAATACTTTCTGAAGGCACTGTATGCCTTTGGTGATAGCATTCGTTTTTCAGAAAAAAACACAGACCAGGGATGTTTAATATGTGGGGTACGTCAATTAGCGTTCAACGACTAAGAGCCAGTGCACTAAATAAACCTGCACGTCATTCGAAGGCGTGAAAAAGGCTATGATACAGCATGGTAGCGTCGTTTGTTATCCAGATTAGCATCTAAATTCAAATTACCTTTGAGTGTAATGCAGTTGATTGGTGACAATGACATGAACATATATTCAGCATGACATTCAGACGAGCATTAAACTTTGATTACAACCCATAAGTAATGTGAAGTACACCCATAAGCAATATATTTAGACAATATATTTAGACTACTTTAGCTGAGCTTGCAAGCCAGCTAACCAAGCCCTCTGGGAAGGGAATTGCACACCGGGAATTATAGTATGCTGTAGACTAGGGCAAAATAGAGGTTGAGTTCCTGCCCGACTACATTGCAGACGCATGCCAAATCTTATAACACCTGGATAGGTATTTAACATATGAGCTAACCACATTTTTACATTTACATTTTAGCAGACACTCTTATCCAGAGCAACTTACAGTTAGTGAGTGCATACATTATTTTTATAATACTGTCCCCCTGTGGGAATCAAACCCACAACCCTGGTGTTGCAAACACCATGCTCTACCAACTGAGCTACATCCCTGTCGGCCATTCCCTCCCCTACCCTGGACCAATTGTGCGCCGCCCCATGGGTCTCCCGGTCACGGCCGGCTACAACAGAGCCTGGATTTGAACCAGGATCTCTAGTGGCACAGCTAGCACTGCACTGCAGTGCCTTAGACCACTGCGCCACTCGGGAGGTTATATCAACCACATCGTATGATATAGCAATTTGATGCCCGACTGCACAGTTAATGACGTGGCACGCAACCATTGGTTGATGCAATGCAACACCTTCGCATCTATGGGCAGGAACTCGACCAGAGGCTTTAAAAATGACTCACGTGAGCAATCGTGCAGTATGACTGAACCCCCCCCCCCCCCCCCCGATAAAAAACCAACATTATGATCAAATATTACAGTATTGCAAATACAGTAACAGCATGATAACTGGTTTTATTGTTATGGAATTTTCCTTTAAATACCAGAAAATAGCTGGATTATCAGTGGTATTGATTCTGTAGTTGCAATTTAGCCTGGTGAATCCAGAATGAACACCCCAGGATGATAATGAGGATGATGATGATGATGATGATGATGATGATAGTAATAATAATTGTATTAAAATAACGTTACAGTTACGTTTACTGAAATGTTTATTGATGTTTAACTCACTTCACTCAACTGTCTTGCAATGTCAGAGGACTGTAATTGTGCTTTCTGCCATACGGGGTTCTGCACGTGCTGCATCACAGGAAACAGAAAGTTAACTTTTCCAGATACGTTGATAGTAAAACTATTGATTTGAATTGTATTGTATTGACGTTTAATATTCATATAGTATTGAAAATGCTGATTCTTGAATTGAATATGAATATGATTGTATATTTGATAGATTATTTAGAGGGATCGTTTCTGCCTCCCTAGTGCCGGTATCAAGACTGAACTTATTGTAAGGATGATGATTATGATGATGATGAAGTCTTACCTTCAGTTATATATCACAGCTGATGTCTCTTCATCAACTGTCTTATTCTGTCACTCTCTCTTCTCTGTCTTTGTTCATGGATCACTCTCTCTGTCGTCTCATTCCGTCTTTCCGTGCCTCTGTATCTATACCACTGTCAGTGTCTATCTCTGTCTCTCTGTCTCAGACCAGCTCTGTCATTTATCTGTCTGGAGAAAGAAGCTCCTCTCTTAAAACCCAGTGTTCAGATACCAGTTTGTTCACATGCCATTTATCTCCCATGAGCATTATACTGTGTGTGAAGTCAGGTGTGAAGTCAGTGATATTCAGTGCATGTGTTTCTGTGTGTGTGTGTGTTTCTGTTGGTACATGTGTGATGGAGTGTGAATGATCCTTGCCTCACACAAACACAGAATGTTAAAGGTTTTAATCAATTACGATCAGTCACTGTCCATTGTGAGCATTGTTCAAAGTTGATAACGCATCATATATGGGCTTCGACCTTTATTGGAATGGGGCCGTGCAGCAGGTACTCTATATATGGACATAGGGCCGTGACACAGCCACCTCGCACACCTGCACAGTGATGTGTAACTTCAAACACATTTTCTGTCAGAAAATGCTAACATTAGCATTTGGCAATGACTTGTCAACCAAAACCAAAGTGTGGATTACTGTTAAGGTTACAGTAAAAGTGCAGCCAAACAAAGCAAAGTGTGAAAATAGTTTGCGGTCAAAGGACTGAAGCGCTGGAAGTATTTCATAAAGGTTATACATCTAACATTTCTACCTGCAAATACCTCTAAATGACAATCACATATCAGTTAGTCTCGGAAATCCCAGACCTAGGGCAACAGCACTAGAGGGTGCGTGGGCCCGCCGCGTCACTTTCTGTATTATCTAGCAAGCGGAACACATACGTTGGGATCATGTGAGAATTTCTTGGCCACTTCGAAAGGGCAGAAATAAATGCTCTTCAGACAGACAACTCCCCCAACAACAAGTGTGAGTAGGCAGGGGTTAAAATGCGGGCGGGAAATGCGCTTGTGGAAAATAATCCCCTTGAAAACATCAAAGGCAGACACAATGCGGACGCAGATAGCTAGGCAAATTTCTGCCACTGACAGTCAGTGGTTGTAAGCTTGTTACGCTAATATTAGCTGTCATGGCGTATGAAAACTACTCACTTGCAAAATACACTAATTGAAAATATCCTCCATGAGCTTCATCTAGCTATCTACCGATTTTGTGTTCGGTGAGGATGTTCACTCTTTTTTTTTTTTTTGTCATTTAGCAGACGCTCTTATCCAGAGCGACTTACAGGAGCAATTAGGGTTAAGTGCCTTGCTCAAGGGCACATCGACAGATTTTTCACCTAGTCGGCTCGGGGATTAGAACCAGCGACCTTTCGGTTACTGGCACAACGCTCTTACCCACTAAGCTACCTGCCGCCCCCCAGGGCGTATCAATCTCTGGACCCAATATAGGCAACTCGTCTGCCTAGAGAGACAACATATCAATAGTAATGGTGGAATAAAAATCCACTAATGAAAAACTTTCTGGTTGTGTGTAGGCTACATCTCCCTGCTGTTATGATTAGTTTGTGTTCACTAGGTTGGGAACATTAGTAAAACAATCACAATTCAACACTTACTCACATCCTTGCAACAGTTACTTTACAGTTGTTTAATAAAATGTTCAATATATTTCGTTAAACATCCTGTGTTGAGTGCTTAGTCTTTTACCATTGGTATGTTCTAGGAGCACCAGGTAGCCTACTGCTGAGATGTCTACCCTCTTTTTGTGAGAAATTACACTGGTCACTCAAAACATTGATAAAGTATTTATAAAGTATAAATAGCCCTCATTTTAGATTAGGGACTGCAAAAGCACTTTACTAATGATTAGTAAATTGCTTATAAGGACCTATATTAAACATCTAATGAATTATATTTTAATCCTTAATACATCATTTAAAGTTGTTTATAAATGTGTGAATAACAAGCTTACTAACGTTTACAAACATAGGAGTAATGATTAATACATGTTTGTAAATGCCTTATAAATGGTTTATTACTGAACATTATTGTAAAGTGTTACCCACCCAGGGTAAACAACGATCAGAGCAGAGGAAAGTGTGAAAAATCATGTCAACGTTTCTTGTCATGTCTCTCTCTCTCTCTCTCTCTCTCTCTCTCTCTCTCTCTCTCTCTCTCTCTCTCTCTCTCTCTCTCTCTCTCTCTCTCTCTCTCTCTCGCTCTCTCTCTCTCTCTCTCTCTCTCTCTCTGTCTCTCTCTTTCACTGTTAACCAGATTAAGTTTGGCAGTGTCTCTCCTCCAGTCTGTAAAACATTCCTAACATCTGTTGGGGCTGGCTGGCAGGCAGTCATGGAGGAGGAGGAAGCTGTGGTATTTCCAAGCTTTCTATAAATAGCCCATATGCCACAGTCAGTCAGCCAGTCATCCAGTCAGTCAGTCTCAGTCGGTCAGTCGGCCGGTCAGTCAGTCGGTCAGTCACTAACCTCTATCACTTCACACAATGGAACCATTCACATGCCCCAAGGCACAGATCTAGGATCAGTTTCTGATCAGCGTCTAGAGGCAACTTCATCCTACTCCCCAATCCCCCACCCATTCAGCTCGACAAGACAGGGTGTGATGACGTCACTTGTGATTTCATTTCCCATTGGACCTGACTGTAAGGTTTATTAATATGTAGTCATAGTTTGACTAACTGGTACACGTTGGATTATGTCTTTCAGAGGAACCCACAACCCAGTCTATTTTCTCTTTCTCTCTTTTCTACTCTACTTCTCCATTCTCTCTCTTTCTACCTCTCACACTCTGTGTATCAAACATGTACACAGTGGTGGAAAAAGTACCCAATTGTCATATTTGAGTAAAAGTAAAGATACCTTAATAGAAAATGATTCAAGTAAAAGTGAAAGTCACCCAGTAAAATACTACTTGAGTAAAAGTCTAAAAGTATTTGGTTTTAAATGTACTTAAGTATCAAAAGTAAATGTAATTGCTAAAATATACTTAAGTATCAAATGTAAAAGTATTTTCTTTAAAAATTAATTATATTAAGCAAACTAGACGGAACAATTTTCATGTTTTATTTTATTTACAGATAGCCAGGGGCACACTCCAACACTGAGACATCATCTACAAACTAAGCATGTGTGTTTAGTGAGTCCGCCAGATCAGAGGCAGTAGAGATGACCAGGGATGTTCTCTTGATAAGTGTCGTGAATTGGACAATTTTCCTGTCCTGCTAAGTATTCCCCTCCACTTGTTAAGGTTAGTATTCAGAGAGGGGAAGCTGATTCTAGATATGTGCCTAATGGCAACTTCTAGTCATTATTGAACATAATGTCCTAGCAGAAAGAGACACTGAATTGAGCACATGCAGTCCTCTCTGGCCATGACAGCTTTGGTTCGCAAAGTGGTCTTTCTAGAGATACTGTACTGCCACCTAGAGGCAGGCATTGAAAAGTGATACAAGGTTTGCATTCCAATAATCTCTCCTTCCTCCTAAAGTGTACACTTGTTCACAACTCCCCACAAATTTAGAAGTATTGGATTGGTGTTTTTTAAAAATATGTTTTTTTATTGAACATCAAAAAATACAATCTACTTGCAGTGAAGCCGCTTAACATCCACATTACATCCAGTCATCCAACAGACTCCCATCCAGAGGGACCCACAGAAGCAACCAGGGTCAACGCCCCGCTCAAGGGCACTTTGACAGATCCTACACAAGGACAAAAACCATGTGTGTCCGTGCATGTGCGCGCGTCTGAACGCGAGTGTGTGTACATGCATGTGCACACGCACACAAACACCTGCACGGCATCAGCCCCAGGCAAACAGGCACCAGATGCAACAACGCTGCCGCTCAGCATCACCCAAACATATATAGATATATTTTTTGGGGACTATAATTTTGACTATTGTCTTTGACCGTCATTCTATCCCCCGCCCAGCAAACTCCACTCCCACTTCTCTCCAATTCCACATCCCAACCCACAGCTTCCCTCAGCCCATCCCACCTATCTCTGCTGGCCAGCCTCTTCGGATTTCTACGCGCCATATATCTTTCAACTATGCTGTGATGTTTAACATACAATTTGAATCTATCTAATCGATTAGAATCCACAGATTGCGAGATGAAGATAAATACTTTTACTAAGATAATTAGTATATTAGTAATTGACTGATCAGGTCTTTGGATATTGGATTGGTGTTAGCATGGGCTAAAGGGAGTTTCCATATACCAATCATTTCCATTCAAAACCTATTCCCCCTCAGGAGACTGAAAAGATTTGGCATGGGTCCTCAGATCCTCAAAGAGTTCTACTGCTGCACCATCGAGAGCATCTTGACTGGTTGCATCACCACCTGGTATGGCAACTGCTCTGCCTCCGACCACAAGGCACTACAGAGGGTAGTGCGTACGGCGCAGTACATCACTGGGGCCAAGCTTCCTGCCATCCAGGACCTCTATACCAGGCGGTGTCAGAGGAAGGCCCTAAAAATCGTCAAAGACTCCAGCCACCCTAGTCATAGACTGTTCTCTCTGCTACCGCACAGCAAGCGGTACCGGAGCGCCAATTCTAGGTCCAAAAGGCTTGTTAACAGCTTATACCCAAAAGCCATAAGACTCCTGAACAGCTAATCATGGCTACCCGGACTATTTGCATTGTCCCCCCCCTTTTACGCTGCTGCTACTCTGTTTATTATCTATGCATAGTCACTTTAACTCTACCCACATGTACCTATTACCTCAATTACCTCAACTAACCGGTGCCCCCGCACATCGACTCTGTACCGGTACCCCCTGTATATAGCCTCCCTACTGTTATTTTATTTTACTGCTGCTCTTAAATTATTTGCTATTTTTATTTTTTACTTATCTATTTTTTACTTAACACTTTTTAACACTTTTTATTTTCTTAAAACTGCGTTGTTGGATAAGGGCTTGTAAGTAAGCATTTCACTGTATTCGGCGCATGTGGCAAATTTGATTTGAAAGAAAGTGAACAAGTGCAAATGCACTTCGGAAGAAAGGAGAGGTAAATGAGACGCATCCACGGTAAGCAACTATATCTCAAGTTTCAAATGCAAATCCACTAGATGTCCATAAGATGGCATCAGAGCTTTCAAGATGGTAAATCACTTGTAGGCCTACATTGATTTATTCTAAGGACAGCTGCGTTGTGAAGGAGGATAGAGCACTTGAGAGATGACATAACCTACACATCATCATAACTGTCAGAGTTGAATGGCAACGACAAGGTCGTGCTGGAAGGATTTTTTTTGTATTGATTAATCAGTTTAATCCACTTGTAAATGTGTCCCCTTGTATGTGTTGAACTTGGCCCTCTGTGGTCGTTTAAACCAAGGTTGGAAGGTGAGAGAAAGCTAAGGTTCACAGCCAGTGGATAAAGTAGTGTATTAAAGCTTCAGTATAATGTCTTACATGACGAGTCCAAGGTCTGATTAGTTCATTCAATTCTAACAGTACCTTGGTTTTTCTATGTCTACCTATGGTTGACTTTGGAGTGTGGACGGCTGAAGATCGGGGTTTGTTACCAGTCAGTTATGTACCCACAGTCCTGAGGCAAATACTGTACTTAATTATCTGGACTATGTAAAAGTATCAAGATGTCCCTACTCTCTCTCTCTCTCTCTCTCTCTCTCTCTCTCTCTCTCTCTCTCTCTCTCTCTCTCTCTCTCTCTCTCTCTCTCTCTCAATTCAATTCAAGGGGCTTTATTGACATGGGAAACAGATGTTAACATTGCCAAAGCAAGTGAAATGGATAAATAAAAAGTGAACAACAAATATTACACTCACACAAGTTCCAAAAGAATACAGACATTTCAAATGTCATATTATGTTTATATACAGTGTTGTAGTGAAGTGCAAATAGTTAAAGTACAAAAGGGGAAATAAATAAAGATGGGTTGTATTTACAATGGTGTTTGTTCTTCACTGGTTGCCCTTTTTGTGTGGCAACAGGTCACAAATCTTTCTGCTGTGATTGCACACTGTGGTATTTCATCCAATAGATATGGGAGTTTATCAAAATTGGATTTGTTTTAGAATTCTTTGTGGGTTTGTGTAATCTCAGGGAAATATGTGTCTCTAATATGGTCATACATTTGGCAGGAAGTTAGGAAGTGCAGCTCAGTTTCCACCTCATTTTGGGGGCAGTGCACATAGCCTGTCTTCTCTTGAGAGCCAGGTCTGCCTACAGCGACCTTTCTCAATAGCAAGGCTATGCTCACTGAGTCTGTACATAGTCAACGTTTTCCTTAATTTTGGGTCAGTCACAGTGGTCAGGTATTCTGCCACTGTGTACTCTCTGTTTAGGGCCATTCTCGTTTGCTCTGTTTTTTTTGTTAATTCTTTCCAATGTGTCAAGTAATTCTCTTTTTGTTTTCTCATGATTTGGTTGGGTCTAGTTGTGTTGTTGTTGTTGTTGTCCTGGGGCTGTGTGGGGTCTGTTTGTGTTTGTGAACAGAGCCCCAGGACCAGCTTGCTTAGGGGACTCTTCTCCAGGTTCATCTCTCTGTAGGTGATTGCTTTGTTATGAAAGGTTTGAGAATCGCTTCCTTTTAGGTGGTTGTAGAATTTAACGGCTCTTTTCTGGATTTTGATCATTAGCGGGTATTGGCCTAATTCTGCTCTGCATGCATTATTTGGTGTTTTATGTTGTACACTGAAGATATTTTTGCAGAATTCTTCATGCAGAGGGTGTTGGAACACCATTATATTTGTCTTACTGAGATTTACTGTCAGGGCCCAGGTCTGACAGAATCTGTGCAGAAGATCTAGGTGCTGCTGTAGGCCCTCCTTGATTGGGGACAGAAGCACCAGATCATCAGCAAACAGTAGACATTTGACTTCAGATTCTAGTAGGGTGAGGCCGGGTGCTGCAGACTGTTCTAGTGCCCTCGCCAATTCGTTGATATATATGTTGAAGAGGGTGGGGCTTAAGCTGCATCCCTGTCTCACCCCACGGCCCTGTGGAAAGAAATATCTGTGTTTTTTGCCAATTTTAACTGCACACTTGTTGTTTGCGTACATGGATTTTATAATGTCATATGTTTTGCCCTCAACCCCATGTTCCATCAATTTGTATAGTAGACCCTCATGCCAAATTGAGTCAAAAGCTTTTTTGAAGTCAACAAAGCATGAGAAGACCTTGCCTTTGTTTTGGTTTGTTTGTTTGTCAGTTAGGGTGTGCAGGGTGAATACGTGGTCTGTCGTAGGGTAATTTGGTAAAAAGCCAATTTGACATTTGCTCAGTATATTGTTTTCACTGAGGAAATGTACAAGCCTGCTGTTAATGATCACGCAGAGGATTTTCCCAAGGTTCCTGTTGACGCATATCCCACAGTAGTTATTGGGGTCAGATTTGTCTCCACTTTTGTGAATAGGAGTTATCAGTCCTTGGTTCCAAATATTGGGGAAGATGCCAGAGCTGAGGATGATGTAATAGAGTTTAAGAATTTGTGGTCTGTATATTTTATCATTTCACGTAGGATACCATCAACACCACAGGCCTTTTTGGGTTGGAGGGTTTATATTTTGTCCTGTAGTTCATTCAATGTAATTGGAGAATCCAGTGGGTTCTGGTAGTCTTTAATAGATTCTAAGATTTGTAATTGATCATGTATATGCTTTTGCTGTTTGTTCTTTGTTATAGAGCCAAAAAGATTGGAGAAACATCTCCGTTTTGGATAGATAACTCTTCGTGTGGTTGTTTGTTTAGTGTGTTCCAATTGTCCCAGAAGTGGTTAGATTCTATTGATTCTTCAATGACATTGAGCTGATTTCTGATGTGCTGTTCCTTCTTTTTCCATAGTGTATTTCTGTATTGTTTTAGTGATTCACCATAGTGAAGGGGTAGACTCATGTTTTCTGGGTCTCTATGTTTTTGGATGGATAGGTTTCTCAATTTCTTTTAGGTTTTTGCATTCTTCATCAAACCATTTGTCATTGGTGACTTGTCTCCCGAGTGGTGCAGTGGTCTAAGGCACTGCATTTCAGTGTTTGAGGCATCACTACAGACCCCCTGGTTCAATTCCAGGCTGTATCACAACCGGCCGTGATTGGGAGTCCCATAGGGCGGCACACAATTGGTCTGGGTTGGCCGGTGTAGGCCGTCATTGTAAATAAGAATTTGTTCTTAACTGACTTACTTAAATAAAGATAAAATTGTTGTTAATTTTGTTAGGTTATCTGCTTGAAATGTTTGGATTTGATAGGGAAGCTGAAAGGTAAAATATACTGTTCAGGCTTTCTACTGCCAAGTTTACACCTTCACTATTACAGCGAAATTTTCTGTCCAGAAAGCTGTCTAAAAGGGATTGTTGTTGCCTAAAGTTTTTTGGTAGGTTTCTACACTACTTTCCTTCCATTTACAGCATTTCTTAATATTGTGCAGTTCCTTTTGTTTTGATGCCTCATGATTGAGTAATGCTCTGTTCAGTTAGACTGTGATTTTGCTATGATCTGATATGGGTATTAGTGGGCTGACTTTGAACACTCTGAGAGACTCTGGGTTGAGGTCAGTAATAAAGTAATCTACAGTACTACTGCCAAGGGATGAGCTGTAGTAATCTACAGTACTACTGCCAAGGGATGAGCTGTAGGTGTACCTACCATAGGAGTCTCCTCGAAGCCTACCATTGACTATGTACAGACCCAGCATGCGACAGAGCTGCAGGAGTTGTGACACATTTTTGTTGGTTGTTTTGTCATAGCTGTGTCTAGGGGGGCATATTTGGGAGGGAATACTGTCACCTCCAGGTAGGTGTTTGTCCCCCTGTGTGTTGAGAGTGTCAGGTTCTTGTCCAGTTCTGGCATTTAGGTCGCCACATACTAGTACATGTCCCTGGGCCTGGAAATGGTTGATCTCCCCCTCTAGGATGGAGAAGCTGTCATCGTTAAAGTATGGGGATATACAGTTGAAGTCTGAAGTTTACATACACTTAGGTTGGAGTCATTAAAACTCGTTTTTCAACCACTCCACAAATTTCTTGTTAACAAACTATAGTTTTGGCAAGTCGGTTAGGACATCTACTTTGTGCATGACACAAGTCATTTTTCCAACAATTGTTTACAGACAGATTATTTCACTTATAATTCACTGTATTACAATTCCGGTGGGTCAGAAGTTTACATACACTAAGTCGACTGTGCCTTTAAACAGCTTGGAAAATTCCAGAAATTGAATTTAGAAGCTTCTGATAGGCTAATTGACATAATTTGAGTCAATTGAAGGTGCACCTGTGGATGTATTTCAAGGCCTACCTTCAAACTCGGTGCCTCTTTGCTTGACATCATGGGAAAATCAAAAGAAATCAGCCAAGACCTCAGAAAAAGAATTGTAGACCTCCACAAGTCTGGTTAATCTTTGGGAGCAATTTCCAAACGCCTGAAGGTACCACGTTCATCTGTACAAACAATAGTATGCAAGTATAAACACCATGGGACCACGCAGCCGTCATACTGCTCAGGAAGGAGACGCATTCTGTCTCCTAGAGATGAACGTACTTTGGTGCGAAAAGTGCAAATCAATCCCAGAACAACAGCAAAGGACCCTGTGAAGATGCTGGAGGAAACAGGTTCAAAAGTATCTATAGCCACAGTAAAACAAGTCCTATATCAACATAACCTGAAAGGCCGCTCAGCAAGGAAGAAGCCACTGCTCCAAAACCGCCATAAAAAAGCTAGAATACGGTTTGCAACTGCACATGGGGACAAAGATCGTACTTTTTGGAGAAATGTCCTCTGGTCTGATGAAACAAAAATAGAACTGTTTGGCCATAATGACCATCATTATGTTAGGAGGAAAAAGGTGGTGCTTGCAAGCTGAAGAACACCATCCCAACCGTGAAGCATGGGGGTGGCAGCATCATGGGGGTGCTTTGCTGCAGGAGGGAGTGGTGCACTTCACAAAATAGATGGCATCATGAGGAAGGAAAATTATGTGGATATATTGAAGCAACATCTCAAGACATCAGTTAGGAAGTTAAAGCTTGGTCGCAAATGGGTCTTCCAAATGGACAGTGACCCGAAGCATACTTCCAAAGTTGTGGCAAAATGGCTTAAGGACAACAAAGTCAAGGTATTGGAGTGGCCATCACAAAGCCCTGACCTCAATCATATAGAAAATGTGTGGACAGAACTGAAAAAGCGTGTGCGAGCAAGGAGGCCTACAAACCTGACTCAGTTACACCAGCTCTGTCTGGAGGAGTGGGCCAAAATTCACCCAACTTATTGTGGGAAGCTTGTGGAAGGCTACCCGAAACGTGTGACCCAAGTTAAACAATTTAAAGGCAATGCTACCAAATACTAATTGAGTGTTTGTAACTTCTGACCCACTGGGAATGTGATAAAAGAAATAAAAGCTGAAATAAATCATTCTCTCTACTATTATTCTGACATTTCACATTCTTAAAATAAAGTGGTGATCCTAACTGACTTAGGACAGGGAATTTATACTAGGATTAAATGTCAGGAATTGTGAAAAACTGCGTTTAAATGTATTTGGCTAAGGTGTATGTAAACTTCTGACTTCAACTGTAGGTAGCACACTAGGAAATGTTTCTCTGTTGAGATAATTTTGTTATTAATTTCCAGCCAGATGTAAAATGTTCCTGTATTGACAATTTAATAGGGTGGGTTAGGTCTGCTCTATACCAAATTACAGTGACTTGCGAAAGTATTCACCCCCCTTGGCATTTTTCCTATTTTATTGCCTTAAAATAGATTTTTTGGGGGTTTGTATAATTTGATTTACACAACAAGCCTACCACTTTGAAGATGCAAAATATTTGTTATTGTGAAACAAACAAGAAATAAGACAAAAAAAGTCAATACTTTGTAGAGCCACCTTTTGCAGCAATTACGGCAGGTAGCTTAGTGGTTAAGAGCGTTGTGCCAGTAACCGAAAGGTTGCTGGTTCTAATCCCCTAGCCGACTAGGTGGAAAATCTGTCGATGTGCCCTTGAGCAAGGCACTTAACCCTAATTGCTCCTGTAAGTCGCTCTGGATAAGAGCGTCTGCTAAAATGACTAAATGTAAATTACAGCTGCAAGTCTCTTGGAATATGTCTCTATAAGCTTGGCACATCTTGCCACTGGGATTTTTGCCCATTCTTCAAGGCAAAACTGATCCAGCTCCTTCAAGTTGGATGGGTTCCGCTGGTGTAGCACAATCTTTAAGTCATACCACAGATACTCAATTGGATTGAGGTGTGGGCTTTGACTAGACCATTCAAAGACATTTAAATGTTTCCCCTAAACCACTCGAGTGTAGCTTTAGCAGTATGCATTGTCCTGCTGGAAGGTGAACCTCTATCCCAGTCTCAAATCTCTGGAAGACTGAAACAGGTTTCCCTCAAGAATTTCCCTGTATTTAGTGCCGTCCATAATTCCTTCAATTCTGACCAGTTTCCCAGTCCTTGCCAATGAAAAACATCCCCACAGCATGATGCTGCCACCACCATGCTTCACTGTGGGGATGGTGTTCTCGGGGTGATGAGAGGTGTTGGGTTTGTGCCAGTCATAGCATTTTCCTTGATGGCCAAAAAGCTCAATTTTAGTCTCATCTGACCAGAGTACCTTCTTCCATATGTTTGGGGAATCTCCCACATGCCTTTTGGCGAACACTAAACGTGTTCGCTTATTTTTTTCTTTAAGCAATGGCTTTTTTCTGGCCACTCTTCCGTAAATCCCAGCTCTGTGGAGTGTATGGCTTAAAGTGGTCCTATGGACAGATACTCCAATCTTTCCATTTTTTAATAATGGATTTAATGGTGCTCCGTGGGATGTTTAAAGTTTAGGATATTTATTTTATAACCCAACCCTGATCTGTACTTCTCCACAACTTTGTCCCTGACCTGTTTGGAGAACTCCTTGGTCTTCATGGTGCCGCTTGCTTGGTGGTGCCCCTTGCTTAGTGGTGTTGCAGACTCTGGGGCCTTTCAGAACAGGTGTATACAGTGGGGAAAAAAAGTATTTAGTCAGCCACCAATTGTGCAAGTTCTCCCACTTCAAAAGATGAGAGAGGCCTGTAATTTTCTTCATAGGTACACGTCAACTATGACAGACAAAATGAGGAAAAAAAATCCAGAAAATCACATTGTAGGATTTTTTATGAATTTATTTGCAAATTATGGTGGAAAATAAGTATTTGGTCAATAACAAACGTTTCTCAATACTTTGTTATATACCCTTTGTTGGCAATGACACAGGTCAAACGTTTTCTGTAAGTCTTCACAAGGTTTTCACACACTGTTGCTAGTATTTTGGCCCATTCCTCCATGCAGATCTCCTCTAGAGCAATGATGTTTTGGGGCTGTCGCTGGGCAACACAGACTTTCAACTCCCTCCAAAGATTTTCTATGGGGTTGAGACCTGGAGACTTGCTAGGCCACTCCAGGATCTTGAAATGCTTCTTACGAAGCCACTCCTTCGTTGCCCGGGCGGTGTGTTTGGGATCATTGTCATGCTGAACGACCCAGCCACGTTTCATCTTCAATGCCCTTGCTGATGGAAGGAGGTTTTCACTCAAAATCTCACGATACATGGCCCCATTCATTCTTTCCTTTACACGGATCAGTCGTCCTGGTCCCTTTGCAGAAAAACAGCCCCAAAGCATGATGTTTCCACCCCCATGCTTCACAGTAGGTATGGTGTTCTTTAGATGCAACTCAGCATTCTTTGTCCTCCAAACATGACAAGTTGAGTTTTTACCAAAAAGTTATATTTTGGTTTCATCTGACCATATGACATTCTCCCAATCCTCTTCTGGATCATCCAAATGCACTCTAGCAAACTTCAGATGGGCCTGGACATGTACTGGCTTAAGCAGGGGGATACGTCTGCCACTGCAGGATTTGAGTCCCTGGCGGCGTAGTGTGTTACTGATGGTAAGCTTTGTTACTTTGGTCCCAGCTCTCTGCAGGTCATTCACTAGGTCCCCCCGTGTGGTTCTGGAATTTTTGCTCACCGTTCTTGTGATCATTTTGACCCCACGGGGTGAGATCTTGCATGGAGCCCCAGATTGAGGGAGATTATCAGTGGTCTTGTATGTCTTCCATTTCCTAATAATTGCTCCCACAGTTGATTTCTTCAAACCAAGCTGCTTACCTATTGCAGATTCAGTCTTCCCAGCCTGGTGCAGGTCTACAATTTTGTTTCTGGTGTCCTTTGACAGCTCTTTGGTCTTGGCCATAGTGGAGTTTGGAGTGTGACTGTTTGAGGTTGTGGACAGGTGTCTTTTATACTGATAACAAGTTCAAACAGGTGCCATTAATACAGGTAACGAGTGGAGGACAGAGGAGCCTCTTAAAGAAGAAGTTACAGGTCTGTGAGAGCCAGAAATCTTGCTTGTTTGTAGGTGACCAAATACTTATTTTCCACCATAATTTGCAAATAAATTCAATAAAAATCCTACAATGTGATTTTCTGGAAAAAAAATTCTCAATTTGTCTGTCATAGTTGACGTGTACCTATGATGAAAATTACAGGCCTCTCTCATCTTTTTAAGTGGGAGAACTTGCACAATTGGTGACTGACTAAATACTTTTTTCCCCCACTGTATATACTGAGATCATGTGACAGATCATGTGACACTTAGATTGCACACAGGTGGACTTTATTTAACTAATTATGTGACGTCTGAAGGTAATTGGTGGTACCAGATCATATTTAGGGGCTTCATAGCAAAGGGGGTGAATACATATGCATGCACCACTTTTCCGTTATTATTTTTTTAGAATGATTTGAAACAAGTAATTTTTTTCATTTCACTTCACTAATTTGGACTATTTGGTGTAAGTTCATTACATGAAATCCAAATAAAAATCAATTTAAATTACAAGTTGTAATGCAACAAAATAGGAAAAACGACAAGGGGGATGAATACTTTTGCAAGACACTGTAGCTTACCCCCTGAGTCTCTTCCCTGTTTCACACCTGGTAGTTTGTTGGATGGGACTACCAGCTCTCTGTAACCTAGAGGGCAACCAGTGGGTCCATCTCCTCTATACCATGTTTCTTGTAGGATGACAATATTGTCACGCCCTGACTCAGGGGACTCTCATTTGTTGAGTCAGGGTGTGATTTTCTATGTGGTGTATATCTATGTTTATGTTCTAGTATGTGTATTTCTATGTTGGCCGGTATGGTTCCAATCAGAGGCAGCTGTCGCTCGTTGTCTCTGATTGGGGACCATACTTAGGCAGCCTATGGGCACTATTGAGTTGTGGGATCTTGTTCCGTGTGAGGTATGTTGTTTGTGTACCTTGGACTTCACGTTTTGTTTAGTTTGTTGTTTTGTCGTTGTTTATTTGGTTCAAATAAACATGTATGCATATCACGCTGCGCCTTGGTTCGACCAGTCTGTAAATGAATGAGACAGAAGATCCCACCAAACGAGGACCAAGCAGCGTGCCCAGGCGGAGAGAGTAGCCATGTCTCAGGTGGGCAATTGGTGGTCATGGGAGGAGATATTTGCGGGGAAAGGGCCATGGGCGAAGGTAGATGCCCAGGCAGGAGAGGAGCAACGGCAACACAGAGGAAGCCGGTCGAGGAAGAAGCCCGAGAGACAGCCCCAATAAAAATGTTTTTTGGGGGGGGCTAAAAGGGTGGTTGGCGGAGCCTAGTGTTAGAGCAGAGCCAACTCGCCGTACTCACGCGAGGAAGCGTGTGACTGGGCAGGCTCCGTGTTATGCGGAGCTACGTACTGTGTCGCCAGTGTGCCAGCACAGTCCTGTACGTCCTGCCGTGCGAAGATGGGCATCCAGCCAGGACGGGGTGTGCCGGCTCAACGCTCCTGGTCTCCAGTACGCCTCCTCGGTCCCACAAAATCCTGCGCCGGTTCTACGTACTGTACCTCGGACTTCACGTTTCGTTTCGTTTGTTGTTTTGTCGTTGTTT
Source organism: Coregonus lavaretus (assembly GCF_964263955.1). NCBI lineage: Eukaryota > Metazoa > Chordata > Actinopteri > Salmoniformes > Salmonidae > Coregonus > Coregonus lavaretus. Next base: position 27,674,217 of record NC_139988.1, read on the forward strand.
ATTCGGTTCAAATAAACATGTATTTATATCACGATGCGCCTTGGTTCGACCAGTCTGTAAACGAACGTGACAAATATCTGTATTTCCAATGTCTTTGATTAAGTCAGAAGGGGCATAGGTCTGATCTGGGGGGGACTATATAGGGTGTGGCCAGGGTCTGCTTGGGGTGGTCGAAGGTGGTTGGGGTGTGGCTTGTGAAGCTGTGGTCTGGGTGTAGGTCATCTTGGCATGGGTTCTCTCGATGCAGGTCCTATGGGAGGGGGTCTTGCAGGTCTGGGAGGGTGTCCGTTGCTCTGTTGCTCCTGTGGGAGGTGCTGGGGCTGCGGTTGAGGGTGATGTCCTTCAGGGTCCTGGCAAAAATTGGGATTGCTACCTTGTAGAGGTGGACCTGGTCGTAAAGGCTGTTCAAGTCCAGGGTGGAGTGGTGGGCCAGGTAGACATTAGGTTTTGAGGCACAGTCCCGGGAAATGCTTGCGTTCACCCGCTGTATGGTGGCTAGGTGAATGTATTTTCGTGGTAGCCGGGTGGAGATAACCATTTGTGCATTGGGGAAAGGTTGGTGGGTCCTGTGTTGTCTGTCCCATTGTGGTGTTGAGGTTGTGGTCCAGGTCTGAGGTGGGCTGTTCTGCTGGCTTCTCTGGGGGAGTGTCCTGCTCTCTGTCACACCTCAGCTTTCTCAACTCTCTCTCTCTCTCTCTACTGAGGTAAAATACATAAACTCTCAGACTATCAGTCTCCTCCTTTCAGCCATCTTTAAAGTCACAATGGACCTTATTCCCCCCAGAATTATAGCAGCAATTATGTCTACTCAGTTTACCGTTTTCTCCTTAAAATATAAGCTGCCCATGGCCATACATTTTAACTGAGATCATAAATTTGTTTTATTGCAGGTTTATCTCCTCGTAGATCAACCATTTATTTGCCACTTTGACGGCAAAGAAGTTTCTTGGTGCTCGTTTAACAACTTCTTCTGAAACCGTAAAAATAGTGAATATTGTTATTTTTGAAAGCTGTAGAGCTATAGAGACAGCCATGTGATCTGGCTCATATCTGGGAGGTCATTTGTCAAATGATTTGATTCATGTTTTTTCATGTCTTAAAGCTGCAATATGTAACTTTTTGGGAAATTCACATAGAAATGTGTGTTATAGATCTGTCATTCTTATTGAAAGCAAGTCTAAGAAGCGGTATATCTGTTCTATGTGCACAATTTCTATGCCTCCCATTCTTAAGTTTCGTCTTTTACTTTTGATTTTGTACATCAGCTTCAAACAGCGGAAAGTACAATATTTTTGTTTTATGGAAAATATATTTCACAGCGGTTTAGATGGTACAATGATTCTCTACACTACACTACTGTTCAAAAGTTTGGGGTCACTTAGAAATGTCATTGTTTTCCATGAAATCATACATGAAATGAGTTTGAATAGGAAATATAGAAAAATGCATGGGAAATGTAGTCATTGACAAGGTTAGAAATATTGATTATTTTATCCCCTTTTTTCTCCCCAATTTCATGGTGTCCAGTTGGTAGTTACAGTCTTGTCCCATCGCTAAAACTCCCGTACGTACACGGGAGAGGCGAAGGTCGAGAGCCGCTGAAACACAACCCAACCTAGCCGCACTGCTTCTTGACACAGTGCCCGCTCAACCCGGAAGCCAGCCACACCAATGTGCCGGAGGAAACACTGTACACCTGGCGACTGAGTCAGCGTGCACTGCGCCCGGCCCACCACAGGAGTCACTAGTGCGCGATGGGACAAGGACATCCCTGCCGGCCAAACCCTCCCCTACCCTGGACGGCGCTGGGCCAATTGTGCGCTGCCCCATGGGTCTCCCAGTCGCGGCCGGCTGCGACAGAGCCTGGAATCAAACCAGGATCTCTAGTGGCACAGCTAGCACTGTAATGCAGTGCCTTAGACCACTGCGCCACTCGGGAGGCCCTTAGAAATAATGATTTTTAATATAAATAATAATTGTGTCCTTCAAACTTTGCTTTCATCAAAGAATCCTCAATTTGCAGCAATTACAGCCTTGCAGACCTTTGGCATTCTAGTTGTCAATTTGTTGAGGTAATCTGAAGAGATTTCACCCCATGCTTCCTGAAGCACCTCCCACAAGTTGGATTGGCTTGATGTGTACTTCTTACTTACCATGCGGTTAAGCTGCTCCCACAACAGCTCAATAGGTTGAGGTCCGGTGACTGTGCTGGCCACTCCATTATAGACAGAATACCAGCTGACTGCTTCTTCCCTAAATAGTTATTGCATCGTTTGGAGCTGTGCTTTAGGTCATTGTCCTGTTGTAGGAGGAAATTGGCTCCAGTCAAGCGCTGTCCACAGGGTATGGCATGGTGCTGCAAAATGGAGTGATAGCCTTCCTTCTTCAAGATCCCTTTTACCCTGTACAAATCTTCCACTTTACCACCACCAAAGCACCCCCAGACCATCACATTGCCTCCACCATGCTTGACAGATGGCATCAAGCACTCCTCCAGCATCTTTTCATTTGGTCTGTGTCTCACAAATGTTCTTTGTGATCCGAATACCTCAAACTTCGATTTGTCTGTCCATAACACTTTTTTCCATTCTTCCTCTGTCCAGTATCTGTGTAATTTTGCCCATCTTAATCTTTTATTTTTATTGGCCAGTCTGAGATATGGCTTTTTCTTTGCAACTCTGCCTAGAAGGTCAGCATCCCGGAGTCGCCTCTTCATTGTTGACGTTGAGACTGGTGTTTTGCGGGTACTATTTAATGAAGCTGCCAGTTTAGGACCTGTGAGATGTCTGTTTCTCAAACTAGACACTCTAATGTATTTGTCCTCTTACTCAGTTGTGCACCGGGGCCTCCCACTCCTCTTTCTATTCTGGTTAGAGCCAGTTTGCGCTGTTCTGTGAAGGAAGTAGTAGACAGCGTTGTACGAGATCTTCAGTTTCTTGGCAATTTCTCGCATGGAATAGCCTTCATTTCTCAGAACAAGAATAGACTGACGAGTTTCAGAAGAAAGTTATTTGTTTTTGGCCATTTTGATTCTGTAATCGAACCCACAATTGCTGATGCTCCAGATACTCAACTAGTCTCAAGAAGGCCAGTTTTATTGCTTCTTTAATCAGCACAACAGTTTTCAGCTGTGCTAACATAATTGCAAAAGGGTTTTCTAATGATCAATTAGCCTTTTAAAATGATAAACTTGGATTAGCAAACACAACGTGCCATTGGAACACAGGACTGATTGTTGCTGATAATGGGCCTCTGTACGCCTCTGTAGATATTCCATTAAAAATCAGCCGTTTCCAGCTACAATAGCCATTTACAACATTAACAATGTCTACACTGTATTTCTGATCAATTTGATGTTATTTGGACAAAAAAAATGCTTTTCTTTCAAAAACAAGGAATTTTCTAAGTGACCCCAAACTTTTGAACGGTAGTGTATATTTGCTTGTTTTGTCACATAAACTGAAATTAAGCGAGCTATTAGAATTTTAGCAACCAGGAAATTGCGGAGCAATTTCTGCATAGTGCACCTTTTAATGACAAATAACTTAAACAGTATGTTACTACATCAAAGATGGTTTTGTTATTGTGGAGAAAGGAGGAGAGAAGTAGGAGAGGGGAGGGGAGGAGAGAGATAGAGAGATGAGGGGAGAGAAGTAGGAGAGGGGAGGGGAGGGGAGGAGAGAGAGTGAGATGAGGGGAGAGAAGTAGGAGAGGGGAGGAGAGAGATAGTGAGATGAGGGGAGAGAGGTAGGAGAGGGGAGGAGAGAGAGATGAGAGAAGAGAAGTAGGAGAGGGGAGGGGAGGAGAGGGGAGGTGAGGGGAGGTGAGGAGAGAGATAGTGAGATGAGGGGAGAGAAGTAGGAGAGGGGAGGGGAGGAGAGATGAGGTGGAGAGAAGTAGGATAGGGGAGTTGAGGAGAGAGATAGAGAGGGTGAGGAGAGGGGAGGTGAGGAGAGAGATAGTGAGATGAGGGGAGAGAAGTAGGAGAGGGGAGGGGAGGGGAGGAGAGGAGAGAGATAGTGAGATGAGGGGAGAGAAGTAGGAGATGGGAGGAGATACATGGACTGTGGAGAAAATAGAGGAGGCAAGGAGAGAGATGGGAGAGCAGAGAAGAGATATGGAGAAGAGGAGATACCAACACAGAGAGGAGAGAAGAGAGGAGAGACATCAGGCAGACAAAGAATAGCGGGAGGAGGGAGGGAAAGGAGAGAGGGAGGCGAGTAGATGAGTAAAGTTATCTGTGTGTGTTGTATGATTGACAGTAGAAGCTGGGTGAAGGCTTTAAATAATCTGTGATCTGAGAGCAGTGTGTCCCTATAGCATTGTAATTACAGCAGAGCACTGTAATTAGCGAAATGATATATACAGTACATGCTCCCTGTGCGCGCTGATAATAATCACATGCACACTCTACCTCTGAGCTTTACTCAAGGTCTTCAGAGGTGGTGAAAACACAACACTGCGGCAAATATCTCATTGTTATTCTTTCCTCTGTGTCATTGTATGCCTTTGTTCTTATGTTCACTGACTGCTGTACGGTTCAGCCCCTCTGTCTGTGTGTGTGTGTCTGTGTATTGTGTTTGTGTGTGTCTGTGTGTGTGTGTGTCTCTATCTGTATGTGTATGTGCAAGTATTTCGCTACACCCGGTATAACATCTTCTAATCACATGTATGTGACCAAGAAAATTTGATTTGATTTGAGTGTGCGTTTCTACTCTGAGGTGTATGGGAATCATCAAACAGTGACAAGTCACTCGTTGTTTGTATTTGCAGGTGTGCAGGTGCCACCAGGAACAATTGTGGTAAGAATGGGTTGCTGAACCTGCGTAAGGTTGTGAACTAAACAGTTTGGTACTGTATGTAGTTACGATTTGCTCAACCATCTAAAACAAATTGTTAATGCACTTCAACGCAAAAAAACATGAGCAACAAACATGGCACCCTGTCACATCCTTTTATACAAACAATAATAACATGATGATTTATACGGTGTGAGTGTGTGTGTGTGTGTGTGCCGTGTGTGTGTGCCGTGTGTGCCATACTTACAGTTGAAGTCGGAAGTTTACATACACCTTAGCCAAATACATTTAAACTGAGTTTTTCCACAATTCCTGACATTTAATCCTAGTAAAAAGTCCCAGTTAGGATCACCACTTTATTTTAAGAATGTGATATGTCAGAATAATAGTAGAGAGAATGATTTATTTCAGCTTTTATTTCTTTCATCACATTCCCAGTGGGTCAGAAATTTACATACACTCAATTAGTATTCGGTAGCATTGCCTTTAAATTGTTTAACTTGGGTCAAACGTTTCGGGTAGCCTTCCACAAGCTTCCCACAATAAGTTGGGTGAATTTTGGCCCATTCCTCCTGACAGAGCTGGTGTAACTGAGTCAGGTTTTTAGGCCTCCTTGCTCGCACACGCTTTTTCAGTTCTGCCCACAAATCTTCTATAGGATTGAGGTTAGGGCTTTGTGATAGCCACTCCAATACCTTGACTTTATTGTCCTTAAGCCTTTTTTCCACAACTTTGGAAGTATAATTGGGGTCATTGTCCATTTGGAGGAACCATTTGCGACCAAGCTTTAACTTCCTGACTGATGTCTTGAGATGTTGCTTCAATATTTCCACATAATTTTCCTTCCTCATGATGCCATCTATTTTGTGAAGTGCACCAGTCCCTCCTTCAGCAAAGCACCCCCACAGCATGATGCTGCCACCCCCGTGCATCACGGTTGGGATGGTGTTCTTCGGCTTGCAAGCTACCCCCTTTTTCCTCCTAACATAACGATGATCATTATGGCCAAACAGTTATATTTTTGTTTCATCAGACCAGATGAGATTTCTCCAAAAAGTACGATCTTCGTCCCCATGTGCAGTTACAAACGGTAGTCTGGCTTTTTTATGGCGGTTTTGGAACAGCGGCTTCTTCCTTGCTGAGCGGCCTTTCTGGAATGTCGATATAGGACTCGTTTTACTGTGGATATCGATACTTTTGTACCTGTTTCCTCCAGCATCTTCACAAGGTCCTTTGCTGTTGTTCTGGGATTGATTTGCACATTTCGCACCAAAGTACGTTCATCTCTAGGAGACAGAACGCGTCTCCTTCCTGAGCGGTATGACGGCTGCGTGGTCCCATGGTGTTTATACTTGCGTACTATTGTTTGTACAGATGAACGTGGTACCTTCAGGCATTTGGAAATTGCTCCCAAGGATGAACCAGACTTGTGTAGGTCTACACATTTATTTCTGAGGTCTTGGCTGATTTCTTTTGATATTCCCATGATGTCAAGCAAAGAGGCACTGAGTTTGAAGGTAGGCCTTGAAATACATTCACAGGTACACCACCAATTGACTCAAATTATGTTAATTAGCCTATCAGAAGCTTCTAAAGCCATGACATCATTTTCTGGAATTTTCCAAGCTGTTTAAAGGCACAGTCAACTTCGTGTATGTAAACTTCTGACCCACTGGAATTGTGATACAGTGAATTATAAGTGAAATAATCTGTCTGTAAACAATTGTTGGAAAAATTACTTGTGTCATGCACAAAGTAGATGTCCTAACCCACTTGCCAAAACTATAGTTTGTTAACAAGAAATTTGTGGAGTGGTTGACAAACTAGTTTTAATGACTCCAACCTAAGTGTATGTAAACTTCCGACTTCAACTGTATGTATGTTACATGTTAATGACTGTGTGTGTGTATGTGTGGTAAAGTCAGAGTAATACCGGCATGCAATGATTAGATGAGTAAACTGGATCTAATTCCTGTGTAATGTGTGGCAGTGAGCCGTAGCTAACAGGGAACACCATATCTTAAAAATGAATCTAGAACACGGACCTCCTAACCAGGCCAAACTACTGTATACCACAGACAGCTGAAATCATGGTCAATGAACAGACAGATATGAAAACACATGCAGACAAACACAGACACGGATATATGAACGCACACAGGCATGCACAGGTACGCACTCAAGCACACACGCACTCACTCAGGCACGCAATGCAATGCATGCAAATCAGTGGAAACTGCTGAGGGGTGGACGGCTCATAATAATGGCTGGAACGGAGCGAATAGAATGGCATCAAACCATATGTTTGATGTATTTAATACCATTCCACTTATTCCGCTCCAGCCATTACCATGTGCCCGTCCTCCCCAATGAAGGTGCCACCAACCTCCTGTGATGCACATGTAAAGGACATCACACATTGTTTGTTTGCTTAGAGATAGCGCTGAGCAATTAATAATTTGCATTTTTTATTTTTTTTACTAATTGGCCGATGTCGGTTCAATTATTTGAATTCCATTTCTTTCTGGATTTTTTACGTGAGCTCAATGCATACATTGCATTGCGCGGCAGTTTCTCTAGAGATAAATCAGATCATGCCCAAACTGTGCAATGTAGTAGGGAGTTGTAGTTTCCAACAGGCCAATGCTCTACATAGTTTAGCGCAGAAAACGTAATAATTAACTACAACGACCATAATCCATTGTGCGGCTACTTGTCCGGACTGTGTTTCTTTTACGCCTGCTACTTAAGATACAGAAGAATGTGCAATCAAGAGGGGATACATTCAGCGGTCTTAAAAGTCTTATTTACTTTGAAGAATGACTAAAATAGTGATTTTGTCAGACAGCATAAGCACCAGTATGAAAAAAATAAAAAATATGTATGCACCCACTAACTGTAAGTTGCTCTGGATAAGAGTGTCTGCTAAATGACTAAAATGTCTACACAGCAAAAATTGGAGTGTTGAAATTTCAGGGTTAAACATTTCCGAGTTGATTTTCACTCCCAGAGTGTAATTTTCACACATTCTGATTTAAATGGTGTTCAGTGTTGGAGTTATTTGACAGAGTTGATCCGGTCAGTGTTAACCCAACTCTGCAGAGATGTAATTAAGCTCCGCCCATGCATTTCACTTCTTCGGTTGGAGACAGAGGAGACAAGTCGGCGCCATTTTCTCCCTCCCATGCATATGTATAAAATCTTGTTTGAGGCTGGAGCTAACGTCTTTTCCCCCCCCTTCACTTTGAACATCAAAGGGGCCGCAAAAAACATGTCCCAACATGCAGACGGTGTTTCACGTGTTTAGTTGTCTGTGTGACCAGCGTACCACTGTATTTGGTGACCCATCAGATTCTATGACCTGCAGTGTTGGAACAAGTACTCAGATCATTTACTTAAGTAAAAGTATATAAGTATTACCAGTTAATTGTACTGAAATTACCAAGTTAAAGCTAAAGTACAAAATTAGCAGGGCTGTGACTGGTATATTAAACATTTATTAAACATTTAAGTGCATCATTAAATACTGATGAGTCAATGCATAAGCAGCATTTTAATATCTCAGTCACAGCGCAATTTTCTGAAAATTAGTACATTTTCCAACAGTGCAGGTCACAGAATCTGATGGGTCACCAAAAATGGTGTAACACTGTCGACTTAGCTTTAATCTTTCCCGTTCTTTCTTTAAATGTTTATTTAATTTGTCAAACTTCCTTGCATGTCTCAGTCAAAATGCTGGTCCAGGTGAAGTACAGCCAACAGCAGAAATATGTGAAGCTGGATGAGGATGAATGACTTTATGCAATTCCATGAAAACGGTTAGCATGGCTTAGGAAAAAGGTTTTAAACCACACCCATGTTCTTTTAAAAGCTCATTGTGCAAGCTCCTTAATGTTGTCGATTCTGATTTCTTAAAATGCCTTTATCAGACTCTTTTATACGGTAAATGGGGTTAAATTGCTAATCATTTTCAGTTCTGTAATGTGTGCTTCATAGAGTGTAAAGTATTAATATACACCAAAACAGTCAATAAAAAATGCCAATCATCAATTTTTAAATTTGGACTTAAGAGGGAATGGGTTATGTGAGGGAAAATGCTCTAGGTCTATTTAAGGATTATACAGTGGTGGATGTATGTATTTAACATGAACAGTTATTGGCTGTGAGGCAAGAAACAGTGCTGACTTCAAAGGCACATTCAGTTTGACCTTACTATCTTTTCCAGCCATCGAGAGATTTTGCCTGCCACCTGATGCAAAAGTTATATACAAGGATGCAACAGGGACAGAAGTTGATGCAGAAATATTCAGTGACCTCGTTGGACAAGGCAATGTGGTGCTGACAGTATTCTCAGATCAGGGTGAGATATCAAGGCAGGTATAATAAAGCACTTTACACCTTACATAATATAATTATTTGCATTTTTTCTATTCCTTTAGAATTCTCTGATTTCTCCTTGTCTTCTGCTTCTGAGACGTCTGACTCAAGCTTCAGCTCAAGTGCATCAACTATAATCCTAGATGATGTCCCTAGCAAGAGACAAAGAATTGAGGATACACGTGATGCTGTGTCTGCTGAACAGGTTTCTTAATCTTTCACATTTTTTCACTCTGAGTCTCTAGAAAAGCTATTTATCACCATGTTTTGTATTCTAATGTTTTTGTTTTTTATTACATTTTTCAAATGTAAATGTTTTTTATTAGTTGATTGAAGCTGTGCTAAGAGGCATGTCTGGGGGTGAAGAAGTAATACAGGAGTACCAAACAACAGAAACCCTAACAGATGCTGCAAGAAGGAAAATGGTTATGGGATTGACAATCATGGGTATGTTTGTTTCACATTGTTTTTATTTGTGCCAAATAACTGCATGGCCATTGCATAAATTTACTAATTTAATATCTCCTCTCAGGCACCGCCCCACTAAAGCAATCCGAGAAGATTATGCACGTGGGATAGTGATGTTGTTCCCTTCCCTCAAGGATCCATACTCCAAGAAGGGCTATGTAATAGGCATTATTATTGTTAACTCTTTCATGTCATGTTGTGACACAAAACTGTGTGGACGACATTGATATTTGAATTCCGTGAGATTTCTCATGAGCCTGGTATGACAACGCATTTATTTTCTTTTTTTCATTTCAGGAACACTTCTATGATGCTGCAAGCAGCACATGATACATTTCTTGGCATCTGAAAACAGTCCAGAGGAAGATTCGTTGAGGATCTGCACTGCCACCAAATAGCCCAATTGACTTTTCTCCAGGGGGCCCAAATTTCCAAAGGACTGTTAATGTTGAAAGGCAGCTTGATGGGGATGCTTGCCAAGAGGCCATTTTCCAGAAGATGAGAGAGACCTTTCAGCACCGTCAGAAGCTCGTTAATGACCCAGGCAGAAGTGTTGATATCCTCTCCAGCTTCCCAAGATTCCTGGATACAAAAGGATTGGTAAATTTGGGATGAGATGTTTAGAATGGCTTGAAATTTGAAAGTATTTCCTGAAGTAGTAGTAGTAGTTTAATATCTTCTTTCTTAAAGGTGGACCAAGACTTCACTCTCCTATTTGATGACGACACATCCTCCAGGCTTCTTCAGAAATGGGATTTGTTCTTCAAGCCAAATGTCATAAAAGAGGCTAAGCGGCTCACCTCAACACCAGAGTTGCATCGCTTGGTGTAGTCAGCAGAAAGTCCCCCAGGAAGTGATCTTGATGAGGCAACAAGTGAGTTGTTTTTATTTATTTTATTTTAATAAATTTGCTATAATTGCAGTTAAACTATAACTGCAATAATATTTCATTTGTTTATTCTGTGTATCTCTGAACGTTGATCTGATTTTGGGGATAAATGTGACTAATAGATGGATGAGGGTTTAAAACGTTCTCATAATGCCTCCCTGTTCTCATTCAAACTTGAAAAGTACACTGCTCAAATAAATAAAGGGAACACTAAAATAACACATCCTAGATCTGAATGAATGAAACAATCTTATTAAATACTTTTTTCTTTACATAGTTGAATGTGCTGACAACAAAATCACACAAAAATTATCAATGGAAATCAAATGTATCAACCCATGGAGGTCTGGATTTGGAGTCACCCTCAAAATTAAAGTGGAAAACCACACTACAGGCTGATCCAACTTTGATGTAATGTCCTTAACACAAGTCAAAATGAGGCTCAGTAGTGTGTGTGGCCTCCACGTGCCTGTATGACCTCCCTACAACACCTGGGCATGCTCCTGATGAGATGGCGGATGGTCTCCTGAGGGATCTCCTCCCAGACCTGGACTAAAGCATCCGCCAACTCCTGGACAGTCTGTGGTGCAACGTGGCGTTGGTGGATGGAGCGAGACATGATGTCCCAGATGTGCTCAATTGGATTCAGGTCTGGGGAACGGGCGGGCCAGTCCATAGCATCATTGCCTTCCTCTTGCAGGAACTGCTGACACACTCCAGCCACATGAGGTCTAGCATTGTCTTGCATTAGGAGGAACCCAGGGCCAACCGCACCAGCATATGGTCTCATAAGGGGTCTGAGGATCTCATCTCGGTACCTAATGGCAGTCAGGCTACCTCTGGCGAGCACATGGAGGGCTGTGCGGCCCCCAAAGAAATGCCACCCCACACCATGACTGACCCACCGCCAAACCGGTCATGCTGGAGGATGTTGCAGGCAGCAGAACGTTCTCCACAGTGTCTCCAGACTCTGTCACGTCTGTCACATGTGCTCAGTGTGAACCTGCTTTCATATGTGAAGAGCACAGGGCGCCAGTGGAAAATTTGCCAATCTTGGTGTTCTCTGGCAAATGCCAAACGTCCTGCACGGTGTTGGGCTGTAAGCACAACCCCCACCTGTGGACGTCGGGCCCTCATACCACCCTCATGGAGTCTGTTTCTGACCGTTTGAGCAGACACATGCACATTTGTGGCCTGTACACATGCACATTTGTGGCCTGTATTGTATTCACTTCTATAATGTAGTTTTCTCTGTGGCTGCACATTATTCTTGTGTCTAATTTTCTGTTTTCTGATCTCAACCCTAGTCATGCTGCAGTTTGGAGGAGCATCTCTGCAACCAGCAGGGTCGGCAGCCGTACGTCCTCGCTGTTGGGTGTCAGAAGAGCAAGATTGAGAGCTTCTACATCACAATGGATAAGCGTCTCATCCCATGCAAGGCAAACCGCTCCCTCGGGGCATGTGATGAACTTTTCAAAGCACATTTTGTGTTTAATTTGTCTTACGATGTGGCACTTGTGAATTTTTACACATTCCTGCAGACAACAGTGTATAACATTGATGTGGGGAAAATGAAGGAGTCACCCAGAGTTAAAGACTTGAGAGCGAGACTGCTTAACCAGCCAGTAGCACTCTCACCCTGTGAGTTAGAAGCTATAACAATGTTGACCTGTTTCATGTGTCAGAAATAATATCCCAGCAGTCAACAGTTGATTTCACATTTAAGAGTTGAACATGGTTACTATCCTGGACCCAAGTTCAAATTGTTTTGTTCCCAGCAAGGCTGTAGGCATCAGTTCCTAACATATAAAGGTTTTCGGAAGCACCTTAGTGTTCATAGTAATGTTCAGCAAATTGCTCAAACTTCAACTGTTGCATGTTCATCTAGTGAGCCAGTTGCAACTTCTTCTCAGGCACATGCTTTGGAGGACACATTTAATCCACAAAATCAATGTAGCTCTTCCAGTGTTTATTCTGAGAGCAATGATTCAGGACTTACTAAAGATCCAACTAAAGAAATGTGTGCATCCATCGTGGCCAAATTACAGGGGAGTGGGATTTCCAACAGTTTGGTATCCTCAATTGTAGGAGATTTGGAAGAACTAACAAGTGAGATTCGCTCACAAGCAAAGCATACAGCTATTTCTGCTTTACCTATAACTGACCCCAACATATCTGTGATAAATGAATCTTTTGAAGATTATCAAAACCCGTTCACAAATCTAAATACAGAATGGAAACGAAATGAATACTTCCACCAAAAATGGGGAGTTGTCGAGCCAGTAGAAATAACACTGGGAGTGAGATATGACAACAGGCGAAATCAGAAATCCGGTACTTATGATCAAGTACCTGTGAAGGATACTTTTATATATGTGCCGATTTTAGAAACATTGAAGTTCATGTGCAGAAATCCAGACACTTGTGTTTTGCTAAAGAAAGAGTGTAGATCAGAGCCTGACACTTATACTGACTTTTTTGATGGAAGTTATTTTAAAACCCACTCTTTGTTTACAGATAATAGACATGCATTACAAATCCAACTATACTATGATGATTTTGAAACAGCCAATCCCCTTTGCTCCAAACGTGGAATTCACAAAATTGTCTCTCTTTATTTTGTTGTAAGAATCTTACCCCCAAAATGTTATTCGGTTTTGATGTACATTCATTTGGTAACACTTTTTCACACACAAGATCTGCACAAGTATGGTTTTGATGTTATACTAGAACCCTTGATAAATGATTTGAAAAAAATAGAAAGCCAAGGGCTAAGTCTTCCATTTTCAGATGAGCAGGTATATGGTACAATCTGTCAGATCACTGGAGATAATCTAGGGATGCACAAAATTATTGGTTTTAATGAGTCATTCAGTAGGCGTCATTTCTGTCGCCTTTGTTTGATTGAGAAGAATGATTGTCAAACGGTATACAGTGAGGATGATCCTAAGGTGATCCTTCGTGGAAAAGATATGTTTGAAATGCATTGCCAGTCTCTCCAGGAAAACCCACAATTGAAGTCACTTTATGGTTTGAAAAAAAGATCTACACTTAACTCATTGAAGTATTTCCATGTTTGTAATAACTATTCATTTGATATCATGCATGATCTTCTTGAGGGTGTGGTTCAGTATGAGATCAATTTGCTTTTTGGATATCTCACACAACACTTTATGTCAGAACAGGACTTGCTTTCCAGGATTTATGGTTTTGATTATGGATTTTTAGAACTAAAAAATCGTCCTACAAAGATTATTTTGGAGAGTGTTGGCAATGGCATCGGTTTGAATTCTATTCAGACATTGTGTCTTGTGAAAAACATCCCACTGTTGTTTGGTGACATTATTCCTGCAGGAAACAAAAACTGGAATTTGTTACTGTTGTTACTTCAAATAATGAACATAGTTTTTTCACCTTCTCTCACTCTAGGTATGACAATATATTTAAAGCATTTGATTGTTGACCACCATAAACTATTTAAGCACTTGTATCCACATAGAAACTTGATACCTAAGCATCATTTTATGATCCATTACCCATCTTCTATAAGGAAAATTGGCCCCTTATTATATACGTGGTGTATGAGGTTTGAGGCCAAACACAAGCTGTTTAAAGATTGTTTTAAAAATGTCAAAAACATAACCAAATCGCTTGCTAAAAAGCATTAGATGGCCATTGCTTATCACTGGGAAACCACCCTAAAAAAAAATGAGTATGGGCCAATTAAATATTTTCTCTTCAGAGATGAGAATGTCGTCAACAATGAAATGCTTGAAACGATCTTGTCAAAATATGTTTTCTCAACTAGTTGGGTTAAAGTTGATGGTGTAGAGTATAAAGCTGGACTAGTTATTTGCAGTGCAATGGAAGAAGACATGCCAGTCTTTTGTCAAATAAGTGATGTACAGTGGGGGAAAAAAGTATTTAGTCAGCCACCAATTGTGCAAGTTCTCCCACTTAAAAAGAGGAGAGAGGCCAGTAATTTTCATCATAGGTACACGTCAACTATGACAGACAAATTGAGCATTTTTTTTCTCCAGAAAATCACATTGTAGGATTTTTAATGAATTTATTTGCAAATTATGGTGGAAAATAAGTATTTGGTCACCTACAAACAAGCAAGATTTCTGGCTCTCACAGACCTGTAACTTCTTCTTTAAGAGGCTCCTCTGTCCTCCACTCGTTACCTGTATTAATGGCACCTGTTTGAACTTGTTATCAGTATAAAAGACACCTGTCCACAACCTCAAACAGTCACACTCCAAACTCCACTATGGCCAAGACCAAAGAGCTGTCAAAGGACACAAGAAACAAAATTGTAGACCTGCACCAGGCTGGGAAGACTGAATCTACAATAGGTAAGCAGCTTGGTTTGAAGAAATCAACTGTGGGAGCAATTATTAGGAAATGGAAGACATACAAGACCACTGATAATGTCCCTCGATCTGGGGCTCCACGCAAGATCTCACCCCGTGGGGTCAAAATGATCACAAGAAAGGTGAGCAAAAATCCCAGAACCACACGGGGGGACCTAGTGAATGACCTGCAGAGAGCTGGGACCAAAGTAACAAAGCCTACCATCAGTAACACACTACGCCGCCAGGGACTCAAATCCTGCAGTGCCAGACGTGTCCCCCTGCTTAAGCCAGTACATGTCCAGGCCCGTCTGAAGTTTGCTAGAGTGCATTTGGATGATCGAGAAGAGGATTGGGAGAATGTCATATGGTCAGATGAAACCAAAATATAACTTTTTGGTAAAAACTCAACTCGTCATGTTTGGAGGACAAAGAATGTTGAGTTGCATCCAAAGAACACCATACCTACTGTGAAGCATGGGGGTGGAAACATCATGCTTTGGGACTGTTTTTCTGCAAAGGGACCAGGACGACTGATCTGTGTAAAGGAAAGAATGAATGGGGCCATGTATCGTGAGATTTTGAGTGAAAACCTCCTCCCATCAGCAAGGGCATTGAAGATGAAACGTGGCTGGGTCTTTCAGCATGACAATGATCCCAAACACACTGCCCGGGCAACGAAGGAGTGGCTTCGTAAGAAGCATTGCAAGGTCCTGGAGTGGCCTAGCCAGTCTCCAGATCTCAACCCCATAGAAAATCTTTGGAGGGAGTTGAAAGTCCGTGTTGCCCAGCGACAGCCCCAAAACATCACTGCTCTAGAGGAGATCTGCATGGAGGAATGGGCCAAAATACCAGCAACAGTGTGTGAAAACCTTGTGAAGACTTACAGAAAACGTTTGACCTGTGTCATTGCCAACAAAGGGTATATAACAAAGTATTGAGAAACTTTTGTTATTGACCAAATACTTATTTTCCACCATAATTTGCAAATAAATTCATAAAAAATCCTACAATGTGATTTTCTTGATTTGTTTTTCTCATTTTGTCTGTCATAGTTGACGTGTACCTATGATAAAAATTACAGGCCTCTCTCATCTTTTTAAGTGGGAGAACTTGCACAATTGGTGGCTGACGAAATACTTTTTTCCCCCACTGTACTTTTGGTTGAAGATCACTTTTTTTTTTGGACAAAAAAGCTATTTACAGAGAATTTTGATGACCATCATCATGCATTCAGAGTATTACGAAGTGCGGAAAGATGTCTACTAAAAATGTCTGAGCTTAAATTTCATAAACCGTTTGTTATTCAAAGCTCATACAATGTTTCAGATGAAAGTATGTACATTATACCTTCATTCACAATGTTTTAATTCAACTGACTGCAAGGGAGAAAAGGCACAAATAAATGTTTTTGACAATGATTGTTTATTGTGATTAATTCTTATTAATATAAGTATATATTACATTAATTAATAAATAATATTCAATAAATTAACAATTAATTTCAACATTTTTTCAGTGTAGATAATTGACACTTTAGGGAGTGAAATTAACACTACACAAATAGTTGTAAAAAATTAACTTGGAGCAGTGTTAGTTGTCTAATCCCTTAGTGTTACTTTAACTCTGTTTTGCGAGTTAAAAAAAGGAACTCTGGCTGTGTGTTAAATGTTTAACTATTTTGAAAGTGTTAATTTAACTGGAGAGTGTGGACCTATATAAACCCTCAAAAAGTGTTGAAATCAACTCTGTGGGAGTTAATTCAACACTGGACTTTTTGCTGTGTAAAATGTAATGACGTCCTCCTAGTAGCTATCTAGCTAACGTTAGGCTCTGTGTTTTTAGATTGCTACATAAATAGATACGATAGCATATTAGCCACGTCATGACTGACTTGTGATCATTGCCCTTGCTAGTTTGATTATATTGACATTCCCAGCCTTAGTTACACGGAGGCAGCAAACAATGTACCAGGCCAGCTGTGATTTACAACCTGATAGCAATATTGTTTGGACAATGCATTCAACTATTCTGCCAACAATGCCTTAGTATACGTCATTGAATGTTGAGTCAAATAGAACCTCTTTTTAAAACCTCTTATGAAGTTGGTTTTGTAGCATAAACTGGGAATTTGATATTTTTGACTGATATTATGATTGTCTGTTTGTTTCATATCTGCAAAGTAGTTAAAACGCTGTCAGTTCCACTTTAAGGATCATATCACCTACACCTTACCCGACACCCTAGACCCACTACAATTTGTATACCGCCCCAACAGATCCATAGATGATGCAATCGCCATCGCACTGCACTCTGCCCTATCCCATCTGGACAAGAGGAATACCTACAGCTGTTGTAAGAATGCTGTTCATTGACTACATCTTTTTTTTGTTTTTGACACCACACTTCACAAAGAATGTCCTGCAGGCTCTAGTTTTATCTTATCTTGATTATTGTCCAGTCATATGTTCAAGTGCTGCAAAGAAAGACCTAGTTAAGCTGCAGCTGGCCCAGAACAGAGCGGCACGTCTTGCTCTTCATTGTAATCAGAGGGCTAATATTTATACTATGCATGCAAGTCTCTCTTGGCTAAGAGTTGAGGAAAGACTGACTGTGTCACTTCTTGTTCTTACAAGAAACATGAATGTATTGAAAATTCCAAATTGTTTGCAAAGTCAACTTATACACAGCACTGACACTCACAGTTACCCCACCAGACTTGCCAGAAGGGGTCTTTTCACAGTACCCAGGTCCAGAAAAAATTCAATGAAATGTACAGTATTATACAGAGCCATGAGTGCATGGAACTCCCTTCCATCTTATACTGTATAGCGCAAGTGAACAGCAAATCTGGTTTCATAAAACAAATAAAGCAACACCTCACTGCACAACGCCTCTCCCCTATGTGACCTACTTGTTGTGTGTATGTACTGACATGTATGTGTAACTGATAGATGCACACACACACACACACACACACACACACACACACACACACACACACACACACACACACACACACACACACACACACATTCACACACTACATGTGAATGTTTTTAAATGTATGTAAATTGTAAAGTCTTTTGTCTGTAATATATTTTTTGTTATGTGTCGGACCCCAGTAAGACTAGCTGTCCGGCTAATGGGGATCCTAATCAATCAAATCAAAGCCCAGCCTTCAACACCTTAGTGCCCTCCAAGCTCACCAGTAAGCTCGGGGCCCTGGGTCTGAACCCCACCCTGTGCAACTGGGTCCTGGACATCTTGACGGGCCGACCCCAGGTGGTGAAGGTAGGCAACAACTCCTCCACTACGCTGATCCTCAACACGGGGGCCCCACAAGGGTGCGTAGTCATCCCCCTCCTGTACTCCCTGTTCACCCATGACTGCGTGGCCACGCACGTCTCCAACTTAATCATCAAGTTTGCAGACGACACAGCAGTGGTAGGCCTGATTACCAACAACAACTAGACAGTCAGCAAAATGAAGGAGCTGATTGTGGACTTCAGGAGACAGCTGAGAGAGCATGCCCCCATCCACATCGACGGGGTGCAGTGGAGAGGGTGAAAAACGTAAAGTTCCTCGGTGTGCACATCACTGACAACCTGAAATTGTCCATCCAATTGTCCATCCATGAAACAGCGCCCTTAAGACCCTCATGAACATCTACAGATGCACCATTGAGAGCATCCTTTTGGGCTGTATCACCTCCTGGTACGACAAGGCTCTCCAGAGGGTGGTGCGGTCTGCCTGCCCTCCAGGACATCTACAGCACCCGGTGTCACATGAAGGCCAAGAAGATCATCAAGGGCCTCAGCCACCCGAGCCACGGCCTGTTCACCCCACTACCATCTAGAAGGCGGAGACAGTACATAATCATATTATTATCTGATAAATTAAGTTTTGTTGGCTGACTACAGGACTACAGCAATTTCTCAGATACAAAATGTATGTTGTCATGCTGCAGTCAAAGTGTGCCCAATCTAGGTATGTGGCAGGCAATATCGATTAGAACCTTCCCATTGGGCAAAAACAGGTTGAATCAACATTGTTTCAATGTAATTTGTCAATGTATTGTAATGTGGAATCTACATGGAAAATATATTGGATTTGAAAAAAGTTATCAACTGTTGTTTTGAGGGTGAAATTTCAACTACAGGATTATGTCACCGTTGTAACCAATTTTCAACATAGACAAACCTTGCATAAAATATTTTGAATTTGTACCTTTGAAACAATGTCAGATATTCAATGTTATATCCACTGTCAGAAAATAGAAGGATAGAAGGATTACTTTATCCTATCCCAGGTATTCCTTAAAGAGGTGGGGTTTCAAATGTCTCCGGAAGGTGGTGAGTGACTCCGCTGTCCTGGCGTCGTGAGGGAGCTTGTTCCACCATTGGGGTGCCAGAGCAGCGAACAGTTTTGACTGGGCTGAGCGGGAACTATGCTTCCGCAGAGGAAGGGGAGCCAGCAGGCCAGAGGTGGATGAACGCAATGCCCTCGTTTGGGTGTAGGGACTGATCAGAGCCTGAAGGTACGGAGGTGCCGTTCCCCTCACTGCTCCATAGGCAAGGACCATGGTCTTGTAACGGATGCGAGCTTCAACTGGAAGCCAGTGGAGTGTGCGGAGGAGGGGGGTGACGTGAGAGAACTTGGGAAGGTTGAACACCAGACGGGCTGCGGCATTCTGGATGAGTTGTAGGGGTTTAATGGCACAGGCAGGGAGCCCAGCCAACAGCGAGTTGCAGTAATCCAGACGGGAGATGACAAGTGCCTGGATTAGGACCTGTGCCGCTTCCTGTGTAAGGCAGGGTCGTACTCTCCGAATGTTGTAGAGCATGAACCTGCAGGATCGGGTCACCGCCTTGATGTTAGCGGAGAACGACAGGGTGTTGTCCAGGGTCACGCCAAGGCTCTTCGCACTCTGGGAGGAGGACACAACGGAGTTGTCAACCGTGATGGCGAGATCATGGAACAGGCAGTCCTTCCCCGGGAGGAAGAGCAGCTCCGTCTTGCCAGGGTTCAGCTTGAGGTGGTGATCCGTCATCCATACTGATATGTCGGCCAGACATGCAGAGATGCGTTTCGCCACCTGGTTATCAGAAGGGGGAAAGGAGAAGATTAGTTGTGTATCGTCAGCGTAGCAATGATAGGAGAGGCCATGTGAGGATATGACAGAGCCAAGTGACTTGGTGTATAGGGAGAAAAGGAGAGGGCCTAGAACTGAGCCCTGGGGGACACCAGTGGTGAGAGCACGTGGTGCGGAGACAGCTTCTCGCCACGCCACTTGGTAGGAGCGACCGGTCAGGTAGGACGCAATCCAGGAGTGAGCCGCGCCGGAGATGCCCAGCTCGGAGAGGGTGGAGAGGAGGATCTGATGGTTCACAGTATCAAAGGCAGCAGACAGGTCTAGAAGGACAAGAGCAGAGGATTATTATTATTAATTTGTAGACAAACTGGAATTAAAGCCAGACTAAGTCAGTGGCACAAAAGATAAATCTTCTTCAAATGTTGATATTTAGGTGTATTAATATAAGAGTATTTATTCAACCTTAAAATGAGTAACACATCCATGGCCACATTTTCAGGTTAGCCTACTGTAATTATAAATACCTTCTTATGTAACCATGGAAAGAGTGCATGTTCAAGATAGCATGCAAAAGTTGCACGTCTATGGAAATCTTCACAATTGCTATAATAATCTGCATAGAATCTCGAACAGCATTGATCACTTGCACTATGTACTTTTAATGTAATCTCAACTGCAATCCAGGTCATTTGGTTGTGCTATTAGATGAAGCACAGTGATAAAACACTAAGTTGTTGAATAAGTAAACAAAATATTTGACATTGTATTCTCATTTGAACTTTGTTGTGCCTTTAGATGGTTGAAAGCATAGTGATAACACATTGTTAATTCAACAAACTTCTGGCTGTCTTTTTGAGTGGGTGAATTAAGGTTGAAATATCATTGATCAACGTCTCAACCAAATATTACCCACATTTCCACGTTGAAATTATGTGGTGTGCCCAGTGGGTTGATATAAGGGTATTTAGCTTTCCCTAAATTAGAACGTGCCAGAGAGGCCAACAAAGAGTTCAGGCTTTGCAGCACCATAATCATTCCTTCCAAAGACATCTGGATGCTGCTCAATTCAAGCTTGTATGTCACTCAGACATCCCATTCCACGCTTCCATTTTGGCCACAGTAGCAGAGGTTTAAATTCTTAAGGTTAGGAAGAACATCTGCTGTGATGCTGAACCTTTCCAATGAATTACAGGATACATCCAGCCCTATGGACATGTTTGATATTTACCTTGATTCAAAAGAGGTACATTTTTTTCTACTAATTTACAATTCCTGTACGTTTAGATGATGTATTTTGTTGCTGGCTAAGTTCACTACCAGTAAACTTGATAGAGATTGAAAGGATAATAACTCAATAGTTATGATTCGGTTGTTATCCAGGTGTAGCACTGAGAGATTGGCCCTGAAACATGTGGTCTGAGATGCTAGTGAGTTCGTTATAGTGGTCCTCTGTAGCTCAGCTGGTAGAGCACGGCGCTTGTAACGCCAAGGTAGTGGGTTCGATCCCCGGGACCACCCATACACAAAAATGTATGCACGCATGACTGTAAGTCGCTTTGGATAAAAGCGTCTGCTAAATGGCATATTATTTATAGCCCAGGTCTAGTTCCTGGAACTTCCTACAGAGCCAGAAGGTGTAGAAAAGCTCTGTCTTCAACACACTGTAAAAAAGCCAACTTAACCAATTGCTTAATCAGTGTTATGTGAGTTGAGTGGACTTCAAAAGGACAAACAAATGTGTTAAAGTTGGTTTGTGCAACAAACACTGCTCGAAGTGAAGTGAATTTGAACAAGCTTGTTGAGTAAAATCATAAATTCATGTTTGCTCAAAACCACGCCCATCATTGTCATATTTCCCAGCATGCTCTATTGCAGGTTGATTTTCAGAATTGTTTGTTTCAATACCTTTGTTTTGGCATGTACACTGAACAAAAATATAAACGCAACATGTAAAGTGTTGGTCCCATGCTTCATGAGCTGAAATAAAAGATCACAGAAATGTTTCATATGCACAAAAAGCTATTTCTCAAAAATGTTGTGCACAAATTTGTTTACATCCCTGTTCGTGAGCATTTCTCCTTTGCCAAGATAATCCATCCACCTGACTGGTGTGGCATATCAAGAAGCTTTGAAGGGAGCGTGCAATTGGCATGCTGACTGCAGGAATGTTTACCAGAGCTGTTGCCAGAGAATTGAATGTTAATTTCTCGTATGTTCAACTGGCCTCACAACTGCAGACTACGTGTATGGCATCGTGTGGGTTAGCGGTTAGCTGATGTCAACGTTGTGAACAGAGTCCCACATGGTGGCGGTGGGGTTATGGTATGGGCAGGCATAAGCTACGAACACATTTGTATTTTTTAGATGGCAATTTGAATGCACAGAGATACCGTGACTGTCACAATCGTTTAAAGATTTGTGGAACCAAGGCGCAGCGTGATAAGTGTACATTTTATTAAAGTACTGAACACACGACAAAACAACAAACAAACGAAACGTGAAGTCTTAAGGTTACACCAAACAAACCTATACAGAACAAGATCCCACAACTAACAGGTGCCAACAAGCTGCCTAAGTATGGTCCCCAATCAGAGACAACGAGCTACAGCTGCCTCTGATTGGGAACCACCCTGGCCAACATAGATCTAAACGATCTAGAACTAAACATAGAAAAACACAACATAACACGGAATATACACACCCTGACTCAACAAATAAACGTCCCCTGAGTCAGGGCGTGACACATAAACATAACAGGGTAGGGGCCGGGTGGGCATTCCGCCTCGGAGGCGGATCCGGCTCCGGGCGTGACCACCACTTTCTCTCCACCTCTCTGTTGCGCCCCTGGTCTGGTCTGGCACCGCTGACTGGAGCTGGACCCGACGACGGTGGATGGAACTGTACAGGCTCCGGACTGGAGCCGCTGACCGGAGCTGGACTGGGCACCGGTGGAGCGGACTTCTCTGGCTCCGGAGTGGAGCGGCTGACTGGAGTTGGACCGGACCCCGGTGGAGCAGATTGCTCTGGCTCCGGAGTGGAGCAGCAGACCGGTGCCGGACCAGGCACCGGTGGAACAGGCACGGGCCGTGCCGGACTGGACACACGCACCACTGTCTTGGTGCGGGGAGCAGGAACGGGCCGGACCGGGCTGACGACGCGCACCACTGGCTTGGTGCGGGGAGCAGGAACGGGCCGGACCGGGCTGACGACGCGCACCACTGGCTTGGTGCGGGGAGCAGGAACGGGCCGGACCGGGCTGACGACGCGCACCACTGGCTTGGTGCGGGGAGCAGGAACGGGCCATACCGGACTGGCGACGCGCACCACTGGCTTGGTGCGAGGGGCAGGAACAGGCCGGACCGGGCTGGCGACGCGCACCACTGGCTTGGCGCGAGGGACAGGAACAGGCCGGACCGGGCTGGCGACGCGCACCACTGGCTTGGTGCGAGGGACAGGAACAGGCCGGACCGGGCTGGCGACGCGCACCACTGGCTTGGCGCGAGGGACAGGAACAGGCCGGACCGGGCTGGCGACGTGCACCACTGGCTTTGTGCGAGGGACAGCAACAGGCCGGGCTGGACTGGGAACACGCACCACTGGCTTGGTGCGGGGAGCAGGAACGGGCCGGGCTGGGAACACGTACCACTGACTTGGTGCGGGGAGCAGGAATGGGCCGGGCCGGACTGTGGAGGCGGACTGGAGGTCTGGAGCGGAGAGCTGACACAACCCGTCCTGGCTGAATGCCTACTTCCACACAATATGTGTGAGGCATTAGCACAGGACGTACGGGGCTGTGCACTCGTACTGGCGATACAGCACGTAGCACCGGCGCAGGATATACAGGACCGAGGAGGCGTACTGGAGACCACGAGCGTTGAGCCGGCACACCCTGTCCTGGCTGAATACCCATCTTCACATGACACGTGCGTGGTGCTAGCACAGGATGTACAGGACTGTGCCGGAACACTCGCGGCACAGTACGTGGCTCCGCATAACACGGAGCCTGCCCAGTCACACGCTTCCTAGCATGAGTACGGGGAGTTGGCTCTGCTCTAACACTAGGCTCCGCCAACCACCCTTTTAGCCCCCCCAATTTTTTTTTATTGGGGGTGTCTCTCGGGCTTCCTCCTCGGCCGGCACCCTCTGCGTTACGCTGCTCCTCTCTATAGCACGCCTCCACAGTCTCCTCCCAAGGACGGCGATCGATTCCGGCCTGAATCTCCTCCCAAGTCCAGGATCCCTTCCCGTCCAGGATCTCCTCCCAGGTCCAGGCTGTCTGTTCCTGGACACGCTGCTTGGTCCTCATTTGGTGGGATCTTCTGTCACGATCGTTTAAAGATTCGTGGAACCAAGGCGCAGCGTGATAAGCGAACATTTTATTAAAGTACTGAACACACGACAAAACAACAATTAAACGTCCCCTGAGTCAGGGCGTGACAGTGACAAGATCCTGAGGCCCATTGTCGTGCCATTCATCTGCCACCATCACCTCATATTTCAGCATGATAATGCATGGCCCCATGTCGCAAGGATCTGTACACAATTCCTGGAAGCTGAAAATGTCCCAGTTCTTCAATGGCCTGCATACTCACCAGACATCTCACCCATTGAGCATGTATGGGTGCCATTTGGGGTGCAGAATATTTGTGAGAAAGGAGTGAGTAAATTATTCCAAACAGCGTAGGGTCAGTGTATTTCACACTAGAGGGAAACAGGCTCAGATGGAAGGTAGATCATGGAAGAAGTGTAGAGAATTACTCAGCTAAAGCACATTATAGCTTCATGCCTGCTTCATAAGCCAAACTCTCTCTGTGTGTGTGTGTGTGTGAGTGTGTGTGTGTGTGTGTGTGTTGGACAGACAGGATGCATGCACCACACACAGAACCCTGCTAACACCATTACCATCCGCACCTTTGAAGTTAGCCACAGCAGACAATACAGAGGAACCCTGGAGCCTCCCAAGTGTGTGCACGTGTGTGACCTTGCATGAGACTCCAAGACTTGAGTTAGCTCCCTGAGCTAATGCCTAGGCTTTAGCTCAATGACCTAACATGGTCTTGTGGCATGCAGGAGACTTGGGTCCCAACCCAGTCGATCACACCCTCTTCCGTTCTCACTGTGTATTCACCTGAAGAAGTGACCATTTGAGAACACTGGCTTAGCCATTTCGTCACCATGGGTAAGGTATATGTGGTCCGGAGTTGGGAGGGCTAACCACTACACCAGACACCGGCACAGTTTATGTGAAAATATTTCCATAATCTCATATGTTTTATAGGGAACGGGGGGGACGTGTCACATTTTGCAATCATGTGATGTCCCAGGTTTGCTCTCCACCTCTTTCTTAGTTCCTGAATCACTCAGACCTATTTTCCCACTACTGACCTCCTCCTCCAAATAGGGCTAGTTGCAGTTTCTCAATGTACTCAAATATTACTGCAATGTAATCATACTGATGACTGAAAGTTAGCTGGGAAAATCCTCTAACTACAATCGATATTTCTTCAGAACAAGCTTGACAGGGGAGAAAACTTATGAGGTCATTTTTTTCTGTAATTTGCAATATGAAAAGTCCAATTACAGTTTTTTCCAACTGCTTACACACGTTTTCAAAACAATGTCTCCTTTTTTCAAAACTCTACACACAATTCCCAAAACTGCACACACAAAATGCATCACATCTCCTCACATCTCCTTCAAAATGTAACACTGCATTCAAAATGCCATAAACACATTTGCATCAAATGGCAAACACTTCTTTCATAATAGTAAATTTTTGGATATACCATGTAAACACTGTTGTTCTAAATCTAAAGCTCTTTGGTCTTTCATAGGCTTATATCTACATTTCAATACAATGTATGGTCGACAGGCTTACAGCGTTGATGTTGTTAAATATGATGTCATTATTCAAGATATGCTCTCTTATCTCTCGAATCCTAATTGCATTGTTGGCCAAAACCATATTTATATTTGCAGTCTCTTGTACATCTGTAAACAAGCGTCCTCATCCTCCATGATGTCTTTGCCTTTCCACTCTGTACAGAATTCAAACACAGTATGTGTTCAGCATAGGAACTGTAAACAATGTACAAAAAAATGTAGTACAGCATGATAACCAACCTCATTCATTCAAATCAGTGCAGTAAATGGATGGCTTAGAGTTACAAATGTTTATGCAATACTATGCAGTCATACGTATTTTCCAGTACATTACTGTAATGCTAAAATAGTCATTAGATAGTTGCATACCTGTTCTCATTTCTGAAGGTTCAAATTATGGACACCACTGTAAATCGACTCAAGTTGGGCTGGACTCTCAGTCCAGCCTCTCTCATGGTCAAACCGTGGTTGATCACATGATCAACAAGTGTTGCCCTAATCTTATCAGAGATGGCTCTCCTTCCTTCTCTTCTTTGCCCTCGTCCTCTTCTTCCTCTTCCTCTTCCTCTTCCTCTTCCTCTTCCTCCTACTCCTCCTCCTCCTCTTCCTCTTCCAACTCTTCGTCTTTGAATTTGTCCTCGTTGTTGTCCCCTGCCTCTCCCTCCTACTCCTCTTGCTCTCTGTCCATTGTTGGCATCCATTGTTCAAAACAGGTAATCTGACCTTTAACCTATTTATAGGCCTATACTACAGTAAAGCAGTGATTGGTTAGTGATCAGTTAAGCAATTAGTGTTTGCACATGTGAGGAGTGTGTGTGTGACCTGGTGAATAAGTGTAGCATTTTGATTGGTTGTGTTTGGAAAAGGAAAGCAAGTCACTTCCTGTTCGATTTTTGCGTTTTAGGTAGAGAATTGTGTGTAGTGTTTTGAAAAAAGTGTTTTATGCAATTGACAACTGAGTCAAAGGCTGAGAAATAGCTTATGGTTTTGGAGATTTGGGGTGTAGTTTTGCACTTTGAGTGAGAGGATTCAAAAACCGATAAACTGACATGCAAAGTTATACCTGACCACGTGTTTTACAGTTTTTTCCAACTGCTTACACACAAAATATTTTCATGTCACACGATTTTTGAAACCTCTCACTCAAAGTGCAAAACTACACACCAAATCTCCAAAACCATAAGCTATTTCTCAGCCTTTGACTCAGTTGTCAATTGCATAAAACACTTTTTTCAAAACACTACACACAATTCTCTACCTAAAACACAAAAATCTAACAGGAAGTGACTTGCTTTCCTTTTCCAAACACAACCAATCAAAATGCTACACTTATTCACCAGGTCACACACACACTCCTCACATGTGCAAACACTAATTGCTTAACTGATCACTAACCAATCACTGCTTACTATAGTATAGGCCTGTAAATAGGTCAAAAGGTCAGATTACCTGTTTTGAACAATGGATGCCAACAATGGACAGAGAGCAAGAGGAGTAGGAGGCAGAGGCAGGGGACAACAACGAGGACAAATTCAAAGACGAAGAGTTGGAAGAGGAGGAGGAGGAGTAGGAGGAAGAGGAAGAAGAGGATGAGGGCAAAGAAGAGAAGGAAGGAGAGCCATCTCTGATGAGAGTAGGGCAACACTTGTTGCTCATGTGGTCCTCTGTAGCTCAATCGGTAGAGCATGGCGCTTGTAACGCCAGGGTAGTGGGTTCGATCCCCGGGACCACCCATACGTAAAAATGTATGCACACATGACTGGAAGTCGCTTTGGATAAAAGCATCTGCTAAATGTCATATTATTATTATATGTGATCAACCACGGTTTGACCATGAGAGAGGCTGGACTGAGAGTCCAGCCCAACTTGAGTCAATTTACAGTGGCGTCCATAATTCGAACCTTCAGAAATGAGAACAGGTATGCAACTATCTAATGACTATTTACAGTTTTTTTGGATTGCTTACACACTAAAATTAAAAGTAGTACACTATTAGCAAAACCTTACACTCAAGAAGCAAAACATCAGCCCATATTTGCACAACTATAAGCACATTGTCAACCTTACACTTGTTGCAAAACTCTACACACAGTGATTTGCAAAACACTAAACACACTTAACATACATTACACACAAAAATCTATCATGAAGTCACGTCCTTGCAATACCAAAGCACTGACTGTCAAATTACCACACCGTCCAACCAATTGGTTCAATACAGTCATCAGGTGTGCAAACACTCGTTTGCTTAATTGTAGACACACCAATCAGGTGTATAAGCACTATAAAAAGCAGCAGGTGAGTTCATCGGTCTTCAAGCACAATGGAAAGAGTCAGAGAAAGAGTAAGACGAGGAGGAGGAGGAGGAGGAGGAGGAGGAGGAGGAGGAGGAGGACGACGACGAGGAGGACGACGAGGAGGAGAACGAGGAGGAGGACGAGGAGAACGAGGAGAACGAGGAGAACGAGGAGAACGAGGAGGACGAGGAGGACGAGGAGAACGAGGAGGAGGACGAGGAGAACGAGGAGGACGAGGAGAACGAGGAGGACGAGGAGGAGAACGAGGAGGAGGAGGAGGAGGAGGAAGGGGAGGAAGAGGAAGAGGAAGAGGAAGACAAGAAGGTGCTCAAAGAGGACCGAATCTGACAAATGAGATCCGCGCAACACTGGTTGACCACATTGTCAACCACGGCCTGACGCTGAGGGAGGCTGGACTGCGAGTACAGCCAAATCTAAGCCGATATACAGTGGCAAGTGTGATGAGAACATTTCGACTGGAAAATAGGTATTGTAAAAATATCATCATATCAAAAACATCTGCACGGTTTCAGTAACTGCTTACAGTACTATATTATATGCACTATCAGCACTTCTGTTACCTTTTCCTGTGAAATTACTGTACTATTGTATACTGTTTTTTTTTCTACATAGGATTGAGGGTCAGGGACGACAAGGGGGAAGGCCTCCTATGTTCACAGAACAGCAAGAGCGGGAGATAGTAAACATGGTTTTGGCCAACAATGCTATAACACTCAAGCAGCTCCAAGCTAACATTGTCAATAACCACGCCATTTTCAACGATATCCATCAGGTCTCAACATCAACACTGGCACGCATCCTAAAAAAAAAAACATATTCAAATGAAGCAAATTTATCGAGTGCCTTTCGAGCGCAATTCCGAAAGGGTGAAACGACTGCGGCATGATTATGCAGAGGTATGTATTCACTTTAGCAGTGTGATCTTGCATACTGTCTCATAATATTTTACTGTACTGTAATATGTATACTAGATCTACACTGAACTACACAATTTTGCCTGACACTGTTTTTCAGAGAGTTTTACAAATGGATGGAGAGGAGATCCAGCATGAGTTCATTTACGTAGATGAGGCTGGGTTCAACCTGACGAGAACACGAAGGAGGGGAAGAAACATCATTGGCCACAGGGCTATAGTCAATGTCCCAGGGCAACGTGGGGGTAATATAACACTCTGTGCAGCCATTACACAGAATGGGGTCCTCCACCGCCATGCCCATATGGGCCCTTACAACACAGCACTCATACTTACATTCTTGGACCAATTGCACAACATAACAGCAGCAAATCAAATCGATCATATGCAATACATTGTTGTCTGGGACAATGTGTCTTTCCACCGCTCTGCTCTGGTTCAGAACTGGTTTCAGCAACATCCACATTTCACCGTCCTATATCTTCCACCATACTCTCCATTCCTCAACCCTATAGAAGAGTTTTTCTCGGCATGGCGGTGGAAGGTATATGATCTCCGTCTCCAGGCTGAGGTACCCCTCATCCAAGCCATGGAGGAGGCCTGTGACCAGATGGAGGTAGCAGCAATGCAAGGATGGATTCGTCATTCAAGACGTTTCTTTCCAAGGTGTCTTGCTAATGACAACATTGCCTGCGATGTTGATGAAATTCTCTGGCCAGATCCAGCTAGGCGAAGAGACAATGTCTAGTTATTTTTAAAAAATATTTTTGAACTTACAATACGTAAAGTGACGTTTGGTTACAGTATTATGAATCTCCATGTCAACATTTTGGGCGTGTTGAGAAATAAATGAGTTTCTTCAGTCTGCAACATTGGTCTTGTGTAGTGTTTGGTGAATTTACATTATATTTGTACTTTGTTGAGAGTAGCCTACTCTAATCATAGGGAAGTAGAAGTGCTAAAAGTGTTTTAGGTTTATCACAGCAGAGTGTAACTCGTGCAAACAGAGTATAGTAATGTGAAACGTGTGTGTTTCATATGGTAACAAAGTGTGGTTTTTAAAAATAAGTGTATAGTTTTTACAAGAGTGTTTAATTTTGCAAAGGATCTGTAGTGTTTTGCTAATTGGGTGTGTGGTTGTGCTAATTGTGTGTAGTGTTTTGAAAACACGGGCCCTGTTTTGAAAATCGTGCTTAAGCAATCAAAAAAAACTGTAAGCATTACAGTAATGTACTGTAAAATACGTATGACTGCATAGTATTGCATAAACATTTGTAACTCTAAGCCATCCATTTACTGCACTGCATTGAATTAATGAGGTTGGTTATCATGCTGTACTAAAAATTTTTGTACATTGTTTACAGTTCCTATGCTGAACACATACTGTGTTTGAATTCTGTACAGAGTGGAAAGGCAAAGACATCATGGAGGATGAGGACGCTTGTTTACAGATGTTCAAGAGACTGCAATTAAACCGTTTTTTACGATTGCTTACACACTAAAATTAAACTTTTCCCACAATTAGCAAAACCTTACACTCAAGGAGCAAAACACAAGGCTAGATTTGCACAACTGTAAGCACATTGTCAGCTTCACACTATTTGCAAAACATTACACACAGTGATTTGCAAAACACTAAACACACTTGTATACATCAGACACAGAAGTATATCATGATGTCACTTCCTTGCAATTCCAAAGCACTGACTGTCAAATTACCACACCTATGAGCCAATCTGTTAAACACAGCCATCAGGTGCACAAACACATGATTGCTTAATTGTAGACACACCAATCAGGTTTAAGCACTATAAAAATGCAGCAGGTAGGTTCACCTGCCTTCAACCAAAATGGAAGGAGTCAGAAGAAGAGTGAGGGTGAGAGGAGGAGTACACAGAGGAGGAGAATGAGGTAGAGGAAGAGGCAGAGGCCGAGCCAGAGGTCGAGGAAGACCTGAAGCAGGAGGAGAACGTGCACAAAGAAGAAGAGGACCAAACTTATCAAATTACATTCGTGCAACACTAGTGGACCATGTTGTGAACCACTGATTGACGCTGAGGGAGGCTGGACTGAGAGTTCCAAATCTCAGCAGATATACAGTGTCATCTGTCATAAGGACTTTTCGACAGGAAAACAGGTAAAAGAAGATCTGTCTACAGTTACAGTAATCAGCCGCTTATTGTATGCACCATATCAGCACTTGTGATACCCCTTCCTGTGACATTGTACAGTAAGTTACATGTATTATTCTCTACATAGGATTGAGGGTCGGGAACGACATGGAGGAAGGGGGCCCATATTCACGCAAGAACGAGAGAGAGAGATAATAAACATGGTTTTGGCCAATAATGCTATCAGGCTCAGAGAACTACAAGCCAACATTATCGGTGACCATGCCATTTTCAATAATGTCCATCAGGTCTCTCAGTCAACACTGGCACGCATCCTGAAAAGACATCAGGTTCAAATGAAACAACTTTATCGAGTGCCTTTTGAGCGGAATTCAGAGAGGGTCAAACGGCTGCGGCATGAGTATGTGGAGGTTTGTATTGTTCACTTTAGCACTGTGATGTTGCGTACTGCACACATTACTTTTTTACATTGACTGTATACTAGACCTATCCTGAACTACACAATCTTGTCTTTCACTGTATTTCAGAGAGTTTTGCAGATGGATGCTGAGGAAATCCTGCATGAATTCATATATATTGATGAGGCAGGGTTCAACCTCACAAAAGCAAGAAGGAGAGGCAGAAATATTATTGGCCACAGGGCTATAATCAATGTCCCAGGGCAACGTGGGGGTAACATCACCCTTTGCGCTGCCATTTCACAGCATGGGGTTCTCCTCCGTCATGCCAAAATGGGCACTTACAACACACCTCACATTCTCGCATTTTTGGACCGATTGCACCACATCGTCACAGCAGGTAATGAAATGCACCAGATGCAATACACTGTCATCTGGGACAATGTGTCATTCCACCGCTCTGCTTTGGTCCAGAACTGGTTTCAACACCATCCACAGTTGACAGTACTATACCTTCCACCATACTCTCCGTTTCTAAACCCTATCGAATAGTTTTTCTCTGCATGGCGGTGGAAGGTTTACGATCTCCAGCCCCAGGCTCAGGTACCCCTCATTCAGGCCATGGAGGACGCCTGTGACCAAGTCGACGCCACAGCTGTGCAAGGATGGATTCGACATTCAAGACGGTTCTTCCCGCATTGTCTTGCTAATGAGGATATTGCTTGTGATGTTGATGAAATTCTCTGGCCAGATCCAGCTAGGTGAAGAGATAATGTATAGTATGTTTACTGTAGTATTTTCTGTACAATATTGTCTGTTTTTTTCCAGATTATTTTTTATGTTTGTTGTTATTTACTGTAATTGTAACCTGTACTGGATACAGTATTTTACGTTTGTCTGTTGTTTGCTGAGCTAACAGTGTTATGCACACTACTGTAGTAGCATGAAAACTGGGACATGTTTTGTTGTGATTCTCCATGTTGACTGATTTGGGTATATGGAGAGAAATAAATGATATTTTCCTCAGTCTGCAGCATTGGTCTTGTGTAGTGTTTGTATAGTTGCACTTTCTCTGTGTACTTCATTTACAGTACTCTAATCACTGAGAATTAGACTTGCTAAAAGTGTTTTAGGTTAGCAACAGCAGTGTGTAACTGGTTCAAAAAGATTGAAGTCACATGAAATGTGTGTGTTTTGTATGGTAACAAAATATTGTTTTTATGAAGTCGTGTATAGTTTTGACAAAAGTGTTCCATTTTGCAAATGATCTGAAGTGTTGTGCTACTTTGGTGTAGGGTTGTGCTAATTGTGTGTAGTGTTTTGACAAACTGGGCCCTGTTTTCAAAATTGTGCTTAAACAATTGAAAGAAACTGTAAATATGGTTTTGGCCAACAATGCAATTAGGATTCGAGAGATAAGAGAGCATATCTTGAATAATGACACCATATTTAACAACATCAATGCTGTAAGCCTGTCGACCATACAACGCATCCTCCAACGGCACCAAGTGACGATGAAACAACTTTACAAGGTGCCATTTGAGAGAATCTCTGACAGAGTCAAGAATCTGCGACATGACTTTGTAGAGGTATGTATGCAACACTACTTCCAGTATAGACATACCATATTTACTCATCTGTATATCCTTTTGTCTGTTACAGAGAGTATTGGAGATGAATGCCCATGTAATTCGCCATGAATTTATTTATGTTGATGAGGTTGGCTTCAACCTCACCAAAACCGGGCGCCGCGGAAGAAATGTAATAGGACAGAGGGCAATTACCAATGTCCCTGGACAGCATGGGTGTAATATAACTATGTGTGCTGCCATCACTCAAAATGGGGTCCTCCATCAGAACACCGGCCATATGCTCACTTTTCTGGATGCAATTTACACAATGCTTGACCCTGATCCAGATCAGGAGCCTGCTAGATTTGTGGTTATATGGGACATTGTTAGTTTTCACCGGGCTGTTCTGGTCCAAAACTGGTTTGCCACCCATCCATAATTTGTAGTTTTGTACCTACCCCCATATTCACCTTTTCTATTTCCCATAGAGGAATTATTCTCAGCCTGGCGCTGGAAAGTGTATGATCGCCAACCCTATGCCCGCATGCCGGTTCTCCAGGCAATGGAGGACGCATGTGGGGACATAGAGGTTGCCTCTGTCCAAGGTTGGATACGCCATGCTAGGAGATGCTTCCCTCGATGTTTGGCAAGAGAAAACGTATCTTGTGATGTGGACGAAGTATTGTGGCCAGACCCAGCCCGGAGAAGAGATGAAGCGTAGCTTAGCACTGGTGACTTTTGTAGTATACTGGAGAATACTATACTGCACACTGTACTATCCTTGATTATGTGTAGTACTTACTTTAGAATTTTGTAGTATACTGTAGAATACTATACTACACACTGTGCAATCCCTCAATCTTGCTGTAGTATTCACTGTACTGTAGTGTTTTTGCGGACATGACTGAAGTAGTGGTCCTCTGTAGCTCAGCTGGTAGAGCACGGCGCTTGTAACGCCAAGGTAGTGGGTTCGATCCCCGGGACCACCCATACCCAAAAATGTATGCACACATGACTGTAAGTCGCTTTGGATAAAAGCGTCTGCTAAATGGCATATTATTATTATGTATACTATAGTATTCATTCTAGTGTTTTAGCGGACAGGACCTCAGTATTCTGCAGTATTTACTGTATTGTTTTTCCAGACATGACTGTATTGTATAGTGTAGTAACACCTGTCGACTAGGGTTAGCTAAAATGGCACAACTACCAGAATACCCCAGTTACTGTTTAATGAGGGAAACACCTCAACCAGAACATAAGACAGGTTCGTGACAGGCCACCTATTGAGTTGGGTCAACAGTTATGAGCAATGCAACAGACCAGACAACACCTTAGCAAAAATATACAGTTTATTACAGTTGTAACATCTAAACGTTAGACAGGTTCTAGGCCTATTAAAGGGAAACAGTACAGAGACAGATATAAAGAACAATCAAAGTTTATTGAAGCTCAGAAGATTAGGTTTGCATGTTTCACACAGATAAATATCACACATTAACAAGAGTACAACAAAATTACTTCTTAGATCTGTCACTTCCACAAGAGAGCTTTCTGAAATACAACAGTCATCTTGTGACCAAGTCCACAAGATGACCAAAAACAGTGACAAACAATACGGTACTTCTGATTGTAGAAAAGAAAGCACAGTTAACCCCTGCATTTACTTAAACAATAGATATTTTAGAAATACAAATTACTTTACTTAAAGACAGTCACCTTATTGGAGGGCGCTGCCAATAAACCTCAAACCAGCAAAGCCTCTCAAAGCTGTCACATAAACAGGCCAAGGGTGTGATGACAGAGGTTACGTCAATCCCTAGAGTCGACACAACAAGGAACTGCACACTATATATTTGAGGCTCTCTGAAGAGTTATATGATCTCCATAGGTCCTATGTTATGCCATACTTTGTAGGTATGTACTCCATGTCCCTCCCACAAACCTCGACAGTGGCATCCCATCTATTGTGTATGGGTGGCATGTTAAATCTGCAAAAATGTATCTTCTAAGTGATGTCACAGACCTGAATATTCCAACAGTGGCCTGCTGGTCAGCCATGGCAGCAAACTTGCAACTGCCGTCTGGCACTGGTTCAAGACGAATCCTCAGCTCTGAAGATTCAAATGACCCCAGTTTTTCCTCGTCTGTAGGGAATGAAGTAGTTGGTTCATGGAGCTTGTTTTAAAATAGAAGACTTAGGTCAAAGTTGTTCTTGCTTTCTTGTGAACTGGTAACATCTGACACCGAGAACCATTTTTGTGTCACCGTGGGGCTATTCGGCATCTGGAATTGTTGTGTTACAGCCTAAATTCAAAATGGATTACATTTATATTTCTTCTCACCCATCTACACACAATACCCCATAATGACAAAGTGAAAACATGTTTTTAGACATTTTTGCTAATTTATTGAAAATGAAATACAGAAATATCTAATTTACATAAATATTCACACCCCTGAGTCAATACTTTGTAGAAGCACATTTGGCAGCGATTACAGCTGTGAGTTTTTCTGGGTAATTCTCTAAGAGCGTTCCACACCTGGATTGTGCAACATTTGCCCATTATTATTTTCAAGATTCTTCAAGCTCTGTCAATTTGGTTGTTGATCATTGCTGGACAACTTTTTCAGGTATTGCAAAAGATTTTCAAGTAGATTTAAGTCAAAACTGTAACTCGGCCACTCAGGAAGATTCACTGTCTTCTTGGTAAGCAATTTGGCCTTATGTTTTAGGTTATTGTCCAAGTTTTCCTCTTGGATTTAGCCATTTATTTCTTATCCTGAAAACCTTACCAGTCCTTAACGATTACAAGCATACCCATAACATGATTCAGCCACCAC
Organism: Coregonus lavaretus; assembly: GCF_964263955.1. Classification (NCBI taxonomy): domain Eukaryota; kingdom Metazoa; phylum Chordata; class Actinopteri; order Salmoniformes; family Salmonidae; genus Coregonus; species Coregonus lavaretus. Next base: position 27,710,260 of record NC_139988.1, read on the forward strand.
TATGCTTGAAAATATGGAGAGTGGTATTCTGTGTTGTATTGGATTTTCCCCAAACATAACACTTTGTATTCAGGAAAAAAAGTTAATTGCTTTGCCTCATTTTTTGCAGTATTAATTTAGTGCCTTGTTGCAAACAGGATGCATGTTTTGGAATATTTGTATTCTGTACAAGCTTCCTTCTTTTCACTCTGTCAATTAGGTTAGTATTGTGGAGTAATTACAATGTTGTTGATCCATCTTCAGTTTTCCATGCAACTTATTATGTGACTTGTTAAGCACATTTTTACTCCTGAACTTATTTAGGCTTTCCATAACAAAGGTGTTGAATACTTGTTGACTCAAGACATTTCAGCTTTTCATTTTTAACTAAACATCAGTAAAGATTTCAACAAACATTCCACTTTAACATTATGGGGCAGGGGTCTCCAACAGGTCGATCGCGAGCTACCAGTAGCTCGCAGCCCACCTATGAGTAGCTCGCCAAACAATTCTGAAAGTACATGCAATTTTCACATGTTCCACCACAAACTGTCATAAACAAATCGCACAAGTATCAGACACGGCAAGTTCCCAGCTACTATCTAACCAACGCAACCTGACATTATCCCACCCCTGGTTAGCCACTATTGGCTTAAAAAGCTAAACCTAACACAATATCTGCCAATTAATTTCCAGCAATATTGCCCCTTTCTGTCTGTGTGGTCGGGATGTTTGTCTATAATTCCGTGTGTAGCCAGTAGTGATGGGTCGTTTCGTTTAGTTAGATTTGGCTCCTATCACGTTTCAGGAGAAGACCCAGATGCCGACAGTGTCGAAGTAACAAAAGTTTATTACAAAAACAGGGGGCAGGCAAATGACAGGTCAAGGGCAGGCAGAGGTCAGTAATCCAGATCAGAGTCCAAAAGGTACAGAACGGCAGGCAGTCTCAGGGCAGGCAGAGGTCAGTAATCCAGGGTGGTGTGACAAGGTACAGAACGGCAGGCAGGCTCAGGGCAGGCAGAATGGTCAAAACCGGGAAAACAGGAACTTGGGACAGACAGGCGCAAGGGTAAAACCGCTGGGAGGCTTGACGAAACAAAACGAACTAGCAACAGACAAACAGAGAACACAGGTATAAATACACTGGGGATAATGGGGAAGATGGGCGACACCTGGAGGGGGTGGACACAATCACAAAGACAGGTGAAACAGATTTTGTCATGCGTCAGTGTGTAGCGGTAGGATGGAGTCAGGCGCAGGACACAGAACTTAGTCAATGACGTACTTTACTTGTCACAAGTAAATAAACATATCTTCCACCCAGGGAAGAAAATACCGACTCACAATGTCAGTGACAAAAAAACAACGAACAATCATGCACAACAGCATGAGGGAACCAGAGGGTAAAATAGGGAAACAAATTATCGTAATTGGAACCAGGTGTGTGCAATATAGACAAAACAAGTAGAACACAGAAACATAGATCGGTGGCAGCTAGTACTCCGGTGACGACGAACGCCGAAGCCTGCCCGAGCAAGGAGGAGGAGCAGCCTCGGCTGAATTCGTGACAGTACCCCCCCTTGACGCGCGGCTCCAGCCGTGCGCCGACACCGGGCTCGGGGACGGCCAGGAGGACGCGGAGCAGGACGAGTCGGATGCCATGGTGCCAGGACCAGCTGAAAACCTAGTACACACTGAAATGGAGACAGGTTAGTGGAGGAGTGGCGGAGGGAGTTTTGGGCCATCTCTGCCCAGGGGATGTAAACCGACCAATCCCCCGGCCGGTCCTGGCAATAGGACCTCAGAAACCTACCCACATCCTGGTTTACTCTCTTCGCCTGCCCATTACTCTCGGGGTGAAACCCCAAGGTCAGGCTGATCGAGACCCCTAGATGGTCCATGAACGCCCTCCAGACCCTTGATGTGAACTGGGGACCCCGATCAGACACTATATCCTCAGGTACCCCGTAGTGCCGGAAGACGTGAGTAAACAGGGCCTTCGCAGTCTGTAGGGCCGTAGGGAGACCGGGCAAAGGAATGAGATGGCAGGACTTAGAAAACCGATCCACAACGCCTAAATGGTATTCACTTGTGACGGGGGGAGGTCCGTAACGAAATCCACCGATAGGTGTGACCACGGCCATTGTGGAACGGGTAGGGGTTGTAACTTCCCTCTGGGCAGGTGTCTAGGTGCCTTGCACTGGGCGCACACCGAGCAGGAGGAAACATAAACCCTCACGTCCTTAGCTAAAGTAGGCCACCAGTACTTCCCACTAAGACAGCGTACTGTCCGACCGATGCCAGGATGACCAGAAGAGGGTGACGTATGAGCCCAATAGATCAATCGATCGCGAACATCAGACGGAACGTACACACGACCCACTGGACACTGAGGGGGAGTGGGCTCCGTGCGTAACGCCCGCTCGATGTCCGCGTCAACCTCCCATACTACCGGTGCCACCAGACAAGAAGCCGGAAGTATGGGAGTGGGCTCCCTGGACCGCTCCTCTGTGTCATACAGCCGGAACAGAGTGTCTGCCTTAGCATTCTGGGAACCTGGTCTGTACGAGAGGGTGAAAACAAAATGTGTGAAAAACATGGCCCACCTTGCCTGGCGAGGGTTCAGTCTCCTCGCCGCCCGGATGTACTCCAGATTGCGGTGATCAGTCCAAATGAGGAAAGGGTGTTTTGCCCCCTCAAGCCAATGTCTCCACGCCTTCAGAGCCTTAACAACAGCTCCCGGTCCCCCACATCATAGTTACGCTCCGCCGGACTGAGCTTCTTCAAAAAGAAAGCACAGGGGTGGAGCTTTGGTGGCATACCCGAGCGCTGAGACAGTACAGCTCCTATCCCAGCCTCGGACACATCCACCTCGACTATGAATGCTAAGGAGGGATCCGGATGAGCCAGCACGGGAGCCGAGGTGAACAGAGCCTTCAGGTGACCAAAAGCCCTGTCCGCTTCAGCTGACCACTGCAGACGCACCGGTCCCCCCTTCAGCAAGGAGGTAATGGGAGCCGCTACCTGACCAAAGCCCCGGATAAACCTCCGGTGGTAGTTGGCAAACCCTAAGAATCGCTGCACTTCCTTAACCGTGGTTGAAGTCGGCCAATTACGCACAGCTGAAATGCAGTCATTTTCCATCTCCACCCCTGACGCGGACAGGCGGTAGCCTAAGAAGGAGACGGACTGTTGAAAGAACAGACATTTCTCAGCCTTGACGTACAGGTCATGTTCCAACAGTCAACCAAGCACCTTGCGCCCAAGGGACACATGCTTGGCTCGTGTAGCAGAGTATATGAGAATATCATCTATATACACCACTACACCCTGTCTGTGCAGGTCCCTGAAAATATCATCAACAAAGGATTGGAAGACTGAGGGAGCATTCATCAACCCGTACGGCATGACGAGGTACTCATAGTGCCCAGAGGTGGTACTAAATTCCGTCTTCCACTCATCCCCTTCCCGGATACGCACCAGGTTGTACGCGCTCCTGAGATCCAATTTGGTGAAGAAGTGCGCCCCGTGCAATGACTCCGTCATACTAGCAATGAGAGGTAGTGGATAACTGTACTTCACCGTTATCTGATTGAGACCTCGATAGTCAATGCACGGGCGTAAACCTCCAGCCTTCTTCTTCACAAAAAATAAACTTGAGGAGGCAGGGGAAGTGGAAGGCCGAATGTATCCCTGTCCCAGAGATTCGGAGACATATGTTTCCATAGCCGCCGTCTCTTCCTGTGACAGAGGATACACGTGACTCCGAGGAAGTGCAGCGCCCTCCCGGAGATTTATCGCACAATCCCCCTGTCGATGGGGTGGTAATTGAGTCGCCTTCCTTTTACAGAAGTAGAGAGCCAAATCGGCATATTCGGGAGGAATGTGCATAGTGGAGACCTGGTTTGGACTCTCCACCGTAGTTGCACCTACAGAAACACCTACACACCTCCCCGAGCACTGACGGGACCATCCCTTGAGAGCCCTCTGTTGCCACGAAATATTGGGGTCATGAGAGGCTAACCAGGGAAGCCCCAACACCACTGGAAACGCAGGAGAATCGATCAGGAAGACTAATTCTCTTCTCATGACCCTCCTGCGTTTTCATCCAGAGTGGAGCTGTGACCTCCCTAATCAGGCCTGACCCTAAAGGGAGACTATCTAAGGCATGTATAGGGAAGGGCACATCAACAGGCACAATAGGGATCCCTAATCTATGTGCAAATAGACGGGCCATAGAATTCCCAGCTGCGCCTGAATCTACGAGCGCCTTATGCTGGGAATACGGGGAAAACTCAGGAAATTCTACGTGAACACACATGTGTGCAACAGGGAGCTCTGGGTGAGTTGGGTGCCTACTCACCTGGGATGGTCCACCAGTGCCCTGCCTGCTGCCTCGACTCCCTGAGGACCCTTTCCAGCACCGACCAGCAGTGTGTCCTCTACGGCCACAGTTGGTGCAGGAAACAGCCCCCCTTCCGGTCACCCTTAGATCAGCACCTCCGAGCTCCATCGGTGTAGGGTCGGAAGTGCTGGTGAATGGACTGGACGGATCTGGATGTCTGCGGGTGGCCAACAGGTTATCCAGTCGTATCGATAAATCCACCAGCTGGTCCAGGTTAAGGGTGGTGTCCCTGCAGGCCAGCTCCCAACGAACGTCCTCCTGTAGGCTGCATCGGTAATGGTCGATCAGGGCCCTCTCATTCCATTCCGCGCTGGCTGCCAAGGTCCTGAAGTCCAGTGCGAAGTCCTGTGCGCTCCTCTTCCCCTGTCTGAGGTGGGACAACCATTCCCCCGCCGACTCTCCCCTCCGGTGGATGATCAAATACCGCCCGGAAACGGCGGGTGAAATCTTCCTGGCGCACAGATGCCGCGTCTATTCCTCCCCACTCAGCGTTGGCCCACTCGAGCGCTTTCCCCGACAGACAGGAGATGAGGGCGGACACGCTCTCGTATCCCGAGGGAGCTGGGTGGATGGTTGCCAGGTAGAGCTCCACCTGGAGCAGAAACCCCTGGCACCCGGCAGCTGTTCCATCATATGCCCTCGGGAGCGAGAGCCGAATCCCACTGGATCCAGGTGGTGAATGGGTGGACAGCGGTGTGGAGTGAATAGTAGTGGAAGGAGGTGTAGAAACCCCCCCTCTCCCATCTCTCCATAGTCTGTACCACTCGATCCATGGCTGTGCCAAGAGTCTGTAGCAAGGTCGAGTGCTGCTGGATGCGTTCCTCCACTGATCCTGGAGGAATGGATGTACCTGCTGACTCCATAATGGTGCATGATTCTGTCATTCGTCAGTTTGTAGCGGTAGGACAACGACGTACTTTACTTGTCTCAAGTAAATAAACATATCTTCCACGCAGGGAAGAAAATACAGACTCAATGTCAATGACAACAAAACAATGAACAATCACGCACAACACCATGAGGGAACCAGAGGGTAAAATAGGGAAACAAATTATCGTAATTGGAACCAGGTGTGTGCAATATAGACAAAACAAGTAGAACACAGAAACATAGATCGGTGGCAGCTAGTACTCCGGTGACGATGAACGCCGAAGCCTGCCCGAGCAAGGAGGAGGAGCAGCCTCGGCTGAATTCGTGACAGATTTGCATACTTTGACTATTTATTTATTTTTCTCCAGACATCGATTATCTGCAGAGAAATTATAAAGAACATTATCTGAAGATGGTAATTCCTCAGTGCATGAACAATATAGCCAGGAAAGAGCCTCATTCTGGTACACAATCATTTTTTCAGTGCATTAAATTTAGTCTTAATTTTTCATTGCAGGCCATCTATTAATTTGGTCAGGGAAAAATGTATTTGACCTCACATTTCACAATCTGACATAACGGTAGGCAACATTTTAGGCTTTAAATTAGATCATGGTTTTAGGTCAATTTCTAATTATTACTGACTGAAGAACTGTTTGGGAGCCAAATGAACAGCTCTTTTAGGTGAACAGAGCCAAATGATCCGGCTCACAGAAAAGACTTGGAATACCCATCACTAGTAGCAAGTTAATGTGAACTTGTGGGTTGACAGAAATACCTTTCCCAAAACCTTCTCAATTGAATGTTAACCGCAAAGTAGGCTTACCTGGCAGAAGTATATCATTTGTATGTATTATTTGTTATTTGCTAACTTTGCCATGAAATGAGCAGCAGCAGTACAGAACCATCGCTAGACCAACACATTAGATGGCACAATAGATGCGCAATTAAAGGGGAATTACACTCCAGACCTAAACATTTTTTATTAACCATTATTTTACCAGGTATATTGACAGAAAACATAGTACACTACTTTCGCTTGTACACTAAGGACCTGGGGAAGAGTTACAGGGGAGAGGAGAAGAGAAGAATGTGCCTATTTGAAAGCTATACATTTTTTTGTAGCTCGCGATGTTCCATTTAAAAAAAAGTAGCTCTCATGCTAGACAAGGTTGGAGACCCTGTTATGGGGTATGGTGTGTAGGCTAGTGACAAAACAATCTCAATTTAAGCCATTTTCAATTCTGGTTATAACACAACAAAATGTGGAAAAAGTCAAAGGGTGTGAATACTCATGGGGAAGACAATTAGGGAGAAAACTCTCTTCAGCTGGTGGTGCTAATGAGAGAGGGTTTGGAAGACAATACAAGTTGGTCCTCAGGGTGAGGTACTGTGGTCTATGGCTCCATATGAAGTATGAAAAAGAAAACAATAATACAATGGAATAGGCAGGGCAAGCATATTATAACTACAGCTGATGTAAAACCAATACTGGAATTAGTAGAATAGAATTTTACATCTTAGCAGACACTCTTATCCAGAGTGACTTACATGAGCAATTAGGGTTAAGTGCCTTGCTTAAGGGCACATCAACAGATTTTTCACCTAGTCGGCTCGGGGATTAGAACCAGCCACTAAGCTACCTGCCGCCCAGGGCTTAGAAAAAATAGGAATAAAAACAAAACAACAACAAAAAGGACTAACAAAAATAACTATTGTTTATAATATTTTAGTTGTTATTTCTAGTTTTGCTAAGCTCTGTTGTTTACTTTCAATTATTTAACATATTTAACATATATTCCACTCCAGTATTGTTTTTTTTTACCAACTCTATCTGCTGCAGTTGTAATATGCGTGCCCTGCCAATTCCACTGTATTATTGTTTTATTTAATGTGTTTTAGCACTTAGCCATTGACCAAAAAATACGTTATTAGTGCATTTTGCCTTTGTAGGGCAGCATAGTACCTCTCACCCTGCGGACCAACTTGTATTGTCTACCACACCCTCTCTAATTAGCACCACCAGCTGCTGAATAGCGTTTTCTCCCTGATTGTCTTCCCTAAGACCCATATGTACTTGTTCATTTCCTTTCAGGGGTTGGAACCAAAATTATTTTCCAATCGTTTCGTTCTGAACAGAACACGTTCTGAACCGATTCGACCCCAAAAGGTTTTTATGTACATGTACCAGTTTTGAAATCGAGCAGGCAAGCTATAGTTGTTTACATGCGCGATGGACAGACAAATGTACGGCGCGAGATGCGACTGAAATTTTGCGGGTGGGGAGAGAGCGAGAGAGGGTGGAGGAGGAGGCTTGGCTTGAAGCGCTGGGCATCTTGTTATGACATGGAAGGCCAGTCAAGTTCTTCCACATCGATCTCGGAAAACCATTTCTGTATGGACCTCGCTTTGTGCACAGTGGCATTGTCATGCTAAAACAAGAAAGGGCCTTCCACCAACTGTTGCCACAAAGCTGGAAGCACAGAATAGCCTAGAATATCATTGTTTGCTGTAGCTTTAAGATGGTCTGGGGCTGTTTTTCATGGTTCGGGCTAGGCCCCTTAGTTCCAGTGAAGGGAAATCTTAACGCTACAGCATACAATGACATTCTAGATGATTCTGTTCTTCCAGCTTTGTGGAAATAGTTTGGGGAAGGCCCTTTCCTGTTTCAGCATGACAGTGCCCCCGAGCACAAAGCGAGGTCCATACAGAAATGGTTAGTCGAGATCGGTGTGGAAGAACTTGACTGGCCTGCATAGAGCCCTGACCTCAACCCCATCAAGCACCTTTGGGATGAATTGGAACGCCGACTGCGAGCCAGGCCTAATCGCACAACAGCAATGTTCCAACATCTAGTGGAAAGCCTGTTATAGCAGCAAAGGGGGGACCAACTCCATATTAATGCCCATGATTTTGGAATGAGATGTTCAAGGAGTAGTGTAATTTGGGATTACATTTCCATTTCCATTTTAGTCATTTAGCAGACGCTCTTATCCAGAGCGACTTACAGTTAGCACATACATTATTTTATCGAACCCACAACCCTGGCGTTGCAAACGCCATGCTCTACCAACTGAGCTACATCCCCTGCCGGCCATTCCCTCCCCTACCCTGGACGACGCTGGGCCAATTATGCGCCGCCCCATGGGTCTCCCGGTCGCTGCCGGCTACGACAGAGCCTGGATTCGAACCAGGATCTCTAGTGGCACAGCTAGCACTGCGATGCAGTGCCTTAGACCACTGCGCCACTCGGGAGATGCCTTTAAGGCGTACAGTGGGGAAAAAAGTATTTAGTCAGCCACCAATTGTGCAAGTTCTCCCACTTAAAAAGATGAGAGAGGCCTGTAATTTTCATCATAGGAACACGTCAACTATGACAGACAAATCGAGAAAAAAAAATCCAGAAAATCACATTGTAGGATTTTTAATGAATTTATTTGCAAATTATGGTGGAAAATAAGTATTTGGTCACCTACAGACAAGCAAGATTTCTGGCTCTCACAGACCTGTAACTTCTTCTTCGTTACCTGTATTAATGGCACCTGTTTGAACTTGTTATCAGTATAAAAGACACCTGTCCACAACCTCAAACAGTCACACTCCAAACTCCACTATGGCCAAGACCAAAGAGCTGTCAAAGGACACCAGAAACAATATTGTAGACCTGCACCAGGCTGGGAAGACTGAATCTGCAATAGGTAAGCAGCTTGGTTTGAAGAAATCAACTGTGGGAGCAATTATTAGGAAATGGAAGACATACAAGACCACTGATAATCTCCCTCGATCTGGGGCTCCATGCAAGATCTCACCCCGTGGGGTCAAACTGATCACAAGAACGGTGAGCAAAAATCCCAGAACCACACGGGGGGACCTAGTGAATGACCTGCAGAGAGCTGGGACCAAAGTAACAAAGCCTATCATCAGTAACACACTACGCCGCCAGGGACTCAAATCCTGCAGTGCCAGACGTGTCCCCCTGCTTAAGCCAGTACATGTCCAGGCCCGTCTGAAGTTTGCTAGAGTGCATTTGGATGATCCAGAAGAGGATTGGGAGAATGTCATATGGTCAGATGAAACCAAAATAGAACTTTTTGGTAAAAACTCAACTCGTCATGTTTGGAGGACAAAGAATGCTGAGTTGCATCCAAAGAACACCATACCTACTGTGAAGCATGTGGGTGGAAACATCATGCTTTGGGGCTGTTTTTCTGCAAAGGGACCAGGACGACTGATCTGTGTAAAGGAAAGAATGAATGGGGCCATGTATCGTGAGATTTTGAGTGAAAACCTCCTTCCATCAGCAAGGGCATTGAAGATGAAACGTGGCTGGGTCTTTCAGCATGACAATGATCCCAAACACACTGCCCGGGCAATGAAGGAGTGGCTTCGTAAGAAGCATCTCAAGGTCCTGGAGTGGCCTAGCCAGTCTCCAGATCTCAACCCCATAGAAAATCTTTGGAGGGAGTTAAAAGTCTGTGTTGCCCAGCGACAGCCCCAAAACATCACTGCTCTAGAGGAGATCTGCATGGAGGAATGGGCCAAAATACCAGCAACAGTGTGTGAAAACCTTGTGAGGACTTACAGAAAACGTTTGACCTGTGTCATTGCCAACAAAGGGTATATAACAAAGTATTGAGAAACTTTTGTTATTGACCAAATACTTATTTTCCACCATAATTTGCAAATAAATTCATAACAAATCCTACAATGTCATTTTCTGGATTTTTTTCTCTCATTTTGTTTGTCATAGTTGACGTGTACCTATGATGAAAATTACAGGCCTCTCTCATCTTTTTAAGTGGGAAAAATTGCACAATTGGTGGCTGACTAAATACTTTTTTCCCCCACTTTACATTAGGGAAATAATAATCTCATACTCAGCAAAAGTTAAATCTATTTCAGAAAGAAAAATTAAAGAAAAATAAATCACTATCTTAGAAAAAGCACATAAAAAATCTATACAAGGTAAAGAAGAAAATAAAATGTCTGACTTAAGCAGGAATACGATATTTTACTTTTGAAGAGGGCCAACAACTACAGGTTAAACTCAAATAAATAATACTTCTCAACGGCAAATAAACCGGGTAAATATCTTGCAGCTCTCACAAAACGAATACTTGCTAAACCAGTTTTAATTTTAAAAGATAAAGATACAAAGCGGCAATTAGAAACAACAGCGCGATTAATGACCATTTTAAAAGCTTCTATGAAAATGTATATCAATTAGAATTAAACAACAGTTGGACAGATCCTATAGCCTTCTTAGACTCAACAACTGTGAAGTAATTATCAGTGGACAAAAAATTATCATTAAAAACAGAGATCACCCAAGAAGAAATATTAGATCATGTTTTAACATTCACACGGAGAAAAGCACCAGGAATGGATCTCTTTCCCAAATAATTATATTCAACATTTTGGGACCAAGTATCCCCCTATTTACACAAATGACAACACACATCACTCAATTCAGTACTTCCTAGTTCCATGTATCAAACTGTTATTTCAGTTATATTAAAACCAGGAAAATATGGAGAGTCCCTTGCTGATTATAGACCCATACATTTAATAAATTGTGACAACAAAACAATAACAAAGATTATAAGCAATAGAATGGCAAAAGTCTTACATTTATATTTTAGTCATTTAGCAGACGCTCTTATCCAGAGCGACTTACAGTTAGTGAGTGCATACATTTTTCATACTGTCTTACCAGACTTGATACATATCAGTCAAACAGGGTTTATTAAAAATAGACACTTATAAACAAATACAAGAACATGTTTCAGTTTAATACGATACACAAAAAAACAAGAAATAGATTTATCAATAATGGCTGTTGATGAAATTGCTTTAGAAAGGTGCACAAGACAGGGATGTCCCACCTCCCCTCTCCTGTTTGCACTAGTAATTGAATCACTTGCAGAAAGAACTGGACCCAAACATAACAGGTATTAGTATTGGTAAACATGAATATAAACTAAACTTCTTTACAGATGATCTCCTGATATACCTGACTAATATAGAAAATTAAATGCCCCTTTGCTAAAAATATTTTCAGAATACTCCAATCTCAGGATATAAAATGAACATGGAAAGAACCTAAATAATGGCAATTGGAAAAATAAAAAAAATAACTCACGATCTACAGCAATCCTTTAAGTGGACCACAAAAAATATCAAATACAGTGGGGAGAACAAGTATTTGATACACTGCCGATTTTGCAGGTTTTCTTACTTACAAAGCATGTAGAGGTCTGTAATTGTTATCATAGGTACACTTCAACTGTGAGAGACAGAATCTAAAACAAAAATCCAGAAAATCACATTGTATGATATTTAAGTAATTAATTTGCATTTTATTGCATGACATAAGTATTTGATACATCAGAAAAGCAGAACTTAATATTTGGTACAGAAACCTTTGTTTGCAATTACAGAGATGATATGTTTCCTGGAGGCCTTGACCAGGTTTGCACACACTGCAGCAGGGATTTTGGCCCACTCCTCCATACAGACCTTCTCCAGATCCTTCAGGTTTCGGGGCTGTCGCTGGGCAATACAGACTTTCAGCTCCCTCCAAAGATGTTCTATTGGGTTCAGGTCTGGAGACTGGCTAGGCCACTCCAGGACCTTGAGATGCTTCTTACGGAGCCACTCCTTAGTTGCCCTGGCTGTGTGTTCCGGGTTGTTGTCATGCTGCAAGACCCAGGTACGACCCATCTTCAATGCTCTTACTGAGGGAAGGAGGTTGTTGGCCAAGATCTTGCAATACATGGCCCCATCCATCCTCCCCTCAATACGGTGCAGTCGTCCTGTCTCCTTTGCAGAAAAGCATCCCCAAAGAATGATGTTTCCACCTCCATGCTTCACGGTTGGGATGGTGTTCTTGGGGTTGTACTCATCCTTCTTCTTCCTCCAAACACGGCGAGTGGAGTTTAGACCAAAAAGCTTTATTTTTGTCTCATCAGACCACATGACCTTCTCCCATTCCTCCTCTGGATCATCCAGATGGTCATTGGCAAACCTCAGACGGGCCTGGACATGTGCTGGCTTGAGCAGGGGGACCTTGCATGCGCTGCAGGATTTTAATCCATGACGGCGTAGTGTGTTATTAATGGTTTTCTTTGAGACTGTGGTCCCAGCTCTCTTCAGGTCATTGACCAGGTCCTGCCGTGTAGTTCTGGGCTGATCCCTCACCTTCCTCCTGATCATTGATGCCCCACGAGGTGAGATCTTGCATGGAGCCCCAGACCGAGGGTGATTGACCGTCATCTTGAACTTCTTCCATTTTCTAATAATTGCGCCAACAGTTGTTGCCTTCTCACCAAGCTGCTTGCCTATTGTCCTGTAGCCCATCCCAGCCTTGTGCAGGTATACAATTATATCCCTGATGTCCTTACACAGCTCTCTGGTCTTGGCCATTGTGGAGAGGTTGGAGTCTGTTTGATTGAGTGTGTGGACAGGTGTCTTTTATACAGGTAACGAGTTCAAACAGGTGCAGTTAATACAGGTAATGAGTGGGGAACAGGAGGCCTTCTTAAAGAAAAACTAACAGGTCTGTGAGAGCCGGAATTCTTACTGGTTGGTAGGTGATCAAATACTGATGTCATGCATTAAAATGCAAATTAATTACTTAAAAATCATACAATGTGATTTTCTGGATTTTTGTTTTAGATTCCGTCTCTCACAGTTAAAGTGTACCTATGATAAAAATGTCAGACCTCTACATGCTTTGCAAGTAGGAAAACCTGCAAAATCGGCAGTGTATCAAATACTTGTTCTCCCCACTGTACGTAGGATGTGTAATAAGTGACAACAAATAACAAATATATAAAGATAACTTTATTCCATTACTCAACAATATGAAAGCAGATCTAATTAAAAGGAATAATATTCCAATAAATCTTACAGGTAGAATAAACCTCTTTAGAATGGCATGCCTCGCCTCCCGAGTGGCGCAGTGGTCTAAGGCAGTGATTTCCAAACTTTTTTCCTTGGAGCCCCCCTTACCCGTATCTAAGAAAAGCTGAGTGCCCGCCACCCTTCCTTTTCTCTTTGGTTTGCCCTGGTTATCTTTGTGTATAATTAACTGTAGGCCTATACACACACATTGTCACCAAAACAATAATAATGATTCATTATCAGCTTAATACATTTGAAGTCAGAAGTTTACATACACCTTAGCCAAATACATGTAAACTCCGTTTTTCACAATTACTGACATTTAATCCTAATAAAAACTCCCTGTCTTAGGTCAGTTAGGATCACCACTTTATTTTAAGAATGTGAAATTTCAGAATAATAGTAGAGAGAATGATTTATTTCAGCTTTTATTTCTTTCATCACATTCCCAGTGGGTCAGAAGTTTACATACACTCAATTAGTATTTGATAGCATTGCCTTTAAATTGTTTAACCTGGGTCAAATGTTTCAGGTAGCCTTCCACAAGCTTCCCACAATAATTTGGGTGAATTTTGGCCCATTCCTCCTGACAGAGCTGGTGTAACAGAGTCAGGTTTGTAGGCCTCCTTGTTCGCACATGCTTTTTCAGTTTTGTCCACAACTTTTCTATAGGATTGAGGTCAGTGCTTTGTGATGGCCACTCCAATACCTTGACTTTGTTGTCCTTAAGCCATTTTGCCACAACTTTGGAAGTATGCTTGGGGTCATTGTCCATTTGGAAGACCCATTTGCGACCAAACTTTAACTTCCTAACTGATGTCTTGAGATGTTGCTTCAATATATCCACATAATTTTCCTTCCTCATGATGCCATCTATTTTGTGAAGTGCACCAGTCCCTCCTGCAGCAAAGCACCCCCACAGCATGATGCTGCCACCCCTGTGCTTCACGGTTGGGATGGTGTTCTTCGGCTTGCAAGCTTCCTCCTTTTTCCTCCAAACATAACGATGGTCATTATGGCCAAACAGTTCTATTTTTGTTTCATCAGACCAGAGGACATTTCTCCAAAAGGTACGATCTTTGTCCCCATGTGCAGTTGCAAACCGTAGTCTAGCTTTTTTATGGCGTTTTTGGAGCAGTGGCTTCTTCCTTGCTGAGCGGCCTTTCAGGTTTTGTCGATATAGGACTCGTTTTACTATGGATATAGATACTTTTGTACCTGTTTCCTCCAGCATCTTCACAAGGTCCTTTGTTGTTGTTCTGGGATTGATTTGCCCTTTTCGCACCAAAGTACGTTCATCTCTAGGAGACAGAACGCGTCTCCTTCCTGAGCGGTATGACGGCTCCGTGGTCCCATGGTGTTTATACTTGCGTAGTATTGTTTGTACAGATGAACGTGTTACCTTCAGGTGTTTGGAAATTGCTCCCAAGGATGAACCAGACTTGTGGAAGTCTATATATTTTTTTTTCTGAGGTCTTGGCTGATTTCTTTTGATTTTCCCATTATGTCAAGCAAAGAGGCACTGAGTTTGAAGGTAGGCCTTGAAATACATCCACGGGTACACCTCCATGATGACTCAAATTATGTCAATTAGCCTATCAGAAGCTTCTAAAGCCATGACATCATTTTCTGGAATTTTCCAAACTGTTTAAAGGCACAGTCAACTTAGGACCCACTGGAATTGTGATACAGTGAATTATAAGTGAAATAATCTGTCTGTGAACAATTGTTGGAAAAATGACTTGTGTCATGCACAAAGTAGATGTCCTAACCGACTTGCCAAAACTATAGTTTGTTAACAAGACATTTGTGGAGTGGTTGAAAAACGAGTTTTAATGACTCCAACCTAAGTGTATGTAAACTTCCGACTTCAACTGTAAGTGATTAACAGCACCTATATAGCTCTGTCCTAGATCTCCCTCAGACCAATAAACTGAAACGGGGCAGTTTGTTGCATACACACATGCACATCATGTGAACACTGGTTTTGACACAGCTATAATGTATGTGTTATAAAAACAACAATAAGTAACAATAACAAACATTAAGTTACAATAACTTTTTCCTTCCTTAAAAAAATAATGGCCACCTTGGGCCTGCATACCTCTGACCAGGGATGGGATGTCAGGTGTGATGCTAGTGACAGCCAGCCAAAACTCCTGGTGGACATCGAGCCTGTTACAGGCTTTTGTTTTTATTATTCCAAGCGCGCTGAAGGCTGTCTCAGACAGGTACGTAGTGCTGAATGGTAGAATAACCATTGTAGCTGCGTGTTTGGCCAGTCTGGGTGCAACAGCGTGTCCTTTGACAATCCAAAACTTTTTGTATCCGTTCTCGTGGAAATATTTATTTGACACAGAATCAGCTTGAAGGTCAGCAAGCTCATTTTCACAGCCGAGATATTCCACGTCCTCAAGACTGGAAATGTAAGGATCCATCACCTACGATTCCTTTGATAAGTATTCGTCAACATCGGCAAAACAGGATTACATTTCCTCCCGAAGCATGTTCATGTGCTGGGTAAACTCAGTGCGTAATGACACAGGCACAGTGCCACCAGACTGTTTCATCAGCAGTGGAAATTGTTGTAGCTCCCCTTTTGACATTTTCCAACTCTGTACTCCAGTTTCCGCACAAAAGCGTTCAGAGTGTCTTTGCACTGCATGACGTTTGATTCAGGACCCTGCATCCGCTTGTTTGTCTCATTGTAGAGAGTGAATGTATCCGCTAGATATGCCGTTTTGATCCAAAACGCATCAGTCAGCTGTTCGCACAGTGGTCGATTGTGATCTTGCAAGAATTCCAAAAATGTTTCCTGCAGTTTCATAAAACGCACCAGCACTTGTCCACGTGACAACCAGCATATCTCTGTGTGTAACAGCAGTGTTTGATGTGCTTCATCCTCACACAGCTGGGCAAACTGTCTCTTGTTAGTATGGCGAGCCTTAATGAAGTTTACAACTTTAACAACAGTTGCCAGGGTGTTACTAAGGTCTTCCGAAAGTTTTTTTACTGGCCAATGCTTGGCGATGTAGCATGCAGTGGAAAATTGCGCACCCCGAGGCTTTTTCCTTCAATCGGCTGTTAAATCCCTTGTTTTTGCCCATCAACGCTGCAGCCCCATCAGTGCAGCATGCAACAATATTCTCGTAGGGCAGATTGTTGGACGAGAGATATGAGTCCATAGCTATAAAAATATATTGGCCTGTTGTTGTTGTGGCTAGATTGGTAGACATAAGAATGTATTGTTTCAAGTCATCACCGTCAATATATTGCACATAAACGATGAGCACGGATTCGTCTGACACTGTTGTTGTTTCATCCAACTGAATGGCAAAGCGAACATTCCTAAGCTTCTCATGCAGCTGGTTTTGACAATCTCCAGCCATTTGATCAATTCTGTCTTTGACAGTGTTGTCAGAGAGTGGGACAGTTCTCACTTTATCCACCACCTGTGGGCCACACAGCCTCTACAATTTTCAGGCAGGCGGGTTTGATTAGCTGCTCTCCAATATTGTGTGGCTTTTTAGCCTTGGCAATGAATAGCGAACACTCAAATGATGCCTCCGCGGCTCTGTGTAAATCACTGCCTGCTCTTTCAAATGCTTTTCTGATGTCTGTGGATCTTTTTGATAGTACCAACTGCTTCTTCCTCTCAAAGAAATCCTGACCTTCACCAATAGTCTCCTGGTGTTTTGTTTCCTGGTGTCGTTGCATTTTGCTTGACTTCATGCTGTCATTAACTAGCATCTCGCCACAAATGACACATTCTGGCCGAGTCCTTGTGACACTCTGGCTCCGGGACTTTTGTATTTGAGCCAGGGTGTATTTTGTTTTGTTGGGTTTTGGGTGTATTTCTATGTTTGCAGTTCTGTGGGGTTTATTTCTAGGTTTGGTCAATGACTCCCAATCGGAGGTAACGAGTGTCAGCTGTCGGCTCGTTATCTCTGATTGGGAGCCATATTTATCTGTATGTTTTCCTGTGGGAGTTGTGGGTTTTTGTTCCAGGTTCAGTATTTTGTCACTGTTGGACTTCACTATCGTCTGTTGTTTTGTAGTTACGTGCTTTCTTTATTAAAGTCATCATGTTCACTCAACGCGCTGCGTATTGGTCTGCTCCCTTTATAGACGATCGTGACAGAAAAACCCACCGTAAAAGGACCAAGCAGCGTGTCAAGCGGCAACAGGACCTACCTACACAGGATTTATGGACGCCTCCAAAGGATTCATGGACATGGGAGGAGATACGGGCTGGAAAGGGTCCTTGGGCACAACCGGGAGAATATCGCCGCCCTCGTGAAGAGCTGGAGGCAGCTAAAGCCGAGAGGAGGTGGTATGAGGAGGCAGCACGGAGTCGAGGCTGGAAGCCCGTGGGTACTACCCAAACATTTCTTGGGGGTGGGCTTAAAGGGAGTGTGGCGAAGTCAGGTAGGAGACCTGCGCCTACTCCCTGGACTTACCGTGGAGAGCGAGAGTACGGGCAGACACCGTGTTACGCAGTAGAGCGCATGGTGTCTCCTGTACGCAGGCATAGCCCGGTTCGGTACATTCCAGCTCCACGTATCGGCCGGGCTAGATTGAGCGTTGAGCCGGATGTCATGAAGCCGGCCCAACGCATCAGGCCACCAGTGCGTCTCCTCGGGCCAGCTTACATGGCACCAGCCTTACGCATGGTGTCCCCGGTTCGCCTACATAGCCCGGTGCGGGTTATTCCTCCTTCCCGTACTGGTCGGGCGACGGGGAGTATACAACCAGGTAAGGTTGGGCAGGCTCAGTGCTCAAGGGAGCCGGTACGCCTGCACGGTCCGGTATTTCCGGCGCCACCTCCCCGCTCCAGCCCAGTACCACCAGTGCCTACACCACGCACCAAGCCTCCTGTGTGTCCCCAGAGTCCTGTGCGCCCTGTTGCTGCTCCCCGCACTAGCCCTGAGATGCGTGTCCTCAGCCCGGGACCACCAGTTCCGGCACCACGCACCAGGCCTATAGTGCGTCTCGGCCGGCCAGAGTCTGCCGTCTGCCCAACGGCGCCTGAACTGCCCGTCTGCCCAACGGCGCCTGAACTGCCCGTCTGCCCAACGGCGCTTGAACTGCCCGTCTGCCCAACGGCGCCTGAACTGCCTGTCTGCCCAACGCCGTCTGAACTGTCCGTCTGCCAAGCGCTGCATAAGCCGCCCGTCTGCCATGAGCCTTCAGAGCCGTCCGCCAGACCGGAGCCGCTAAAGCCTTCCGCCAGACAGGATCAGCCAGAGCCTTCCGCCAGACAGGATCAGCCAGAGCCTTCCGCCAGACAGGATCAGCCAGAGCCTTCCGCCAGACAGGATCGGCCAGAGCCTTCCGCCAGACAGGATCAGCCAGAGCCTTCCGCCAGACAGGATCAGCCAGAGCCTTCCGCCAGACAGGATCAGCCAGAGCCTTCCGCCAGACAGGATCAGCCAGAGCCTTCGGCCAGACAGGATCAGCCAGATCCGTCAGCCAGCCATGAGCAGCCAGATCCGTCAGCCAGCCATGAGCAGCCAGATCCGTCGGCCAGCCATGAGCAGCCAGATCCGTCGGCCAGCCATGAGCAGCCAGATCCGTCAGCCGGCCATGAGCAGCCAGATCCGTCAGCCGGCCATGAGCAGCCAGATCCGTCGGCCAGCCATGAGCAGCCAGATCCGTCGGCCAGCCATGAGCAGCCAGATCCGTCAGCCAGCCATGAGCAGCCAGATCCGTCAGCCAGCCATGAGCAGCCAGATCCTTCAGCCAGCCATGAGCCGTCCAGCCAGGATCCGCCAGAGCCGTCCAGCCAGGATCCGCCAGAGCCAGCCAGCCAGGATCCGCCATTGAGTCCGGTGCTGTCCCTTAGCCCGGTGCTGCCCCTTATCCTGGTGCTGCCCCTTAGTCCGGTACTGCCCCTTAGTCCGGTGCTGCCCCTTAGTCCGGTGCTGCCCTTTAGTCCGGTGCCGCCCCTTAATCCAGTGGGGTTTAGTTGGGGGGTGGTCATGTGGAGGAGGCTACGGAAGCGGATAGTGACTAAGGTGGGGTGGGGACCACGACCAGGGCCAGAACCGCCACCGTGGACAGACGCCCACCCAGACCCTCCCCTAGACTGTATGCTGGTGCGCCCGGAGTTCGCACCTTTAGGGGGGGGTACTGTGACACTCTGGCTCCGGGACTTTTGTATTTGAGCCAGGGTGTATTTTGTTTTGTTGGGTTTTGGGTGTATTTCTATGTTTGCAGTTCTGTGGGGTTTATTTCTAGGTTTGGTCAATGACTCCCAATCGGAGGTAACGAGTGTCAGCTGTCGGCTCGTTATCTCTGATTGGGAGCCATATTTATCTGTATGTTTTCCTGTGGGAGTTGTGGGTTTTTGTTCCAGGTTCAGTATTTTGTCACTGTTGGACTTCACTATCGTCTGTTGTTTTGTAGTTACGTGCTTTCTTTATTAAAGTCATCATGTTCACTCAACGCGCTGCGTATTGGTCTGCTCCCTTTATAGACGATCGTGACAGTCCTGTCCTTCAATAAATCCGAAGTTAAGATTATTATTATTATTATATTTTTTTTTTTTCACCTTTATTTAACCAGGTAAGCCAGTTGAGAACAAGTTCTCATTTACAACTGCGACCTGGCCAAGATAAAGCAAAGCAGTGCGATAAAAACAACAACACAGAGTTAAATATGGGGTAAAACAAAACATAAGGTCATAAAATACAACAGAAAATATATATACAGTGTGTGCAAATGTAGCAAATTATGGAGGTAAGGCAATAAATAGGCCATAGTGCAAAATAATTAAAATTAGTATTAACACTGGAACAGATACTGGGGTGCAAATGAGCAAAATAAATAACAATATGGGGATGAGGTAGTTGGGTGGGGTAATTTCAGATGGGCTGTGTACAGGTGCAGTGATCGGTGAGGTGCTCTGACAACTGATGCTTAAAGTTAGTGAGGGAGATAAGAGTCTCCAGCTTCAGAGATTTTTGCAATTCGTTCCAGTCATTGGCAGCAGAGAACTGGAAAGAATGGCGGCCAAAGGAGGTGTTGGCTTTGGGGATGACCAGTGAGATATACCTGCTGGAGCGCATACTACGGGTGGGTGTTGCTATGGTGACCAATGAGCTAAGATAACGCGGGGATTTGCCTAGCAGTGATTTATAGATGGCCTGGAGCCAGTGGGTTTGGCGACTAATATGTAGTGAGGGCCAGCAAACAAGAGCGTACAGGTCACAGTGGTAGGTAGTATACAGTGAGGGGGAAAAGTATTTGATCCCCTGCTGATTTTGTACGTTTGCCCACTGACAAAGACATGATCAGTCTATAATTGTAATGGTAGGTTTATTTGAACAGGGAGAGACAGAATAACAAAACAAAAATCCAGAAAAACGCATGTCAAAAATGTTATAAATTGATTTAAATTTTAATGAGGGAAATAAGTATTTGACCCTTCTGCAAAACATGATTTAGTAATTGGTGGCAAAACCCTTGTTGGCAATCACAAAGGTCAGACGTTTCTTGTAGTTGGCCACCAGGTTTGCACACATCTCAGGAGGGATTTTGTCCCACTCCTCTTTGCAGATCTTCTCCAAGTCATTAAGGTTTAGAGCCTGAAGTTTGGCAACTCGAACCTTCAGCTCCTTCCACAGATTTTCTATGGGATTAAGGTCTGGAGACTGGCTAGGCCACTCCAGGACCTTAATGTGCTTCTTCTTGAGCCACTCCTTTGTTGCCTTGGCCGTGTGTTTTGGGTCATTGTGATGCTGGAATACCCATCCACGACCCATTTTCAATGCCCTGGCTGAGGGAAGGAGGTTCTCACCCAAGATTTGACGGTACATGGCACCGTCCATCGTCCCTTTGATGCGGTGAAGTTGTCCTGTCCCCTTAGCAGAAAAACACCCCCAAAGCATAATGTTTCCACCTCCAGGTTTGACGGTGGGGATGGTGTTCCTGGGGTCATAGGCAGCATTCCTCCTCCTCCGAACACGGCGAGTTGAGTTGATGCCAAAGAGCTCGATTTTGGTCTCATCTGACCACAACACTTTCACCCAGTTCTCCTCTGAATCATTCAGATGTTCATTGGCAAACTTCAGACGGGCCTGTATATGTGCTTTCTTGAGCAGGGGGACCTTGATTGACAGTTATTTTGTGTTTCTTCTATTTGCGAATAATCGCACCAACTGTTGTCACCTTCTCACCAAGCTGCTTGGCGATGGTCTTGTAGCCCATTCCAGCCTTGTGTAGGTCTACAATCTTGTCCCTGACATCCTTGGAGAGCTCTTTGGTCTTGGGCATGGTGGAGAGTTTGGAATCTGATTGATTGATTGCTTCTGTGGACAGATGTCTTTTATACAGGTAACAAGCTGAGATTAGGAGCACTCCCTTCAAGAGTGTGCTCTAATCTCAGCTCGTTACCTGTATAAAAGACACCTGGGAGCTAGAAATCTTTCTGATTGAGAGGGGGTCAAATACTTATTTCCCTCATTCAAATGCAAATCAATTCATAACATTTTTGACATGCGTTTTTTCTGGATTTTGTTGTTGTTATTCTGTCTCTCACTGTTCAAATAAACCTACCATTAAAATTATAGACTGATAATTTATTTGTCAGTGGGCAAACGTACAAAATCAGCAGGGGATCAAATACTTTTTTCCCTGACTGTATGGTGCTTTGGTGACAAAACGGATGGCACTGTGATAGACTACATCCAATTTGCTGAGTAGAGTGTTGGAGGCAATTTTGTAAATGACATCGCCGAAGTCAAGGATCGGTAGGATATTCAGTTTTACGAGGGCATGTTTGGCAGCATGAGTGAAGGAGGCTTTGTTGCGAATCATATAACTCTCGAGATATAGCCTTACTTTCTTTTTTGATGATGAGTCATCAGCACTTTTACGTTTCTTCGACATGTTGTTTTATTCATAAAATAGTGATGCTCATTGACGTGAACAATTTTTTTTCCAGGGAGTTACCACTTTTAAGTTTCTCTGCCATTATTATTATATTTTTTTTATTGGCCTTGGCATTGCAAGCATATTATTTTTTATAACATTTTAAAATGTATACCCGTGAACTCCCAGGTTGGGAACCACTGCATCACACTGCTTGAGGCGTCACCACAGACCAGGGTTCGATCCCAGGCTGTGTCACAACCGACCGTGACCGGGACTTCAATTGGGCGGCGCACAATTGGCCCAGCGTCGTCCGGGTTAGGGGAGGGTTTGGCCGGGGGGGATATACTTGGCTCATCGCACTCTAGCGGCTCCTTGTGGCGGGCCAGGCGCCTGCAGGCTGACTTCGGTCGTCAGTTGTACGGTGTTTCCTCCGACACATTCTGGTTTATGCGGGCGGGTGTTAAGGAGCACGGTTTGGCGGGTCATGTTTCGGAGGACGCATGACTCGACCTTCGCCTCTCCCGAGCCCATTGGGGAGTTGCAGCGATGAGACAAGATCGTAATTGGATATGACGAAACAGGTGGGTAAAAAAAAGAATGGCATGGGTCCCAAAGTTTTTGTATTTATTTTCGGTAATACCACTTACCCCACCGAAGACATTCTTTAAAAATGTGTTTATTTTACCAGGTAAATTGACTAAGAACACATTCTCATTTACAGCAACGACCTGGGGAATAGTTAAAGGAGAGAGGAGGGTGGGATGAATGAGCCAATTGGAAGCAGGGGATGATTAGGTGGTCCTTGATGGATTGGGAATTTAGCCAGGACACCGGGATTAACACCCCTACTCTTACGATAAGTGCCATGGGATCTTAAGTGACCACAGAGAGTCAGGACACCCGTTTAACGTCCCATCCGAAAGACAACACCCTACACAGGACAATGTCCCCAATCACTCCCCTGGGGCATTGGGATAAAACATGTTTTAGACCAGAGGAAAGAGTGCCTCCTACTGGCGCTCCAACAACCACTTCCAGCAGCATCTGGTGTTCCATCCAGGGACGGACCCTGCTTAGCTTCAGAGGCATGCCAGCAGTGCGATGCAGGGTGGTATGCTGCTGGCAAACTATACTTGGTCATAACTGACTTTATATGGGAAATACAATTAATTGAATAAAAAATTACCTTTTACATCTTCCTGAGTCTAAGGGTGGTTTTAACATTCCAGACATGGAATTGTATCAACTCGCAACCCAAGGCTTTTACTTGCGACATATAGTTAAATGCACTTAAAAGGAACAATGGGTACATGCTCATCCCAAGAATCTTTTAACGTGTGTATTTTCAAAGGATAAGAACATTAACAACTTCATAGTTAAGAACACTATAACAATATGAAAGAAAATTAAATGTATTCTACAAGAACCAATATTACTCCCTAAAAACACAACTTTATGGACAATCCTTGGATAGAATTCACAGATAAATTGGTCCACATAGAAAACGGGGCGGCAGGTAGCTTAGTGGTTAAGAGCGTAGTGCCAGTAACCGAAAGGTTGCTGGTTCTAATCCCCGAGCCAACTAGGTGAAAAATCTGTCGATGTGCCCTTGAGCAAGGCACTTAACCCTAATTGCTCCTGTAAGTCGCTCTGGATAAGAGCGTCTGCTAAATGACTAAAATGTAAATGTAAAACTAAAGGCATAGAAACCGTAAATGACTTGGTGACAGTAAATACATGTATTTCCATTACAGAATTAAATAATAGTTTTGGACCAGAAGTTACATATCACAAAATTTCAATTTGAAATCTTTTGGACATCAGAGCAACCTTGAAGGAATCTTATTTGTGTCAGAAAAGGATATTCATGAGATGGGGAAGATATACAAAAAGTTGGTAAATGTAATGCCAAGTGGCAAACAATAATGCAGGCACTAGGGATGGGGTTGTGAGTATGCGGGTTTGGGCAGATGAGATGTAGTCGTTGTTTGTGTGCGCCTGTAAGTTGTTGTTCATATAAGTTTGTATTTGGCAAGAAGCATATAACATATATCATATTTGACTAAAACATAATAATTTCAAATCTTGCCCACATTTGCATATGATCACGTGTCTCTCTATTATGAGTGGGAATAATTTGGAACAGATTTCCAAAATGAAAATCACTTGGAGCTGATTTGCTGATGTTTTTACAGTTTTTTTTAACAGTTTTTACAGGCAAAATAAAATCGCCCGTGGGGCCGCCAGTTGGGGAACGCTGATGTAGAGTGTTTCTGTGAATGTTACAGTGTAGTAATAGTTTGATCTGACCAACAGAGGGCAGCAACACTATAATCGTCACAGTCACGTCATAGAGAGGGAGGAATGGAGTGGGGTGGGGTGTACTGGCCACAAGGGTAGTGAGGACAGGGTCAGGAGGGAGGAGGGAAAGAGGATAGTGAGGACAGGGTGAGGAGGGAGGAGGGAAAGAGGGTATTGAGGTCAGGATCGAGAGGGAGGATGGAGGAGAGAGAGGGAGGAGGGAAAGAGGGTAGTAAGGTCAGGGTCAAAAGGGAGAGAGGGAGGAGGGAGGAGAGAAAGAGGGAGGAGGGTAAGAGGGTAGTGATGGAAGAGGGAAAGAGGGAGGAGGGAAAGAGGGTAGTGAGGACAGGGTGGGGAGTAGGGTTGAATATTTTCCCGGTATTTTACAAATGTTCCATCCCTGTTAACCCGGTATTTCCTGTCAAAACCGGAAGTGTCATTCAAAAGCATTATAAAGCATATGAATAGTGTAGTATCTAAACAGTTTATGATTTTGCTGACGTTTGCAAATGGTGTGTTAGAGGAATTTGGATCTGCTTGCGGAAACATCTGGAAAACATTACTATAGGGGCCCCCTAAGACAGAGGAGATTCGGATGTGTAAAGGCCAGGGATTGGTCTATCTAAAACCACCCATATTATGTTACATAGGATATAAATACCATGTTTTTGAACAAAGGAGGGGGAGACTAACATATTAGAGATTGGGTCAGTTGTTCTCCAGATGTCTGCAGGAATCTGTAAATTGATACTGTAATCTTTGATGTAATAAACCATTATAATCAAGGACAGTGTCAGCGGATTTCTTGTCATCACAGCATATCAGCATCGTTGTCTCGACACCACAGAATGGCGACGAGGATTTGGGACGTGTTGCGTCTTTTCTCAGCGTTCCATTCATGAGCTACGAAGTGACTCCCGCTCAAGACGCCGGCAGATAAGGTGAGATTTCTCACAATTTTTCTGCAGTGTGTGCAAACCTGGTCAAGACCTACAGGAAACGTATGATCTCTGTAATTGCAAACAAAGGTTTCAGTACCAAATATAAAGTTCTGCTTTTGTGATGTATCAAATACTTATGTCATGCAATAAAATGCAAATTAATTACTTAAAAATCATACAATGTGATTTTCTGGATTTTTGTTTTATATTCCGTCTCTCACAGTTGAAGTGTACCTATGATAAAAATTACAGACCTCTACATGCTTTGTAAGTAGGAAAACCTGCAAAGTCGGCAGTGTATCAAATACTTGTTCTCCCCACTGTATTGTTCGAAGTAACCTCTCATTGAATATCTGCAACCCGAGGTAGCAGAAATTTAGGAAGGAACAATGAGAAATAAGGAGCGACGGTAGCATGCTTAGTGTATTGTATGAACGGATGCATTCTTGTTGAATTGTGTGTGTGTGAGAGAGAGAGCCTATGCGTATGTGTATAAAAGGGGAGGTCTCTGCTGTGTGTCGACTAAGGCTATGACAACAGGGGTTTTAGTTTTTTGTAAGGAAATATGTTAGTTAAGGTTAAAATCTTATGAGTCTCTATAAAAGAGAATGTTTAATAATTGTTAAAAAACTATGAGCCCCTGGGAGGACGTTAGATGTAATGGATAAGAAAATAAGTCTACAGATTAGAGTAAAAGATGTGAAGATAGAGGAGAGAGAAAATAGATTGTGGTAAAGTTAAGAAACTTCGAAGTAGGATTTGTGTTCTATGTTCTGTGTTGGTTTGTGAGTTTTGTTAAGTGTTACTGTTTGTCTGTGTTGGAAATAACGGAGGGACAGCTGGTCTGTCTGTCTGCTTTCTGTTGTTTAGCTTGGAGAGAGCTGCTTGGGAGAGCTCCTCTCGCTTTGAAATCGCACTGGTGAATGAGCTGCGCATGCGTGGGATTTTATGAGTTTAGAGTTACGTAGAGCAAATATGCCACTCCCCTGCCTGCACTGAGCTGCTGTGACACGCAGATTTAGTGCTGCAGACAGAGAAGAAAGGGGGAGATTTTGAATACACACAGAAAAAGTATTCTGTTTGATAAGTGTCTGTTGCTTAACTATGAAACTATTTGATTGAGATCTATTGAATTTATAAATGAGAGATATGTTGACGGATTAGAAATATAAATAATTAAATAAATAAATAAAATAAAATGTTATTGCGATATTTATAATATTCCTGAGTTAAGCTGTTTGCCTATTTCTTAGCGCGAATGTGAACATAGGCATGCATAAAATATTAAATTGTTGTCTGTTTCCTTTGTTCTCCTGTCATGTGAGAGACGAGAAGGAGGAGACAGAGAGAGAAAGGAGGTGCTGACCAGTGCGTCACGCGACAGTGTGTGCTGCCCCGGATCCAGTCCAATCAAGGCCAGTACTGCTCTGTTCACAAATGTACTTTCCCATACAGGATATTGTGTGTGCCTAGCATATTTCATGTTGTGACAATTTGACAGGGACTTGGCAACAGACTGATCAATTGATGTAATTAAGAATTGCACATTGGAGTTTATTGTGCATGGGTTGGTTTGATTAGAGTTGTGTTGTGTTGGAAATCCAGCACTGACATTATTCTGTAAAATTAAGGTAATTGGGTGCTTATTAAGCAATTGGTTTGTGAGTGTTGTAGTGTTGCTGGATTACAGGTCTTTCATTTTTGGATTGCTCTGAAGTTGACTACTTTCCTTTACTTTTCCTGATCGGATGTGGTAAGATTGCCACTAATCAATAATTGGGTAAAATAAAATAAAATAAAATATTAATAAATAAATAAATAAATAAATAAATAAATAAATAAATAAATAAATAAATAAATAAATTAATTAATTAATTAATTAATTAATTAATTAATTAATTAATAAAAATAAATAGATATATTGATAAATTAATTAATTGATAAATAAATAAATAAATTAATTAATTTTTAAAAAAGGAGGGAAACATAAGCTACATAGTCTAAAGTATTTTTGGTTTACAAATTAATTGGTTTAAAATAATACTAATAATAAAATAATTCACAATAAAGGAATATAAAAGAGTTGTTACAATGGGGAAAAGGACATCAAAACTACGAAAGTAATTACTCCTGTTGATGTAGTACAAAATAGTAATCCTCTAGTTAATGGTATTGCAAGGTTATCTGGAAAATGGAATAAACGTTGGCCTGACATTGAACAACCATGGCCAGTGGAAGGGACTCTTAACCCAGACGTCATCAAGATAATGAAAGTGCTTGTATCCACATATAAGGCAGTTCAACAGAAGGGGAAAAAAGGGGAACAACATAAAGAAAAGAGACAAAGAGAGCTGGGTGTTCTTAAGCTGTTTGAAAATGAAGGACAAAAACTGATAAAAGATACAAAAGATAAAAGAGACAGAGGTATAGAGAAAATGGCAAAAGAGGTGAAGGTGACAGAAAAACTAATGGCAGAAGTCAATACACCTTTCTCACATATGGATTCAGCAAACAGACCCCCACCTTACGAGGAAGAAGTAGAGTTTAAGGACGTCTATCCTCAGCTTCCAGTGATCATTCAGGAGGGTGATTATTGCATCAGAGATGAAGATGAACGAATAATAGAGAGAGGACAAGCAGAAACGACCCTAAAGATGAATCCAAACTCCAAAAGTAAGAAGAAAATGAGATGACTGGAAACTAAGGGTGGAGTGAGGTTCAGGAGGATGGAACTTGAAGATGATGATGATGATGATGATGATGATCAGAGTGATTCAGAAGAGATCATGGGTGGATATGACCCTGTGATCAGACGGAGGTTGGCCAGAGCGGAAAGAAGGGGTGATGGAAGTGGGAAGGAGAAGAATACAAGAGATTCGAGTTCTGATGAAAGTGAAAATGAAGACAGCGATAAAGATTTTGAGATTAAAGGTGCTTCATATTCAAGAGGATTTTATCCTACAATGACTAGCACAGAATAAATATAAAAATATATAGACCGATGCATATTATGCCTGGATAAGGCCAATAATTTAGAAGAAGTAAGAGAACTGGAAGAACAACTCAAGAAGCTGAAGATACAGAAGAAAAAACTGCTGAAAAAAGGATCCCAAGAATTGGAGAAGAGGTATACATTGAGGCCAAGACAAGGGAGCACAAGTAAGAAGATTATGCCAGTGATAATTCGAGGACAGAACCTGGAGTATAAGCCTTTGCAGAATACCGATATGTCAGATATACTTGAGAAGCTGCCTACTCTTCAAGATGGAGCATATCCTTGGATTTCAAAATTGGAAGAAATTACGGTGGGAACACAGTCTGCCATAGGAGACATTAAGATACTTTTGGCTAATCTCCTTGGGATTCCAGGTATGGAAGAACATTTTCAGAGAGCTGGACTTCATCAATATGTGGAGACTGCGGTGAATGATCCTGAATTGTTGGCTGCAAGTAGAAATCGGCTGTGGAGAGCACTGAAAGATACGTTTCCAACAAATGTGCATCCTGACAACATTCTGATTGACCCACTAGGACAACAAGAAAGCCTATGTGTCAAGAGTTCATCAAGTGTGGAGAAATATTACCGGAAATGATCCAGATGTGAGTCAAATTGAGCAGTCAATTTTGAGAGCTAAACTGCAGATGGGACTGCCCTCACCAGTAAGGAGCAAACTGGCAGAGGTGGTTGGACTTGGAAGCATGACAAAAGGTGTCAATACAGATCATATAGCCCATCAAGTGGATCTGTACCGGAAAAAGGAACACAACCAGAAAGAACAGGACCAAGAAACTCTCAGAAAACTCAATAAAATACAACTGGTGGAGAATAAGAAGGAGAAGAAACAAGCTTTGGTTATGCAGAATCAGTGTGCACCAAATCAACAATCACTGCCACAGCTTCAACCGAACCAGTTCCAACCGCAATTGTACCAGCCACCAATAGCGGTACCAGTTGTTTCATATCCACAGCCAGTTTCTGGACAGACACAGAATTGGAGAGGAAGAGGACGAGAAGGCTTAGGAAGAGGAAGAGGAGGAAGATTCAAGCCATACTTCCAGCAATCTTCAGAAGTGTGTTATAATTGTGGACAGGTTGGTCACTTTGCCTGTGAGTGTAATGGGCCAGGAGGAAACACCAGAGGGAATTTCAGAGGAAGATACAGGGGCCAGTCAAGATCATCTGGAGGACCGGTGAACCCTTATAGGGGCCCGGAGCAAGGATTCTAGGGGTGCCCAGAAGATCCGAAAGGGGGGTGTCAGCTGGTAGCATCAGGACCGGAAAAAGATCCAACAATTGAGGTGAAAGTAAACAAACGACCATTGGAAGTGATGGCGGATAGCGGAGCTGCTTTTACCTGTGTTCAGCCTGAAGATGCTACACATCTCCCTATGTCCAATCAACTAATTAGGACAATCGGATTTGACGGAGTGAAACAGCTGATTCCTTTTACGGAACCAATTGAGCTCTGCTATGAAAATCAGAAAATTACAATACCCATACTGGTATCAGAACATACACCTATTGCATTGTTGGGAAGAGATGCATTGTGTAAATTGAACTGTACAATAAAATGTACACCAGACGGCTGTCTGGTAGAAGTGCCAAAGGAAAAGGTTTACCAATTGTTGATGACGACAGAGATGGATTCTTCTTCAGTATTTTGGATTGGAAATCTCAGTGAAGATTTTTTGAAGCAGGCTAAGATATGGGAGAAATTCATTGTGGCAAATATGCCAGATGCGAGGCTTCCAGAATATCCATTTCATTGTACGCTCAAGTATTTCAAGAATGCTGCCCAATCGAACTCAGAGGAATGGTTGAGTCATCAACCAAAGAAAGTTAAACTCAGCTCAGAAGAGTGTGCCACATGTGACCTTGTTGGTTTCTGAAGGCTATGAGCAGAAGCAAATAGGAGAAATGATGACAGAAGCAGAGAAAGCTATTTTCGTACCGATGAAAGAGAATTTGGGGATTTGGAGGAGTGAAGATCAGCGATTTCTCAAAATCATGATTTCGGCTCAAGGACAAGGAGAGCCACAAGCTGTACTGATGACACATTAATCTATTTGTAGTGCAAAGATGGATTCAGACCCTATGATAGAGGAGATGTTGCAACAAGTTCCAGAATGTTTGTGGTCTCAACACAGTACCGATATTGGACTTGTGAAATCAGCCCAACCGGTGAAAGTTGAACTTTGACCAGGAGCCAGACCTCCTTGGAAGAATCAGTATCCATTGAAAGATGAAGCAATCCAAGGGATCGAACCACAAATTGAAGGACTTTCGAAAGCAGGTGTTTTAAGGACAACAAAAAATCCTCAGAGTAACACACCTTTGTTGCCTGTGAAAAAACCAGATGAAACTTATCGTGTGGTTCATGATTTGAGAGCGGTGAATGAGGTAGTGACTGACTTTCCAGCAGAAGTGCCAGACCCGCATATCTTGTTAGCCCAAATTCCTCCTGATGCGACACATTTTACGGTGTTAGACTTATGTGGTGCATTTTTTAGTGTTCCACTTAGTGTAGAAAGTCAGGGTTTATTTGAGTTCACATATAAGGGACAATTCTATGAGTACAGTCGTTTGCCACAGGGGTACAAGCATAGCCCCCACATTTTCAATAAAGTACTGAAGGATGATTTGGTAGGGATAGATCAGATATTGCAAAGCACTGTCATTCAGTACGTAGATGATATAATTATCTGCTCACAGAATAAGGAAACATGTCATAGAGACTCAATTAAATTGCTACAGGTATTGGCAGAAAAGGGGCATAAGGTTTCACAGAAAAAGTAGCAATATTGCCAGGAGAAGGTTGTTTATTTGGGTCAGAAAATAACGCATGGACATAGAAGCATTTTGGACAGTCAACTGGAAGCTATTCGTAAGGCTCCGAAGCCTAGAACTGTCAGAGAGATGATGACATTTCTTGGTATTGCTGGTTATTCTTCAGCTTGGGTTGAGAGCTATACTAGTTTGACGGGACCTTTAAGAGCTATGGTTTAGGATACTGGAAATGGTCAACTCCATAGCAATCTTTCCTGGACACAGGAAGGCCATGTGGCATATGAAACGATCAAACAGAGGTTGCAGGAGGCACCTGCACTCACACTACCAGACTACACTAAGATTTTTTTGCTATATGTGTCAACTTCTACTGGAGGTAAATATGCATGTGCAGTTCTTTGTCAGCCGACAGGCACAGGGACGAATCCTCAGCCTATTTCCTACTTCTCTACTGCCTATTCAGAAGTAGAACTAGGGATACCACTGTGCTACAGAGCAATGGTGGGAGTATATTCAATGTATGACAAAGCATCATCTGTTACGATGGGTTACCCAGTAACAATTCTTACCCATCATAGTCTCAGAAATCTTCTGAACTATGGGAAATATACATTGACTATGCCTAGGCTCAGAGACTATCATAGGCTCTTAGAGCAGGAAGATGTCACCCTAGTGAGGTGTGATACGGTGAATCCAGCCGAGAATTTGCCAACTTCAGAGGATGGTGAGCCACATGATTGTGTCCAAGAAGCAGATACATACTCGAGGCTTAGATCAGATTTTCAAGCCTTTCCATTACGTGAGGCAGACCTGGAGTATTGGACTGATGGGTCTTGTTATCGTGTGGGAGATAAATTGTGTGCTGGCTATGCAGTAGTTAAAGCCCAAGGAACTGGATTTGTTGTTGAAAAGGCTGAAGTAATACCACAGCCTGCGTCTGCACAACTTGCTGAACTTGTGGGGCTAACAGAAGCATGTTTGTTAGCAGAAAGAAAGCGAGTGACGATATACACTGATTCAGCATATGCACATAGTGTATGTCATTTGTTTGGAGCAGTGTGGAAAGATCGAGGGTTTAAGAAAACGGATGGTTCTCCGATACAACATCATGCGCAAATAATGAAACTGTTGCATGCTATGATGAAGCCTAAAGAGATAGCGATAGCTAAGTGTGCAGTTCATAAAACAAAAGATGTGTCAAAAGTCACACAAGGGAACAAAGCTGCTGATGAAGCTGCAAAAGCCGTCACAGGAGCGGACAAATTGGGAAAAGTTTTTCTGGTCACTCATGGAGTGGACATGGAAGACAAAATGACGCTTAAGGATGTGATTTTGATGCAGGAAGCTGCTTCTACGATCGACAAACAGTTATGGCTAGACCGAGGTGCCGTCAAAGATGCTACTGGTCTTTGGAGAAACCATGAGGGGTTGATAGTAGCGCCTCTAGACCTATTAGGTCTGATGATTCAGGAAGCACACGGGTTAGCTCATATTGGAAGGGGGGAGGTTAGGAGAAAGATCACAAAGGAGTATGGTTTTTGGGAACCATATTTGCTTGAACAGGTTGCCTATGTCATAGGCAGGTGCACAATCTGTCTGAAAAATAATGTTCGCAGGGGTGTGACTGTTTTTCTTGGTTACATTCCTACACCAAGAGGTGCATAAGATGTCCAACTAAGCTAAAAGATGCTCAGTCGGTTGCTAAGTTCTTGTGTAAAGAAGTCATAAGCAGGTGGGGACTTCCCGATCAAATATCCTCAAATTAGTGGGAGAGAGTTTTGTGGATAAATCAGTGAAATGGATTTAAAAAAATTGGGGAAAAGTCAGAACAAACAAAATGTTACAAAAACTAGGGTTGAAGTAACTCTAGGAAATTTTGAATATCCGATCATTTTTCACGTGTTTACATATTATTGTGATATTTAGTATTTTCTTATGAATCAAAGGGGGGAAATGGAATGTGATTCATTTTATATATCATTTTTATATTATTGTTGATATTGATGTTTTAATTTGCATGTGTTGTTTTGCAAAATATACTGGTTGGTGTTTTCTTTTCTTCCAGAAGCATATGGGGGAATGTGTAGAGGGGATTCAAATACTCAAACATGGACAATATGAATGGACTGGAGGAAGTGGAACAAGGAAGGTGTGGAAATGTTCAGATTCCATCATCGACGTTGCATTAAAAGTCAACACTGCTGAGGAGATGCAGTGTAGTGGACTACATTCCAGTGTCTGCAATGATATATAGACATATTTGCATGTGTAATACATAATTTGTGTCATATTCTTTCTGTATTAATTGTTGAAGAATGTTTTCTGTTGTTGGGTACATATGGGGACCTCAGATGTTTTTGGTTTTTTCGTGGATGCTTAGGGATATTGGGTCTAGGCAGGGACAGAGAGAATCCACAGGAGGGTCCGATGGGTCGACCAGCCTGAATGTGGACACGTTTGATTGTACTTTGTTTTCTGAGGCTTTCATGTGTATTCAATTGCATCATAGTTTAAAATGCATTGATAAAGATTTATAAATTGATCTGGAGTACTTAGGTGGTCGCCTGGGGCAGAGGGGCCGTGAGAGAATTTTACTGTCTTGAATGATTGATGGATATTTGGAAAGAAAGCTGCCAGACAGGTTTTCGCTCTTACACTTCATAAAAATTTGTTCACACTACATACATTTTGTTTTATTGTTAAAGTTACACAAGATTTGTCATAATCCTATTCTTTTTGTTTTCGAGACTTAATTAGTCTCGAAGGGGGGAAATATGTAGTATCTAAACAGTTTATGATTTTGCTGACGTTTGCAAATGGTGTGTTAGAGAAATTTGGCTCTGCTTGCGGAAACATCTGGAAAACATTACTATAGGGGCCCCTTAAGACAGAGGAGATTCGGATGTGTAAAGGCCAGGGATTGGTCTATCTAAAACCACCCATATTATGTTACATAGGATATAAATACCATGTTTTTGAACAAAGGAGGGGAAGACTAACATATTAGAGATTGGGTCAGTTGTTCTCCAGATGTCTGCAGGAATCTGTAAATTGATACTGTAATGTTTGATGTAATAAACCATTATAATCAAGGACAGTGTCAGCGGATTTCTTGTCATCACAGCATATCAGCATCGTTGTCTCGACACCACAATAGGCTTATGTCTGGATTTGATTAGAGCATTGATCGAAAATTCAAGCTTGATGCTACCTGAGCCTGATGAGCCGTACATTAACTACATTTTATGAGCCCTACATTAAAGACATTTAATGAGCCCATGCCCGCATGTTGCAGCACATGAGGCCTACATAGTTACAAGTATAGGCTAGCTAATTGGATTTTAATTTTGAAATATAATAGCGCCTATTTGTATAATTAGTATGCTGACGCATAAGTAGTGCCTTGCAAAAGTATTCATCCCCCTTGGCGTTTTTCCTATTTTGTTGCATTACAACCTGTAATTTAAATGGATTTTTATATGGATTTAATGTAATGGACATACACAAAATAGTCCAAATTGGTGAAGTGAAATAATAATAATAATTCAAAAAAATAAATTACGGAAAAGTAGTGCGTGCATATGTATTCACCCCCTTTGCTATGAAGCCCCTAAATAAGATCTGGTGCAACCAATTACCTTCAGAAGTCACATAATTAGTTAAATAAAGTCCACCTGTGTGCAATCTAAGTGTCACATGATCTGTCACATGATCTCAATATATATACACCTGTTCTGAAAGGCCCCAGAGTCTGCAACACCACTAAGCAAGGGGCACCACCAAGCAAGCAGCACCATGAAGACCAAGGAGCTCTCCAAACAAGTCAGGGGCAAAGTTGTGGAGAAGTACAGATTAGGGTTGGGTTCTAAAAAAATATCTGAAACTTTGAACATCCCACGGAGCACCATTAAATCCAATATTTAAAAAATGGAAAGAATATGGCACCACAACAAACCAGCTGTCACGTGTCCTCCCGTTTCTCCCCTCCGGCGCTCTGATTCGCCGGTCTACTGAGCCACCGGTCTGAGCACACCACCTCGGCAACACCAGAATGGAAACCCAACGCACCCTAATCACCTCCAGCGCACCCGCACCTCCTCATCTCATCACCACCCCTATTTAGCCCTGGACTGTTCTGGATGATGTTGTGTGTGATTGTTTAGCTTCGTGTCGTTTACTCTATCTTTGTTATTTCTCTTGCTCATTGTTAAGTAAACCTTGACCTTGTTAATTCCTGCGTCTGCGTCCTGCCTCTTCGCATACTCAGTACTCGTCACACCTGCCAAGTGAGGGCTGCCCCCCAAAACTCACGGACCAGGCAAGGAGGGCATTAATCAGAGAGGCAACAAAGAGACCAAAGATAACCCTGAAGGAGCTGCAAAACGCCACAACGGAGATTGGAGTATCTGACCATAGGACCACTTTAAGCCGTTCACTCCACAGAGCTGGAATTTACGGAAGAGTGGCCAGAAAAAAGCCATTGCTTAAAGAAAAAAATAAGTAAACACATTTAGAGTTCGCCAAAAGGCATATGGGAGACTCCCCAAACATATGGAAGAAGGTACTCTGGTCAGATGAGACTAAAATTGAGCTTTTTGGCCATCAAGGAAAACGCTATGTCTGGCACAAACCCAACACCTCTCATCACCACGAGAACACCATCCCCACAGTGAATCATGGTGGTGGCAGCATCATGCTGTGGGGATGTTTTTCATCGGCAGGGACTGGGAAACCGGTAAATCTCAGTAACCGGGTTCCCGCCATTCAATCCTAGTTGGGAGGAGGGAAAGAGGGTAGCGAGGACAGGGTCGGGAGGGAGGATCAGAGGGTTGTGAGGACAGGGACAGGAGAAAGGAGGGAGGAGGGTAGTGTTATGTGGGCAGCTTGTCTCTCCCTTTTCTGTTTCCCTTCCTCCTTGTTTTGTCCCCTCTTTGTCTGTTGTATCTGTATGTGTGTTTGTCCCCATTATGTTGGTGCGTCTGCCGGTGTGTGTCTGGAGTGGATCGGGGGGCGTGCTCAGGATCTGCCTCTCCTGTGCAGCTGCGGATTGTTTCCAGTGATTCC
Source organism: Coregonus lavaretus (assembly GCF_964263955.1). Lineage (NCBI taxonomy): Eukaryota > Metazoa > Chordata > Actinopteri > Salmoniformes > Salmonidae > Coregonus > Coregonus lavaretus. Next base: position 27,746,390 of record NC_139988.1, read on the forward strand.
TGCCTACGCAGCTGCATCCTATTCTCTCATCAACCTGCACTACTAATTCCTGGGCATGGCTCTCCACCGGCGCCAGATCGTTGTTCTTACTAGAGCGTTCAGACATACCTCCCAACCTGCCTGCCTGCCTGCCTGCCTGCCTCAGCCTCTCCTTCCTCCGGAGCCGACTAGCCCTCTCTGTTCCTTTTCCTCAGTTGTTTTTGGACTAAGACAAATTGAACTTTAATTAAAATAATTTTTGTTTCTTCCACTCCCTTAGTCGTGTTTTGTTTCTCTGAGTGCTGGGTTTAACCATAGCTGAACAGGTAGAGGGTGAGTATACATGGAGGAAAGACATTCAGAATGCTGCAACCCTCCCACACAATCAGGCTGAAGTTTAGTCTGGTGGCTCTGCCTACCAGTTCTCACAAATGTCAAATTTCGAAGTTGTTCCAAATGTGAAGCTTAGGCATTACCTCCGAAAGGTAAGGGTTAAGGTTTGGGATAGCCTTAAAACAAAATATCAAAAACAACTTTATATCACTGGATTCAAACTTGCAACCTTTGTAATCAGAGGCAGATGGTTATGCTCATCTGCTATCCCTGTCCACAACACCCTAGCAAAACCGAAACCTACTTGAAGGTAACAGCGCTCACTGTTGCCCCTAGTGGCTGGTTTCCACGTCATCTCCCGACGTCCTCAGACGTGGATGGACGTTGAATACTGACTTGCATCACGGGTGACCTGGCTGGGCTCTGCTGTGTCCCCTTTAACTTTGCTCTTAAACACAAACACACACACAAACACAAACACACACACACACAGCGAGGGCCGTTTAGTGTGATGTCCCCGGCATTTCCCTTCTAACTCAACCTTTCACATCCTATCTGACAGAAAGAGAGAAGCTATGCAGATCTGAGCTGGCTTCTGTGTGTAATCTATGCTGGCTCCTCACTTCAACTGCAATCTCTTTACAGGGCAAATGGTCTCTTCCAGTGCTGTGTTATTACACACACACATACACACACACACACAGTGGTCAAATGTCTCTGCCTCAATGCTGTCCGTGCCAGTGTGAGAATGATTAATCAATTCCCCCCACTGGCTAAAGGAAACCAGCAATGGACCCTTTGTCTCCTCCTTCCCTCTGATCCTCCCTTTCTCTCCCCCTCAACAACTCTCTCTTGCCTTCTCATCCCCCTCTCTCTCCTCTCTCACCCCCCCTTCTCTCCCTCTCATTCCTCCCCTCTCATTCCTCCCCTCTCTCCCCCTTTCATCCCATCTCATCCCCTTCTCTCTAAACCTCCATCTCTCTCTCTCTGTGGGACTCAAAAGTTCAACAAGGAGCCCTGGAAACTTCTCAGAAATGTAATAAATGAGAAAATATGTTTTTTAGGAATAGAACAGGTTCTCCAAGGTGAAACGTTGTATTTATGGGAAACTAAAACTTCCTGTCAAGGTGATGTAAGCCCCTAAATGAAAATGGTAAACATTGAGGAGTCATACTTTATTAATGACCCAGCTAGACAGATATTGATATCCAATGAGATAAATCGTTATGAATTGTGTGGAAGGATGAAATCCACACCTGTTTGTGTGTGTGTGTGTGTGTGTGTGTTTGGTGTGTGTGCGTGCATGTGTGTGTGTGTGGGTCTGTGTCATTGGGGACTGGCCCTCGATGCTGTAACAAGTGGTCGGGTGTTTGTTTTTTAAGGTTGTTCGTTAATCAGATTCCTTCACATGGTTTAGACAGCTGCAGCAAGCACACAAAGTTTCTTTAACTTCACCATAGTTTTTTGTAAAGAATAGAAACCAGAAACTGCATGCTTATTTTCCTCTCTCTCTCTCTCTCTCTCTCTCTCTCTCTCTCTCTCTCTCTCTCTCTCGCTCTCTCTCTCTCTCTCTCTCTCTCTCTTAGAAATGAATTATAGTTATTGATATATGTATTTTATTAAAAGCTAAGATCTCCCAATAATGATTCTAGCATGTTTTATAATTATGAAACATTACAATGATGAAACATCTTTTATCTTTTATAAGAGATAATGTGCTGTAGTTGTTACCAAAATATGCTGAGCTAAGTATGAAGTATTGCCATTTATTACTAAGTATTAAGTATTGTCATTTATTACTAAGTATGAAGTATTGCTATTTATTACTAAGTATGAAGCATTGCTATTTATTACTAAGTATGAAGTATTGTTATTTGATATCTACAGTATTTCCAAGTGGGTTAGTCAGTGTTGTAAAATATTGAGCGTGGAGACACATTACAGTAAGTATTATAGCTCTGTTGTGCTATACTTTGGTGTGTGTTTGTGTGTGTGTATATGTCTCTGTGTGTCTCTGTGTCTGTGTGTGTGTGTGTGTGTGTGTGTGTGTGTGTGTGTGTGTATGTGTGTGTGTGGAGAAGAGGCGGCACTGGGGCCTAAATCTGTCTCTAACTCTTAATTAAGCCCTGGGCTCCAGTGGCCTTGACTTATTAAAGACACACACTGCAGGGAACACACACTCACATTGCAGGGAACAGAAGAACTGTACTTGGATGTTTTATGAATCAGTTTGAAAGAAGGAAGGAAAGAAGGAAGAAATAAGGATGGAAATAAAAAACAAAAGGACAGAAACAAGAGAGGTGGGAGATAGACAGAAAGTTGAGCACAGCAACAATGGCTGATAAAATTATACGCGGGACCTCTCTCAATGAAAGAACTCTACATCTGGCCTATTGAATTTATCAGCAGTATGTTATAAAACTGTAACGAGTGGAGGATAGGAGAATGAAGGAGAGGGGAAGGGAGGAGTAGAGTGGAGAGGGGAGGATAAGAGAGGACCCAGCAAACAGGGGACATCCTTAGGACATTAGGCGACGTTCCCATTAGGTCCCTTTAAAAACTATCAGAGGTCGATGTCCCCGCCGGCGTGGACGTTGGTGACATAACGCTTTATTAAAGGCCCAGTACATTTAAAAACATGTTTTTCAAGTTGTTTTTAATGATAATTCCACACTGAGGTTGAAATAAGACTCTAAATTGTGAAAATAATGATAATGCCCTTTCTGTGGAAGAGCTGTAAAATAAATAAAAAAGACCTGGAATTTCAGCCTGTTCAGGTGGGTTGGTGTTTTTGGCCCACCGCATAACGTCACCCGGTGGTTTGCATATCTCCTCCTACTGCTGCCGGTCACACCTGGTCAAATTGGTACTCCTCATGTTGACATGCACAGGACAGGTATCTAGTTATGCACGGCCAAAGAGATTGTGCAGTAGCTTGTTGCAAGGCAGCAATTGTTTCTTTGAATTTGCACTGTCTTCCATCATAATCACTTTGTCTGATTTGGCTCATGCACACTTCGACAAGGTAGCTAGCTAGCTACACTTACTCTAGCCAGTGGATTTGCTTCCATCAAAGTTCTGTCCCATACATCTTGCATCCGGCAGCGGCAGGCGGCAGCCAGCAGCAACCTTTAAAGAAGTAAGTCTCTAAATAGTTATCATTCTCGCTAGCTATTATTATTAAAAGTAAAGGACATGATATTGTGTTGGTCAACTACTAGCCTCGACCGCAACTAAGATAGATAGCTAGCTAGTTAGCTAGCAAGCTATCTATCATTAGCTACTGACCTGACGTGACCTTTATATTTACATAGGTACCTGTAGCTATTTACATAAAAAGTAATGTCAGACTCATAAAGGGGAAACGTTGTGCTAGGGCCTAGGCAGATGTTGCCTCCCACAATGTAAACAATGTTCCTGCATAGCCAGCTAAGTTACACTTTTCCCCTATGTCTGGTATTCAGCTAGCTAATGTTAGCTAGTAGGAAGCTAGCCAGATAGCTTGCTAGCTAGATAACTTTGATGGCAATTAGCTAGTATACTGACGTGAAATGTAGCTACAGTATATTTGCAATTCTGTCATTGCTTTATTATGTACAGGTACCTTTAGGGTGACCACATTTAAATACCAAAATGTGGGACAACCGGGTGATTGTGCGGGACATTCGCAGGACAGTGTAGCCTACATTCTCCTGCTAATATGGCTCAAACTTTTGAACGGTTGGAGCTAGAAGCTATTATCACCCCATTCCTAAAAGCTAATATTCTGAGGAACACGAGCTGTTCACAAGCTGTGCAGGACTCATTAGAGCAGAGAGTGGACAGGACCAGGCATAATCAGACTGGGGGAATAAGCACCACATCATTGAAAGCAATGATGCTATTTTCTACACAGAAGATAATATACAATTATTGCCTGGTGATCTTCTTATCACTTCCCAATACCTTTCAGAATTTTTTCTGTCACTTCAAACCATACTTCCTTAAGATTTAAATGCTGCCAAATTACTGTCAGACTGATTTGTAATAATAGACTGTCATAGCCCCAAATAGAAAACGTTGGCTGTTGATTGGGTTACCAATAACTATTTTTATGTCCCCACATTCTATAATCAAAAGGTAAGGTGTAAGGGGGCAGTGAATATTCAGTTTCAATAAAGCAAATTATGGTTTGGATAAGTGGTTAAGATGTATTACAGCTTATATTCTGGTTTTCTGTCCATTTATTTCTGCAGACAAGCTCCCAAACCCATCCAGGATGGGTTCCCTTGGTATTTTGGAACTCCTGGTGGATGCAAAGGACTATGCAGGCTGAAGCACCACTCTGTTCCTAAGGCCCAGATAGCCCCAGCACCAACTGACAAAGCCACTACATGTACTGAAAAAGTGTAATATATAGACCCAAGATTGTTCTGCTATGGGGATACTTTTTCTATATATTACTTTTTTCAAGGAGTGTAGTGGTTGAACAGTGCCCTATAACCGATTAGTAGTAATTTTAAACGGGGAAGGGCTATGGGGGTATCTATGACTATTTTAAAACACATTTGTAGTGTGTGTAGGGGCAGTGGTCCCCAACTATCCTTCTGGAGATCTATTCTCTGGTAGATTTTCTCCCCAACCATCATTTATCTTAACAGATTCCGACAAACAAGTTCTTGTCGTGAAAGTAACTGTAATTGTGTGTGTGGAATAAGTGTGCAATACTCTTCCACCTTTCCTGTCATGGGATGAGATTGTAGTTGTGTATAGTAATGTCATTGTTCAAGAAAGCTGGTGATGACAATGTAAATAAAACCACTACTTTTTTTTACTTTATACCATCGATGACTACTCTGTTGCTGCTCTATACCTGATTACATCTGATTATGTTTAGCTAACAACCCTCTTACTTTCATTATGATTTGTTTTCCTCTCACAGGAACACCTTCCAGAGATTGAGCACATGTAAAACAATAACTTCAAAAGATACTTACAGTGCATTCGGAAAGTATTCAGACCCCTTCACTTTTTCCACATTTTGTTAAGTTACAGCCTTATTCTAAAATTGATTAAATTATTTGTTTTCCTTATCAATCTACACACAATATCCCATAATGACAAAGCGAAAACAGTTTTTTTTTTTTTTATTTTTTTTTTTTTTTACTGAAATATGACATTTACATAAGTATTCAGACCCTTTACCCAGTACTTTGTTATAGCATCTTTGGCAATGATTACAGCCTTGAGTCATTTTGGGTATGACACTACAAGCTTGGCACACCTGTGTTTGAGGAGTTTCTCCCATTCTTATCTGCAGATCCTCTCAAGCTCTGTCAGGTTGGATGGGGAGCGTTGTTGCACAGCTATTTTCAGGTCTCTCCAGAGATGTTTGATTGGGTTCAAGTCCAGGCGTTGGCTGGGCCACTCAAAGACATTCAGAGACCTGTCCCGAAGCCACTCCTGCGTTGTCTTGGCTGCGTGCTTAGGGTCAATGTCCTGTTGGAAGGTGAACCTTGGCCCCAGTCTGAGGTCCTGAGCGCTCTGCAGCAGGTTTTCACCAATGATCTCTCTGTACTTTGCCCCGTTAATCTTTCCCTCGATCCTGAGTAGTCTGCCAGTCCCTGCCGCTGAAAAACATCCCCACAGCATGATGCTGCCACCATCATGCTTCACTGTAGGGATGGTATTGGCCAGGTGATGAGTGGTGCCTGGTTTCTTCCAGACGTGACCCTTGGCATTCAGGCCAAAGAGTTCCATCTTAGTTTCATCAGACCAGAGAATCTTGTTTCTCATGGTCTGACAGTTCCTTAGGTGCCTTTTGGCAAACTCCAAGCGGGCTGTCATGTGCGTTTGAATGAGGATTGGCTTCCGTCTGGCCACTATACCATAAAGGCCTGATTGGTGGAGTGCTGCAGAGATGGTTGTCCTTTTGAAAGGTTCTCCCATCTCCACAGAGGAACTCTGGTGCTCTGTCAGAGTGACCATCAGGTACTTGGTCACCTCCCTGACCAAGGCCCTTCTCCCCCGATTGCTCTATTTGGCCGGGCAGCCAGCTCTAGGAAGAGTCTTGGTGGTTCCAAACTTCTTCCATTTAAGAATGGGGACCTTCAATGGTGCAAACATTTTTTGGTACCCTTCCCCAGATCTGTGCCTCGACACAATCCTGTCTCAGAGCTCTACGGACAATTCCTTCGACCTCATGGCTTGGTTTTTCCTCTGACATGCACTGTCAACTGTCAACTCCCAAATAATGTCCAATCAATTGAATTTACCACAGGTCGAATCCAATCAAGTTGTAGAAACATCTCAAGGATGATCAATGGAAACAGGATGCACCTGAGCTCATTTTCAAGTCTCATAGCAAAGGGTCTGAAGACTTATGTAAATACATAAACAAATATATACATATATATATATATATATATATATATATATATATATATATATATATATATATATATATATATATATATGCATTTGCAGAAATGTCTAATAACCTGTTTTCACTTTGTCATTATAGGGTATTGTGTGTAGATTGATGAGGATTCTTTAAAACATTTAATCCATTTTAGAATAAGGCTGTAACATAACAAAATGTGGGAACAGTGAAGGGGTCTGAATACGTTCCGAATGCACTGTACATGCCATGATTTAGACTTCATTATAACCTTGTTTAAGATCTATTTATTATGTTGTGTAATAACTGACAAGAGAATTTATGAAGAATGACAACAACCTTTCATTAGAGTCTGGTTTCTTTTTTTTACATTCAACAGCAGAAAACCAATGTGTAAATTAATAGTGTTTACTCATTAGAAACATTTAAATAAGTTATAATCTCCAGCAAAGTAGCCTACACTCCTGTGGAAGTTTGTTGCTTCAGGATCCAGCTCCAACTAACAGGTTGAATACCATGTGCCTTTGTTGATGGTGTTAAGAATGAACAAAAATTCAGGAGAGAGGACCAGACTTGAATGCAACACTTAACTAGTTGCCTTGAACGCAGCTCCCTACTAACTCAACAATGCCCCAGCTGCTACTAACTGCCAATCAGCATCTACGCCTGTTGCAACACTTTAACTAGTTGCCGTGAACGCAGCTCCTCAACAGCATCGGCTGTTCAACCTCCACACCTTTCCTCACTCTTCTTAATCCCTATTGCCACCCTACTTCAACCTGCCAAACTAACATTCCTCATCTGTGTTCTGCAGTGCACAACACATTAAAAAAATAAAATAATTAAAGAGCAGCAGTAAAATAACAGTAGCGAGGCTATATACAGGGGGTACCGGTACAGAGTCAATGTGCAGGGGCACAGGTTAGTCGAGGTAATTGAGGTAATATGTACATAGAGTTAAAGTGACTATGCATAGATTATAAACAGAGAGTTGCAGAAATGTAAGAGAGGGGTTGGGGACAATGAAAATAGTCTGGGTAGCCATTTCATTAGCTGTTCAGGAGTCTTATGGCTTGGGGGGTAGAAGCTGTTAAGAAGCCTTTTGGACCTAAACTTGGCGCTCTGATACCGCTTGCCGTGCGGTAGCAGAGAGAACAGTCTATGACTAGGGTGGCTGGAGTCTTTGACACCGCCTGGTATAGAGATCCTGGATGGCAGAAAGCTTGGCCCCAGTGATGTACTGGGCCGTATGCACTACCCTCTGTAGTGCCTTGCAGTCGGAGGCCGAGCAGTTGCCATACCAGTCAGGATGCTCTCGATGGTGCAGCTGTAGAAGTTTTTGAGGATCTGAGGACCCATGCCAAATCTTTTCAGTCTCCTGAGGGGGAATAGGCTTTGTCGTGCCCTCTTCACGACTGTCTTGGTGTGTTTAGACCATGATAGTTTGTTGGTGATGTGGACACCAAATAACTTGAAGCTCTCAACCTGATCCCCTACAGCCCCGTCGATGAGAATGGGGGCGTGCTCGGTCCTCTTTTTCCTGTAGTCCACATTTATCTCCTTTGTCTTGATCACGTTGAGTGAGAGGTTATTATCCTGGCACCACATGGCCATGTCTCTGACCTCTTCCCTATAGACTGTCTCATTGTTGTCGGTGATCAGGCCTATCACTGTTGTGTCGTCGGCAAACTTAATGATGGTGTTGGAGTCGTGCCCTGCTATGGAGTCCTGGGTGAACAGGGAGTACAGGAGGGGACTGAGCACGCACCCCTAAGGGGCCCCGTGTTGATGATCAGCGTGGCAGATGTGTTGTTACCTACCCTTACCACGTGGGGGCGGCCCATCAGGACGTCCAGGATCCAGTTGCAGAGGGAGGTGTTTAGTTCCAGGGTCCTTAGCTTAGTGATGAGCTTTGAGGGCACTATGGTGTTGAACGCTGAGCTGTAGTCAATGAAAAGCATTCTCACGTACAGTGGGTAAAAAAAGTATTTAGTCAGCCACCAAATGTGCAAGTTCTCCCACTTAAAAAGATGAGAGAGGCCTGTAATTTTCATCATAGGTACACGTCAACTATGACACACAAATTGGAAAATAAGTATTTGGTCACCTAGAAACAAGCAAGATTTCTGGCTCTCACAGACCTGTAACTTCTTCTTTAAGAGGCTCCTCTGTCCTCCACTCGTTACCTGTATTAATGGCACCTGTTTGAACTTGTTATCAGTATAAAAGACACCTGTCCACAACCTCAAACAGTCACACTCCCAACTCCACTATGGCCAAGACCAAAGAGCTGTCAAAGGACACCAGAAACAAAATTGTAGACCTGCACCAGGCTGGGAAGACTGAATCTGCAATAGGTAAGCAGCTTGGTTTGAAGAAATCAACTGTGGGAGCAATTATTAGGAAATGGAAGACATACAAGACCACTGATAATCTCCCTCGATCTGGGGCTCCACGCAAGATCTCAACCCGTGGGGTCAAAATGATCACAAGAACGGTGAGCAAAAATCCCAGAACCACACGGGGGGACCTAGTGAATGACCTGCAGAGAGCTGGGACCAAAGTAACAAAGCCTACCATCAGTAACACACTACGCCGCCAGGGACTCAAATCCTGCAGTGCCAGACGTGTCCCCCTGCTTAAGCCAGTACATGTCCAGGCCCGTCTGAAGTTTGCTAGAGTGCATTTGGATGATCCAGAAGAGGATTGGGAGAATGTCATATGGTCAGATGAAACCAAAATAGAACTTTTTGGTAAAAACTCAACTCGTCGTGTTTGGAGGACAAATAATGCTGAGTTGCATCCAAAGAACACCATACCTACTGTGAAGCATGGGGGTGGAAACATCATGCTTTGGGGCTGTTTTTCTGCAAAGGGACCAGGACGACTGATCCGTTTAAAGGAAAGAATGAATGGGGCCATGTATCGTGAGATTTTGAGTGAAAACCTCCTTCCATCAGCAAGGGCATTGAAGATGAAACGTGGCTGGGTCTTTCAGCATGACAATGATCCCAAACACACCGCCCGGGCAACGAAGGAGTGGCTTCGTAAGAAGCATTTCAAGGTCCTGGAGTGGCCTAGCCAGTCTCCAGATCTCAACCCCATAGAAAATCTTTGGAGGGAGTTGAAAGTCCGTGTTGCCCAGCGACAGCCCCAAAACATCACTGCTCTAGAGGAGATCTGCATGGAGGAATGGGCCAAAGTACCAGCAACAGTGTGTGAAAACCTTGTGAAGACTTACAGAAAACGTTTGAGCTGTGTCATTGCCAACAAAGGGTATATAACAAAGTATTGAGAAACTTTTGTTATTGACCAAATACTTATTTTCCACCATAATTTGCTAATAAATTCATTAAAAATCCTACAATGTGATTTTCTGGAAAAAGAAATTCTCATTTGTCTGTCATAGTTGACGTGTACATATGAGGAAAATTATAGGCCTCTCTCATATTTTTAAGTGGGAGAACTTGCACAATTGGTGGCTGACTAAATACTTTTTTTCCCCACTGTAGGTGTTCCTTTTGTCCAGGTGGGAAAAAGCAGTGTGGAGTGCAATAGAGATTGCATCATCTGTATGATCTGTTGGGGCAGTATGCAAATTGGAGTGAGACTAGGGTTTCTGGGATAATGGTGTTGATGTGAGCCATGACCAGCCTTTCAAAGCACTTCATGGCTACAGACGTCAGTGCTACGGGTCGGTAGTCATTTAGGCAGGTTACCTTAGTGTTCTTGGCACATGGACTATGGTGGTCTGCTTGAAACATGTTGGTATTACAGACTCAGTCAGGGACAGGTTGGAAATGACAGTGAAGACAACTAATAGTCTTGAAAGGATCCTGCTTGATTCTGTAAGTAGAATTGTTTTAACTTGTAAACTGTGTTGGTTCTGTCTGTCTGTCATAGTTAGTAAGCTACCCAGTCTGCTTAAAAAGCGATTCCTACCCATTCACACTGGATGCAGGGCCAGCCACTTCTTTTGTTCTCTGCAGATTACAACTCAATAGGAGGGGGAGTGGCTACACTTGTGCTAGGCAATTAGCTTAGTGTTATTAGCACAACCTCTTTGTTCAGCGGCAGCTGTCTGCGGCAGCTGTCCCCAAAACAAAGACTGTCCCTGAAACAAAGACAGTTCTGCCAAGTTGTTCTGCGGGAGTTAGTCGAGGGAGGCCCCGCTCTCTCGCTTCCCCAGATGTTTAGTTAATTTCATTCCGATCTCTTTTGCATTATTGTAGCCCTTTCTGTAGCCTGTCAACTATGTGTCTGTCTATCCCTGTTCTCTCCTCTCTGCACAGGCCATACAAACGCTTCACACCGCATGGCGGCTACCACTCTAATCTGGTGGTCCCTGCGCGCACGACCCATGTGGAGTTCCAGGTCTCCGGCAGCCTCTGGAACTGCTACTCCTACTGCTCTTTCCTCGTCTGATCATGTGTTCTCACATACCCCGAGAGCATCTGGTCAGCGCGGCGGTGGCACAGGAATCCTCATCTCTCCCATGTGGACATTCTCTCTTTTCCCCCTGACCCATCTGTCTATCTCCTCATTTGAATTCCATGCTGTCACAGGCACTAGCCCATTCAAGCTTAACATCCTTGTCATTTATCGCCCTCCAGGTTCCCTTGGAGAGTTCATCAATGAGCTTGATGCCTTGATAAGTTCCTTTCCTGAGGATGGCTCACCCCTCACAGTTCTGGGTGACTTTAACGTGCCAACGTCTGCCTTAGACTCATTTCTCTCTGCCTCCTTCTTTCCACTCCTTTCCTCTTTTGACCTCACCCTCTCACCGTCCCCCCCTACTCACAAGGCAGGCAATACGCTTGACCTCATCTTTAATAGATGATGTTCTTCTACTAATCTCACTGCAACTCCCCTCCAAGTCTCCGACCACTACTTTGTATCCTTTTCTCTCTCGCTCTCCTCCAACACTACTCACTCTGCCCCTACTCAGATGGTAATGAGCCGTCGCAAACTTCGCTCTCTCTCTCCCGCTACTCTCTCCTCTTCCATCCTATCATCTCTTCCCTCTGCTAAATCCTTCTCCCTCCGGTTTCCTGATTCTGCCTCCTCGACCCTCCTCTCCTCCCTTTCTGCATATTTTGACTCTCTATGTCCCCTATCCTCCCGGCCGGCTCTGTTCTCCCCTCCTGCTCTGTGGCTTGACGATTCATTGCGAGCTCACAGAACAGGGCTCCGGGCAGCTGAGCTGAAATGGAGGAAAACTAGACTCCCTGCGGACCTGTCATCTTTTCACTCCCTCCTCTCTACTTTTTCTTCCTCTGTTTCTGCTGCTAAAGCCACTTTCTACCACTCTAACCCTAGGAAGCTCTTTGCCACCTTCTCCTCCCTGCTGAATCCTCCTCCTCCCCCTCCTTCCTCCCTATCTGTGGATGAATTTGTCAACCATTTTGAAAAGAAGGTTGACGACATCCGATCCTCATTTATTAAGTCAAATGACACCGCTGGTCCTGCTCACATTGCCCTACCCTATGCTTTGACTTCTTTCTCCCCTCTCTCTCCAGATGAAATCTTGCGACTTGTGACGGCCGGCCGCCCAACAACCTGCCCGCTTGACCCTATCCCCTCCTCTCTTCTCCAGACCATTTCCGGAGACCTTCTCCCTTACCTCACCTCGCTCATCAACTCATTCTTGACCGCTGGCTATGTCCCTTCCGTCTTCAAGAGGGCGAGAGTTGCACCCCTCCTCAAAAAACCTACACTCGATCCCTCCGATGTCAACAACTACAGACCAGTATCCCTTTTTTATTTTCTCTCCAAAACTCTTGAGCGTGCCGTCTCTAGCCAACTCTCCTGATATCTCTCTCAGAATTACCTTCTTGATCCTAACCAGTCAGGTTTCAAGACTGGTCATTCAACTGAGACTGCTCTTCTCTGTGTCACGGAGGCTCTCCGCACTGCCAAAGCTAAGTCTCTCCCCTCTGCTCTTATCCTTCTAGACCTATCTGCTGCCTTTGATACTGTGAACCATCAGATCCTCCTCTACACCCTCTCCGAGTTGGGCATCTCCGGCGCTGCTCACTCTTGGATTGCGTCCTACCTGACAGGTCGCTCCTACCAGGTGGCGTGGCGAGAATCTGTCTCCGCACCACGTGCTCTCACCACTGGTGTCCCCCAGGGTTCAGTTCTAGGCCCTCTCCTATTCTCTCTATATACCAAGTCACTTGGCTCTGTCATATCCTCATATGGTCTCTCCTATCATTGCTACGCAGACAACACACAATTAATTTTCTCCTTTCCCCCTTCTGATAACCAGGTGGCGAATCGCATCTCTGCATGTCTGGCAAGCTGAACCTCGGCAAGACGGAGCTGCTCTTCCTCCTGGGGAAGGACTGCCCGCTCCATGATCTCGCCATCACAGTTGACAACTCCATTGTGTCCTCCTCCCAGAGTGCAAAGAACCTTGGCGTGACCCTGGACAACACCCTGTCGTTCTCTGCTAACATCAAAGCGGTGACCCGATCCTGCAGGTTCATGCTCTACAACATTCGCAGAGTACGACCCTACCTTACACAGAAAGCAGCACAGGTCCTAATCCAGGCACTTGTTATCTCCTGTCTGGATTACTGCAACTTTCTGTTGGCTGGGCTCCCTGCCTGTGCCATTAAACCCCTGCAACTTATCCAAAATGCTGCAGCCCGTCTGGTGTTCAACCTTCCCAAGTTCTCTCACATCACCCCGCTCCTCCGCACACTCTACTAGCTTCCAGTTGAAGCTCGCATCTACTACAAAACCATGGTGCTTGCCTACGGAGCTGTGAGGGGAACGGCACCTCCTTACCTTCAGGCTCTGATCAGACCCTACACCCAAACGAGGGCACTACATTCATCCACCTCTGGCCTGCTAGCCCCCCTACCTCTACGGAAGCACAGTTCCCGCTCAGCCCAGTCAAAGCTATTTGCTGCTCTGGCATCCCAATGGTGGAACAAGCTCCCCCACGACACCAGGACAGCGGAGTCACTGACCACCTTCCGGAGACACTTGAAACCCTACCTCTTTAAGGAATACCTGGAATAGTAATCCTTCTATCCCCCCTTTACTACCACTGTCTTTTGTCTAAACTAACACCTGACTTATTTCACCTGCTAGCACTGACTTGTTTAAAGAAATGTACTTATTGTGATCGAGATGTAGTTGTCCCTGATTGCACTGACTTTGCTCACAGCTGCTTGTTTGAAGAAGTGTACTTACTGTGATCAAGATGTGGTTGTCCTACTGGCTATCCTAAGTTGAATGCACCAATTTGGATAAGAGCTCTGGATAAGAGCGTCTGCTAAATGACTTAAATGTAAATGTAAGACACTTGCCAGTTGGTCAGCGCATGCTCGGAGTACACGTCCTGGTAATCCGTTTGGCCCTGCGGCCCTGTTTAAAGTTCTTACTCACATCGGCTACGGCGAGCGTGATCACACAGTCGTCCAGAATAGCTGATGCTCTCATGCATGCTTCAGTGTTGCTTGCCTCGAAGCGAGCATACAAGTAATTTAGTTCGTCTGGTAGGCTCGTGTCACTGGGCAGCTCGCGGCTTCCTTTTGTAGTCTGTGATAGTTTTCAAGCCCTGCCACATCCGACGAGCATCGGAGCCGGTGTAGTACGATTCAATCATAGATTTGCCAAATGGAGGGCGAGGGAGAGCTTTGTACGTGTCTCTGTGTGTGGAGTAAAGGTGGTCTAGATTTTTTTTCCCTCTGGTTGCACATTTAGCATGCTAGTAGAAATGAGGTAAAATGGATTTAAGTTTCCCTGCATTAAGTCCCCGGCCACTAGGAGCGATGCCTCTGGATGAGCATTTTCCTGTTTGCTTATGGCCTTATACAGCTCATTGAGTGTGGTCTTAGTAACTGGAGGGCTCTAGATGATTCCATCAGCCAATCAGGGCTGTATGTAAATATATTCAAATTTGTATCCCCACGCCCACTGTAACGTATATACAGGGAGTCAGGAAGCAGGTGCAGAAGGTGTGTTTAATAATAATGAAGAAAATACAAAACAGGAGAAGTGTACTGAACATAACCTAAACCAATAATGTCTGATGACTGAGGCTGCTGAGGGCTATATGAAGGGAGAGTAATCAGGGTGGTGATGAAGTCCAGGTGTGCTTAACGATGGGGAGCAGGTGTGCGCAATGTGGGTTGCCAGGACCGGTGGTTAGTAGACCGGCGACGTTGAGCGCCGGAGGGAGGGAGGGAGCAGGAGTAGGCGTGACAGTACCCCTCCACTGATTACCCCACTAGCCGCAGGATGACACCAGCCAGGAGGACGGCCCCAATGGCGAGGAGCGGGCCGGTCCGGATGGTGGAGATGGAAATCCCGGATGATATTGCGGACCAGGATGTCCGCCACCGGGATCCAAGAGCGCTCCTCAGGACCGTACCCCTCCCAGTCCACCAGGTACTGGTGCCGACCCCCACGATGTCAGGAGGGAAACATGAAAGGAGGGTGATATCCGGTAGGTGGTGGGGAGTTATAAACAATAGGTTACCTCATTGACCCTCCAGAGGACCTTGGAGGGCCCCACAAACCGGGGGCTCAGCTTCTGGCAGGCGGAGTGGGAGGTTCCTGTTGGAGAGCCAGACGCAATGACCAGGATGGAACACGGGAGCCTCACTGCGGTGGCGGTCCACACCTCCTCTGCTTGCCGGAACCACTCGTCAACTGCAGGGGCCTCGGTCTGGCTCGGAGTCCACGGAGCCAGGGCCGGCTGATATCCCAGGACGCACTGGAAGGGAGTCAGCCCGGTGGAGTAGTGACGAAGTGAGTTCTGGGCCGAGCCCACTCCCCCTGCCGGTCCTGGCAGTGACTCCTTAGGAATCTCCCCAGCTCCTGGTTTGTTCTCTCCACCTGCCCATTAGACTGAGACCGGTACCTTGATGTGAGGCTGACCATGGCCCCCCCAGTCACAACCTCTGGATTTGGAGTACGCTGATCTTTGTGCTGCACCACAAAGTCTATAGCATTCTCAGAAGTCCTTAGCAAAAGAGTGCCATCTGCACTGCTATTTTAGTTATCAGCTAATCTGACTATTCTCTCATCATTGATATAATTGATTTACTTTTCATTTGAGGGTTTTCTGTATAGTTGTCTAATGTTAGTGGGGGCACCAAATTCTGTTTTGATGTTACTCCTGAATCACTATGATAAATATAATAGTTTTTCTTGTTTGTGTCAATTACTTATTTCACCTGTATTCCTACACATCAAAGTAAATATCAGCTTTGTTAAAAATTAGAGCTGAGATTTACTTTAAGTGCAAAGTGTAGGAATATACCGTAGATCAAATCAGTAATTGACACAAACATGGTGTCGTAGCAAGAAGATCGGAATGCTGTGAACCAAGAGGTTGAGTTCAAATCACAGGTGAGGACATGTTGAATAATAATTACAGTATAAATAAACATACTCAATGTAATCATGTTTGTCAAATATGTATGTTGGAAACACTATGTTAAAAGCACAGTGTGGGTGTCCCTAACATTGCCAACAGACAAAGAGCTGTGAATGTATCAGTGGTTCACCAATCAGGGCCTTGATGTGCTTGGCAATAGTAACAAGGGCTGAAAGGATCCCCCTCCCCCCCACTCAAGTTGATTGGAATTAAAAATCAATTTACATTTTAGTAATTTAGCAGACGCTCTTATCCAGAGCGACTTACAGTTAGTGAGTGCATACATTATTTTTTTAAATTATTTTTTCATGCTGGCCCCCCATGGGAATTGAACCCACAACCCTGGTGTTGCAAATGCCATGCTCTACCAACTGAGCTACATCCCTGCTGGCCATTCCCTCCCCTACCCTGGATGACGGATAGGTGTTTTCCCCAAAATGGGTGATGGTTGTGGTTAATATATGCAGCGAGAGGAAGTACAAATGGCATATTCCTCTTTTACAGAAGTAGTGAATGAAATATGCATGACTTCAGAGAGAGGGGGAAGGGGGAGGGAGGTAGAGATAGAGAGAAGGGTAAAGGCATGGAAGAGGGGTGAGGGGGAGAGAGGGGATCCCAGGAGTTTTGACACTGATGTTGGAGGAGGATGAGGACAGTATGCACCCCCTCCCTCCCTCCTTGCCACCCTGACTCCCATCCTCCCTTCCTCAGCTGCCTCCTTTCCTCCTTCTTCTGTTCCTATTTCCACTCTCATCTCATCCCTCTCTCTTGCTGGGGTCAGCTGTACTGCTCTTACCACCTGTTAGCACTCTCCTCTGACCTCACTCTT
Organism: Coregonus lavaretus; assembly: GCF_964263955.1. Classification (NCBI taxonomy): domain Eukaryota; kingdom Metazoa; phylum Chordata; class Actinopteri; order Salmoniformes; family Salmonidae; genus Coregonus; species Coregonus lavaretus. The sequence continues at coordinate 27,763,310 of NC_139988.1, forward strand.
TCTCTTCTTTTCTCTTCTCTTTCTCCCCATCTCAACCAAGAACAGAGAAACACTCTCTGTGTCAACTCTTTTGTAGAGTATCACTACTTACTTAATATCTAAAAATTCAACAGAAAAATATAAATGGAATAACTTCAAAGCTTTTCATTTGTCATTCACCAGAAGTTTGTCAGCTAGGACTGCGACAGCCCTTTCCTCCCTCTCCCCCTCCTCTCTTCTCATTCTCTCCTCCCTCTCTCATCTCTCTCTTCCTTTGCAGTAAAGGAATAACTTACCACTCTGAAGTGACAGAGCAGACTTAGGAAAAAGCTTAGAAAACGTCAAGAGGGATCATGTCATGAGAGAAAATGAGAGGAGGTTAGCATGCTGTCTTCTGGTTTATGCATACTACCTTGCTCCACACTCCCATGCTCCGAGTGTGTTCTTCGAGGGCGTTCTCTTGAGTATGTTCTTACTAGGACGAGAGTGTGGAGAATGCATACATTTTACATTTGAGAAGCACTGCATAACCTTTGACCTTTTGAAGTAATTTGTGCCATCAACATGTCGGCTGCTCAATGCTCATCTATGCTGGACTTTCCTGGATCACGGCTACCCTCTGTAACTAATGTTATGTGTCAAACGTTTGTAGATCTTAACATCTGATTTAGTTGAATATTGCATTATTGTCAGTAAAGCAATTGAGACTGTTAAAAGCCGTTTGTTATTTTTATTATTTAGCTACATAGAAATTTGGTTAACGAAGGTACTAACAAGAGACGACTCGTGTTTACATTACAGTATATGCTTTAGCTTGCAACATACTTAACTTTAACATTAGTATAGATAATGACCCTACTGGTCTACTAGCAAAATGTAAGTTGCTAGTTTTGTAGCTATAGCTTATCCCTCGTCATGATCCATGGCTATTTATGCCCAAGTTAGCTGGCTAGCTAAGCTACCACACGTCATGATCCATGGCTACATGGGCTACTACACAGCCTTCAAGTAGCCTACTCTCTGTCAACCCTGGGAAAACATGCCAATATAACTTGGTACTATGCTACAAATAAACATCCTCCAACAACATATCCTTGGCTTGCGCATGTGGTCCTCTGTAGCTCAGCTGGTAGAGCACGGCGCTTGTAACGCCAAGGTAGTGGGTTCGATCCCCGGGACCACCCATACACAAAAATGTATGCACGCATGACTGTAAGTCGCTTTGGATAAAAGCGTCTGCTAAATGGCATATTATTTTATTTTATTATCTATATCAGGAGTCGGGAGACGAGAGATGTGAGTGCCTCACAGTCACCTCAGCACAACTATGCCCTGTAACGTTACTGCCTATCACTCAATCTGCTGCCAGCCCGGCTAATGGCAATAGAGATGACGCAAGATAACTTCATAACTATCAGCTAGCTATATGTAAACTTTAATAATCTTGCTAGCCAGCTAGTTTAACAGGAAAAAACAACCAACATCTAATGTTATGCAAGGTAGATCACTAGCTGTCAATTCTTTGTGGCTAGCTAATGTTAGCTACCAATTCTTCGTGGCTAGCTAGCTAGCTAGTTAGCCCTATTGACTTACTATGTGATTGTGATCTACAAACACTACAGTGGGTATTGTAGGCAGGTACAATACATGCCAAAACTAACACAGTATGTATTTATTAATGTATCAAGATAAAATATTGTAGTCAGGCATCATATAAGATATGAATGGGTGACATTTGATTACGAATTCAGAGATTATTTTCTCTCGCTTCAGCCCAAAAAATGGTCGCCATTGATTTCAATACATTTTCTGTCATTTTTTCGTGGTTGTGTCACGACTTCCTCCGATGCTTCCTCCTCTCCTTGTTCGGGCAGGCTTCGGCGTTCGTCATCACCGGCCTTCTAGACACTGCCGCTCCTCATCTCATCATTCCATTTGTTTTGTCTTGTTTATTACACACACCTGGTTCATATCCCCTCATCAGTACCTGTATAAGTGTTCCCTCTGCCCCCTTGTCTTTGTGTGTGATTGTTTATTGTGGAGGATAGAGAAGCTCGGTGGAGCTCCTTGTTTTTGTATTGCCGGGACATTTCCCCGTGTGCCTTGTTGTTTCCAGTGTGACTGTTTTGCGCACTGGAATGTTTTGACGCATTACTGCGTAACTCTGTATTTTCTGAATAAATACTGTTATTCTGTGATTTACCCTCCTGCCCCTGACTCCTTCTAAATCACACACCCAGAAATGGAGTCAGCAGGAGAGGAGCACATGCCTGGAGAGGAGAGGACCCGATCTTTCGGATCCAGCCACCCACACCCCAGCACCAAGAGGGATTCATACAGTGTATCCCGACCAAGGGATTTTGACGGGACAGCTGCCCGCTGCCAGGGATTCCTCCTGCAACAGGATCTATACCTATCAACCATCAGCCTGGCTCCATCGGAGCGGGAGAAGGTTTCCGCCCTCGTCTCCTGCCTCTCGGGGAAAGCCCTGGAGTGGGCCAACGCGGTCTGGAGTGAAGGAGGAGCCACGTTGGACAACTACGGGGAGTTCGCTCGCCTCTTCCGGGCCGTCTTTGATCACCCGCCCGAAGGTAGAGAGGCGGGTGAGCGGCTGGTCTACCTGAGGCAGGGGATGAGGACCGCGCAGGACTTTGCCCTGGAGTTTCGCACTGTAGCGGCTCGGTGGGCCCTCATCAACCACTTCCGGTGCCACCTGCGAGAGGACGCCCGAAGGGAGCTAGCCTGCCGGGACACCACGTTATCCTTCAATCAACTGGTGGACATGGCCATCCGGTTGGACAACCTGCTGGCTTCTAGAGGACATCCTGGAAGGATCCTGCCCATTTCACCCCCCCTCCGCCCCCAGGAGATGATGGAGCTGAGTGGTGCGGCAATCTGAGAGAGCGGAGGACGACAGCGCCAGTGTCACTCTTGTGGCACGAGAGGACATGTTACTGCACGCTGTCGTCAGCGTTCTTTTGGGTCTGGAGGCGGCAGGCAGGGCGCTCTCGCGTCACCCCAGGTATCGAACACCCACACCCGTTCAGAGCCCTCTGCTGCGCACTGTACCCTACACATCCACTTCCCTGATTACATGGTAGTTCCCCCATGTAAGGCGCTGGTCGATTCAGGCGCAGCTGGGAACTTTATGGACAGGTCGTTAGCGCATAGTCTAGGTATTACATTGGTTCCCCTATCCATTCCACTCCCCATCAGAGCACTGGACAGTCAACCATTAGAGTCCGGGTTCGTTAGGGAAGTTACAGCACCAGTCACCATGGTTACGCACGAGACCCATAGAGAGCAAGTCCGACCCGTAGCACTGACGTCTGCAGCCATGAAGTGCTTTGAAAGGCTGGTCATGGCTCACATCAACAGCATTATCCCAGAAACCCTAGACCCACTCCAATTTGCATACCGCCCCAAGAGATCCACAGATGATGCAATCTCTATTGCACTCCACACTGCCCTTTCCCACCTGGACAAGAGGAACACCTACGTGAGAATGCTATTCATTGACTACAGCTCAGCATTCAACACCATAGTGCCCTCTAAGCTCATCACTAAGCTAAGGATCCTGGGACTAAACACCTCCCTCTGCAACTGGATCCTGGACTTCCTGACGGGCCGCCCCCAGGTGGTAAGGGTAGGTAACAACACATCTGCCACACTGATCCTCAACACGGGGGACCCTCAGGGGTGCGTGCTCAGTCCCCTCCTGTACTCTCTGTTCACCCATGACTGCATGGCCAGGCACGACTCCAACACCATCATTAAGTTTGCAGACGACACAACAGTGGTAGGCCTGATCACCGACAATGATGAGACAGCCTATAGGGAGGAGGTCAGAGACCTGGCCGTGTGGTGCCAGGACAACAACCTCTCCCTCAACGTGACCAAGACAAAGGAGATGATTGTGGATACAGGAAAAAAAAGAGGACTGAGCACGCCCCCATTCTCATCGACGGGGCTGTAGTGGAACAGGTTGAGAGCTTCAAGTTCCTTGGTGTCCACATCACCAACGAACTATCATGGTCCAAACACACCAAGACAGTCGTGAAGAGGGCACGACAAAGCCTATTCCCCCTCAGGAGACTGAAAAGATTTGGCATGGGTCCTCAGATCCTCAAAAAATTCTACAGCTGCACCATCGAGAGCATCCTGACTGGTTGCATCACCGCCTGGTATGGCAACTGCTTGGCCTCCGACCGCAAGGCACTACAGAGGGTAGTGCGTACGGCCCAGTACATCACTGGGGCCAAGCTTCCTGCCATCCAGGACCTCTATACCAGGCGGTGTCAGAGGAAGGCCCTCAAAATTGTCAAAGACTCCAGCCACCCTAGTCATAGACTGTTCTCCCTGCTACCGCACGGCAAGCGGTACCGGAGTGCCAAGTCTAGGTCCAAAAGACTTCTCAACAGCTTCTACCCCAAGCCATAAGACTCCTGAACAGCTAATCATGGCTACCCAGACTATTTGCACTGCCCTCCCACCCCATCCTTTTTACGCTGCTGCTACTCTGTTAATTATTTATGCATAGTCACTTTAACTCTACCCACATGTACATATTACTTCAACTATCTCAACTAGCCGGTGCCCCCGCACATTGACTCTGCACCGGTACCCCCCTGTATATATAGCCTCCCTACTGTTATTTTATTTTACAACTGCTCTTTTTTTCTCAACACTTTTTTTGTTGTTGTTTTATTTTTACTTTTTTTGTTAAAAATAAATGCACTGTTGGTTAAGGGCTGTAAGTAAGCATTTCACTGTAATGTCACCCCCCCCCCATCAATAAGGGATCAGTGACATCAATAAGGGATCATAGCTTTCACGTAGAGCAGGTGTTCTTAATGTTTTGTACTGTCAGTGTATGTTCCAAAGCAACAGACTTTCAATCCGTTTTTTTATTAAAACGGAAAAGTATATATATTTGAAAGCAGATGAAGTCATTACACCTTTGAAAAATACTTGTTTGTCCTAATTTCCCTACGCTATGAATGCAATCAGAGAGAGCTCAGTCAGAGAGACCGGAGCTTATTCAGATAATAAAACAACAATTGGCTGTGTATGTGTATGTGTGTGTGTGTGTGCCTGCGTGTGTGTATGTGTGTGCGTGCGTGCATTTGTGTGTGTGTAGCAGCAGTGCTAATCACAGCCAGTAGATTACTTACTGATTAAACAGATTTATTCATGCAGAGGAAGCTTCTGGAGACTCCTACACAACACTGGGGTTTGTTTTAGTAATGAAAGAACTCTCCTTCACACTCTCTCGCTCTGTGTCGCTCTCTCTGTCTCTCTCTTTCTCTTGCTCTCTGTCTTTCTCTCTCTTCTCTGTCCTCTGTCTGTCTTTCTCTCTCCCTCCCTCTCGCATTGTGTACTCTCTGTTCCTCTCTCTCTCTCTCTCTCTCTCTCTCTCTCTCTCTCTCTCTCTCTCTCTCTCTCTCTCTCTCTCTCTCTCTCTCTCTCTCTCTTTCTCTCTCTCTCTCTCTCTCTCTCTCTCTCTCTCTCTATCTCTCTCTCTCTCTATCTCTCTCTCTCTCTCTCTCTCTCTCTCTCTCTCTCTCTCTCTCTCTCTCTCTCTCTCTCTCTCTCTCTCTCTCTGTCTCTCTCTCTCTCTCTCTCTCTCTCCATGCTGGGAGTGTTTGGTGCATGCTGGGAATTGTTTGAGTGAGTGCTAAGTGCGAGTGTTGTGTAGAGTTAGATATCCTGGTTTTTCTTTCGGTTTTCCTTTTCTTGGTGATATCCTATTTTTAATTTTTAATAAAAAAAAAAAAAAAAAATTATATGCATGATTAAGGTTATTATTTATATTTTCTTGTTGTGGTAGAATTACAGTTTTTTTCAATTGCTAAAACACAATTTCTGAAACCTTGCTCCATTTCCTGAAAACATTACAGTTTTTTCCAACTGCTTACACACGTTTTCAAAACTATGTCTCCTTTTTTCAAAACTCTACACACAATTCCCAAAACTGCACACACAAAATGCTAAATGCCTCACATCTCCTTCAAAATGTAACACTTCATTCAAAATGCCATAAACACATGTCAGAATGAAGCATTTGCATCAAATGGCAAACACTACTTTCATAATAGTAAATGTTTGGATATACCATGTAAACACTGTTGTTCTAAATCTAAAGCCCTTTGGTCTTTCATAGGCTTATATATACATTCCAATACAATGTTCTACAGTGAAAGTAATCTGCTGAGAGGGGTAACAAGTACACTGTAAACACCAATGCAATGTAGAAACAGAAAATATTTATTAGGCCAAACATTACTGTTGTATACAGTAGCATACAACAAAACCATAAACATATGTAAACCAAAAGTATATTCTTTAGAATACAGTAAAGAACACAAAAGTGTGTGTGGGGTCCGTGGGGGGGGGGGGGGGGCAGTCCAGGAATTGGTAGGCGGGGGGGGGGGGGGGGGGTGGGGGGGCAGTCACCAGTGCTAAGCTACGCTTCATCTCTTCTCCGGGCTGGGTCTGGTCACAATACTTCGTCCACATCACAAGATACGTTTTCTCTTGCCAAACATCGAGGGAAGTATCTCCTAGCATGGCGTATCCAACCTTGGACAGAGGCAACCTCTATGTCCCCACATGCGTCCTCCATTGCCTGGAGATGCGGCATGCGGGCATAGGGTTGGCAATCATACACTTTCCAGCGCCAGGCTGAAAATAATTCCTCTATGGGATTTAGAAAAGGTGAATATGGGGGTAGGTACAAAACTACAAATTGTGGATGGGTGGCAAACCAGTTTTGGGCCAGAACAGCCCGGTGAAAACTAACATTGTCCCATATAACCACAAATCTAGCAGGCTCCTGATATGGATCAGGGACAAGCATTGTGTAAATTGCATCCAGAAAAGTGAGGATATGGCCGGTGTTGTACGGACCCAGTGTGGCATTGTGATGGAGGACCCCGTTTTGAGTGATGGCAGCACACATAGTTATATTACCCCCACGCTGTCCAGGGACATTGGTAATTGCCCTCTGTCCTATTACATTTATTCCGCGGCGCCTGGTTTTGGTGAGGTTAAAGCCAACCTCATCCACATAAATAAATGTACATGGGCATCCATCTCCAATACTCTCTGTAACAGACAAAAGGATATACAGATGAGTAAATATGGTATGTCTGAAGTACTGGAAGTAGTGTTGCATACATACCTCTACAAAGTAATGTCGCAGATTCTTGACTCTGTCAGAGTTTCTCTCAAATGGCACCTTGTAAAGTTTTTTCATCGTCACTTGGTGCCATTGGAGGATGCGTTGTATGGTCGACAGGCTTACAGCATTGATGTTGTTAAATATGGTGTCATTATTCAAGATATGCTCTCTTATCTCTCAAATCCTAATTGCATTGTTGGCCAAAACCATATTTATAATTGCAGTCTCTTGTACATCTGTAAACAAACGTCCTCGTCCTCCATGATGTCTTTGCCTTTCCACTCTGTACAGAATTCAAACACAGTATGTGTTCAGCATAGGAACTGTAAACAATGTACACAAAAATGTAGTACAGCATGATAACCAACCTCATTCATTCAATGCAGTGCAGTACATGGATGGCTTAGAGTTACAAATGTTTATGCAATACTATGCAGTCATACGTATTTTACAGTACATTACTCTAATGCTAAAATAGTCATTAGATAGTTGCATACCTGTTCTCATTTCTGAAGGTTCGAATTATGGACGCCACTGTAAATCGACTCAAGTTGGGCTGGACTCTCAGTCCAGCCTCTCTCATGGTCAAACCGTGGTTGATCACATGATCAACAAGTGTTGCCCTAATCTCATCAGAGATGGCTCTCCTTTCTTCTCTTCTTTGCCCTCGTCCTCTTCCTCTTCCTCCTCCTCCTCCTCCTCCTCCTCCTCCTCCAACTCTTCATCTTTGAATTTGTCCTCGTTGTTGTCCCCTGCCTCTCCCTCCTACTCCTCTTGCTCTGTCCATTGTTGGCATCCATTGTTCAAAACAGTCCTATACTACAGTAAAGCAGTGATTGGTTAGTGATCAGTAAAGCAATTAGTGTTTGAACATTCGAGGAGAGTGTGTTTGACCTGGTGAATAAGTGTAGCATTTTGATTGGTTGTGTTTGGAAAAGGAAAGCAAGTCACTTCCTGTTAGATTTTTGTGTTTTAGGTAGAGAATTGTGTGTAGTGTTTTGAAAAAAGTGTTTTATGCAATTGACAACTGAGTCAAAGGCTGAGAAATAGCTTATGGTTTTGGAGATTTGGTGTGTAGTTTTGCACTTTGAGTGAGAAGTTTCAAAAATCGTGTGACATGAAAAGATTTTGTGTGTAAGCAGTTGGAAAAAACTGTAAACACAAAACCTCATCTTCAAGCACTATTTACAAAACCTCTGACTCCTCTCGCAAAATGAAACATTCGCCTCAAAACAGTTTTACCTGTGTTCAAAATCAAACACTGCTCTCAAATCATAAACAAAGTGATCAAAATGATATACATTCTCAAGCAGTCAGTAAACAATACACCGAAAAATAGAAAACACATTGTTCAAAACATACAGTTCTCAGGGAGAAGTACATTTTTAATCTCAAAACAAATTTCATATTTTTCCGTCATTGTCTTTTGATGAACGAAAACATGTTCTATCATAGTAGCTCAAAATTGATCAGAAATTACTACTCTGCTTTGCTCTTTGCAATTTAGTTTTTTGTTCTTCCTACTCCTTGTACCCCTATTTTTACAGTACTGTACCCTGCATCTCACAAACTTGTCCTTTGTCTCTGTGATACTGTAATTCTTGTTCTTTGTTGATATGAACCTGCAACCAGTCAAAATCTATTGAGCAGTCAGTACTGTTAACAAATGGAAAGCACAATGTTCAGGGCCATACAATTTGTCCATTGTACAGTATACAGCCTACAATGCACTGTACTACAGTATACAATAATAAAAGGGACACAAATCAAAGGAGTAAACATGTGATCAATGTGCTTCTTCTTGTCTTTGGGCTGGGTCAGGCCAGAGCACTTCGTCGACATCACAAGCAATATTGTCCCTGACATGATTCCTCACCTATATCACCACAGGCTAAATCCATGGCTTGCAGCAGATTTATTCTGGTGTAGGGTTGTTCTATCTCCAAGAGGGGAAAAAATCCTCAATCGGATTCACGAAAGGCGAGTATGGAGGGAGGTACAAGTTCATAAACTGCCCATTGATGTTACAGTTTTTGCCTATTGCTTACACACTTTTTGCAGAATTTGGCTCATTATGTCAAAACTCAACACACAAGCCAATCAGACATAGCACTTGGCGATTAACAACTCACATATATGCCAAAATGAAACACTGCAATCAAAACTTAACACTCCTTTCTAAAAATGAAATTCTTGCAAAAAAAACATACACACAAGCAACATTTGAATTACTCTTTCATATCACTAGCAACACACTGATGGGCTTTATATAAAACACTGCAGTCTTTGTGTTTCTATTTTTATTGTCATTTTATTGTCATTGTCTTCTGTAAAACTCAAAAGTAGAATTTCTGCAGTAATCAAACAGTATTTACAAAAAAGTTTTTACAAAAAAAAAAACATTCTTACAGAAATTCTTAACATCAAATTTAGCAACAAAACAAAAGTAAAAAAAACAAGACAATTACTGGATAAATTGCTATTGGGGGAAAAAACATATACTTGTTTTGTGTGTGTGTGTGTGTGTGTGGTGGGGGGCGGGGGGGCTTATGGATCACGCCTTCTGTTCGGATCTGGCCACAAGACCTCGTCAACATCACAGGCTAGGCATCGGGGAAAATATCGCCTTGTGTGCCGAATCCACCCTTGGATTGATCCCACCTCAATGTCTCCACATGCCTCTTCCATTGCTTGCAGAAGAGTTATGCTGGCATGTGGTTGCCGATCATATACTTTCCACCGCCACGCTGAAAATAATTCCTCGATTGCATTTAGAAAGGGGCTGTAAGGGGGCAGGTATAAAACTGTGAAATGATTATGGTTGTTGAACCAATCTCGGACCAGAGCAGCCCGGTGGAATAATAATAATAATAATAATATGCCATTTAGCAGACGCTTTTATCCAAAGCGACTTACAGTCATGCGTGCATACATTTTTTTTTTTTTGTGTATGGGTGGTCCCGGGGATCGAACCCACTACCTTGGCGTTACAAGCGCCCTATCCCAGATGACAACAAACCTGGGCTGCTGTGGTCTGTCCTGCACAACTGCATGTAGTGCGTCTAGAAATGCAATGACCTTTCCTGTATTGTAGGGACCTAGAGTGGCATGATCCTTGGACACTAATTGCAGCACACAAGGTGATATTTCCCCCACGCTGCCCAGGGACATTTACAACAGCCCTTTGTCCAACTACGTTACGGCCCCGACGCCTGGTTTTGGCCAGATTGAATCCTGCCTCATCCACGTAGATGAACTCATGCGGCAGTTCGACAGCATCAAACTCCAGAACTGTCTGTAACAGAAAATATTGAATAGTGTTACTGAAAACACATACAGTAACTACAATGTCTATATTTTCACACAAGTAGGGGCTGGGTTGGGTGAGTATAGACAAAAACTACAAGCTACAGGCAGGGCAGGTGGCAGCATAAACCCTCATTCCCACATCACAATATATAGTATGTAAAGTAAAGTGACACATACCTGCACATAATCATGCCGCAGATCCTTGACCCTGACACTGTTCCTCTCAAATGGCACCCTGTACAGCTGCTTCATTCTGAAGTTATGTTTCTGTATGATGCGACTTACAGTTTTTTCCGACTGCTTACACACAAAATCTTTTCATGTCACACGATTTTTGAAACCTCTCACTCAAAGTGCAAAACTACACACCAAATCTCCAAAACCATAAGCTATTTCTCAGCCTTTGACTCAGTTGTCAATTGCATAAAACACTTTTTTCAAAACACTACACACAATTCTCTACCTAAAACACAAAAATCGAACAGGAAGTGACTTGCTTTCCTTTTCCAAACACAACCATTCAAAATGCTACACTTATTCACCAGGTCACACACACACTCTTCACATGTGCAAACACTAATTGCTTAACTGATCACTAACCAATCACTGCTTTACTGTAGTATAGGCCTATAAATAGGTCAATGGTCAGATTACCTGTTTTGAACAATGGATGCCAACAATGGACAGAGAGCAAGAGGAGTAGGAGGGAGAGGCAGGGGACAACAACGAGGACAAATTCAAAGACGAAGTGTTGGAAGAGGAGGAGGAGGAGGAAGAGGAAAATGAAGAGGAAGAGGAAGAGGAAGAAGAGGACGAGGGCAAAGAAGAGAAGGAAGGAGATTTATTTATGTGGATGAGGTTGGCTTCAACCTCACCAAAACCAGGCGCCGCTGAAGAAATGTAAAAGGACAGAGGGCAATTACCAATGTCCCTGGACAGCGTGGGGGTAATATAACTATGTGTGCTGCCATCACTCAAAACGGGGTCCTCCATCACAATGCCACACTGGGTCCGTACAAGACCGGCCATAGGCTCACTTTTCTGGATGCAATTTAAACAATGCTTGTCCCTGATCCAGATCAGGAGCCTGCTGGATTTGTGGTTATATGGGACAATGTTAGTTTTCACCGGGCTGTTCTGGTCCAAAACTGGTTTGCCACCCATCCACAATTTGTAGTTTTGTACCTACCCTCATATTCACCTTTTCTAAATCCCATAGAGGAATTCTTCTCAGCCTGGCGCTGGAAAGTGTATGATTGCCAACCCTATGCCCGCATGCCGCTTCTCCAGGCAATGGAGGACGCATGTGGGGACATAGAGGTTGCCTCTGTCCAAGGTTGGATACGCCATGCTAGGAGATACTTCCCTCGATGTTTGGCAAGAGAAAACGTATCTTGTGATGTGGACCAAGTATTGTGGCCAGACCCAGCCCGGAGAAGAGATGAAGCGTAGCTTAGCACTGGTGACTGCCCACCCCCCTACCAATTCCTGGACTGCCCCCCGGGACCCCACACACACAATTGTGTTCTTTACTGTATTCTAAAGAATATACTTTTGGTTTACATATGTTTATGGTTTTGTTGTGTGCTACTGTATACAACAGTAATGTTTGGCCTAATAAATATTTTCTGTTTCTACATTGCATTGGTGTTTACAGTGTACTTGTTACCCCTCTCAGCAGATTACTTTCACTGTAGAACATTGTATTGAAATGTAGATATAAGCCTATGAAAGACCAAAGAGCTTTAGATTTAGAACAACAGTGTTTACATGGTATATCCAAAAATTTACTATTATGAAAGAAGTGTTTGCCATTTGATGCAAATGCTTCATTCTGACATGTGTTTACGGCATTTTGAATGCAGTGTTACATTTTGAAGGAGATGTGAGGCATTTTGCATTTTGTGTGTGCAGTTTTGGGAATTGTGTGTAGAGTTTTGAAAAAAGGAGACATAGTTTTGAAAACGTGTGTAAGCAGTTGGAAAAAACTGTAGTGTAGAAATGCTGACCCTGTTGATATTGTTGAATTCATTTCCATTTGCAATTATGCGTTGTTGCAACTCACAAAGTCAGATTGCATTATTTTCTGGCACCATTTCAATGATGGCAAGCTCTTGTTGTTGAGTGAAGAGCCTTTCCCTTCCACCTTGAGGAGGTCGTCCAACCATTCTGTAGAAAATGCCACCACAAGATGTCATTGGTTAGGTTATTTTTCACATACTGTACTTTCAAACTGTACACAGTACTGCAACATCACAATGGTATTCCTTTACATATACAGTACTTCACAGCACTACCCATTTTTGTATAGTATAGTTAGTACAGTAATACTGTAATATGATACAGAATCATGTGACACATACAGTAGGTACAGTCTGGAGTAGAAACTTGAAGATATAACTGTTCTCCAGTCGGAATGTCCTTATTATCGATGCTACTGTGTAGCGACTGAGGTTAGGGTGGACTCTTTGCCCAGCCTCCCTCATGGACAGGCCATGATTTATCACATGGTCCACCAGAGTAGCCCTGATGTCATCTGATATACGTCTCCGCACTGGTCCTCGTCCTCTTCCACGTCCTCTTCCACATCCGACTCCTCTCTCTCTTTGTCCTCCTCTTACTCTGACTCTCATTGCCTCCATGCTTGCAAAGTTCTAAAAATTGCTTACCTGAGGCCTATTTGTAGTGCTAAGGCTCAGACTGATTGGTGTTCTGTTTTCTGTGCAAGTGTTTTCAGGTGTGTATGTAAGTGCATACAATTGCCAGATGAGTTTTGCATTTTGAACAGAGTGTTTTCCCAATGATATCAGGTGATTTCGTTTTTGAACAAAGTGTCTAATGTAAGAAAACGTGTGTAGTGTTTCGCAATAAGTGTGTTACAGAATTGCAAACAAAGTGCAAAGTTGACATTGTGTTTAAGCTTTGGTTACACTGTGTTTAAGGTATGCTACAAGAAGTTTAGGTATTGAGGCTTTGGTCTAAGCATTCGGTTTTAGTGTGTAAGCAATGGGCAAAAACTGTAAACCATTCCCTTACTTGAGCAGCTCGGTGGAAACTGACATTGTCCCACACTATCACATAGGTGGGAATGGGATTCTCATTTAGCTCTTGACCCTGCTGCTCTTGAACCTGCTGCTCAAATAAAATATCTCTTAGATTGGCAATAAATCTTAGAAGGTGCTGGGTGTTATATGGTCCGAGTGTAACATGGTGATGTAGAACACCATGGTTGCTGATAGCAGCACAGATTGTGACATTGCCACCTCGTTGACCAGGGACTTCAACAATGGCCCGCTGTCCAATCATGTTTCGACCTCTCCTTCTCCTCTTTGTTAGATTGAAGCCTGCTTCATCGACAAAGATGAACTCATGGGGTCTGTCCAAGGATTCCAAGTCAAATATTGTGTGTGTAGAAATACAATATACTGTATGTAGGATTTTGTAAGTCGTACAGAGACAGTGCTCTACTGTAGAGTACAATTAGGCCTACTGTATGCACTTCTGATTCACATATATTGTATGTACTGAAGAGTAATGTCATTCACATAGTATGTGTTAGTACTGTAGACAATCTGGATTACAGTAAATGTTTCTGAATGTACACTTACTTGCACATACTGAGCTCGCAGTTCTTTCACCCTTGGTGAGTTGCGCTCAAAAGGTACTCTATATACTTGTTTCATTCGCATCCTGTTACGATGGAGGACACGGTCAATTGTGGAAATGCTCACAATGTCGATTCCCTGGAAGTGTGTGTTGTCTTGTATCACTCGTTCCTGGATTTCTCTGATTCATATTGCATTATCTTGAAGGACCATGCCAACTATAACGGCCCCTTGCTCCCGAGTGAATATAGCTGTCCTTCCACCTGCTTGTGGCAGCCTTGCAATTCTACAAAAAGTAGTTGTGCAGTTACAAAACATATTCATGCAGTACAATACATACAGTGATTAACTTTACAAATGTATATTGAAACAGCTGCATATAGTGTAGTACAGTAAATTTGCAATTACAAAAATACAGTAGTATACTGTACCTGTTCTCTTCTCTGAATGTCCTTACTATAGTGGACACAGAAAATCGGCTCAAATTGGGTTGCACTCTAAGTCCTGCTTCCCTCATTGTCAGTCCATGGACAAGAATATGGTCTATGACTGTTGCTCGAATTTCATCAGATATTTCCACTCTTTGTCTTCCTCTTCCTCTTCGTCCACCTCTTCCTCTTTCTTGCCCTCCTCCTCCTCTTCCTCCTCGTCGCCCACCTTGCATACGCACTCGTCCTTGTCCTCTCACATTGTTTCTTCTATCCATTCTCAGACTTTCTCCTTCCCACCTTCAACAACCTGTTTGCTCTCTGAACTGGCTTATATTGGTTGTGTCGCATCATTTGAAACAGGTTAAATCCATTTTGAGTGGTTGTGTTCAATCAATGACATATGTTCTCTATTTGTATTTGATTGTTGCCACTTGTGTTTACCAGTATGGATGACATGTGCATTAGAGTGCAGAATGTGTTTTGAGAATGAGAATGTGTTTCGAGTTTTGCTGAAAAGTCTAAGTGAGATCTGCAAATTGTGTTTTACCATGTGAAATGGTTTAAGGTATTGACAACAGACTGCATAATTAGCTAAATGAGTCCAGGCAACTGAGAACTTTGTTCAGCCAATGGGTTTTAGTGTTTTAGCAATTGAGAAAAACTGTAAGTATATTGTTTTTCGTGTCGAAATTACCCTGATTTTGGTGGGGATGGCGGCCCGGATGGGGACGCCGTCCCTGTCACTTCGGCACGGCTTTAGGTGTGTTACTGAAGCTACTGTCACGGTGGAGGAGTTTCTGGTCGCCGTAGGAGAGAAGGTAGGATATGAGAATGTTGCTTATGCGTCACAGGTGAATAAAGCGATGGTGGTATTTCTTAAAGGAATGTTTATTCAAGTTAAGCCGCTTTTCTCTCCGTCAACAAGGGTAACGATTTCAAATGTACCGCCGTTTATTCCAAATTAGCTATTGGAGCGCGAGTTATTGCGCTTTGGGAAGTTTGCAAGTTCAATTAAGGTTGTCCCGTTGAGTTGCAAACACCCGGCGTTGAAACAGGTTATGTCGTTTTGGCGACAGGTGTTTGTGTTTTTGGACTCACCGGAGCAGACTTTGGAGTTATCGTTCAAAGTCAAGTATGACAATAGACTGTATATGGCTTATGCTAGTACAGGTAGTCAACTGTGTTTTGAGTGTGGGGATGTTGGTCATAAGCGATATGCTTGCCCGAAAAGGGAGAAGGCAGAGGGAGGGGCGCAGGTGGTCCTCGTAACGCCTGGGCCCACTGATGTAGGGAGAGGTGGGCTGACAGCGGTAGAGCAGCCACAAGCATCTGTTGCTGAGGAACAAGTTGTCCGTGTTGAGGGCACAGAGTTGCAACTTGTATCAGAGGGAAATGTAATGCAGCAGAAAAATATTGTTGTAGAAGGTAAGGATGGATCTGAAGAGCCATTTCCTCAGACTGGTGAGGAGGTGCCCAGTACGAGTGATGGGGTACAGGAGGGGGTTCATGTGGAGCTAATCTCCCAGGTAGTGGAGGAGATGCCCACTACAAGTAATGGGTTATAGGATGGGGTTCATGTGGAGCTAATCTCCCAGGTAGTGGAGGAGATTCCCACTATGAGTGCTGGGGTACAGGAGGGGGTTCATGTGGAGCTCCCAGGTAGTGGAGGAGATGCCCACTACGAGTAATGGGGTTCAGGTGGGGCTAGTTCCCAGGTAGTGGAGGAGATGCCTGGTACGAGAGATGGGGTGCAAGTGGGGAGTGTTGAAAGGGATGTGGTAGAGGGGAGTCAGTGGTCTGTGGCCTCAGTTGAGGAGGATCAGGAGAAGGATATGGATATCTCTCTTGATACGATATCAGCTGGTGAAGACTCAATTTATGATCTAAAGGAGGTAAATGGGTTTCTGGATCAGACTTTTGGGAAATCTGTCAAATTGGCAGATTATTTTGATGTTGATAAATTTGTGAGGTCAGCTGTGATGTTACAGAAGACGGTGGGGTTAGACCAGTTGAGTGAGAAGAAGCGGTTTCGCTTGAGGAAATGTGTTACTGCTGTTGCAGCAGCAAAAGGTGGTGGGAAACGTGGTCAGGTTAAGAGAAAATGTTAATAATGATGATGATTATGCCTCATAGGGTGTTTTATTCTCTTTGTCTGGTTTCTCTGTGGTATCTTCTGCTTTTCCTTTTTCTATTCTATATGGAGATACTAAGGGTAGGTTCTCTGGAGGAAGGGACAGGAATAAGAGGGCTTGGGTATTAGAAGTAATAAAACAGAAAAGGCTTAATGTAGTTTTCCTACAGGAGACACATAGTGATGAGGAAAATGAGGTTGACTGGGGTATGTGGTGGGAGGGGCAGCATATACTCAGTCCCTCCTCTCTACATTCTCTTCCTCTGTTTCCGCTGCTAAAGCCACTTCCTACCACTCTAAATGTCAAGCCTCTGCCTCTAACCCTAGGAAGCTCTTTGCCACCTTCTCCTCCCTGCTGAATCCTCCTCCTCCTCCCCCTCCCTCCTCCCTCTCTGTGGATGACTTTGTCAACCATTTTGAAAAGAAGGTTGATGACATCCGATCCTCATTTATTAAGTCAAATGACACCGCTGGTCCTGCTCACACTGCCCTACCCTATGCTTTGACTTCTTTCTCCCCTCTCTCTCCAGATGAAATCTTGTGACTTGTGACAGCCGGCCGCCCAACAACCTGCCCGCTTGACCCTATCCCCTCCTCTCTTCTCCAGACCATTTCCGGAGACCTTCTCCCTTACCTCACCTCGCTCATCAACTCATCCTTGACCGCTGGCCATGTCCCTTCTGTCTTCAAGAGAGCGAGAGTTGCACCCCTCCTCAAAAAACCTACACTCGATCCCTCCGATGTCAACAACTACAGACCAGTATCCCTTCTTTCTTTTCTCTCCAAAACTCTTGAGCGTGCCGTCTCTAGCCAACTCTCCTGCTATCTCTCTCAGCATGACCTTATTGATCCAAACCAGTCAGGTTTCAAGACTGGTCTTCTGCTCTTCTCTGTATCACGGAGGCTCTCCGCACTGCTAAAGCTAACTCTCTCTCCTCTGCTCTTATCCTTCTAGACCTATCCGCTGCCTTTGATACTGTGAACCATCAGATCCTCCTCTCCACCCTCTCCGAGTTGGGCATCTCTGGCGCTGCTCACTCTTGGATTGCGTCCTACCTGACAGGTCGCTCCTACCAGGTGGCGTGGTGAGAATCTGTCTCCGCACCACGTGCTCTCACCACTGGTGTCCCCCAGGGCTCAGTTCTAGGCCCTCTCCTATTATCTCTATACACCAAGTCACTTGGCTCTGTCATATCCTCACATGGTCTCTCCTATCATTGCTACGCAGATGACACACAATTAATTTTCTCCTTTCCCCCTTCTGATAACCAGGTGGCGAATCGCATCTCTGCATGTCTGGCAGACATATCAGTGTGGATGTCGGATCACCACCTCAAGCTGAACCTCGGCAAGACGGAGCTGCTCTTCCTCCCTGGGAAGGACTGCCCGCTCCATGATCTCGCCATCATGGTTGACAACTCCATTGTGTCCTCCTCCCAGCGTGCAAAGAGCCTTGGCGTGACCCTGGACAACACCCTGTCGTTCTCTGCTAACATCAAAGCGGTGACCCGATCCTGCAGGTTCATGCTCTACAACACGACCCTACCTTACACAGAGAGCGGCACAGGTCCTAATCCAGGCACTTGTCATCTCCCGTCTGGATTACTGCAACTCGCTGTTGGCTGGGCTCCCTGCCTGTGCCATTAAACCCCTACAACTTATCCAGAACGCCGCAGCCCGTCTGGTGTTCGACCTTCCCAAGTTCTCTCATGTCACCCCGCTCCTCCGCACACTCCACTGGCTTCCAGTTGAGGCTCGCATCTACTACAAGACCATGGTGCTTGCCTACGGAGCTGTGAGGGGAACGGCACCTCCTTACCTTCAGGCTCTGATCAGACCCTACACCCAAACGAGGGCACTACGTTCATCCACCTCTGGCCTGCTAGCTCCCCTACCTCTACAGAGGCACAGTTCCCGCTCAGCCCAGTCAAAGCTATTTGCTGCTCTGGCACCCCAATGGTGGAACAAGCTCCCCCATGACGCCAGGACAGCGGAGTCACTGACCACCTTCCGGGGACACTTGAAACCCTACCTCTTTAAGGAATATCTGGAATAGTATAAAGCAATCCTTCTACCCCCCCCCCAAGTGGTTGTCCCACTTGCTATCATAAGTTGAATGCACCAATTTGTAAGTCACTCTGGATAAGAGCGTCTGCTAAATGATGTAAATGTAAATGTAAATGTAAGGGTGGTATACAGAAGATAGCCCTATGTGGTAAATGACCAAGTACAAATTATAGCAAGAACAGCTCAAATAAGCAAAGAGAAATGACAGTCCATCATTACTTTAATACATGAAGGTCAGTCAATCCAGAAAATCTCGAGAACTTTGAAAGTTTCTTCAAGTACAGTTGCAAAAACCATCAAGCGCTATGATGAAACTGGCTCTCACGAGGACCGCCACAGGAAAGGAAGACCCGGAGTTACCTCTGCTGCAGAGGCTACGTTCATTAGAGTTAACTGCACCTCAGATTGCAGCCCAAATAAATGCTTCAGAGAGTTCTCAACATCAACTGTTCAGAGGAGACTGCTTGAATCATGCCTTCATGGTCGAATTGCTGCAAAGAAACCACTACTAAAGGAAACCAATAAGAAGAAGAGACTTGCTTGGGCCAAGAAACACAAGCAATGGACATTAGACCGGTCAAAATTTGCAATTTTTGGTTCCAACCGCCGTGTCTTTGTGAGACGCAGAATAGGTGAACGGATGATATCCGCATGTGTGGTGCCCACCGTGAAGCATGGAGGAGGAGGTGTGATGGTGTGGGGGTGCTTTGCTGGTGACACTGACAGTGATTTATTTAGAATTCAAGGCACACTTAACCAGCATGGCTACTACAGCGTTCTGCAGCAATACGCAATCCCATGTGGTGTGCGCTTAGTGGGACTTCTATATGTGTGCCATTTAGATGGTGAATGGGCAAGATAAAATATGTAAGTGCCTTTGAACGGGGTATGGTAGTAGGTGCCAGGTGCTCCAGTTTGAGTGTGTCAAGAACTGCAACACTGCTGTGTTTTTAACGCTCAACAGATTCCCATGTGTATCAAGAATGGTCCACCACCCAAAGGACATCCAGCCAACTTGGCACAACTGTGGGAAGCATTGGAGTCAGCATGGGCCAGCATCCCTGTGGAACGCTTCCGACACCTTGTAGAGTCCATGACAGAACAAAATTAGGCTATTCTGAGGGCAAAAGTGGGTGCAATTCGATAGTAAGAACGTGTTCTTAATGTTTTGTACACTTAGTGTATATTTGTCTGTCGACTTTTTGTGACTCCTTCTCTCTCGTTGTCTACTTTCTCTCTCTGTAGTGAATTTACATCCCAGTGTCATTGTCCTGTGGGGTCTGTCTGTCTTTTACTGAATGTACTGTCCTACTGTTACTGAATGTACTGTCCTACTGTTGCTGAATGTACTGTCCTACTGTTGCTGAATGTCCTGTCCTACTGCTGCTGAATGTACTGTCCTACTGCTGCTGAATGTACTGTCCTACTGTTATTGAATGTTCTGTCCTACTGCTGCTGAATGTACTGTCCTACTGTTGCTGAATGTACTGTCCTACTGTTACTGAATGTCCTGTCCTACTGTTACTGAAAGTACTGTCCTACTGTTACTGAAAGTACTGTCCTACTGTTACTGAATGTACTGTCCTACTGTTGCTGAATGTACTGTCCTACTGTTGCTGAATGTCCTGTCCTACTTCTGCTGAATGTACTGTCCTACTGTTACTGAAAGTCCTGTCCTACTGTTACTGTATGTCCTGTCCTACTGTTGCTGAATGTACTGTCCTACTGTTACTGAAAGTCCTGTCCTACTGTTACTTAATGTCCTGTCCTACTGTTGCTGAATGTCTCTATCCTAACCACTGCCCTATCCCGGGGCTTGGGGGCACACACACACACACACACACACACAGCCTCTATCCCCATACCCCTGCCAGCCAGTCTGTGTTGTATGAATTATGGAGGTTTGCCAGCTGAGCTGTGAATGGCAGAGATTTATTTAGTGCTTCTCCAAGGTGCCAACGCCATGTGACAAATCTGTCTCTGAGCCCTGACTGTGTCTGTGTGTCTGTGTCTGTGTCTGTGTCTGTGCGTGTGTGTGTGTGTGTGTGTGTGTGTGTGTGTGTGTGTGTGTGTGTGTGTGTGTGTGTGTGTGTGTGTGTGTGTGTGTGTGTGTGTGTGCCCCCAAGCCCCGGGATAGGGCAGGGGTTAGGATAGAGGATATCAGGACAATGACTCTGGGATGTAAAGAGATAACGTTGCAGGGTTTGACAGTTAGAGGGTGGGAGTGATGGAGGAAGAGTCACTCGAAAGAGACGTTGTGAATTTTTCATTCCATAAATATGATCCATGAATAGTAAGTTTAGTTAGTGATAAACCTTTGGGGTCTGTCTGTCTGTCTGTCTGTCTGTCTGTCTCTCTCTCTCTCTCTCTCTCTCTCTCTCTCTCTCTCTCTCTCTCTCTCTCTCTCTCTCTCTCTCTCTCTCTCTCGCTCTCTCGCTCTCTCAATTTCAATTCAATTCAATTTCAATTTAAGGGCTTTATTGGAATGGAAAACGTACAGTGCTTGCAAAAGTATTCACCCCCCTTGGCGTTTTTCCTATTTTGTTGCATTACAACCTGTAATCTAAATGGATTTTTATTTGGATTACATGTAATGGACATACACAAAATAGTCCAAATTGGTGAAGTGAAAAATTTTATAAAAAATTGTTTAAAATAAATAAATAAAAAAATAACGGAAAAGTGGTGCGTGCATATGTATTCACCCCCTTTGCTAAGAAGCCCCTAAATAAGATCTGGTGCAACCAATTACCTTCAGAAGTCACATAATTAGTTAAATAAAGCAAGCGGCACCATGAAGACCAAGGAGCTCTCCAAACAGGTCAGGGACAAAGTTGTGGAGAAGTACAGATCAGGGTTGGGTTATAAAAAAATATTAGAAACTTTAAACATCCCACGGAGCACCATTAAATGCAATATAAAAAAATTGAAAGAATATGGCACCACAACAAACCTGCCAAGAGAGGGCCGCCCACCAGAACTCATGGACCAGGCAAGGAGGGCATTAATCAGAGAGGCAACAAAGAGACCAAAGATAACCCTGAAAGAGCTGCAAAATTACACAACGGAGATTGGAGTATCTGTCCATAGGACCACTTTAAGCCGTACACTCCACAGAGCTGGGCATTACAGAAGAGTGGCCAGAAAAAAGCCATTGCTTAGAGAAAAAACGCTATGTCTGGCGGAAACCCATCACCTCTCATCACCCCGAGAACACCATGTTTTTCATCGGCAGGGACTTGGAAACTGGTCAGAATTGAAGGAATGATGGATGGCGCTAAATACAGGGAAATTCTTGAGGGAAACCTTATTCAGTCTTCCAGAGATTTGAGACTGGGACGGAGGTTCACCTTCCAGCAGGACAATGACCCTAAGCATACTGTTAAAGCAACACTCGAGTGGTTTAAGGGGAAACATAGAAATGTCTTGGAATGGCCTAGTCAAAGCACAGACCTCAATCCAATTGAGAATCTGTGGTATGACTTAAAGATTGCTGTGATGACACACTGTGGTATTTCACCCAGTAGATAAGGGAGTTCATCAAAATTGGGTTTGTTTTTTAATTCTTGCCTTGTCTCTCAGTTTGTTCCCAGCTTTGTGGAAGTTACCTATGGCGCTGATGTTTAGGCCGAGGTATGTATAGTTTTTTGTGTGCTCTAGGGGAATGGTGTCTAAGTGGAATTTGTATTTGTGGTCCTGGCAACTGGACCTTTTTTGGAACACCATTATTTTTGTCTTACTGAGATTTACTGTCAGGGCCCAGGTCTGACAGAATCTGTGCAGAAGATCTAGTTGCTGCTGTAGGCCCTCCTTGGTTGGTGACAGAAGCACCAGATCATCAGCAAACAGGATTGACTTCAGATTCTAGTAGGGTGTGGCCAGGTGCTGCAGACTGTTCTAGTGCCCTCGCCAATTCGTTAATATATATGTTGAAGATGGTGGGGCTTAAACTGCATCCCTGTCTCACCCCACAGCCCTGTGGAAATAAATATGTGTGTTTTTTGCTAATTTTAACCGCACACTTGTTGTTTGTGTACATGGATTTTATAATGTCCTATGTTTTTTCCCCAATCCCACTTTCCATCAATTTGTTTAGCAGACCCTCATGCCAAATTGAGTCAAAAGCTCAAGAAGACTTTGCCTTCGTTTTGGTTTGTTTGTTTGTCAATTAGGGTGTGCAGGGTGAATACGTGGTCTGTCGTACGGTAATTTGGTAAAAAGCCAATTTGACATTTGCTCAGTATATTGTTTTCACTGAGGAAATGAACTAGTCTGCTGTTAATGATAATGCAGAGGATTTTCCCAAGGTTGCTGTTGACACATATCCCACAGTAGTTATTGGGGTCAAAGTTGTCTCCACTTTTGTGGATTGGGGTGATCAGTCCTTGGTTCCAAATATTGGGGAAGATGCCAGAGCTATGTATGATGTTAAAGAGTTTAAGTATAGCCAATTGGAATTTGTGGTCTTTGTATTTTATAATTTCATTGAGGATACCATCAACACCACAGGCCTTTTTGGGTTGGAAGGTTTGTATTTTGTCCTGTAGTTCATTTAATGTAATTGGATAATCCAGTGGGTTCTGGTACACTTTAATAGTTGATTCTAGGATTTGCATTTGATCATGTATATATTTTTTGCTGTTTGTTCTTTGTTATAGGGCCAAAAAGATTGGAGAAGTGGTTTACCCATACCCATACATCTCAGTTTTGGATAGATAGCTCTTCTTTTGGATCGATAGCACTTCTCTCTCTCTCTCTCTCTGTGTTAGTCTGAAATATACGCCCCACACTGGGTTTATGCTCTCAGAGCCTGCAGGATTCTAAGCTAAGCTGTGAATCCTCGTCACCAGCTGCTTTACACCACTAAGCTGTTGAGCTGACGTGTGTGTGTGTGCGTGAGTGCGTTTATGTGTGCATGAGTGTGTGTGTTGCTGAGCTCTTGTTTTGACAGGTGCTTGAGTCAGGGCTTTAGGCAGGGATGAAGGTTTTATTAATGGTGAAGGGATGAGAGATGGTAGAGAGGGGTGGAGCGAGGAATAGGGAAGGGAAGAGGGATGAGAGAGAGGAATGGAGAGGGGGATTTGCAGTGGAAGAAGGATAGAGGGAGGATGTAATGAAGAGGGGGATATGGAGTGGAAGAGGGATAAAGAGAGGATGGAATGGAGAGGGGGATGTGGAGTGGAAGAGGGATAGAGAGAGAGGATGGAATGGAGAGGGGGATATGGAGTGGAAGAGGAATAGAGAGAGAGGATGGAATGGAGAGGGGGATATGGAGTGGAAGAGGGATAGAGAGAGAGGATGGGATGGAGAGGGGGATATGGAGCAGAAGAGGAATAGAGAGAGAGGATGGAATGGAGAGGGGGATATGGAGTGGAAGAGGGATAGAGAGAGAGGATGGAATCGAGAGGGGGATATGGAGTGGAAGAGGGATAGAGAGAGGATGGAATGGGATAAAGGTTTTATTAATCGCATGGTTTCAGACTTGGGTGTTATTTTCATACCTCATGCTAAATTTACAGAAGGGAGATTGGAGGGGGATAGAGAGAGTGAGAAAGGGAGAGAGGAAGGGAGAGAATGAGAAAATTGAGAGAAGAGCAGTTGAGTGGGGGGAGAGAGGGAGGGATGGAGAGAGGGATAGGGAGAGAGGAGGAACAAAGTGGGATGAAAGCATGTTGGAGGGTGTAAATGTCTTATTTGAGGTGTCAGATAGAGGCTTTACAGTTAGAGGTTATGAATATGGTTTCCTAGGGACAGTATGTCTTTGTGTGTGTGTGTGTGTGTGTGTGTGTGTGTGTGTGTTCAGCTTTCCTTTCTCTCTCTTTCAAGGCTCCAAACCTGCATCTTCAAACCCAGTGACCCAACAAATAGCCTTTGTAACCTATCTTTGTTACATGGCTTTGGGAAGCAATAGAAAACCACTTATAGTTTATTTCTGTTGTAAAACCACCTTGGGTGAAGGTCACAGGAAATGGTATTATTATAACATTCTTGGAAGAACTACAAAAGATTGACAAGCGTCTTTCTCAAGGGCATCAGTGTGTTGTGAAGGATTCCAGCCTGGTATCAACTGATAAGCGTCATTCTGTGAAGCTTTGCCTGCCTGTCTGAGTGTTTCACAAATTTACCCATTGCAGCTTTATCTCAAGATTGTTGCTTTGAATGCAATGTATTGACTTATGAGTCAATACTGTGAAGCATATCTTTTGCAAAAGAATCACAGACTGACGCTTATCAATGATATCATGTTCACAGGAAATTAAATTATTATAACATTCTTGGAAGAACTACAAAATAATGAAAAGCGTCTTTCTCACGGGCATCAGCAGATCAGCAACTATTTAAGTTGTTAAAGCTTAACCTTACATTTTTTTTTATAACAATTTCCTATTATAGTTAAGATGTTTCTAAATCCAGCTTTCGTTCAAACTTTGAGGAGAAAGTTCAGCCATCAAATCAAATGTATTTGTCACATGCTTCATAAATAGTTGTAGACACAGTGAAATGCTTATTTATGGGCCCTTCCCAACAAGGCAGAGACAAAAAAAAAGAGAAATAATAGAAAAACTGAAAAATAATAACACAAGTAATACATACATAATGAGTAACAACAACTTGGCTATATACACGGGTTACAGTACCAAGTCGATGTGTAGGGGTATGAGGTAATTGAGGTAGATGTACATATACACTACCGTTAAAAAGTTTTAGAACACCTACTCATTCAAGGGTTTTTCTTCATTTTCACAATTTTCTACATTATAGAATAATAGTGAAGACATCAACACTATGAAATAACACATATGGAATCATATAGTAACCAAAAAAGTGTTAAACAAATCCAAATCAAAATATATTCTATATTTGAGATTCTTCAAATAGCCACCCTTTGCCTTGATGACAGCTTTGCACACACTTCGCATTCTCTCAACCAGCTTCACCTGGAATGCTTTTCCAACAGTCTTGAAGGAGTTCCCACATATGCTGAGCACTTGTTGGCTGCTTTTCCTTCACTCTGTGGTCCGACTCATCCCAAAGCATGTCAAACTTTTGACCGGTAGTGTAGGTAGGGATAAAGTGATTAGGCAACAGGATAGATAATAAACAGTAACAGCAGCATATGTGACGAGTCAAGAGAGTGCAAAAAGTGTCAATGCAGATAGTCCGGGTAGCTATTGGTGAACTATTTAACTAATTATTTAGCACGTATGGCTTGGGGGTAGAAGCTGTTCAGGGTCCTGTTGGTTCCAGCATCAGTACTACTTGCAATGCAGTAGCAGAGAGACGTGGGTGGCTGGAGTCTTTGACAATTTTTAGGGCCTTCCTCTGACACGCCTAGTATAGAGGTCCTGGATGGCAGAGTGTTCGGCCCCATTAATGTAATGGGCCGTACATACTACCCTCTGTAGCACCTTGCGGTCGGCTGCCAAGCAGTCGCCATACCAAGCGGTGATGCAGCCAGTCAAGATGTTCTCAATGGTGCAGCTGAATAACCTTTTTGAGGATCTGAGGGCCAAATCTTTTCAGCCTCCTAAGGGGGAAGAGACATTGTCGTGCCCTCTTCACGACTGTGTTGGTGACATTATAGGTCCTTAGTGATGTGGACACCGAGGAACTTGAAACTCTCGACCTGTTCCACTCCTTGTCATGTCAGTTGTGGCATTTGTAAAGTAAGAAGTATTTGGCCTTCACTTTTTTACTTCTCTCTCCCTCTCTTCTCCTCCCTCTTTTTCGGTCTGTCGTTATTTTTAGTTTTCTCTTTCTCACCCTCTGTGCCTCTCCCTCTACCTCTCTTTCTCTCTGTACCATTCTCTATGTCTTGCTGTCTCTCCCTCTCCCTTGCTGGCCATCTCTGTCCCAGCACCTCCCTCTCTTTCCTCTCTTCCTTCTCTCCATCTCCGCGACGTTTACAGGGAGGAAGAACAACATGTCAGCAAGATGATTCAAACCATGCAATACTCGATTACACACTCCTTGCACACTCCTGGCCACCATGGTGTACAAATAGTCAAACAGTAAACAAACATCACTCAATCAATCTGTTTTGCGCCAACACACATTCAACATAACACTCAGAAAGATAAACACACACAACCCTAGAGCAGTTGTGCCCCTAGAGGACCGTCCCCAGTGCGCTAGATTGGTCCAACACACACACACGCACGCACACCCGGGACTGGTCAGAGGGGTTCACAGAGTTCTCTCACAGACCCAGATGGTCACTGTCCCACTGGGCAGTGAGAGAGAAGAGAGAGAGGGAGAGGGAAAGGGAAATAGAAGGAGAGAGAGAGAAGGAGAGAGAGAGAGAGAGCAGAGCGAGAGAGAGCTCAAAGATGTTGCTCCTGCATTTTTCAGCATGTTTTTATAAAAAATATAGATTTAGTTAGATAAACATGGATTTTTTGGCAGGGACATATACAGGATGCTACCCTCCACAACATAACCTTCACTCCAAACCAAAACTCCAAACCTACAACCTGATTTTGGACGGAATTACCTAGAATTACTTGGAAGGCTTTCTACTACCAAGGATTACTATTCCCAAGCTATACAACAAATGCTCTGGCAAACAAACAGAAACCTGAAAACACCA
This sequence comes from Coregonus lavaretus, assembly GCF_964263955.1. Classification (NCBI taxonomy): domain Eukaryota; kingdom Metazoa; phylum Chordata; class Actinopteri; order Salmoniformes; family Salmonidae; genus Coregonus; species Coregonus lavaretus. The sequence continues at coordinate 27,790,605 of NC_139988.1, forward strand.
TCCAACCTGGAACTGAGTGAGTAATGTTTAGTCTGAAGCTATTTTTTACTTTCAAAAACCAAGAAGAAAAATACAGTACAATGATATATTTTACTTTATAAGGACTGAATGCTAAGGCTACCAAGCTTGCTAGGACAAAGAGAAACAACTTCAATTAGCACTGACATGTGAAGTGAGAGGTGTCAAAGCCCTTGAGCCCAACAATGGCAGGAGAGTCGCACAGTCTACTCCAACCAAATGGAGAGGCCTTAGAAGCACCCTCCCGCTGCTCAGAGGTAATTAAAATACAGTACCCTCTGTATGTAAAGAATGATAAGACACGAAAATAGTACAAAATGAAGCTCCTTATGGGAAATCAAGAGACACTTTTTGCTGACTTTTATAAAAATGGGAACATAAGCAACCTTATCTTCCGCACAGACCATCCCCTGGCATGGCACAGTGCTATATTAGCACACTACTCTTCTGTTAAGAGGGGGGGTGTTAGTGATGGGTGGAAACTCAGGATACTAGACAATGAATCAGATAATATAAATCTCTATAAATCTGGAACAGTATTGGTACAGGGCAACCCCAAACAGTTTCAGCTGGACTTTCACCTAATCAAAGAAATAGCTCAGCAGGGGAATACCCCCACCCCGGGCGGGTCAGACCAGACCTCTTCATTAAATAACCCCACAGACGAGCAACCCCAAGCGGAAAGTCAACTTCCCAGCACAGAGTACTAATCCCTCATTGAAATGAAGGATAAATTCACCCAGCTGGAGGTAAGGCAGGTGGAGCTGGAACAGCAGGTGAAAACACTCCAGTCAGCACAGACCCAGACAACAGTCCAGCACAACAACACCCCCTTAACTAGACCTGGAGAGCTGGAGATGGAGAGAGACATGTCTGCACTGGACTGTGGTGAGACAACATCAACAGGGAAAGAGCAGGAGCAAGAGAAGAACAGAGCACTAGAAGAGAGGATCAGAGTGCTGGAGGAGAAGGTGAAATCGATGACGGGTGACAAAGAACAACCCGTTAGAGAGCTGGCCACCCCCACAGAGAAGCCAGCAGAACAGCCCACCTCAGATCCTGACCAAAGTCTCGACACTGCAGCAGAACAGTACACCCTAGACCCTGACCATAGCCTCAACATCACAGCCGGACAAACAAATGAAGAACCCCAAGCCCAGGGGATCCCAACCCCTCTGAGTACCCACCCGTCAGCCACCCTGATAGCCCTCCTGACGACCCCCCCACACTCACTGAGGACATACACAAGCCACAGATTTTTTTCCTTATGCACTCAAATGGGAAATACATACAAGAAAATAAACTTTCCCCCAAACACACAGTGTCTAAACTCTGGTGTCCAAACACCCAGCGCGCCCTAGACCTTCTGTCTGAGGACCAACTAGGATCACCCAGCCACATAATAATACACACAGGCACAAACGACCTGAGAACACATCAGGAAAGGGTGGCCACAGCACTCAAGGGAGTGATAGAAAAAGCTTATTCTACTTTCCCCAACGCACAAGTGGATATCGCCCTCAACCGCAGACCCAACACCTCACAGGAGCAACAGATCATCAGACACCCCGCCCAGACCAGCTAGACACTCTCCCAGACCTGCAGGACCCTCCCCAGACCTACACATACAAGACCCCTGCCGAGAGGACCTACATCCAGAACACAGCACCACCAGCCACATCCACACCCCCACCCCAACCAATTAACACCCCCCCAAGTCAACCATGCCACACCCCATTTAGGCCCCCTCAGATCAGACCTCTGCCCCTCCTACCCACCCCATGCCCCCACTCCCGCAAAGAGGGCCTCAACATGAAAGTTACACATACGCCCAGGCCGTGAGCAGGAAAACAGGCCCAACCCCCACTCTTACACTAGCCCAAGCCAGTGGCATGTACCAGATGCACAGCAGGCTCTGCTCACAATTACTGGCCTGAGGCCAGACCACACGACCAACAACATTAGACACTTTATGGAACACAAAGCCTTCACTATCTCATCCTGGAATATCCAAGGCCTGAGGTCATCTGCCTTTGGCCTAAAGAGCAAGAACCTGGACTTGACCAAAGACGTCGGAAATACAGACATTGTCATCCTACAAGAAACATGGTATAGAGGAGATGGACCCACTAGTTGCCCTCTAGGTTACAGAGAGCTGGTAGTCCCATCCACCAAACTACCAGGTGTGAAACAGGGAAAGGACTCAGGGGGTATACTAATTTGATATAGAGCAGACCTAACTCACACTATTAAATTAATCAAAACAGGAACATTTTACATTTGGCTGGAAATTCAAAAGGAAATGATCTCAACAAAGAAAATGTCATACTGTGTGCTACCTATATTAAATTGGTCATTTAGCAGACGCTCTTATCCAGAGCAATTAGGGTTAAGTGCCTTGCTCAAGGGCACATTGACAGATTTTTCACCTAGTCGGCTTGGGGATTAGAACCAGCGACCTTTCGGTTACTCGTACAACGCTCTTAACCACTAAGCTACCTGCCGCCCACTAGAATCCCCATACTTTAATGAAGACAGCTTCTCCATCCTGGAGGGGGAAATCAATCTAAATGCCAGAACTGGACATGAACCTGACACCCTCAGCACACAGGGGGACAAACACCTACCTGGAGGTGACAGCAATCCCTCCCCAATATGCCCCCCTAGGCACAACTACAACAACATAACCAACAAAAACGGGTCACAACTCCTGCAGCTCTGTCGCATGCTGGGTATGTACATAGTCAATGATAGGCGTCGAGGGGACTCCTATGGTAGGTACACCTATAGCTCATCTCTTGGCAGTAGTGCTGTAGACTACTTTATCACTGACCTCAACCCAGAGTCTCTCAGAGCGTTCACAGTCAGCCCACTGACACCCCTATCAGACCACAGCAAAATCACGGTCTACAGAGCAATACTCAATCAAGAGGCATCAAAGCCAAAGGAACTGAATAATATTAAGAAATGCTATAGATGGAAGGAAAGTAGTGTCGAAACCTACCAAAAAACAATTAGGCAACAACAAATTCAATCCCCTTTAGATAACTTCCTAGACAAAACGTTCCACTGTAATAGTGAAGGTGTAAACTTGGCAGTAGAAAACCTAAACAGTATATTTGACTTCTCAGCTTCCCTATCAAATCAAAAAATCTCTAACAGAAAACCGAAGAAAAGTAACAACAATGACAAAGGGTTTGATGAAGAATGCAAAAACCTAAGAAAGAAATTGAGAAACATATCCAACGAAAAACATAGAGACCCAGAAAACCTGAGCCTATGCCTTCACTATGGTGAATCACTAAAACAATACAGAATACACTATGGAAAAAGAAGGAACAGCATGTCAGAAATCAGCTCAATGTAATTGAAGAATCAATGGACTCTAACCTCTTCTGGGAAAATTGGAAAACACTAAACAAACAACAACACGAAGAGCTATCTATCCAAAACGGAGATGTATGGGTAAACCATTTCTCCAGTCTTTTTGGCCTTATAACAAAGAACAAACAGCAAAAAAATATACATGATCAAACGCAAATCTTAGAATCAACTATTAAAGAGTACCACTGGATTCTCCAATTATATTGAATGAACTACAGGACAAAATACAAACCCTCCAACCCAAAAAGGTCTGTGGTGTTGATGGTATCCTCAGTGAAATGATAAAATATACAGACCACAAATTCCAATTGGCTATACTTAAACCCTTTAACATCATCCTTAGCTCTGGCATCTTCCCCAATATTTGGAACCAAGAACTGATCACGCCAATCCACAAAAGTGGAGACAAATTTGACCCCAATAACTACCGTGGGATATGCGTCAACAGCAACCTTGGTAAAATCCTCTGCATTATCATTAACAGCAGACTAGCTCATTTCCTCAGTGAAAACAATGTACTGAGCAAATGTCAAATTGGCTTTTTACCAAATTACTGTACGACAGACCACGTATTCACCCTGCACACCTATTTGACAAACAAACAAAACAAAACAAAGGCAAAGTCAATTTTGCATGAGGGTATGCTATACAAATTGATGGAAAGTGGGGTTGGGGGAAAAACATAGGACATTATAAAATCCATTTACACAAACAACAAGTGTGCAGTTAACATTGGCAAAAAACACACACATTTCTTTCCACAGGGCTGTGGGTGAGACAGGGATGCAGTTTAAGCCCCACCCTCTTCAACATATATATCAACGAATTGGCGAGGGCACTAGAACAGTCTGCAGCACCCGGCCTCACTCTACTAGAATCTGAAGTCAAATGTCTACTGTTTGCTGATAATCTGGTGTTTCTGTCACCAACCAAGGAGGGCCTACAGCAGCATCTAGATCATCTGCACAGATTATGTCAGACCTGGGCCCTGACAGTAAATCTCAGTAAGACAAAAATAATGGTGTTCCAAAAAAGGTCCAGTTGCCAGGACCACAAATACAAATTCCATCTAGACACCATTGCCCTGGAGCACACAAAAAACTATACATACCTTGGCCTAAACATCAGCGCCACAGGTAACTTCCACAAAGCTGTGAACGATCTGAGAGACAAGGCAAGAAGGGCCTTCTATGCCATCAAAAGGAACATAAAATTAGGATCTGGCTAAAAATACTTGAATCAGTTATAGAACCCATTGCCCTTTATGGTTGTGAGGTCTGGGGTCCGCTCACCAACCAAGAATTCACAAAATGGGACAAACACCAAATTGAGACTGCATGCAGAATTCTGCAAAAATATTGTCTGTGTACAACGAAAAACACAACATTATACATGCAGAGCAGAATTAGGCCGATACCCGCTATTTATCAAAATCCAGAAAAGAGCCGTTACATTCTATAACCACTTAAAAGGAAGCGATTCCCAAACCTTCCATAACAAAGCCATCAACTACAGAGAGATGAATTTGGAGAAGAGTCCCCTAAGCAAGTTGGTCCTGGGGCTCTGTTCACAAACAGAGCCCCAGGACAACAACACAATTAGACCCAACCAAATCATGAGAAAACTAAAAGAGAATTACTTGACACATTGGAAAGAATTAACAAAAAAACTGAGCAAACTAGAATGCTATTTGGCCCTGAACAGAGAGTACACAGTAGCAGAATACCTGACCACTGTGACTGACCCAAACTTAAGGAAAGCTTTGACTATGTACAGACTCAGTGAGCATAGCCTTGCTATTGAGAAGCCAGATCTGGCTCTCAAGAGAAGACAGGCTATGTGCACACTGTCCACAAAATGAGGTGGAAACTGAGCTGCACTTCCTATGACCATATAAGAGACACATTATATGACATTTGAAATGTCTTTATTCTTTTGGAACTTCTGAGTGTAATGTTTACTGTTAATATGTATTGTTTATTTCACTTTTGTTTACTATCTACTTCACTTGCTTTGGCAATGTTAACACACGTTTCCCATGCCAATAAAGCCCTTAAATTGAATTGAATTGAGAGAGAGAGAGAGAGAGAGAGAGAGCGAGAGAGAGAGAGAGAGAGAGAGAGAGAGAGAGAGAGAGAGAGAGAGAGAGAGAGAGAGAGAGAGAGAGAGAGAGAGAGAGAGAGAGAGAGAGAGAGAGAATGCTATTTGAGTCCCCTCATCCAGCTGATCCTGGGGCTGAGTTCACAAACCTGTTCTACCAAATTACAAAACAGTCAAAACAAAACTACATTACCTGTTTCGAAATACAAGCACAAAGCAAAGAGCCTTGCCATTGAGAAGGGTAGACACAGGAAAACCTGGCTCCCTGTGGAGGAAAGGCTGTGCAACCACTGCACCACAGCAGAACCCGAGACAGAGCTGCAATTCCTGACAATATGCAAAAAAATATATAAAACAATTAGTGTCATTTCCCCAAATTTGAAACCATTATTCAAGGTTTCAAAGACCTCTCTGATGAGAATAGGCTACCTGTCCTGTTGGGGGAGGAAGCAGAGAGCTGTGGGTTGGCAGCGCACTACATTGCTGCCTGCGATCTAATGAGGGACAGTTTCTGACAGACCAACCAACCTGCACATGTCCTCTATGCCATTGTTATTGTTCAATGTATGATTGTTTTGACCCTTGGTTATTGTTGTTACTGTTGTCCCATTGACAATATTGATTATTATTATTTTAAATGATATTAAATGTATAATTTAATCTCCAAAGTACGCTTTGGCAATACGTACATTGTTATGTTATTCCAATAAAGTGAATAGAGGGAGAGAGAGAGAGAGAGAGAGAGAGAGAGAGAGAGAGAGAGAGAGAGAGAGAGAATTGAGCTTCTGCTAAAGGAACATATTCTATTATCATAGTAACCTCAGAATCTAATTTCCTGTCAGACTGACTTATTAATGATGGAAACACAAGCACACTCTCTCTCTCTCTCTCTCTGTCTCTCTCTCTTTATCTCTGTCTCTCTCTCTGTCTCTGTCTCTCTCTCTCTCTCTCTCTCTCTCTGTATCTCTCCCTCTGTCTCTCTCTCTCTCTCTCTCTCTCTCTCTCTCTCTCTCTGTCTTTATCTCTGTATCTCTCTCTCTCTGTCTTTATCTGTCTCTCTCTCTCTCTCTCTCTCTCTCTCTCTCTCTCTCTCTCTCTCTCTCTCTCTCTCATCTTCCTCTCTCTCTCTCTGTCTCTCTCTCTCTCTCTCTGTCTCTCTCTCTGTGTCTTTATCGCTGTCTCTCTCTCTCTGTCTTTATCTCTGTAATTGTGATTGTGAGAGCGACTGGAATTATTTTCACTCTATTGGGTTTCGGTGTGTATATATTGTGGGGTTCTATTTTCTTGTAACTAGATGTGATGACTAGCTTAGAAAGAATGCATTAATGATTAAACATAAAAGGTTTGTACTGTACTGATATAAATTATTTCACATAACAATCTGTGATTCATGTGAGGAACGTTAGGGGGTAGGATGAGATAAGAACTTGTATTTCTCACAGACACATACACACTGCCTCTTTGTTAAACCATCATACTCAAGGACGTGTACTACAAAAGTGCTGACTTTCTGGATAAGTTGCAAAACAACTAGACACCTGGCAACAGTGGAGTGCCAAGGGGCTGGGACCAGCCTGAGCGCCAGCGATAGGTTGAGTAAGTCTAAACCACACTCAACCTCTACCCTGATAGGCCCAGCAAGGAGCGGGAACTAAAACTGTCAGGGTATTTAAGGAAGGACTTGTAATGAGGAAGCCAGTTCTCTGTCTGCCCTGCGTGGTATTTCAGTGAGCCCGTATACGAACCATCATACTTATCATACATACATTTTGCATTTAATAAATTTAGCTTGGATTGAATATCTCTTGATTATGTTTTCTCTTATTCCAATACCAGATTTGAATTACGCTATTTCTAACAATATATATATATTGATTCGTTTAGTTGTTTTAAGGTTATCTTGTCTAACTATCACTAAGCACGTATAGAGGTGGTGGGATCGTTGAGGTTGTTTTTCGCGAGGGCACAACCAGCGGGTGGGGCTGGTTGCAATGGCCACTCGAGGAGGTTTGGAGTTTCAAAAACGTAGTCGGCGGCATGGAGTAAAGATTCCTGCTGCGGCCGGGTGTTCAGTGGAAGAATGTAGCTTAGCAGTTCGTGCTATCATTGGGTATGATAGAATAAAATCAGCCTCAAGGATGAAAAGCGCTGTAGTGATATTCTTAGATTCCATTGAAAAGGTGAATACGATAGTTGAGAGTGGTGTTGTGTTGCGGGAGACACAGACGTCGGTATTTCCTCTTATGAATCCGGCTAAGAAAGTTATACTTTCTAACATGCCACCATTTGTTAGAGATGAAGTGTTGGAGCGAGAGTTATCTCGTCATGGTCAACTTGTATCTACAATAAAGAAGGTTCTTTTTGGATACAAATCTCCTTTGCTGAAACATTTATTTAAAATCATTCAGTTTTAAGATTGATGTGTTTGATTATGTCTTCTACACTTCTACTGAATCAATGAAATGCTTTGGCTGTGGAAGAGAAGGGCATTTGGTACGTAATTGTCCCGAGAACAAGCGTGCAGAGCCTGGTAGCAGCTCTAGTGCTGGTGCAGCTAATGCACCACCGCGAAGGGATGAACATGCTATGGTTGCAGGGGAAGGGAGAAGGTGGGCAGATTTGGTTGGAAAAGTAGGAAAGGAAAGCAGTGTGGATACGGGGGCAATTGTGTTAGATCAGAACAAAGAGGGAGGGGAAACAGTCGGTGAGATTGCGACTGCAGACGCTGAGGTGATGCTGGAAAATGAAATTGGAGGTCAAGAGGAGATTGAAATAATGGAAAAGGAAGCAGCTGTTTTCAAAGTGCAGAGGAGTAAGAGGAAGAATTGAAGGGGTGGTGAAGGGTCTAATTCCAAGAGGAAGGTAGAGATTGATAAATCAGTCGAGGATGAACAGGTTGTAGAGATGGTGGAGTTTTCTTCTGGGGAAGATAGCGAGAGTGAGTCATCTGATGCGTCACAACAAAATAGTGAGATAAATGGGGTGGAAGGGAGGTATGGGATTGAGAAGGTACGTAAATTTCTGAAATTGACAAAAGGGAAGAAATATATGAAGAATTATAATGTAACAGATGTTTTTCCTGAAAGTGAATTGTTTATTGAATCAGCACATTGTCACGAATTCCGCCGAGGCTGCTCCTCCTCCTTGTTCGGGCAGGCTTCGGCGTTCGTTGTCCCCGGAGTACTAGCTGCCACCGTTTGATGTTATCTATGTTTGTTTGGTTTTGTCTGATTAGTGCACCTGTTCCAGATCACGTATTGATTATGTCACCTATAAGTTTCCTTTGGTTTTGTTTGTAGTTGTGTGTCGTTGTACGCCTGTCTGTTGGTGTAGGTTATTTGTTTTCTTATTGTTAGTGCTGTTCGCACTTTACGCACTGTTCTGCGTATTCGCTCGCCTCCTGTTTACGAGCCCGTTGGATTTGTATTTTGCTCCTGTGACTATTAAAGTCGGATTGACTAAGCTTCTGTGTCCTGCGCCTGACTCCAACACCGCATCCACATCAGCCTTTTGACAGAACGACACACCATACATGGAGTCAGCAGGAGCAGCGGCGGCGACCGAGTCGCTGGAGGATCGGGTCAGCTGCCAGGACGCCATGATCCAGCAACTCGGCTCCGCCATGCAGGAGGTAATGAACACCCTGCGCCGATGGGAGAGGGGAGGCGTGCCCACACCTCCTCCTACATTACCACCACCATCGGCCAGCCCCACCAGACCAGCTCCGGAATCCAGTGGGATTCGGCTCTCGCTCCCGAGGGCGTATGATGGCACCGCAGCCGTGTGTCAGGGGTTCCTCCTTCAGGTGGAACTCTACCTGGCCACCATACACCCGGCGCCCTCGGGATACGAGAGCGTTTCCGCCCTCATCTCCTGTCTCTCTGGCAAGGTGTTGGAGTGGGCCAACGCCGAATGGAGGGGAATAGACGCCGCCACCATCAGCTACGCGGAGTTCTCCCGCCGCTTCAGGGCAGTTTTCGATCACCCTCCTGAGGGTAAAGCGGTGGGGGAGCGTCTGTTCCACCTCTGACAGGGGAAGAGGAGCGCACAGGAGTTCGCCCTGGATTTACGGACGCTAGCGGCGGATGCGGGGTGGAATGAGAGGGCCCTCATCGATCACTATCGGTGTAGCCTGCGTGAGGATGTTCGTCGAGAGCTGGCCTGCAGGGACACCAATCTGTCCTTCGACCAGCTAGTGGACATCTGGATACCCTGCTGGCCACCTGCGTACGTCCCGAGATGGGGCCGTCCATTCTATCCCCCAGCACCTCCGAGCCGAGCCCGATGGAGCTCGGGGGTGCTGGCGCAAGAGAGAGTAGGAGAGAGAACCCGAGGGGGGCCGTCCCCTGCACCAGCTGTGGCCGTGGAGGACACACTGCGGCTAGGTGCTGGGGAGGGTCTCCGAGGAATCGAGGCAACAGGTCGCGCACTGGGGAGTCATTTCAGGTGAGTAGGCGCCCCACTCAGCCAGAGCTCTCTGTTGTTCACTTGTGTATACCTGTGGTATTTCCTCAGGCTGCATCTCATTCCCAGCATAAGGCGCTAGTCGATTCAGGCGCAGCTGGGAATTTTATTGATCGGAAATTTTGTTCTAAGTTAGGGATTCCCCTCCTGCCCGTTGATGCACCCTTTCCTGTCCATGCCCTAGATAGCCGCCCGTTGGGATCTGGGTTGATTAGGGAGGTCACAGCGCCACTAAAGATGAAGATGCAGGGGGGTCATGAGGAGATTATTCAGTTGTACCTCATTGACTCTCCTGCGTATCCCGTGGTGCTGGGGCTTCCTTGGTTAATCACCCATGACCCCACCATTTCATGGCAACAGAGCTGTTAGCCGTGGTTCAAGCCCTTAAGGTGTGGAGGCATTGGCTTGAGGGGGCTCAACACCCGTTTCTCATTCTGACTGACCATCGCAACCTGGAGTACATCCGGGCAGCGAGGAGATTGAACCCTCGTCAGGCTAGGTGGAACATGTTCCTGACCCGGTTCGTTTTTAAGATCACTTACATCCCAGGGTCCCAGAACGGTAAGGCAGACGCCCTGTCCCGGTGGTATGACACAGAGGCGAGGTCCATTGAGCCCACTCCCATACTGCCGGAGTCGTGTCTGGTGGCACCGGTGGTATGGGAGGTCGACGCGGAAATTGAGCGGGCGTTACGCACCGACCCTACTCCCCCAGAGTGTCCAGTGGGTCGGACGTACGTGCTGCTCGAGGTCCGTGATCGTCTCATCTATTGGGCTCATACGTCACCCTCCTCTGGACATCCAGGTATTGGCCGGACAGTGCACTGCCTTAGTGTTAAGTACTGGTGGCCAACATTGGCTAGGGATGTGAGGGTTTATGTCTCCTCCTGCTCGGTGTGCGCTCAGTGTAAGGCGCCTAGACACCTTCCCAGGGGGAAGTTACAACCTCTGCCCGTTCCACAACGGCTGTGGTCTCACCTCTCGGTGGACTTTGTCACGGACCTTCCCCCCTCTCAGGGGAATACCACTATTCTGGTCGTTGTGGATCGGTTCTCTGAGGCCTGTCGTCTCATTCCAATGCCGGGTCTCCCTACTGCCCTACAGACCGCTGAGGCTTTGTTCACCCACGTCTTCCGGCACTACGGGGTTCCCGAGGATATAGTGTCTGATCGGGGTCCCCAATTCACCTCTAGAGTCTGGAGGGCGTTCATGGAACGCTTGGGGGTCTCGGTTAGCCTTACCTCGGGTTACCACCCTGAGAGTAATGTGCAGGTGGAGAGAGTGAACCAGGATGTGGGTAGGTTTCTGAGATCCTATTGCCAGGGCCGGCCGGAGGAGTGGTCGGGGTATATCCCCTGAGCAGAGATGGCTCAGAACTCTCTCCGCCACTCCTCAACTAACCTGACCCCTTTTCAGTGTGTGTTAGGTTATCAGCCGGTTCTGGCACCATGGCATCAGAGCCAGATCGAGGCTCCTGCGGTGGATGAGTGGTTTCGGCGCTCGGAGGAGACGTGGAACGCTGCCCACGTACATCTGCAGCGGGCCATCCGCAGGCAGAAGGCGAGCGCCGACCTCCACCGCAGTGAGGGTCCAGTCTACGCCCCTGGAGATCGAGTCTGGCTCTCGACTCGAAACCTGCCCCTTCGCCTGCCCTGCCGGAAGCTTGGCCGGCGGTTTGTGGGGCCATTTAAAGTCCTGAGGAGATTGAATGAGGTGTGTTACAGGTTGCAAATGCCTAATTACTATCGCATTAACCCCTCATTCCATGTGTCTCTCCTCAGGCCGGTGGTAGCTGGTCCACTCCAGGAGAGTGAGATAAGAGAGACCCCTCCGCCCCCACTGGACATCGAGGGGGCTCCGGCGTACTCAGTCCGGTCCATCGTGGATTCGAGACGTCAGATGGGGGGTCTACAATATCTCGTGGAGTGGGAGGGGTACGGTCCGGAGGAACGGTGCTGGGTGCCTAGGAGGGACATTCTAGATCCCTCCCTCCTGACTGAGTTCCATCATAGTCATCCTACGCGCCCTGCTCCACGTCCTCCTGGCCGTCCCCGAGGCCGGGGTCGGCGCACGGCTGGAGCCGCACGTCAAGGGGGGGGGGGGTACTGTCACGAATTCCACCGAGGCTGCTCCTCCTCCTTGTTCGGGCAGGCTTCGGCGTTCGTCGTCCCCGGAGTACTAGCTGCCACCGTTTGATGTTATCTATGTTTGTTTGGTTTTGTCTGATTAGTGCACCTGTTCCAGATCACGTATTGATTATGTCACCTATAAGTTTCCTTTGGTTTTGTTTGTAGTTGTGTGTCGTTGTACGCCTGTCTGTTGGTGTAGGTTATTTGTTTTCTTATTGTTAGTGCTGTTCGCACTTTACGCACTGTTCTGCGTATTCGCTCGCCTCCTGTTTACGAGGCCCGTTGGATTTGTATTTTGCTCCTGTGACTATTAAAGTCGGATCGACTAAGCTTCTGTGTCCTGCGCCTGACTCCAACACCGCATCCACATCAGCCTTTTGACACACATTTTCTGATGTCAAAAATAACAGGGGGAGGTTTGACAAGCCCTGAAATTGCTAGACTCAAGAAAGTGGTCACGAGAGTGATAAGTGATGTAAATTCTAAAGAAAATGAAAGAGTTCAGTCGCAGCCTTAACTCTATAGAGAGATGTGGTTTCTGGGTCTTCTTCTGTATTTTATTTTCATCCATGAGCAGTTTTAAGATTTCTTTTTTAAACGTAAATGGGACGAGAGACGTTAAAAAAAGAGCCATAGTGTATGAGTTAATTAGGGGAAAGGGAAGTAACATACGTTTTCTACAAGAAATGCATAGTAATTTGGAAAATTAAGTTATGTGGCAACAGGAGTGGGGGGGAACAGTGGTGTGTAGTCATAAAAACTCAAAAAGTGGGGGTGTGGCCATCTTGTTCTCAAAAGGGTTTTTGCTTTGTCATATGAAGTTGAAGAGGTAGTTGAGGGGAGGTTATTAAAAGTTAGAGCGAGGTATGAAAACATCACTATGTGTCTGATAAATGTATATGCCCCAGTGGTGGCAGTTGAGAGGGTATGTTTTTTAGAGACATTATCAAATACCATTGAGAAATGTAATAATGAAGATTATTTATTTATTGCTGGGGATTTTAACTGCACAGTCAGTGGTTTAGATAGAAATACAAAAGAACCTAATATAGCCGCAAGGACTTTTTTTAAACGCCTCATTGTAACACGTGAACTGTGTGATATTTGGCAGAGTCAACATGGAGGCATGAGACAGTACACCTGGGGAAATGTGAGAGAGAACACCATCTCTATGGCCAGGTTAGATATGATTTATTGTTTTGAGCATCTCTGTCTCTCTCTCTCTCTGTCTCTCTCTCTGGCTCTCTGTCTCTCTCTCTCTCTGTCTTTATCTCTGTCTCTCTCTCTCTGTCTTTATCTCTCTCTCTGTCTTTATCTCTCTCTCTGTCTTTATCTCTCTCTCTCTCTCTCTCTCTCTGTCTTTATATCTGTCTCGCTCCGTCTCTCTCTCTCTGTCTTTATATCTCTGTCTTTATCTGTCTCTCTCTCTGTCTTTATCTCTGTCTCTCTCTCTCTCTGTCTTTCTCTCTCTCTCTCTCTCTCTCTCTCTCTCTCTCTCTCTCTCTCTCTCTCTCTCTCTCTCTCTCTCTCTCTCTCTCGCTCTCTCTATCTCTCTCTCTCTGTCTGTCTATCTCTCTGTCTCTCTCTCTGTCTTTATCTATGTCTCGCTCTCTGTGTCTCGCTCTCTGTGTGTGTCTCTCTCTCTCTCTCTCTCTCTCTCTCTCTCTCTCTCTCTCTCTCTCTCTCAGTCTCTCAATTCAATTCAATTCAATTCAAGCTGCTTTATTGGCATGAAAAACATTGCGTCAATATTGCCAAAACAACAATGTATACAATATACATTGTAATAAAATAATAAAGAATAACAAATAATAATAAAAAATGGTAGTAAATAATAATAAATAAATAAATAACAACAATAAAATGGTAACAGTCAATAGTAGAAATATAATAAATATACAAATCTAAATATGGAAAATGAAACTATAACTAACTTATAACTAAATAACGGTCATCTTAACCATTATATCAGTACTACAACTACCATCATCATTACTACCACTACTACCACCACCATCATTAAACTGCCATCATTACCATTACCATCCATACCACTACTATTTGGAATGATAAACAACAATAATAATGGTAATAACAATAATAATAATAAGTACGTTACTATTTACTATGCAGATGTTATTATTCAGTGTCCCTCAGGCTATGGCAGGCAAATACATATTTGGCTGCAAGAGGAGCCATTGCTCCTTCGCCCATGAGTATTTTTAGTTTTTCCTCTGGGTTTAATAAGTTAAAATTTGGAATAAATGTAGTCATTTCTGTGAATAATGAATCTCTTTGTGAGGAATATTTATCACAGTAAAGAAGAAAGTGCATCTCTGTTTCTACCGCCCCTGTCGTGCAGTGACCACATATACGCTCCTCTTTGGGTAGCCATGTCTTTTTATGTCTGCCGGTTTCTGTTGCCAATTGATGGTCACTAAGCCTGTACTTGGTAAGGATCTGTCTCTGCTTCGTATCACTGAACGAGTAGAGATAATCAGCCAATTCATATTCTCTGTTTAGGGTCAGATAGCAATTTAGTCGGCTTTGGGATTTTGTTTCGTTTTTCCAATGTTGTAAATATGAGTCCTTTGATTGGTTCATGATTTTGTTCATTGGAATTCTTTCTTTTGAAGCAGTGCTGGTGTCAGCTTGGTTGGTTAGGTCCAACACCAGCTGACTGAGAGGGCTTGTTTCTGGGCTCAGCTCTTGGGTTTGGAGTGCTTTAAATAGCAGACTTGAATTTGGACTTGAATTTAGATGTAGCCAAAATTTTAATGATCTTTTCTGTATTTTCATTACTACTGGAAAGCGGCCCAATTCTGCCCTACATGCATTAGTTGGTGTATTTCTCTGGACTTGTAGAATTTTCCGACAGAATTCTGCATGTAGGGCTTCAATTGGATGTTTGTCCCACATTTTAAAGTCCAGTTTATTGAGTGGCCCCCAAACCTCACTTCCGTAAAGAGCTATTGGTAGGATTACACTGTCAAATATTTTGGACCAAATTCTAATTGGGATGTTGATTTTGAATAATTTCATTTTTATTGCATACAATGCTCTGCAGGCTTTTTCTTTGAGTGCATTCACTGCCATATTAAAGTTTCCCGATGCAGATATGGTCAGACCAAGGTATGTGTAAATTTTAGTTTGTTCAATTATGGTGTTGTTCAGGGTGAATTTATATTTGTGTTTCTGACATCTGTTTTTTTTTGGGAAAATCATGATTTTAGTTTTTTTGAAATTTACTGCCAGGGCCCAATTATGGCAATATTGCTCTAGAATGTTAAGGTTCTGTTGAAGACCTTCTTTGGTTGGTGATAGAAGTACCAAGTCATCAGCATATAGCAGGTATTTTACCTCTGTGTCAAATAGTGTGAGTCCTGGGGCTGGAGAATGGTCCAACATGTCTGCTAATTCATTGATTTAAATGTTGAAAAGATTTGGACTCAAACTGCAGCCTTGTCTCACACCTTGACGTTGTGAAAATAATTATGTTCTTTGGTTTTTGATTTTTATTGCACACTTGTTTTCTGTGTACATACATTTTATTAAGTCATACACCTTACCAACAAGCCCACTTTGGAGAATTTTGTAGAATAGCCCTTCATGCCAAATAGAATCAAATGATTTTTAAAGTCAATAAAGCAAGCAAAGATTTTGCCCTCTTTTTTTTGGTGGACGTGTTTATTAATTAGTGTGTGTAAGGTGTATATATGGTCAGTAGTGCGATGGTTAGGGAGAAAGCCTATTTGACATTCACTTATTAATTTTTTTTCTTGAAGAAAGGTTTGAATTCTTGAATTCAAAATGCTACAGAAAACCTTTCCCAAGTTGCTGTTTACGCAAATTCCCTTGTAATTATTGGGGTCTGATTTGTCTCCACTTTTGTGGATAGGGGAGATGAGCCCCTGGTTCCAGACATCAGGGAAGCAGCCAGAAGTTAATCGACTACACTTGTCCCAAGAGCTGAGCAGTAAGTAAACTGACCTAAAGAGTCCCCTCTGATTCTACCATTAAGCATGTACAGGCCTAAGGCTTGACAAAGATGCACTAACTCCTTCCCATTTTTGTTCAGTATTTGGTCAGGACTGTTTCTATTATTTATAATTGGGCTACTGTACAAGGAGGGGTGTCCAAATATGTGGTGGTTACCTCCCGCATCAGTGTAGTCAGGCTCAGAACCTGTTCTTGCATTGAAATCTCCACAAAGAAGCACTTTACCCTCTGCCTGAAATTGAATGATTTCTGTATGGAGATTGTCAAAAAACTGATCATCATAATATGATGAATCTGAAGGAGGAGCATAAGCTGCACATATGTATACATCATTGTCACAATAGATTGTACCTTTGTTAAGTTTTAACCAAATGTGATTAGTACCTTTTTTTCATTTCATTCAGTGCTAAGTCCTGCTTATGCCAAATTATGATTCCACCTGAGTCTCGGCCCCGTTTAACATTTTTATGTTTGATTGATGGTAGTAAACTTTCTCTATAGCCTGAGGGACACTGAGTATCTATGTCTCCATGACACCATGTTTCCAGTAGGATTATGATGTCCTGTCCCTTGATGTTTTTAATCAATTCTGGATTTGTTGTTTTATAAACAAAATGTGAAGAGTACAGGCCCTGGATATTCCAAGAGCTGATAGTTAATGATCTCATTTATAATAAGTGATATTCACTGGTTTGAGTAAAGTACATTGAAACATTTTTTTTAATAATAATAATAATAGTAATATATATGTATATATATATATACATATACACATACATACATACATACATACATACATACATACATACATACATACATACATACATATACACATATATATACACATACATACATACATATACACATACATATATATATATACACATACATATATATATATATATATATATATATATATATATATATATATATATATATATATATATATATATATATATATATATATATATATATATACATACACATACACACACACACACACATACCATTACACATCACTATTATTATAATACCAGTGCCAATAAAATAAAGGATAGTTGTAAACAAATTAATAAGAATGGGCCCAAAAAAGATGTACAATGCAATGCAATCTGCAACCCTGTGTGTGTGCGCGTGTGCGTGCGTGTGAATTAAAGGGTTTGTCTAGCCCAGTAGTCTGCATATTAGATGCAGTAGTTGGCGCACCACTCCTATCTCTGATAGTTCTAGGTGTCTTTTGCCAGAGGTTACCTCAGCATATGTAGGCTGATGATCTGAATGATACATGGTGTGGACTGCATCATGTGGTGTACTTCTCTGAAGGACAGTGTTCTGCCCAACCCTGGAGTAGTGGTCAGTGCTGTGTTGTGATGGGCCGGGTCCAGTAGAACTGTGTTGTGATGGGCCGGGTCTAGTAGAGCTGTGTTGTGATGGGCCGGGTCTAGTAGAGCTGTGTTGTGGTGGGACGGGTCTGGTCGTGCTGTCTTGAGGCGGGCCGGGTCTGGTCGTGCTGTCCTGAGGCAGGTCTGGTCTGGTAAATATGTGCTGTGTTGGGCCCGGTCTTGTAGAGCTGTGCTGTAATAAGCCGTGTCTGGCTCTTCTCTCCTGGGGATGGTGGGGGTACTGTTGTTTCAGAAGGTGGGGCGGGGGGCCTCTATTGCTGGGGTGATGGGTGTGTGGGTCCCTGCCAAGTGTTGCATCCTTTAGGTCCTTGGCAAAGGTTCTGATACTGTCCTGATCAAGATGTACATTATCGTATAAATGTTCACATGTCAGAGTGGGGTGGTGAGCCGTTCTGACGTTGAGCAGTGAGGCACAGTCCACAGTGATCTGTTGATTTATTTTTTCGATCAACTTTCCTGGGAAGTCTTTTCTTGGTAGGAGGGTGGACACAACAATATTGGTTGTTGGGAACATAGCCTGTGCCCGTTCTGCTACTCTTCTCACTGCCCCAGCTACATTTTCACCTTTGGCATGAAGGTTGTTTATGCCAGTGTGGATGATGATGTTGTCGGGGGTGTCAATCCTGGTCTGACTGAGTAGCTGCATTACACTGTCAGTTGTAGGACACCATAATTTATACACATGGTGTCTAGGGAATAATCTTTCCTGGACTAAGAACTTCCCATTTGAATCAATAAGGATTGCAGTTGTGGGTGACTGGGTGGAGCAGACTGGGAGACTGGTATTCTGACCAGGGCTGGAGCAGACTGGGGGGCTGGTTGGCTGACCTGGGCTGGAGCAGACTGGGTGGCTGGTTGGCTGACCTGGGCTGGAGCAGACTTAGAGGCTGGTAGGTTGACCTGGGCTCGAGCACACTGTGCTGGAGCAGACTGGGTGTTAGGCCTACTGCTGCTAGGTAGCTCTCTCTCTGCTCTCCCCCTCCCCTCTGTCTGTTCTTGATTGCAGGAGTGAAGTCTGGTGTGCGGGAGTCAGGGTTCCAGCTGCAGCTCATTCACCATAATCACCTCAGCCTTAAAGACCCGGTCAAACTTGCCACTCATCGTCAGATCATAGTCAAGACGACCATGTTAGTCTCGCTGCTGACTCAACCTGCTTGTTTTCGCTCTTTATATTTTTGGCCTGTTCTATTTACTTTTCTCCTGTGCCACAGATTATTGGAACCTGACTCCTGCCTCCGCTTCACTCCTGCCACCACCATCCTGCTTTCCACTACTGGACCTCCCTTTTGGACTCACCACGGACACTAGGACGTTACGGTACCACTCCTGCTCAGAACCTGGATCTGTTACCCTCCCTGTAGACCTGGACTCGCTCTTCCCCTATTTTTGGAAACCTGGACAATTGAACTTTGTAAATAAACCTGTTAAACCTTCTCTGGCTCGGTGTAGTTGTCTGCATTTGGGTTCATATCCAGTTAAATCGTGACAGTATGATCTGACCCACATGAACCCAGCAGACAGTAGCTCGGATACCACCCCAGAGGGCACTCAAATTCGGACTGCCATAGCCAATCAGGGCATTTTACTTGGCCAACATGATACTTTGTTTAAGACTATTTCTGAGAACAGTCAGATGCTGCGTAATCAGGTTCAATTACTCACCAATCAAGTGTCTGCCCTTACTACCCAAGTTAATAATGCACCCATCGTTCATGGCATACAAACTGCTCCTTCTCCTGCTCCGCCTGTTTTTCCTGCTCCTCCAGCCCAGATCAGAGAGCCTTTTGTTCCTGCTCCAGAGCGCTATGACGGGAACATGGGAACCTGTGGTGATTTTTTGACTCAATGCTCGTTAGTGTTTGAACAACAGCCCCTCACCTATGCCTCAGAAAGAGCCCGTATTGCCTACCTTATCAACTCTACTAGCGGTTCCGCTCGTTCCTGGAGATCCGAGGTCTGGGAGAGTCAGTCGGACATTTGCAACGCTTACGTTGCCTTCACCACTGAGATGAGGAAGGTTTTCGACCACCCCGTACGGGGCAAGTAGGCTGCTAAACGGTTGTTTTCTCTTCGGCAGGGGTCTCGCAGTGTGGCGGAGATGGCAGTGGAGTTTCGGACTTTAGCGGCAGTGAGTGGTTGGAATGATGAGGCCTTACAAGGAGTGTTCATTAATGCTTTGTCTGAGACTTTGAAAGATGAATTGGTGTCATATGATGAATCGCCTACGCTGGATAATCTTATTTCACTCACCATCAGGTTGGATAATCGGATTCGGGAGCGCCGCCGGGAGAGGAGTGTTAGTTCCAAGCAACCTGTCTGTCGTCAACCAACTCCTCCCCGCCTCTTCCCTACGGAGAAGGCAGAGTCTTCCCGAGTCGATACTAGGAGCACTGAACCCGAAGCCATGGAGGTGGGTCGTGCACGGTTGTCCTCAGAGGAGCGTGCACGTCGTATTCAGGCTCGGGTCTGCCTGTATTGTGGAGAAGCTGGTCATTTCGTTCCTTCCTGCCCAGTTCGTCCGGGAAAAGGGCCGGCTCATCATTAATGGGAGAAGTTTTGGTGAGCCGAGCAGCGGATTCTTCCTCTTCTCCCCGCATTCTGCTCCAGGCATCCCTCCAGTGGCAGTCCCAGAATTTCCCTGTTAGTGCGCTGGTTGACTCTGGTGCCGATGAAAGCTTTTTGGATCAAGAGTTGGCTCAACAAATGGATTTAGAGACTGTTCCTATGGACCGTCCGCTGCAGGCTAAGGGTCTAAATGGACAATTGTTGACCCGTATTACTCATCAGACTGTTCCTGTTTGTCTCAGAGTGTCGGGTAATCATCAGGAGAACATTCAATTTCACATAATTGACTGCCCACAGACCCCCCTGGTCCTTGGTATCCCCTGGCTCATAAGACACAATCCACACATTGATTGGGTGACAGGTAGAATTGTTTCATGGAGCACATCTTGTCATGTGAACTGTTTGTGTTCTGCTCAGACCCCTGCCAGCACTGTGCCTCAACCTCCACTGGAGTCCATGGATCTCTCTGCTGTCCCTGACGTGTATCATGACCTGGCATCCGTTTTCTGCAAACACAGAGCTACTTCTCTTCCTCCTCACCGGCCATACGACTGCGCCATTGACCTCCAGCCAGGAGCCCCTCTCCCTAACAGTCGCCTGTACAATCTCTCCCGCCCGGAGACGGAGGCTATGGAGAACTACATTCGGGACTCCTTGGCGGCAGGTATTATTCGTCCTTCCTCGTCACCTGTAGGAGCGGGATTCTTTTTTGTTGGAAAGAAGGATAAGACCCTCAGACCCTGTATTGATTTCCGTGGACTCAACAACATCACCATTAAGAACAAGTATTCTCTGCCTTTAATTAATTCTGCTTTTCCCCTCCTTCATGGTGCTACTATCTTTACGAAACTGGATCTACGAAATGCGTATCACCTGGTGCGCATTCGTAAAGGTGATGAATGGAAGACTGCCTTCAACACACCCTTGGGATATTTTGAGTATCTGGTTATGCCTTTTGGTTTGTCTAATGCCCCTGCTGTTTTTCAGGCACTAGTGAATGATGTCCTTCGGGACATGTTGAATCGTTTTGTTTTTGTCTATCTGGATGATATCCTGATTTTCTCAGTGTCCTCCCAGGAACATGAACTGCATGTGCGCCAGGTGTTGCAAAGGTTGTTGGAGAACAAACTATTTGTGAAGATGGAGAAATGTGAATTTCATGTGTCCGAAACCTCTTTTTTTGGGTTACATAATAGCTCAGGGGGAGTTGCGGATGGACCCAGCTAAGATCTCTGCTGTCACGGACTGGCCAGCCCCCTCCACCCGCAAACAACTTCAACGATTCCTGGGGTTTGCGAACTTCTACAGGAGGTTCATCAAGGACTACAGCCGCATTGCTGCGCCACTCACCGCTCTCACCTCCATCTCACTACCGTTCGCTTGGAATGAAGGGGCCGAATCAGCGTTCGAAGAGCTGAAACATCGCTTCGCCTCGGCTCCCATTCTGATGCAGCCTGACCCCGACCGCCAGTTTGTCGTGGAGGTGGATGCATCCGACACTGGGGTAGGTGCGGTGTTGTCACAACGTTCACCGGAAGATAACAAACTGCATCCCTGTGCTTTTCTTTCACGGAAACTTTCTCAGGCAGAGAGGAATTATGATGTTGGCAATCGTGAACTGCTCGCCGTTAAGCTGGCTCTCGAGGAGTGGCGGCATTGGTTGGAGGGGGCGGAACAACCCTTCATCGTTTGGACGGATCATAAAAATCTTGCATACATCCAGTCAGCGAAGCAGCTCAATCCCCGTCAAGCCAGGTGGCTTGACGGGGTATTGTGTGTAGATTGATGAGGAAAAAACAACAACTATTTAATCAATTTTAGAATAAGGCTGTAACGTAACAAAATGTGGAAAAAGTGAAGGGGTCTGGAGACTTTCCGAATGCACTGTAAGTGTCTAGACAATATCTTGAATCCCCGATGAATCTTTAGCGTTCTTATAGATGCAACTGAAAGACAATGTATTCCATTGAGCCCATTTCAGCCATTACCGGGGTGTGTTTGACAGGTCATTACAAATATTTCCATGGTCGTAACGTTAATTGGAAAAAACGTCAGGCACAAGCAAGAGTATGAAAGAGTCGCATGAGTAAAATGAAAGCAATCAATCAAGGGAGATTTAAGTGACAAGTGGATTTTGCACTCCTCAAACACAGGAAGTAGATTGCTGAAAAAAGACTGATCCTCAGGTGGGCGGGACATAGCAATTGCTAGTTACACCTCCAACACCGCCCAAACTTCTGCTATCCGGCCAACACTGGTTAATGCTTTTTAACGCTCAATCTGATTGAACATAGGCAAATGTCTCTTTACCTGTAGCTAATTAAACTCGACTCCATGGTGAATTAAGTTTATGATGAACTCCACCAATGGAGTCAAGCAATGACGACAGTTTGTAGAATTCAGCTCCGACTACATCGATTCGCCCAAGGTCAATACTTCTAAAAAATAAAAATGATTAAACATTTACTTTGTACCTATGTTTGTCCTATGTAGTTCCTTGTTTGCTGAAATTCACCCAACTTATTGCGGGAAGCTTGTGGAAGGCTACCCGAAATGTTTGACCCAAGTTAAACAATTTAAAGGCAATGCTACCCAATACTAATTGAGTGTATGTAAACTTCTGACCCACTGGGAATGTGATCAAATAAATAAAAGCTGAAATAAATCATTCTCTCTACTATTATTCTGAAATTTCACATTCTTAAAATAAAGTGGTGATCCTAACTGACCTAAGACAGGGAATTTTTACTAGGATTAAATGTCAGTAATTGTGAAAAACTGAGTTTAAATGTATTTGACTAAGGTGTATGTAAACTTCCGACTTCAACTGTGTGCTTACTTTAATACACTGAAAACAAATGTAAAGATACCCCCCCAAAAAATTGTCCAATCAATGTTGCTAAATATCATGTGGCTTTCCATGGTACAAATGTTTGTGTGTGCGTGCGTGTGTGCGCATGCAAGTACAACTATTTTTTTTTTACTCACCCTACAGTACTACTAGTTGAACGCCAATGCCATCCTCCTCTCTTTCATGTTGGCAAACGGTCTATGGCTCTGTCATACAGTACACTTTTAGTTTTGTTGTCATAGGTTACCTAGCTAAAATGCTTGCTAGCCTAACTTCCTCGCATGGGCAACAATGCTAAGTTAGCTAGTTAGTTAACATGAGCCTACTACGCTACATATTGAGCTTCAGTCGTCTCAGGCCAGTGGCACAACATATTAATTTATGGTTAGATCAGAATTGGCCTGTACAGAGAATTAAGTCAAAACCACAAGTCCAAATCCCCATCTCCATCCATGGCTTAAGAAATTGCCGATTTAGCAAGCTAGCTACAGCAGGACATCAAGACAAGCAGACCAGAAACAGACACGTATTTCTGAAATTAAGATTTTGCTTAGAAAGTGATTTGATTGGTCTGAAGCCAAATCCAAACTGGCCTCCCTTGGGGGTGTTTTGCTGTACCAGGACAACCCACAGTTGAGCCCACTCAATGCTGATTGGTCAATTATTTTATATATTTTTTATCAAGTGAGGCCAAATGCTATCTGGCATCAATCAATGATATGCTACTGCGGCAACATCAGATACATGGGCTACATATACTGAGACAGAGGGGCGCTGTTTCCCTTGCTCAGATGATTTCTCCGGTGAGATTCAGCCACTTGCAAATTGACGAAAAATTATGAAAACACAGACACAGACGAAATATACATTATTTTATCATTTGTATTTTTCTATTGGTCAAATATTTGGGGAAGCCTGGCTTCCCTCGGCATCCATGAATACACTCCACTGCACCTGTGTGAGGGCAGTACACAGTGGTAATAAAAACATTAGTGACCCAACGATGGTTACAATATACATACAAATACATATACAACTACACAGATCAGCGGAATGAATTCAATAAATAGCATTTAGGTATTTTGATGACATGTAGGATATTTTTGAAATTGTAGCGCACTTAGTTACTTCCTATTGCACAGTAAAGCCTACAAAAATATATGCTTTGGGGTATAAAAAATTGACATCTGGATAGAAAGATTGTGATTGAATGTAGGAAAATATTCATATATATAAGCGTTCAAAATACAGCACAGCCAAATAATCTACAAAAAAGGTCTGAATGAGAAATGATCATGTAGACCTCAAGGATGCATGATATTTAATCTATCAATCCAAAACACCTCTCATTGTGAGAGCATTTTAGGGAGGTTTCCACCTGTGATGGATGTGACCTGTTCCAGGCCCACAAAGCGCAAAGAAGAAAGTGGGCTGTGTTTGACTTATAAGTAGTGTTTTGCCATAGCATGTTCAATATTGCCAGTGCGGATCGCTGTTTTGTGTTCAGATATTCTTATTTTTAAACATATTTTTGTTTGGCACACATAGTCTTACCACAGGGGCACGTAAACATATACACAATATTGGCAAACATTGGTACAAGGTAAGCGTTTAATAATTTTCGTGATATCCAATTGGTAGTTACAGTCTTGTCCCATCGCTGCAACTCCTGTACTGACTCGGGAGAGGTGAAGGTCGAGAACCATGCGTCCTCCGAAACACGACCCTGTCAATCCGCACTGCTTCTTGACACACTGCTCGCTTAACCCGGAAGCCAGCCGCACCAATGTGTCGGAGGAAACACCGTAAAACTGATGACCGTGTCAGCGTACATGCACCCGGCCCACCAAGGACTTCCCGGCCGGCCAAACCCTCCCCTAACCCAGACGACGCTGGGCCAATTCAAATCAAATGTTATTGGTCACATACACATATTTAGCAGATGTTATTGTAGGTGTTGCAAAATGCTTGTGTTTCTAGCTCCAACAGTGCAGTAATATCTAACAATTCACAACAATACACACAATACACACAAATGTAAATGTAAAATAATGGAATTAAGAAATATATAAATATTAGGACGAGCAATATCAGAGTGGCATAGACTAAAATACAGTAAAATATAATAGAATACAGTATATACATATGAGATGAGTAAAGCAAAAATATGTAAACATTATTAAAGTGACTAGTGTTCCATTATTAAGGTGCAGGGTTACGTAAACGGGTGGAAGCCGCCTAGTGATGGCTATTTAACAGTCTGATAGCCTTGAGATAGAAGCTGTTTTTCAGTCTCTCGGTCTCAGCTTTGATGAACCTGTCCTGACCTCGCCTTCTGGGTGATAGCGGGGTGAACAGGCAGTGGCTCGGGTGGTTGTTGTCCTTGATGATCTTCCTGTGACATCGGGTGCTGTAGGTGTCCTGGAGGGCAGGTAGTTTGCCCCCGGTAATGCATTCGGCAGACCGCACCACCCTCTGGAGAGCCCTGCGGTTGCGGGCGGTGCAGTTGCCGTACCAGGCGGGGATACGGTCCGACAGGATGCTCTCAATTGTGCATCTGTAAAAGTTTGTGAGGGTTGTATGTGCCAAGCCAAATGTATTCAGCCTGAGGTTGAAGAGGCGCTTTTGCGCCTTCTTCACCACACTGTCTGTGTGGGTTGACCATTTCAGATAGTCAGTGATGTGTAGGCCAAGGAACTTAAAGCTTTCCAACTTCTCCACTACGGTCCCGTCGATGTGGATAGGGGCGTGCTCCCTCTACTGTTTCCTGAAGTCCACGATCATCTCCTTTGTTTTGTTGACGTTGAGTGAGAGGTTATTTTCCTGGCACCACACTCCCAGGGCCCTCACCTCATCCCTGTAGGCTGTCTCGTCATTGTTGGTAATCAGTCCTACTACTGTTGTGTCGTCTGCAAACTTGATGATTGAGTTGGAGGCGTGCGTGGCCAAGCAGTCATGGGTGAACAGGGAGTACAGGAGGGGGCTGAGCACGTGGGGGCCCTGGGAGTGTGGGGCCCCTGTGTTGAGGATCAGAGAAGTGGAGGTGTTGTTTCCTACCTTCACCACCTGGGGGTGGCCCGTCAGGAAGTCCAGGATCCAGTTGCACAGGGCGGGGTTCAGACCCAGGGCCCTGAGCTTAATGATGAGCTTGGAGGGTACTATAGTGTTGAATGCTGAGCTATAGTCAATGAACAGCATTCTTACATAGGTATTCCTCTTGTCCAGATGGGATAGGGCAGTGTGCAGTGGTCTGTGGATCTATTGGGGCGGTAAGCAAATTGAAGTGGGTCTAGGGTGTCAGGTAAGGTAGAGTTGATATGATCCTTAACTAGCCTCTCAAAGCACTTCATGATGACAGAAGTGAGTGCTACATGGCGATAGTCCTTTAGTTCAGTTACCTTTGCTTTCTTGGGTACAGGAACAATGGTGGACGTCTTGAAGCAAGTGGGGACAGCAGACTGAGATAAGGAGAGATTGAATATGTCCGTAAACACTCCAGCCAGCTGGTCTGCGCATGCTCTGAGGACATGGCTAGGGATGCCTTCTGGGCCGGCAGCCTTGGCGAGGGTTAACACGCTTAAATGTCTTACTCACGTCGGCCACAGAGAAGGAGAGCCCACAGTCCTTGGTAGCGTGCCGCGTCAGTGGCACAGGTGTTTAGCTTGTCCAGAAGCAAGACGTCGGTGTCCGCGACGTGGCTGGTTTTCCCTTTGTAGTCCGTGATTGTCTGTAGACCCTGACACATACGTCTCGTGTCTGAGCCATTGAATTGCGACTCCACTTTGTGTCTGTACTGACGTTTTGCCTGTTTGATTGCCTTACGGAGGGAATAACTACACTGTTTGTATTCGGCCATATTCCCAGTCACCTTGCCATGATTAAATGCGGTGTTTTGCGCTTTCAGTTTTGCGCGAATGCTGCCATCTATCCACAGTTTCTGGTTTGGGTAGGTTTTAATAATCACAGTGGGTACAACATCTCCTATATACTTCCTGATGAACTCAGTCACCGTATCCGTGTATTCGTCGATGTTATTCTCAGAGGTTACCCGGAACATATCCCAGTTACCCGCGTGATCAAAACAATCTTGAAGCCTGGATTCTGATTGGTGAGACCAGCGTTGTATAGTCCTTAGCACAGGTACTTATTGTTTGAGTTTCTGCCTATAGGAAGGGAGGAGCAAAATGGAGTCGTGATCAGATTTTCCGAAGGGATGGCGGGGGAGGGCCTTGTAGGCCTTTCGATAAGCCTAGTAGCAGCGATCCAATGTTTTCTCAGAGCGAGTGCTACAGTCAATATGTTGGCAGAATTTCGGTAGCATTTTCCTCAAATTTGCTTTGTTAAAATCCCCAGCTACAATAAATGCGGCCTCAGGATATGTGATTTCTAGTTTGCATAAAGTCGGTGTTGTTCTTTGTGGGCCGTCGTGGTATTGGCTTGAGGGGGAATATACACGGCTGTGACTATAACCAAAGATAATTCTCTTGGGATTAATACGGTCGGCATTTGATTGTGAGGTATTCTAGGTCGGGTGAACAAAAGGACTTGAGTTTCTGTATGTTATCACAATCACACCATGACTAGTTAATCATGAAACACACACCTCCACCTTTCTTCTTTCTGTAGAGTTCTTTATTCCTGTCTGCGCAATGTACTGAGAACCCAGCTGCCTGAATGGACGGAGACAGGATATCCCGAGAGAGCAATGTTTCCGTGAAACAGAGTATGTTACAATACCTGATGTCACTCTGGAAGGAGATCCTCGCCCTTAGCTCATCTACTTTATTATCTAGAGACTGAACATTAGCGAGTAATATACTTGGAATCGGTGGATGGTGTGCCCACCTCCTGAGTCAGACTAGAAATCCACTCCGAATACCTCTTCTCCGCTGGCGGTGTTTTGGATCAGCCTCTGGAATCAGTTCAATTGCCCTGGGAGGTACGAAAAAGGATACAATTCGGGAAAGCCGTATTCCTGGTCGTAATGCTAGTGAGTTACCACCGCTCTGATATCCAAAAGTTATTTCCGGCTGTATGTAATAACACAAAAATATGTCTGGGCTAATAATGTAAGAAATAACACACACAACAACAAAAAATACTGCAAAGTTGCTTAGGAGCTAGAAGCAGAGCTGCCCTATCTGTCGGCATCATCTTGAATTGTGCGCCGCCTCGGGAGGCTAATTTAAAAAATTAAGTATTGACCTTGGGCGAAATGAACCCTCTTCACTGCTCGACTCCGTTGGTGGACTTCATCATAAAAGTCATTAACCATATAGTTGAGTTAAATTGGCTATTTATCTTCAGCTATTCATTTGGTAGGAAGAACTGATCAGGAGCCTTCCGTAGTACTGTTGGCCCTATTACCTCCCATCAGAATGGGCTAAAAAGTGCAGCCAGGTCGCTCAAGATCCACTTCAAAATCCAACGTCCGTCCAGGTACCCAGGACGTCAGGAGATGCCTTCAAAACCAACTACTCGGGCAACGGTGAACGCTATTACCATCAAGTAGGCTTGGGTTTTGCTAGGGCATTGTGGACAGGGCTGGGAGTAAACCTCGAGCTCTGGCTCTGAGGGTTGCATGTTCAATCCCAGTGATAGGCACTAGTTTTATTTTTGTTTTGTTTTAACCCTATCCAAACTTGAACTCTTAACCATTCAGAATAAATGCCTAAACTTAACCAGCCGCGAGGCTCCGACAACAGCAGTGGAACAATTCATGCTGCAAAAACACTGAAATTTGACATTTGGAGCACCTTCGAAATTTGACGTTTGGAGAAACATGGAAACATTTTGGAATCTGAAATGAAATTGGTCAAACCGCGAGATCTTGTGTGTGTGCTGCAAAGAGTAATCCTGGTCTTTCTGTAGATTAAGTAGTCAGTGCTTCAGTGCTTACACTCTCAGGAGTTTACAGCAGCCAAGGCAATCAGGCAATAGGCACATGTTAAAAAGCACAGAAATAAGTCCCTATATTTAAAACCTGGATACAACAGCCCCCTGTGTCCTGATGTGTGTATTCCTGTGGTGTGTTTGTGTGTGTGTGTGTGTGCTAGCACAGCGTGCTTGCATCAGTGCATGTGTCCTGAATTGGGGGCACTCTGTGATCATTTTTGGCAGAACACCTTGATATGGACTGGGGTGCCATGGGGTTTTATTGGGCTGTGGATTTAGTTCTCTTCAGACATGCAGAGCTGCAGTGTGTGTGTGTGTGTGTGTGTGTGTGTGTGTGTGTGTGTGTGTGTGTGTGTGTGCGTGTGTGTGTGTGTGTGTGTGTGTGTATGAATGCATGTTTGTGTGTGTGTGTGTGTGTGTGTGTGTGTGTGTGTGTGTGTGTGTGTGTGTGTGTGTGTGTGTGTGTGTGTGTGTGTGTGTGTGTGTGCGTGTGTGCGTGCATCCACATACGTGCATGATTGTTTGTGTGTTCTATGGCCTACCTAGAGCAATAATCCAGGTCACAGACACACACACTCCAAGTCAGTGATGCATATTTAAATATGTATGAGGTAGTGACAACCTTTGAGTTATTCCAGTCTAAATACCAGGCTAGTCCAACACTTAACTATTTATGTATGCACAGTTAACCTCTCAAAACACAGCTCACGCTAATATTTTAGTGTATGAAGAAAGACATATAGGCAGGGTTGTGAGTGTGTGTGTTTGTGTGTGTGAGTGAGAAATAGAGAGGGAGAGAGAGTGTGTGTGTGTGTGTGATGTTATGCTAGTCAACAGGCTGACAGCTAAATGGAGTTGCTCTCTTTCTTCGGTCCTGGAAGTAGATTCCTCCTGAATCTTCATATTTTACTTCACACTAAATCCTGCTGCTCCATTGTGTGTGTCTGTGTGTGTGTCTGTGTGTGTGTCTGTGTGTGTGTGTGTTTGTGTCTGTGTGTGTGTCTGTGTGTCTGTGTGTGTGTGTGTGTGTCTGTGTGTGTGTCTGTGTCTGGGTCTGTGTGTGTGTGTGTGTGTCTGTGTGTCTGTGTGTGTGCTCTCCAGTACTGTCATGTTACATTCCCAGGAAGGCAGGACACTCTCTTCCTCGGATGTTCTTAACCTCATTTCCATCTCCCTCTTAACTTCCTCTTCCAGAATGCTACAATCAGGACATCTACAAGCCCACATTTCTCACACTACTTATTCCTCCCTCAATTAAGATATGACAGAAACGTACTGGCAATTTTTAAAGTAAGAGCATGTTTGTGTCTTGCATCACCTGTTACTGTTATACTATGATGTACTTCTGCACATTGCACTTCGACACTGATTCATATAGCTGGGTTGGCCTTGGTGTTAGTACATTTTCATGACGTAAGAGCTAAGAGGATGGAAACCCAATCAATTGTTTTTCAGGCTAAAATAATACAACTAATTAATCTCATGCTCTTGGCAAAAGCGGTTTATGTGTGATGTGCAGGAAATCAGTTCTTATTTTCCACACACTGAAACAGCAAACTCATCAGACACAGTCGTATTGTTCTTTAGTCGTAGTGTTCTTAAAATAGCTTCTGCTTCTTCAACAGCTAATGGGGATCCGCATAAAAATCATAAATCATAAACAGAGTAACAAAGTAACAAGCAAAACCTCCTGTAAGAATATACAAATATTTCACGCAATGATTTAGCAATGATATCATGGTCATTTAGCAGTTTTTTAAAATCCTAAGCGACAATGTTCCAGTATTTATTGCCCTTGGGGCATTACAATTCCCCAACAATCTTCAATGGAAATAAACCGGCTTGCCATCACTTAACTTTACTATTCCAAAAAGGGGTTGAAAGCGCATAATCCATTAGAGTTTGGACTCAAAAAGAACAGAAGCATTTGCATGGTTCTTGTCTTCGTTTAGAGAGAGAGGCTTCTGCACCCGCCGATACCAACCAGCCAGACAGAGAAATACAGAGAATGGTTGTGATAAATGGCTTAAGTTAACTTAATTTAGATTTGTATCCACAGTGCCCATCAAAGCACATTTCAGCCACTCTGAGATGCGTGTGTGGGTTTGCACCTCTGTGTGACAGCTCATTAATTCAACAACTAACTGGCCTATTAAATCTACCAAACATCACATATCAAGTCAAACTAAAAAATAATTGCTGTGCTTTTATTACCTGTTTCTCTCCATTTTAATCGATTTTGATCTGCTTAAAGAGCGACTGCCCCTAAAAAGAGACTTCTTGTTTTGAAAACGGCCTGTGTGGCATCTATGAAAACATTTATTCTACTGTCAAAATTGACTGCAAAGTGTAAATAGGATAATTTTGGTCATAAAATCAGTCTTGTCCAAAACTGAAATTTGCAAGATAATTTATATATTTTTAATTATCCAGAATGAAGGGTACTGTAACAGTTTTCCTTGGGTTGGGTTTATTTCAATCCTGCCCACATGCCCACAGCTGACAGCACCCAAGTAATCATCAATTCGTAGCGCAAATATTTAAAGCATTTAATGAGACAACTTAAACATGTGCAACATGAAAATATTGTTCCATTTACATTATGTAATTTATTGATCGTCGCTAACTTTCCCCAGAGATAGGCTATGAAATGTCAAACTAACTTTGCCATGTTCACACACCAGCCAGCTGAAGCTAATTGGCTTAATAAGTTGGCTAACTAGCCTTGGCGACTTCAAGACACAATACCTGGTTAGACTGTTTCAAGTTATCTAGAAGGGTGAGTTACTGTAACTGTGTATTGCTTTGGCAGAGTGAATGCACTGTAAAATAACATCTAGTTGTTTCAACTAAATATTATTAAGCAACTGGTTCCACAGCCTGAATTATGTTTTTTAGTTGGCCCAAACTTAGCTCCAACATGAAAACGTAGGCAAAATGTTTGTCAACTTAAAAGGATGCATTTGCTCAATTTGTTTCATACAGAATGTTTATTCAACTATTATTATTTTGGCATTTTCCCCCCAAAAAGGCTGTGGAACTATATAGTTACACACAGTGCATTTAACATACAATGTTTTCAACTCACATATTTGACACGCGTTGACATACATGATTACATTGTGCATGTTAATTTATACAGTAATTAGTATTCAAACATTACTTCACAACGTCTTGGCTCACAGCATTCCTGTATCTCTGTTAAAAGTACACTCAAGAAAAAACGATTTCATTTATCATAGAGATTAAGGAGTGACATTAAAACATAGTAATATGCCCCACCAACATTACACAACTACACAGAAAAAACAAAAATAGCTTAAATAAGTAAATCAAATCAATGATGAGAGAATAGTCAGATTAACTGATAATTGATACAGACATGATGTCATAGCAGGAAGCTCGGAATGCCATGAACCAAGAGGTTGTCAGTTCAAATCCCAGGTGAGGACATTGAATAATAATGATAATAATAATTACTGTATAAATGAACATGCACAATGTAATCATGTGTGTCAAATATGTACGTTGAAAACATTTTATGTTAAAAGCGCTGTGTGTGTAACTAGTTCCCCAGACTATTTTTAGGTAAGATGCCAAAAATAATACTTTCTAGTTGAATTAACATTTAAGACAAATTGAGCACATACATTTTAAGTTGACATATTTTTTGCCTACGTTTTCTCATGTTGGAGCAAAAGTTGGGCGAATTAAAAATGTTACATTCAGGTAACACTTTAACCGACAAGTTGTGTAAACAAAAAAAGGCTGTGGAACAAGTTACTAAATAATAATTAGTTGAATCAACTAGAATGTTTTTTACATTAATTTTTTAGAGTGTGTACAAACGGTTGCCACGTGCGATAAAACTCTTGTTTGGCTACAGTCCTGGCTGATACACACATAACACCCCCCCCCCCCCCCCCCCCCCCAACATTTTGTTGTGTGAAGCCTTAATTTTAAATGGATTACATTTAGATTTTGTGTCACTGGCCTACACACCATACCCCATAATGTCAAAGTAGAATTATGTTTTTACAAATTAATAAAAAATGTAAAGTTAAAATGTCTTGAGTAAATAAGTATAGAACCCCTTTGTTATGGCAAGCCTAAATAAGTTCAGGAGTAAAACTTTGCTTAACATGTCACATAATAATTTGCGTGGACTCACTCTGTGTGCAATAATAGTGTTTAACATGATTTTTGAATGACTTCCTCATCTCTGTACCCCACAAATACAATTTATCTGTAAGGTCCCTCAGTCGAGCAGTGAATTTCAAACACAGATTCAACCACAAAGACAAGGGAGGCAAAAAAAGGGCACCTATTGGTAGATGGGTAAAAATTAAAAAGGCGTCCTTCCTAACTCAGTTGCCGGAGAGGAAGGAAACCTCTCAGGGATTTCACCATGAGGCCAATGGTGACTTTAAACAGTTACAGAGTTTTGCCTTTTACTGCAGTGGGCTAAATCAGGGTCACACAGGGTGTTTTTTGGTAGTCTTAAACAAATCTACTTTGAAAGAACTTTTCAACCACACACACATTGTTATGGGCTTAAAAAAAGAAGACATCTGTAAAAGAAGACACCATGTCAGAAATAGAGTTGA
This sequence comes from Coregonus lavaretus, assembly GCF_964263955.1. Classification (NCBI taxonomy): domain Eukaryota; kingdom Metazoa; phylum Chordata; class Actinopteri; order Salmoniformes; family Salmonidae; genus Coregonus; species Coregonus lavaretus. The sequence continues at coordinate 27,824,019 of NC_139988.1, forward strand.
AATGTATTCCATTTTTAGTTTGCATTCCATTACTATACTTTATATATATCACAGAAGACTGAAAAATAACTAAACTGTTTGACATAGAAACACTGGATTTTAGCCAGGCTTTCTGAAATAATGTTTATTAATTATGAAATTATGAAAAATATTAATAACATTCCACCCATGAGGCCACTAGGTCATTTGACTGCAGGAAAGAGCTACTGGCTGTGAAAGAAGAAAACGGAGGATGGCTCAACAACATTGTAGTTACTCCACAATACTAACCTAAATGACAGAGAGAAAAGAAGGAAGCCTGTACAGAATCAAAATATTCCAAAACATGCATTCTGTTTGCAATAAGGCACTAAAGTAAAACTGAAAAAACTGGGCAAAGAAGTGAACTTTATGTCCTGAATACAACACGTTATATTTGGGGCAAATCCAACACAACACATCACTTTGTACCACTCTTCATATTTTCAAATGTGGTTGTGGCTGCATCATGTTATGGGTATGCTTGTCATTGGCAAGGACTAGGGAGTTTTTTAGGATAAAAAGAAACGGAATAGAGCTAAGCACAGGAAAAATCCCAGAGGAAAACCTTGTTCAGTCTGCTTTCCAACAAACACTGGGAGACAAATGTACCTTTCAGCAGGACAATGACCTAAAACACAAGGCCAAATATACACTGGAGTTGTACAATCCATGTGTGCAAAGCTCTTAAGCCGTGTTCACATTGGCAGTTTGAAGTGACTCAAATACTATTAATTTGCATTTCTGATTTGAATCTGTTATTTTTCCTGCAGTGTGAACTGCCAAAAATAACATGGAATCGGATATTTTAAGACACATTTCAAACCACGTTCGTAGGTGCATTACCCGGACGGTATGAGCTAGTCAGCAAAGGAAACCTTTTGATTGACAGCTATGATATTCCGAGCGGGGAGGTGTTGACAGCTCAGTGACAACCTAGGGAGGTCACAGACAAGGGTGTGTGTGTGTGTGTGTGTGTGTGTGTGTGTGTGTGTGTGTGTGTGTGTGTGTGTGTGTGTGTGTGTGTGTGTGTGTGTGTCGAGACAAGATAAATATGGATATAACACCACTTGGCTTGCTACCTCATAGGGCATAAGGGACAGAGACAGACACACACAGGCTGCGGCTAGACTAGAATGTATTCATTGCAGAAGGGAACAGGGTGTAAAAATGGTATGTACTACTATGCAGTGCATATTTAGCGTGACTAAACACATCGCAAGATACCTCATATAGCAGAGAACAGGGTGTGAGTAAGGACTAGCTTTGATGGAGTTTAGTATAGGCTATGTTCCTTTGTGATGACATCATACTGTGTTAATAGTAGGCTAAAGACTTTCACCCAATCCCACATCAATCTCTAGCCCCTACCTTTTGTCATTTAATTTACAATATATTCAGTATGATTATATACATATCATGCATCATAGTACATACTGTAAGCAGGATGTTAATAGCTCCACCTTTAACATCATATTTTGGTTCTATATTTGATGTTCTAGTAAAAAGCATGAGCTTGCACACCCAAACATTTTTGTAGAGGTGCTTACTAATGGAAGGTAAACTGTTTAAAAATAAATAAAGGAAGGTGCGCACTCTAGATATGCTCCCAACCATTTAATACAACCAACGTTTCGGCACTGTGCCGAAACATTGGTTGGAGAGGTTGATGTCCGCGCCCACACAGAAATCAGTGACGTCATCACGTTTTATAAAACTCTGTGTGTTTATGCAAGAGACTTTGTGTATTTTGCATGGGCTGCATCGCAATCCACTTAATTCGCCAGTGTTGGCCATTTGCCTATGTGGTAGACAGGTGCTTCAGAAAGCCTGTATTTGTCAGACTTCTCCTGCGCTAAAACTCTAGACCACTTTTATTCTACCCACAGAAACACATACAAGGCCCTCCCTCGTCATCCCTATGGCAAATCTGACCATGACTCAATGCACAGGCAAGCATGACGTATTTCCGGTTAAATCTCAGGATGGATGTAAACTTCCGGTTATCGTACAATGCTGTGCTACCGTATGCTAGCATTGAATGCTTGTCGTCAAAAACATCCGAAACGGTTAATTTTCGTTGTTGTTGTTGTTTATCTTAATGTTTATGTTACTGTTTTTACTTGTAATACTTTGTCTTGACTTATAACACGATGACGTGTAAACGTACGAAAGTGTCCTTTCAAAAACGGGATGACAGCTCTTCCAGCCATCTTCTAGACATCTAACAGCGATTAATAACTTTTATTTCGCAACACATTGTAGTCTGCCTATTTAATTGGACTCTGCATACCTAATTCCGCTTGCCGGAGTAGCATCTGGTTTGGGCTTCACTACAACCATAGCATCCACAGGTCCTGGCTTCACTCCCTATTTATTTATGAGATGGTATTAGGAGAGATGCTAGTATGCATGTGACACAACTGTCTGGGATTGAAATGATACAAACCATTGTTCGTGGTTTATGCCACTTCTGCTCTGTTTCAGTGCACGAAAGTACAGGAGGGACGACAGACATGCCACATTCAGAGTAATGGGCAGACTGATATAGTAATGCAACCAAATGATTGCATATCCCACACCCAGCCACACAGGAACAGTAGCTTTTAACAAGCAGAACTGGCTGTGAATCACGCAATGTCATCTGAAATACACAGAAGCATAATTTAATGGGTTTTGAAAGACGAGGGTCTACAGCAGCAGGAGTAGGAGCAAAACTTGTTCTTTCTACTTTTTACTGGTGTAAGCAACTTATCTACTGTCTCGTGTCACTTTTGTGCTTTCTGCATCACTTTCCTACTGTCTTGCACCACTTGGCTATACTGTCTCCCACCACTTACCTATTGTCTTGTGCCATTTACCTACCTTCAAAGAGTATTGGCAGAGCAGTAGGTGAGTGGTGCAACATTGTAGCCTAGTATCAATAACAACAGTAGAGTGAAGGTTTTGCTCCTAATTCCTCTTGAAAAGTAGAAACATCAAGTACAAAAGCAACGAAGTTGGGCCATATGTTTATAAAGAAAGAAGTAAAGATGACAGGACAGTTTTGAGTAGAACATCAGCAGTTTGAAGAGTAGCTGAGTGGAATATGTTACTGTCATTGCAGTCATCAAGTCAGGAAAAAAGTAGTAATCTCATTATTGTTTTCATTTCAAACCAAACTCCAATTTGTTTACAACAGACCCAACAACAAAGCATGGCAATTCCCACTCAGCTACCCTAGTCTGTATTAGGCTACCACTGTTCAGCTATCGTGAAAACCACTAAAGTTCTAAAGTGTTCTCTTAGCAATGGCAATCAAAGCTGTGGTAACATTAAACGAGTAAAACATGTGTTGAACGGAACCTTGAACAAGTTCAACAGAACTTTGAATGTGTCACTTAATCTAGTCCTACTCTCAGCTGGTGTGGTGGCATTAGTTTCTTCATTGAGCGGTAGTAGTGGGCTCTCACAGAGATCTCATTTGTAGCCCTGTTTTTACCTGATAATTACATAAAAGTACAAACACATGAAGTGAGAGGTACAGTGGGGGGAAAAAGTATTGTCAGCCACCAATTGTGCAAGTTCTCCCACTTAAAAAGATGAGAGAGGCCTGTAATTTTCATCATAGGTACAAGTCAACTATGACAGACAAATTGAGAAAAAAAATTCCAGAAAATCACATTGTAGAATTTTTTATGAATTTATTTGCAAATTATGGTGGAAAATAAGTATTTGGTCACCTACAAACAAGCAAGATTTCTGGCTCTCACAGACCTGTAACATCTTCTTTAAGAGGCTCCTCTGTCCTCCACTCGTTACCTGTATTAATGGCACCTGTTTGAACTTGTTATCAGTATAAAAGACACCTGTCCACAACCTCAAACAGTCACACTCCAAACTCCACTATGGCCAAGACCAAAGAGCTGTCAAAGGACACCAGAAACAAAATTGTAGACCTGCACCAGGCTGGGAAGACTGAATCTGCAATAGGTAAGCAGCTTGGTTTGAAGAAATCAACTGTGGGAGCAATTATTAGGAAATGGAAGACATACAAGACCACTGATAATCTCCCTCGATCTGGGGCTCCACGCAAGATCTCACCCCGTGGGGTCAAAATGATCACAAGAACGGTGAGCAAAAATCCCAGAACCACATGGGGGGACCTAGTGAATGACCTGCAGAGAACTGGGACCAAAGTAACAAAGCCTATCATCAGTAACACACTACGCCGCCAGGGACTCAAATCCTGCAGTGCCAGACGTGTCCCCCTGCTTAAGCCAGTACATGTCCAGGCCCGTCTGAAGTTTGCTAGAGTGCATTTGGATGATCGAGAAGAGGATTGGGAGAATGTCATATGGTCAGATGAAACCAAAATATAACTTTTTGGTAAAAACTCAACTTGTCGTGTTTGGAGGACAAAGAATGCTGAGTTGCATCCAAAGAACACCATACCTACTGTGAAGCATGGGGGGGGGGGCATCATGCTTTGGGGCTGTTTTTCTGCAAAGGGACCAGGACAACTGATCCGTGTAAAGGAAAGAATGAATGGGGCCATGTATCGTGAGATTTTGAGTGAAAACCTCCTTCCATCAGCAAGGGCATTGAAGATGAAACGTGGCTGGGTCATTCAGCATGACAATGATCCCAAACACACCGCCCGGGCAACGAAGGAGTGGCTTCGTAAGAAGCATTTCAAGTTCCTGGAGTGGCCTAGCCAGTCTCCAGATCTCAACCCCATAGAAAATCTTTGGAGGGAGTTGAAAGTACGTGTTGCCCAGCGACAGCCCCAAAACATCACTGCTCTAGAGGAGATCTGCATGGAGGAATGAGCCAAAATACCAGCAACAGTGTGTGAAAACCTTGTGAAGACTTACAGAAAACGTTTGACCTGTGTCATTGCCAACAAAGGGGTATATAACAAAGTATTGAGAAACTTTTGTTATTGACCAAATACTTATTTTCCACCATAATTTGCAAATACATTCATAAAAAATCCTACAATGTGATTTTCTGGATTTGTTTTCCTCATTTTGTCTGTCATAGTTGACGTGTACCTATGATGAAAATTACAGGCCTCTCTCATCTTTTTAAGTGGGAGAACTTGCACAATTGGTGGCTGATTAAATACTTTTTTCCCCCACTGTATATACACATGATTAAACTTTATTTAAAGCATGATTAACCTGAAGCAGGACGGAGTCATGACTTAAAACACCAAAGCAAGGCTTCTAGCTCAGGCTAGCTAGCATTAGCATATTACCTTCAAAGTTGCAAAGAAAATAAGAAACGTAAAATTTGAAGCCTTTATCCAGTTTGCTACGTGGTGTCGTACTGGATGTCCGGACGACCCTCCGTATATCATTAACAGATACTTTAGGCAACTCCAGCAAACACCTTGTAAACTTCATCTCTGCCATCATAACGGTCTATTGTCACTGTTAATGTTTTTTTCCGGTTTCCGGAAATGCCCAAGCATCCTTACGCCAATGCGGAACTGATGCGTCTATAGAGCCTATTCTCCTGCTTCCTGTTTACAAACTAAACCTCAAACAGGAAGTACCAGTGATGCGCTCAATACGGAAGTGGTCGGACAAAGCAGACGTGAGGGTACAATACTTTTTGCTAGTACAGACTGGGATATGTTCAGGGATGGATTCATCAGATAAAATGGAGGAGTTTACCACAACAGTCACAGGCTTCATCAATAAGTGTGACTATAAGAACGTATCCCAACCAAAAAACATGGATTACAGGCAACATCCACCCTGGGCTAAAGGCTAGAGCTACAGGCTTACAATGAACGGGACATGGACACATACAAGAAATCCCACTACGACCTCCGACGAGACATCAAACATGCAAAAGGACAATATAGGAGGAAGGTGGAATCCTATTACACTGGCTATGATGCTCATCGTATGTGACAGGGCTTGCAGGTGATAACAGATTACAAAGGAAAACCCAGCCATGAGCTGCCCAGCGATGCAGAACTCCCAAACTAACTAAATGCCTTTTATGCTCGCTTCAAGGAATATAACACTGTGCCTTGCGTGAAAGCCCCTTCTTTTCCAGATGACTGTGTGATTTCGCTCTCTGTGGCCGATGTGAGTAAGACATTAAAACAGGTTAACAATCAGAAGATGGAATACCAGGGCACGTTCTCAAAGAATGTGCAGACCAGCTGGCAGGTGTCTAAACAGATGTTTTCAATCTCTCCCTGTCCCAGTCCCAACATGTTTCAAGCTGACCACCATTGTCCCTGTTCCCAAGAGCTGCAAGGTAACCTGCCTAAATTACTATCACCCTGTAGCACTCACATCTGTAATTATGAAGTGCTTTGAAAGGCTGGTCATGACACACATCAACACCATCCTCCCAGACACCCTAGACCCACTCCAATTCGCATACCGCCCCAACGGATCATCAGATGACCCAATCTCAATTGGACTTCTTTCCTAGTTGGACAAGAGGGGAAATGTGAGAATGCTGTTGATAGACTACAGCTGAGTATTCAAAACCATAGTCTCCTCCAAGCTCATCACCAATCTAGGGAACCTGGGACTTAACATGGTCCACATACACCCGAGGGCACGGCAGCACTTCTTCCCCCTCAGGAGGCTGAAAAGATTTGGCATGGACCCTCAGATCCTGAAAAGGTTCTACAGCTGCACCATTGAGAGCATTTTGACTGGCTGCATCACTGCTTGGTATGGGAATTTCACCGCCCCTTGACTGCAAAGTGCTAAAAAGGGTGGAGCGTACAGCCCAGTGCATCACTAGGGCCGAGCTCCGTGCCATCCAAGACCTCTATATCAGGCGTGTCAGAGGAAGGCCCAAATAATTGCCAAATACTCCAGCCCCCCAAGCCATAGACTGTTCACTCTGCTACCATTCGGCAAACGGTACCGGTGCATCGGCTCTCGGACCAACAGGCTCTGAGACAGCTTCTACCCCCAAGCCATAAGACTGCTAAATAGCTAGACTGCTAAATAGTCAATTATTGGTACCCAAACTATTTGCACTGACTCTATCTTGCCCTGGCCCTACACACACTCACTATACTTTATATACACACCATAAGCACACACACATAACACACACACACATACCAACTCAACACAAACATACAGACACACACTCACACACACACACACACACACACACACAGTTGTACTTTTATCATTTGCTGCTGCTACTCTGTTCTTTATTTTACTCTTATTATTATCTATCTGGATTACTAGTCACTTTACCCTGGCTTCATGTACAGTACATATCTACCACAAGTACCTCGTACCTCTGCACATTGATCTGGTACTGGTACTCCCTGTATATACTGTAGCTCCATTCTTGTGTATTTTATTTTATTCCTCTTGTGTTAGTTACAATTATTATTTTGTATGTTTTATTCTGCATCGTTGGAAAGGTTCTTAACCAAGCCTTTAACTGTAACGTCTACACCAGTTGTATTCGGCACAAGTGATAGATAACATTTGATTTGATTTGACATGAGAGGATGCCGAAAGCGTCTGTGAATTCCTAGTGGTTTGAGCTAGAAACTATTTTGAACTCAATATCAAAAGTGTGTTTTGGCTCTACGACACCCAGAAGCTCCACGGGACTCATCTCAAGTCGGTGATGGCGACGTCCCAACTCCGAACAGGTCTTCTCCAAAAATCGTCTGTAAGGTCAGAACGGTTTGAACTACAAACTAATACCCCGTTGTCTGACGGTAACCAGGTACTGGGTGGTAAAAATTAACAAAAGTGAATAGGTGGTAGAATGTGCCAAAAACAAAGGGGTTAAATACTATCTCTCAGATATAGGACAGACATTTAATTAGATACATTCCTTTTGATAAATTTTTTGACTATCTGTCTTACCATGTTGAATGTGTTATTCAATGCGCAACTATGGGCTAATAGCAGTAAGGCCAAATTCAATGTTGTTTTTATATTTTCTTTGATACCTACAAGGGTCTTAAAATTCTAAATCAAATAGGGAAATTATCCATGGTATGACCAACTTAAAACATTGTTTTAAGTTGGTCATACGTTGGATCATTTCCCTATTTGATTTAGAATTTTAGGAACCTTGTAGGTATCACCCCCACCAAGGCTGTCAATGCGACGTGTATGCGGTAGGCGAAGTCAAGGGCAGGACACCGAGCTACTGGCAGATACTTTACTGGATACAGTGCAAATCCAAAGTGCAAAAGGCAACCTCATACAGAGAGGAACAATACAACCCGCACACATGGGCAACTGCCGAAAAGACGAAAAACAATTACGCACAATACACAATGAGAAACAGAGGGTGATGAAGGGAACGCAATACAACATAATGGGAAACAGGTGTAAACAATAAAGACCAAACAAGACAAACACCAAAACATAGATCGGCAGCAGCTAGTACTCCGGGGACGACGAATGCCGAAGCCTGCCCGAGCAAGGAGGAGGAGCAGCCTCGGCTGAATCCGTGACAATAGCCCCCCCCCCCCTTGACGCGCGGCTCCAGCCGTGCACCGACCCCAGCCTTGGGGACGGCCAGGAGGACGCGGAGCAGAGCGAGTCGGATGACTCCGGTGGAAATCCCTCAACATGGAGGGGTCTAGGATGTCCCTCCTAGGGACCCAGCACCGTTCCTCTGGACCGTACCCCTCCCACTCCACGAGATACTGCCGGCCCCCCATCCGACGCCTCGAATCCAAGATGGAACGGACTGAGTACGCCGGAGCCCCCTAAATGTCCAAAGGGGACGGAGGAGCCTCTCGTACCTCACTCTCCTGGAGTGGACCAGCTACTACCGGCCTGAGGAGAGACACATGGAACGAGGGGTTAATGCGGTAATTAATGGGCAGTTGTAACCTATAACAGATCTCGTTCAATCTCCTCAGGACTTTAAATGGCCCCACAAACCGCCGACCCAGCTTCCGGCAGGGCAGGCGAAGGGGCAGGTTTCGGGTCGAGAGCCAGACCCGATCTCTCGGTGCATGCACCGGGGCCTCACTGCGGTGGCGATCGGCGCTCGCCTTCTGCCGCCTGATCGCCCGCTGTAGATGGACATGCGCAGCGTTCCAGGCTTCTTCTGAGCGCCGAAACCACTCGTCCACCGCAGGGGCTTCGATCTGGCTCTGATGCCAAGGTGCCAGGACCGGCTGATAACCTAGCACACACTGAAAAGGCGTAAGGTTAGTTGAGGAGTGGCGGAGTGAGTTTTGGGCTATCTCTGCCCAGGGGATATATCCCGACCACTCCCCCTGCCGGTCCTGGCAATAGGACCTCAGAAACCTACCCACATCCTGGTTCACTCTCTCCACCTGCCCATTACTCTCGGGGTGAAACCTGAGGTAAGGCTAATCAAGACACCCAGACGTTCCATAAACGCCCTCCAGACTCCCGAGTGGCGCAGTGGTCTAAGGCGCTGCATCGCAGTTCGAATCCAGGCTCTGTAATAGCCGGCCGCGACCGGGAGACCCATGGGGCGGCGCACAATTGGCCCAGCATCATCCAGGGTAGGGGAGGGAATGGCCGGCAGGGATGTAGCTCAGTTGGTAGAGCATGGCGTTTGCAACGCCAGGGTTGTGGGTTTGATTCCCAAGGGGGGCCAGTATGAAAAATAAACTAACTGTAAGTCGCTCTGGATAAGAGCGTCTGCTAAATGACTAAAATGTAAATGTAACTGGGGACCCCGATCAGATACTATATCCTCAGGTACCCCGTAGTGCCGGAAGACGTGTGTAAACAGGGCGTCAGCTGTTTGTAGGGCTGTAGGGAGACCTGGCATAGGAATGAGACGGCAGGCCTTTGAAAACCGATCCACAACGACCAAGATCGTCGTGTTCCCCTGGGAGGGGGGAAGGTCCATGACAAAATCCACCGAGAGGTGAGACCACGGTCGTTGTGGAATGGGTAGGGGTTGTAATTTCCCTTTGGGTAGGTGTCTAGGCGCCTTACACTGGGCGCACACCGAGCAGGAGGAAACATAAACCCTCGTGTCCTTAGCTAAAGTGGGCCACCAGTACTTTCCACTAAGGCAGTGCACTGTCTGATCAAAATACCAGGATGACCAGAGGAAGGTGACATGTGAGCCCAATATATTAATCGATCACGAACCTTGAGCGGCACATACTTCCGACCCTCTGGACACTGTGGGGGAGTAGGATCGGTACGTAACGCCCGCTCGATGTCCGCATCAACCTCCCATACCACCGGTGCCACCAGACAAGACTCCGGAAGTATGGGAGTGGGCTCAATGGACCTCTCCTCTGTGTCATATAGTCGGGACAGGGCGTCTGCCTTAGTGTTCTGTGACCCTGGTCTATAGGTGAGCGTAAATACAAATCGGGTGAAAAACATAGCCCACCTAGCCTGGCGAGGGTTCAGCCTCCTCGCCGCCTGGATGTACTCCAGGTTACGATGGTCAGTCAAAATGAGAAAAGGGTGTTTAGCCCCCTCAAGCCAATGCCTCCACACCTTCAGGGCTTGCACCACAGCTAACAGCTCCCTGTCCCCCACATCCTAATTGCGCACCGCCGGACTGAGCTTCTTAGAAAAGAAAGCACAGGGGCGGAGTTTAGGTGGCGTACCCGAGCGCTGAGACAGTACAGCACCGATCCCAGCCTCGGACGCATCCACCTCATCTTGGAACGCCAAAGAGGGATCCGGATGTGCCAGCACTGGAGCCGAGGTAAACAGGTCCTTCAGACGCCTAAAAGCCCTGTCCGCCTCAGCCGACCACTGCAGACGCACCGGACCCCCCTTTAGCAGGGAGGTAATGGGAGCTGCTACCTGCCCAAAGCCCCGGAGAAACCTCCGGTAGTAATTGGCAAAACCCAAGAACCGCTGCACCTCCTTCACCGTGGTGGGAGTCTGCCAATTGCGCACAGCTGAAACGCGGTCATTCTCCATCTCCACCCCTGACGCGGACAACCGGTGTCCCAGGAAGGAGATGGACTCCTGGAAGAACAGACATTTCTCCGCCTTTGCATACAGGCCATGCTCCAACAGTCTACCAAGCACCCGACGAACCAGGGACACATGCTCGGCTCGGGTAGTGGAGTATATTAGAATGTCATCAATATACACCACTACACCCTGTCCATGCAATGTTATGTGGGCAGCTTGTCTCTCCCTTTTCTGTTTCCCTTCCTCCTTGTTTTGTCCCCTCTGTGTCTGTTGTATCTGTATGTGTGTTTGTCCCCTTTATGTGGGTGTGTCTGGAGTGGATCAGGGGGCGTGCTCAGGATCTGCCTCTCCTGTGCAGCTGCGGGTTGTTTCCAGTGATTCCTGCCTACGCAGCTGCATCCTATTCTCTAATCAACCTGCACTACTAATTCCGGGGCATGGCTCTCCACCGGCGCCAGATCGTTGTTCTTACCAGAGCGGTAACTTGGCTCACCAGTAAAGTTATTTTGTCTTTGTCTTCAGCCTGGCTCTCCACTCTCCTTAACCTGTCGTTTGTTTTGTCTTTAGTTTCGAACATACCTCCCAACCTGCCTGCCTTCCTGCCTGTCGGTCTGCCTGCCTGCCTGCCTGCCTGCCTGCCTGCCTCAGCCTCTCCTTCCTCCGGAGCCGACTAGCCCACTCTGTTCCTTTACTTCAGTTGTTTTTGGACTAAGACAATTTTAACTTTTATTAAATATTTTTGTTTCTTCCACTCCCTTTGTCGTGTTTGTTTCTCTGAGTGCTGGGTTGAACCATAGCCTAACAGAACGATCTGGCCATGGACCCAACAGAGAGACAGCACGGGGCAAACGAAGACAGCTTCCAACAAGCTATCCAGGCTCAAGGAACGTTGCTAGGACAGCATGACCAACTGATTCGGACTCTTTTGGAAAATAATCATCAACTGCTGAACCAGGTGACTCAGTTAACTACACAAGTCTCTAAATTGTCTGTTATCAGTTCTCCATCTCTCTCTGACCCCCAGTTTGATGCACCCCAAGTTGGTTCCTCGGACATGATGCAGGCTTCGTTCCATCGGGAACCCCCTGTCACGTCGCCTGAACCGTTCAATGGAGAATTGGACAAGTGCCGGGGATTTTTGCTTCAGTGTGACTTGATTTTTCGGCAGAGACCACTGTCATTTTCTACTGATTCCTCTAAGGTACATTATGTTCTGGGGCTGTTAAGAGGGAGAGCTCTGGTTTGGGCTGAGGCTGTGTGCTCAAATCAAACTTTGACTGGATTGACTTTCGCTGATTTTTCTGCTAAATTGAAGACTGTTTTTGACCATCCTGACCATGTGGGTAATTCCTCCAAGATACTTTTTAATTTGAGGCAGGGTTCTAACAGTGTGGCTGAGTACTCTATTGAGTTCTGGACTTTGGCAGCGGACTCCAAGTGGAACAATGTGGCACTTCAAGGAGCATTTCTAAACGGTTTGAATGAAGCCATTAAGGATGAACTGGCTGCTCGTGACGAGCCACATGATTTACATTCTCTCGTTTCCCTGTCCATTAAGCTAGACAACCGGTTGCGGGAGAGGCGTCGGGAGAGAGGCGGTCGGCCGCATCTAGGAGGACGAGTTCCCCAGCCTTCAACCACTCGAGTCTCGCCTCCCCGGAGCCGGCAGCTTCTTGTTCCTGATTCCATCCCGAGCACAGAGGAGGAACCTATGCAAGTGGGTCGAGCTCGACTACCTCCAGCAGAGCGGCAACGGCGCCTCCAGGCGGGTGAGTGCCTGTACTGTGGAGACGCCACACACATTCTGGCTACATGCCCTAAGCGGCCAAAAGACAAGGCTCGCTCGTAACGGTGGGTCTACTTGCGAGCCCAGAGTTAGATCCTGAACCCATCATTCCCCGATTACAAGTACCTGTAACCTTACGTTTCCAGAGTCATTCCCTGCCACTCTCAGCTCTCATAGACTCAGGTGCAGAAGACAACTTTATTAGCCACCAGTTCGTTACACAAGCTCGTATCCCCATGGAGCCACTACCTACCCCCATTCGGGTCACAGCCCTTGATGGGCGCCTCCTCGCGGAGATAACTCATCAAACCACCCCCGTTTCCCTAGTGATTTCTGGCAATCATTGTGAAAGCATTCAGCTAAGAGTTATGTCTGGCTCAGCTACCTCCCTAATCCTTGGCTTCCCCTGGTTGGCTCTTCACAACCCACAAATTGATTGGACACGTCACACCATTCTCAGTTGGAGCACTAACTGCCATTCAGAGTGCCTTAGGTCAGCGGTTCCCCCCACTAAGTGTAACCCAACTCATCCCTCAGCTCCTCTTGATCTGTCATCTGTCCCCAAAGAATACCATGACTTAGCGGAGGTTTTCAGTAAGGACAAGGCTCTGTCTCTACCACCACATAGGCCTTATGATTGCCCTATTGAACTGCTTCCTGGTGCTCCCTTGCCCTCTAGTCGCTTATACAATCTGTCCCGACCGGAAAGAGAGGCAATGGAGCAGTACATTGGTGATTCTCTGGTCTCGGGCATAATCCGTCCCTCGTCGTCTCCTTTGGGTGCAGGTTTCTTTTTCGTGGAAAAGAAGGACAAGTCGTTACGCCCCTGTATCGATTTCAGGGGTTTAAACAACATAACTGTTAAAAACAAGTATCCCCTTCCACTCATCAACTCTGCTTTTGAACCTCTGCATGGCGCCACAGTTTTCTCCAAGCTCGACCTCAGGAACGCTTATCACCTTGTCCGGATCCGTAAGGGAGATGAGTGGAAAACCGCTTTCAACACTCCACTGGGACATTTTGAGTATTTGGTCATGCCCTTTGGGCTCTCAAACGCCCCTGCTGTTTTCCAAGCCATGGTGAACGATGTTCTTAGGGATTTTTTGAACCGTTTTGTCTTTGTATACCTGGATGATATTCTTGTTTTTTCCAAGTCACCCGAGGAGCATGAGTCACACGTCCGTCAAGTCCTTCAACGGCTCTTGGAAAACAAGCTGTACGTCAAAGCAGAGAAGTGTGAGTTCCACAAACAGTCTACATCGTTCCTTGGTTTCATCATTGAGAGCGGGCAGGTGAAGGCGGACCCCGAGAAGATCCGGGCAGTGACGGAATGGCCCATACCCACCACCCGTAAGCAACTTCAACGATTTTTGGGCTTTGCTAACTTCTACCGTAGGTTCATTAAGGGTTTTAGTAAAGTGGTGGCACCCCTTACTAGACTCACATCCCCAAAAGTCCCTTTTCTGTGGTCCCCTGAGGCGGAGCAGGCGGTAGGGGTTTTGAAGGAACTGTTTTCCACCTCCCCTGTGTTGATACACCCCAATACCTCTCTGCAGTTTGTTGTGGAGGTGGACGCGTCGGACTCAGGTGTGGGAGCCGTCCTCTCCCAGCGCTCCCCCACTGACCAAAAGCTTCACCCCTGTGCTTTTTTCTCCAAAAAATTGTCACCCACAGAACGGAATTACGACGTTGGAAACCGAGAACTGCTGGCGGTCAAGCTAGCACTGGAAGAATGGCGGCACTGGCTGGATGGAGCTGAACTGCCGTTTGTGGTCTGGACAGACCACAAGAACTTGGCTTACATCCAAGCCACTAAGAGACTCAACTCACGCCAAGCCAGATGGGCCCTGTTTTTTAGTAGGTTTAACTTTATTCTTACATACAGACCGGGGTCAAGAAATGTTAAACCAGATGCTTTGTCCCGCCAGTTTGCTGACCCTTCGGAGACCAGCGAGCCTGAGGCAGTCCTGCCTTCCTCATGCGTCGTGGCGGCTGTTCAGTGGGAGATCGAGTCTCTTGTGAAGACTGCACTTGCCACGGACCCGGGACCGGGTGATGGACCTCCCAACCTACTCTTTGTTCCCGAGACGGTCCGGTCTCAGGTGTTGCAGTGGATTCACACCTCCCGTTTTGCTGGTCACCCTGGGATGAGACGCACGTTGACGCTGCTTAGGAGACATTTTTGGTGGCCTTCAATGGAGACTGACGTTCGGGCTTTTGTGGCAGCCTGTTCAACCTGTGCTCGGGGCAAAGCCTCCCATCAGTCCCCTTCGGGGCTGCTGCTACCCCTCCCAGTTCCCAGCCGTCCCTGGTCCCACATAGCCATGGATTTTGTCACCGGCCTACCCAAGTCTGAAGGTAATGATACTATACTTACCATTGTGGACAGATTCTCTAAATCTGTTCACTATATAGCATTACCAAAATTACCGTCTGCCAGTGAGACAGCGGACCTCCTAGTCCAACATGTATTCCGTCCCCATGGAATACCTGTGGACATCGTATCTGATAGAGGCCCACAGTTTACTTCCCGTGTTTGGAAGGTTTTCTGTTCTGCTTTGGGTGCTTCCGTTAGTCTGTCCTCAGGGTTTCATCCCCAGACCAACGGTCAAACAGAAAGAGCCAATCAAGACCTCGAAGCAACCCTTCGTTGTGTGGCTGCTCAACATCCATCATCCTGGGCCAAACATCTGCCTTGGATAGAGTACGCCCACAACTCCCTCACCACCTCTGCCACTGGTCTTTCACCCTTCGAAGTTACCATGGGTTATCAACCCCCTCTGTTTCCTGCTCAGGAGAAGGAATTGGCTGTTCCTTCGGTTCAGGAGAACCTCCGCCGCTGCCAGAGAGTGTGGCGCGACGCTCGGGAAGCGTTGCTTCGGACCACCGACAGGAACAAGATGACAGCGGATAGGAGCAGGACTCCCGCACCTGTGTTTCATCCTGGTCAAGAGGTTTGGCTGTCGTCTAAGAACGTACCTCTTCGTACCAAATCACGCAAGCTGTCTCCTCGGTACCTGGGTCCGTTTGTGGTGGAGTCCATCATTAACCCCGCTGCGGTTCGTTTGAAGTTGCCTTCAGCCATGAAGATACACCCTACTTTCCACGTCTCCCAACTGAAACCTGTGTCCTCCAGCCTTTTGTGTCCGCCGGCTGTTCCACCTCCACCTGTTCGTCTCATTGACGACCATCCGGCCTACACCGTCAGTAGGCTACTGGACTCTCGGAGGCGGGGTAGGGGTCTCCAATACCTAGTCGATTAGGAAGGTTATGGACCAGAGGAGAGGTCTTGGGTCCCTAAGCGTTTTGTGTTGGATCCTCAGTTGATCACGGACTTCCATCACGACAACCCTGACAGGCCTGGTGGGTCGCCAGGTGGCGACCATTGAGGGGGGGGTACTGTTATGTGGGCAGCTTGTCTCTCCCTTTTCTGTTTCCCTTCCTCCTTGTTTTGTCCCCTCTGTGTCTGTTGTATCTGTATGTGTGTTTGTCCCCTTTATGTGGGTGTGTCTGGAGTGGATCAGGGGGCGTGCTCAGGATCTGCCTCTCCTGTGCAGCTGCGGGTTGTTTCCAGTGATTCCTGCCTACGCAGCTGCATCCTATTCTCTAATCAACCTGCACTACTAATTCCGGGGCATGGCTCTCCACCGGCGCCAGATCGTTGTTCTTACCAGAGCGGTAACTTGGCTCACCAGTAAAGTTATTTTGTCTTTGTCTTCAGCCTGGCTCTCCACTCTCCTTAACCTGTCGTTTGTTTTGTCTTTAGTTTCGAACATACCTCCCAACCTGCCTGCCTTCCTGCCTGTCGGTCTGCCTGCCTGCCTGCCTGCCTGCCTGCCTCAGCCTCTCCTTCCTCCGGAGCCGACTAGCCCACTCTGTTCCTTTACTTCAGTTGTTTTTGGACTAAGACAATTTTAACTTTTATTAAATATTTTTGTTTCTTCCACTCCCTTTGTCGTGTTTGTTTCTCTGAGTGCTGGGTTGAACCATAGCCTAACATGCAAGTCCCGGAAAATCTCATCCACGAACGATTGGAAGACTGAAGGAGCATTCATTAAACCGTATGGCATGACGAGGTACTCATAGTGACCCGAGGTGGTACTGAACGCTGTCTTCCACTCATCTCCCTCCCTAATGCGCACCAGGTTGTACGCGCTCCTGAGATCCAATTTTGTGAAGAATCGCGCCCCGTGTAATGACTCCGTCATACTAGCAATCAGAGGGAGAGGATAGCTATAGTTGATGGTGATCTGATTGAGACTACGGTAGTCGATACACGGGCGTAAACACTCATCTTTCTTCTTCACAAATAAGAAACTCGAGGACGCAGGGGAAGTGGACGGCCGTATGTATCCCTGTCTCAGCGATTCGGCGACAT
Source organism: Coregonus lavaretus (assembly GCF_964263955.1). Lineage (NCBI taxonomy): Eukaryota > Metazoa > Chordata > Actinopteri > Salmoniformes > Salmonidae > Coregonus > Coregonus lavaretus. The sequence continues at coordinate 27,841,087 of NC_139988.1, forward strand.
ATGTTTCCATAGCCGCCGTCTCCTCCTGAGACAGAGGATACACATGACTTCGGGGAAGCGCAGCGCCTACTTGGAGGTTTATTGCACAATCCCCCCGTCGATGGGGTGGGAATTGAGTCGCCTTCTTTTTACAGAAGGCGAGAGCCAAATCGGCATATTCAGGTGGAATGTGCATGGTGGGAACTTGGTTCGGACTTTCCACCATCGTGGCCCCTAAGGAAACACCCACACACCTCCCGACACACTGATCAGACCATCCCTTGAGAGCCCTCTGTTGCCATGAAATGTTGGGGTCATAAGACGTCAACCAGGGAAGCCCCAACACCACGGGAAACGCAGGAGAGTCAATCAAATACAAACGAATTATCTCCTCATGGCCCTCCTGCGTTTTCATCCTGAGAGACGCCGTGACCTCCCTAATCAACCCAGACCCCAAAGGGCGGCTATCTAGGGCATGGATAGGGAAGGGCACATCCACTGGAACAATAGGAATCGCTAACTTGTAGGTGAACTGGCGATCGATAAAATTCCCAGCTGCGCCTGAATCTACTAGCGCCTTATACTGGGAATGAGGAGAAACCTCGGGAAACACAACTTTAATACACATATGCGCAACAGGGAACTCTGGGTGAGTTGGGCGCCTACTCACCTGGAATGACTCATCAGTGCACGGCCTACTGCCTCGATTCCTAGGAGACCCTCCCCAGCACCGACCAGCAGTTGTTGCAGGGGACGGCCTCTCTCCTGGTATCTCTCCTAGTACCAACACCTCCGAGCTTCATAGAGGTCGGCTCGGAAGTGCTGGGGGATGGAATGGATGGCCCCGAATCCGGACGTCTGCGGGTAGCCAACAGGGTGTCCAGGCGAATCGACATGTCCACCAGTTGATCGAAGTTTAGGTTGGTGTCCCTGCAGGCCAATTCCCGACGCACGTCCTCCCTCAGGCTACATCTGTAGTGGTCGATGAGGGCCCTCTCATTCCATCCCGCATTGGCAGCCAGCATCCAGAAGTCCAGTGCGAACTCCTGCGCACTCCTCTTCCCCTGTCTGAGGTGGAATAGACGCTCACCCGCCGCTTTACCCTCTGGTGGATGATTGAATACTGCCCTGAAGCGGCAGGTGAACTCCGCGTAGTTGACAGTAGCGGCGTCTATCCCCCCCCACTCGGCGTTGGCCTACTCCAACGCCTTGCCGGACAGACAGGAGATGAGGGCGGACACGCTCTCGTATCCCGAGGGCACCGGGTGGATGGTTGCCAGGTAGAGTTCAACCTGGAGCAGGAAACCCTGACACCCGGCAGCTGTGCCATCATAAGCCGTCGGGAGCGAGAGCCGAATCCCACTGGACCCCGGAGGTGAAGCGATGGGCATAGCTGATGGTGGTGGTATCGTCGGAGGAGGTGTAGGCAAACCTCCTCTTTCCCATCGCTCCATGGTGCTCACCACCCGTTCCATGGCGGTGCCGAGAGCCTGGATCATGGCCGCTTGTTGATCTACGCGCTCTTCCATAGATCCAGCTGGCACCGCCGCTCCTGCTGACTCCATGTCTTGGGGTGCGTAATTCTGTCAATGCGACGTGTATGCGGTAGGCGAAGTCAAGGGCAGGACACCGAGCTACTGGCAGATACTTTACTGGATACAGTGCAAATCCAAAGTACAAAAGGCAACCTCATACAGAGAGGAACAATACAACCCGCACACATGGGCAACTGCCGAAAAGACGAAAAACAATTATGCACAATACACAATGAGAAACAGAGGGTGATAAAGGGAACGCAATACAACATAATGGGAAACAGGTGTAAACAATAAAGACCAAACAAGACAAACACCGAAACATAGATCGGCAGCAGCTAGTACTCCGGGGACGATGAACGCCGAAGCCTGCCCGAGCAAGGAGGAGGAGCAGCCTCGGCTGAATCCGTGACAAAGGCTTGGACTCAAGAGGGGCATTAGAGAGCCTATCTACATTCTAGAGTGTGCAACTTCATTTATTTTTATATCATATTTGATTTCCAACAAACATGAATGTACAGTAACTTGAAATATACCTGTCATTGATTTTTTCTTGACCTCCAGACCATAAACGAGACCAAAACTGTTTACGCTGATGTTTTGCAAATACGCAAATTCAACCAACAAGCCAGGTTGATGCAATTGCTTATTTGTTTAGTATTTGTCTCTGACAGGTGGTATTTAATTAACAGAAACTCAATGCTAATTCTGTCCCATGTTTTATGTATTTTCAGAGAAAGGCAATCAGAGTCTAATATGATTACGGCTCATTTCTGCCAAGCAGCCACAGGCACCGCTCTGAGAGAGCAGAGAGAAACACACACACACACCACACACACACACAAACGCACACACAGAGTCTTGTATAACTAACCTTGTGGGGACACACAATTCAGTCCCATTCAAAATCCTATTTTCCCTAACCTTAAACCTAACCCTAACCCGAAAACCTAACCTTAACCCTAAACCTAACCCTAGCTTCTAACCCTAAACCTAAAACTTACCCTAGCTCCTAAGCCTAAACCTAATTCTAACCCTAACACTAATTCTAACCTTAACCCTAAACCCCCTAGAAATAATATTTTACCTTGTGGAGACTTGTGGGGACTTCAAATGTTAGTTTGTTTACTATTCTTGTGACACATCCACACACACACACACACACACACACACACACACACACACACACACACACACACACACACACACACACACACACACACACACACACACACACAGACAATCCGACTATACACCAAATCAAATCAAATCAAACCACATTTTATTTGTCACATACATGTGTTTAGCAGATGTTATAAAGGGTGTAGCGAAATGCTTGTGCTTCTAGCTCCGACAGTGCAGTAATATCTAACAATTTCACAACATATACCCAATACACACAAAAAAGTAAGGAATGGGATTTAAGAATATATACATATATGGACAAGCAATAACAGAGCGGCATGGACTAAGATACAGAAGAATATTATAGAATAGAATGCAGTATATACATATGAGATGAGTAGTGCAAGATATGTAAACATTATTAAAGTGACTAGTGCTCAATTTCTTAAAGTGGCCAGTGATTTCAATAGGCAGCAGCAGCCTCTAATGTGCTAGTGATGGCTATTTAACAGTCTGATGGCCTTGAGATAGAAGCTGTTTTTCATTCTCTCGGTCCCAGCTTTAAGGACCTGTACTGACCTCGCCTTCTGGATTATAGTGGGGTGAACAGGCAATGGCTCGGGTGGTTGATGTCCTTGATGATCTTTTTGGCCTTCCTGTGACATCGGGTGCTGTATGTGTCTTGGAGGGCTGGTAGTTTGCCCCCGGTAATGCATTCGGCAGACCGCACCACCCTCTGGAGAGCCCTGCGGTTGTGGGCGGTGCAGTTGCCGTACCAGGTGGTGATACAGCCCGACAGGATGCTCTCAATTGTGCATCTGTAAAAGTTTGTGAGGGTTTTAGGTGATAGCCAAATTTCTTCAGCCTCCTGAGGTTGAAGAGGCTCTGTTGCGCCTTCTTCACCACACTGTCTGCGTGGGTGGACCATTTCAGTGATGTCGGTGATGTGTACGCCAAGGAACTTGATGCTTTCCACCTTCTCCAGTGCGGTCCCGTCGATGTGGATAGGGGGGTGCACCCTCTACTGTTTCCTGAAGGCCATGATCATCTCCTTTGTTTTGTTGATGTTGAGTGAGAGGTTATTTTCCTGGCACCACACTCCCAGAGCCCTCACCTCCTCCCTGTAGGCGGTCTCGTCATTGTTGGTAATCAAGCCTACTACTGTTGTGTCGTCTGCAAACTTGATGATTGAGTTGGAGGCGTGCTTGGCCACGCAGTCATGGGTGAACAGGGAGTACAGGAGAGGGCTGAGCACGCACCCTTGTGGGGCCCCAGTGTTGAGGATCAGCGAAGTGGAGATGTTGTTTCCTACCTTCACCACCTGGGGGCGGCCTGTCAGGAAGTCCAGGACCCAGTTGCACAGGGCGGGCTTCAGACCCAGGGCCTCGAGCTTAATGATGAGCTTGGAGGGTACTATGGTGTTGAATGCTGAGCTATAGTCAATGAACAGCATTCTTACATACACACCATTAACATACCTGGCTAGAGCTTTCTTAGCGGAAAGTCTAGGAGCAGAAGTTTAAGTGTGTGTATGTGTGTGTTCATGTGCGTGTGCATGTGCGTTTTTATGATGCACAGCTAAACATCACTATTCCAAATTTTACTTACCTAGGGGTTTTTCAAAGAAAAGACTGACGTCAGAGCAGCATTTTTGTAGGTTCCAATGGATTAGTTGGAAGCTGGAAAACTCTTGAGCGTGCCGTCTTTAGCCAACTCTCTTGCTATCTCTCTCAGAATGACTTTCTTGATTCAAACCAGTCAGGTTTCAAGACTGGTCATTCAACTGAGACTGCTCTTCTCTGTGTCACGGAGGCTCCGCACTGCTAAAGCTAACTCTCTCTCCTCTGCTCTTGTCCTTCTAGACCTGTCTGCTGCCTTTAATACTGTGAACCATCAGATCCTCCTTTCCACCCTCTCCGAGTTGGGCATCTCCGGTGCGGCTCACTCCTGGATTGCGTCCTACCTGGTGGCGTGGCGAGAATCTGTCTCCGCACCACGTGCTCTCACCACTGGTGTCCCCCAGGGCTCAGTTCTAGGCCCTCTCCTATTCTCGCTATACACCAAGTCACTTGGCTCTGTCATATCCTCACATGGCCTCTCCTATCATTGCTACGCAGACGACACACAACTAATCTTCTCCTTTCCGCCTTCTGATAACCAGGTGGTGAACCACATCTCTGCATGTCTGGCAGACATATCAGTGTGGATGACGGATCACCACCTCAAGCTGAACCTCGGCAAGACGGAGCTGCTCTTCCTCCCGGGGAAAGACTGCCCGTTCCATGATCTCGCCATCACGGTGGACAACTCCGTTGTGTCCTCCTCCCAGAGTGCAAAGAGCCTTGGCGTGACCCTGGACAACACCATGTCGTTCTCCGCTAACATCAAGGCGGTGACCTGATCCTGTAGGTTCATGCTCTACAACATTCGGAGAGTACGACCCTGCCTTACACAGGAAGCGGCACAGGTCCTAATCCAGGCACTTGTCATCTCCCGTCTGGATTACTGCAACTCGCTGTTGGCTGGGCTCCCTGCCTGTGCCATTAAACCCCTACAACTCATCCAGAATGCCGCAGCCCGTCTGGTGTTCAACCTTCCCAAGTTCTCTCACGTCACCCTGCTCCTCCGCACACTCCACTGGCTTCCAGTTGAAGCTTTCATCTGCTACAAGACCATGGTGCTTGCCTACGGAGCTGTGAGGGGGAACGGCACCTCCGTACCTTCAGGCTCTGATCAGTCCCTACACCCAAACGAGGGCATTGCGTTCATCCACCTCTGGCCTGCTGGCCCCCCTACCTCTGCGGAAGCACAGTTCCCGTTCAGCCCAGTCAAAACTGTTCGCTGCTCTGGCACCCCAATGGTGGAACAAGCTCCCTCACGACGCCAGGACAGCGGAGTCACTCACCACCTTCCGGAGACACTTGAAACCCCACCTCTTTAAGGAATACCTGGGATAGGATAAAGTAATCCTTCTACCCCCCCTTACCCCACCCCCCCAAAAAATAAAATAATAATATTGTAAAGTGGTTATCCCACTGGCTATAAGGTGAATGCACCAATTTGTAAGTCGCTCTGGATAAGAGTGTCTGCTAAATGACGTAAATGTAAATGTAAATGATTGTGGTTTGAGTTTGATTCCTGCATATGGCCACGTATACTGAGAGACAGTGGGAAGGGAGAGGGGAGGAAGAAGTAGGGAAAGAGGTAGAACAGTTGGAGGTACTGTATAGTCTATGGAGAGAGGAGTAGGGGAGTAGCAGTTGGAGGTACTGTATAGTCTATGGAGAGAGGAGTAGAGGAGTAGCAGTTGGAGGTACTGTATAGTCTATGGAGAGAAGAGTAGAGGAGTAGCAGTTGGAGGTACTGTATAGTCTATGGAGAGAGGAGTAGAGGAGTAGCAGTTGGAGGTACTGTACAGTCTATGGAGAGAGGAGTAGAGGAGTAGCAGTTGGAGGTACTGTATAGTCTATGCAGTGTAATAAAGAGAGAAGAGAAAAAGAGGGGAGATGAGGGGGAAGGAGAGAGGAGTAGAGGAGTAGCAGTGGGAGGTGAGGTCCAGAAAGTGAGGTAGAGCAGTTGGAAGTCAGTTCTATGACTATGATAGTGGAGGAGCGGGAGAAGGAGAGGAGAACAGAGTGAGAGGTGCAGGAGGAGAGAGAGAGAGAGAGAGAGAGAGAGAGAGAGAGAGAGAGAGAGAGAGAGAGAGAGAGAGAGAGAGAGAGAGAGAGAGAGAGAGAGAGAGAGAGAGAGAGAGAGAGAGAGTTCTAGGTAACACTTTCTATGAAGCACATAGTCAGGTCAAAAATTATTGGCACCCTTGATAAAGGTTAGCAAAAAAGTAATACAAATACTGAGCTATATTGTATTTTATGCTAATACAATTGCTCAGAGAAAGAGATTTTGTTCAACAAGTAATACAAAAAATCTCCAAATAACTATTTGCACCCCTGTTTTCAATATCTTGAAATTATAATGGCACTGAGCCTTTTTGTAAAATGTTTTACTGTATGAGATTGGAGAACACATTGGGAGGGATCTTAGACCATTCCTCCATACAGAATCTTCCAGATCCTTGATATCCTTCATCTGCAGGTTTTCAATGGTGTTCAAGTCCAGAGACTGAGATGGCCATTGCAAAATGTTGATTTTGTGGTCCATTAACCATTTCTTTGTGGATTTTGATGTGTGCTTGAGGTTATTGTCTTGCTGGCAGTTATAAAACTCTGTATGATCTTTTATAGATAATGAACTATAATGTTGTTCATTATCCATAAAAGAATATGGTGCATAATGTATTATAGCATACTGGTTTGAAAACATAGACAAGATCGTTTTACACATATTAGGCTCTATAAAACCCTTTAACAATAGCTTATCATGTATTATAAAGCTTTATAAAGCACTATTCATGTGTTTTTGTTTGCTTTACATAAAGTGATTCCCTTATTTATAAAACGCTAAAAGAGATATTTGTAGGCTGTGTGATCATTCTCCACAATAGAAAGAAAGAGGCACAACACAGAGTTAGCTACCCTGGTAACATTTTATTTGACAGTGTCAGCATGATATGGACATTTATAAGCAAAGCTGTTCATTTTTTCAATACATAAAAAACATAACATTCCCAAGTTATACTGAAGCAGCTGGCGGTAATGTCCATGCAGTATGATAGAGGCAGGAGAGGAGGAGAGGAAGAGATAGGGAGAGAAAGAGAGAGAGCAGCTGGAGGTAAGGTACTGTAAATGGAAGGAAAGGCAAAATGAGAGGGAGAGGGGATAGAGAGAGGAGGGGAGAAGGGTAGGAGAAAAGGAGTACAGTTAAATATGTAGCAGCTGGAAGTAAGGTCTATGCCATATGAGAGAACTCTATCTGCGATGTGCAGAGAGTGAAGCGTATCATCGGTGTAATAGAAAAATACATCTTACAGAGAAATTTTTCAAAAACACCTTCCCTCCACAGGAGGTTGGTGGCACCTTAATTGGGGAGAACAGGCTCGTGATATGGACTGGCGCAGAATCAGTGGAATGGTAACAAATACATCAAACACATGGTTTCCAGGTGTTTGATGCCATTCCAGTTGCTCCATTCCGGCCATTATTATGAGCCGTTATCCCCTCAGCAGCCTCCTGTGCTTCCCTCCCTCCTATCCTCTCTCCTCTCCTCCCCATTTCCCCCTCCCTCCACCCTAGCCCCTTGGAGGCAGGTGAAAAATAGTCATATGAATGGCAGATTACAGAGTGGTCTAGACCTCTCTCTCTCTCTCTCTCTCGTCGGTGGAGACAGTGACTCCAGCGAGGAGCAGAGGAGGCGTATCCGACATCGGTCTGCTGTTTCTTGGGTACAATCACCACGCAAGTCCGAGGATAGGACAGCCAGAGGAGGTCGGAGATAGCCTGACGGAACTCACGGCCAAGTAAAAGAAGTGAATTATCTCATCTCCATAATAAATCGTATTCTACATAAGAACTGAGACATTATAGCTAACGTTGTTTGAAGGATTGGATTTCGTCATCTAAGAAGAAAATACTAGTAACATGAAGATACTAGCTAATGCTAAGACAGTGGCTAAATGCTAGCAACATATCCATGGGACACTACTAGCTAAAGTTTCCATGGGACATTAATCACTACAAAGGGAAGAACATTCTAATGAAAGGACGGACATTATTAATAGCCATAAAGTGATAAAGTGGGCTTTAAGTGACAGTGACAGTTTAGATTATGGTCCTCACAAACTTTTTGCTTTGATAAGTCTGTATTGTCAAACAACAAAGTAGGAATGTTTTGTGATTAGGCTACTTGTTTGTTTATGTCTGAATTTTTACTTTCATACAAAGTTATATTTTTATAGATTTAGTCTGTATAGGAAATACAGAGAGTGAAGCGTTCTTTTTGCTAAAGCAATGTAATCTATTATATTTTGTTCCATAGGTTAAGTCATACACTCATTGTGTACACGATTGTGTCCAGGATTTTGCTTAAATATTATTGTCTTGTTGTCTATTTTCTGTGTTACTAAAAGTAGGCAACAGAGGCATTTATTGTATACATTTGGTTGTAATTTTGAACTTTGAAAAGGGGTTCATTTTGTGTGAAAGGGACCCACAGTATTGTGATTACATTGTTATTACCAACTCTAACTCTTTTGTTCCAAAAACAAAAAGGGGCTCATGAAAATAGAAGAGTCAATAAACCAAGATACAGTGAGAACCCCGAAACCCTGGTTCCCTTGTATTAAAGATTTAAAGTCCCCTATTAAGGGGACCTGCGTGGTTCTGTTACCGGTTCCGGCCAACATTTTTTGCTTATATATTGATCTGTGGACACCGTACATTGGAATGGCTTGCATTGAGCGATAGACCTGGTTCCCACAGACACAGTAATATATTTTCTGAGCCTGTGTGATGTAAGATATCTGAAACCACTTGAAGCTGGGATGTACCTCCTACCATTTCATTCGCTCTTCCAACTGTCCATCAACTCCTGGCTGAACCCTACATCACAGTCACCGACAAAGCACATGCCTGCAATAGTTATATAGCAGCGCATCAGGAGAGAGTAGTTTCATCACGGTAGCAAATTCAGAGATACATTTATAGCCATAATAATTAATAAAAAACACTGTTTGTCGTAGACGGACAATATTAATACGAGATGAAAGTCGAGTTCCTTACGAGTTCAGGAAGCCACACTAGAGCTCTGTGAGACATTCACAACGATGGGGGCAGACGTTTTGATCAAGAGAGACCTTTTGAAAATATGCACATTTTCTCTAACACTAAACATACAAATATGTATTTTACAGTTATAAGGAAGGTGAAATCTTATAGTTAACCATTTTATAATTTCATTATACTATATTTAGAAAGCATATACGTAATTTCAAGTCTTATTCATACAGTTTTGTTTAATAGGAAATACATAATATAAAATATTTCATATTTTCATATTTGTATCATTGTACTGTGTACTTGAGCTTGTGTCCTCAAAAGTGACTACACCTCAGCAATTTATAAAAAAAAAATATTTCTTTGAGTATGCAGCATTGCTACTTATTGTTTATGGGCCTCTCATGATAAATAATTACTTTTGGGGATTACGTAGATTACAATTTCGATTCCATTTAGTTACATTTAACTGGTTAATGTACTCAGATAATTGCACCTTTACACAAAAAAATGGTGATTCAACTAACAAAAGAATGGACGATCTGACCAGGGAGGTCCAGGACCTTAAGAACAGCTTGCAGTTCTCCCAGAGAGAGGTGGATGTCCTGAAAGAGGATTGCCACAAGATGACAACAAACTGTATGTCCACGAGAGATGACATCAGCACAGTCTGTGAATCATTATTAACAATGACTAGTAAAATAGATTATCTAGAGCAGGGTTCCCCAAATAGCAGCCCACACGCTTTTTATTTGGTCCCACAAGTTTTCTGAGCAATTTTTATTTATTTATTATTATATATTTTGGGGGAGGGGGGACATAAAATACTGTAAAAACACCAGGAAATCAGCTCCAAGTGATTTTAATTTAAGAAATCTGTTCTTAAGTAGTCCCACACATAATAGAAAGATGTGATCGTATACAAATGTAAGCAAGGTTTGAAATTATTATGTTTTAGTCAAACATGATATATGTTTGGGCTTCTTGCGGTTAATTTGCAGTCTACAAATTATGAGCCCACGGCTGAATCTAGTTGATGATCCCTGATCTAGAGGGACAATCCAGATGGAATAACATTGTTGTGGATGGCATACCGGAGTCTCCACGTGAAAAGGGCAGATAGTCTAGCTGTTAAGAGCGTTGGGCCAGTAACCGAAAGGTCGCTGGTTCGAGTCCCAGAGCCGACTAGGTGAAAAATCTGTCAATGTGCACTTGAGCAAGGCACTTAACCCTAATTGCTCCTGTAAGCCACTCTGGAAAATAGCGTCTGCTAAATGACCAAAATGGAAATAGAACTTGACGGAGTCTGAGGAGAAAGTGAGGAAAATGATCACAGAAAAGCTGCAGATGGATCATAAGAGGATTGAGGTGGAGCGTGCCCACAGGACTGGAAAACCTGCAACTGGCCCAGTGGGGAAGTTACTATAGTTCAAAGACAAGATGGCTGTTCTGGAGAGAGCCAACATCTTCCTCAACGAGGACTACTTGGAAGCTGTGCACCGGAGGCGGAAAGAACTTATCCCAGCCATGAAAGCTGCCAGAGAGTGTGGGAACATTGCTTACATGCGCTATAACAGGCTAATTGTCCACCCTCCCTCCCAAAAGCCTGGGAGTAGTGAGAGAGCCTAGCTTCTGGGTCAATAGCTTCAGCCTCACATCACACACACACTTACACATAGACCAACTGACACTCACAGGTGCTTTATTGGTTGAACAATCTTATTTTCATCATTGTTTTTATATCATTGTCATCATTTTTATATATTATGTCTGTCTCTGATAAGCTACCCAAGAAAGGGCTAAAAATAGCCCATATTAATATATGTAGCCTTAGAAAGAAGGTTAATAAAATCAATAACTTGCTAACAATAGATAATATTCATATAATGGCCATCTCTGAGACTCATTTAGATCATTCCGTTGATGATACAGCAGTAGCTGTAGAGCAGGAATGCCTATGTGGGAGGTGTTGCTGTATATTTTCAGAGCCATATTCCTGGAAAGCTTAGAGAGGATATCATGTCTAATGCTGTTGAAGTGTTGTGCAAGTTCACTTTCCTCATCTAAAGCATCTTCTTTTGGGGTGCTGCTATAGGCCACCAAGTGCTAACAGTCAATATCTGGATAATATGTGTGCAATGCTTGGTAGTGTATGTGATATTAACAGAGAGGTCTATTTTCTGGGTGCCCTGAATATAGACTGGTTTTCATCAAGCTGTCCGCTCAAGAGTAAGAACACCTCCCTCTGGAACTGGATCCTGGACTTCCTGACCGGCTTCCCCCGGGTGGTGAGGGTAGGCAACAACACATCCGCCACGGTGACCCTCAACATGGGGGCCCCTCAGGGGTGCGTACTTAGTCCCCTTCTGTACTCCCTGTTCACCCACGATTGTGTGGCCACGCACGACTCCAACACCATCATTCAGTTTGCTGACGACTCGACAGTGGTAGGCCTGATCACCGACGATGATGAGACAGCCAATAGGGAGGAGGTCAGGGACCTGGCAGTGTGGTCAGGGACCTGGCACAACCTTTCCCTCAAAGTCAGCCAAACAAAGGAGCTGATTGTGGACCACAGGAAATGGAGGGTCTAGCACGCCCCCATCCACATCGACGGGGCTGTTGTGGAGCAGGTCGAGAGCTTCAAGTTCCTCTGTGTCCACATCACTAAGGAATTAACATGGTCCACACACACCAACAAAATTGTGACTGCACATCTGTTTGGCAAACTTGCTTTAAATTGAGAAATTATGTGACTAAACTGATTAAAAACAAGAAGAAACTGTATTATGAAACTAAAATAAATAAAGTATGATGGAAAAAAGCTTTGGAGTACATTAAATGAAAATTATGGGCAGAAAGACTAATTCAACTCCACCTGTCATTGAATCAGAAAGCTCATTCATCACAAACTCAGGCATGAAATGCCAACAAGAAACTGCGAGCAATCATATTCAGGCATAAAATACCTAATAATGACAAAAAAGTGAAGTTCATCAATAATGAGAAACCACCTGGTATTGTCTACTTAAAGCTGCAATATGTAAGATTTTGAGCGACTGACCAAATTCACATAGAAATGTGAGTCATAGATACAGTGGGGAAAAAAAGTATTTAGTCAGCCACCAATTGTGCAAGTTCTCCCACTTAAAAAGATGAGAGAGGCCTGTAATTTTCATCATAGGTACACGTCAACTATGACAGACAAAATGAGAAAAAAAATCCAGAAAATCACATTGTAGGATTTTTTATGAATTTATTTGCAAATTATGGTGGAAAATAAGTATTTGGTCACCTACAAACAAGCAAGATTTCTGGCTCTCACAGACCTGTAACTTCTTCTTTAAGAGGCTCCTCTGTCCTCCACTCGTTACCTGTATTAATGGCACCTGTTTGGACTTGTTATCAGTATAAAAGACACCTGTCCACAACCTCAAACAGTCACACTCCAAACTCCACTAGGGCCAAGACTAAAAAGCTGTCAAAGGACACCAGAAACAAAATTGTAGACCTGCACCAGGCTGGGAAGACTGAATCTACAATTGTTAAGCAGCTTGGTTTGAAGAAATCAACTGTGGGAGCAATTATTAGGAAATGGAAGACATACAAGACCACTGATAATCTCCCTCGATCTGGGGCTCCACGCAAGATCTCACCCTGTGGGGTCAAAATGATCACAAGAACGGTGAGCAAAAATCCCAGAACCACACAGGGGGACCTAGTGAATGACCTGCAGAGAGCTGGGACCAAAGTAACAAAGCCTACCATCAGTAACACACTACGCCGCCAGGGACTCAAATCCAGCAGTGCCAGACGTGTCCCCCTGCTTAAGCCAGTACATGTCCAGGCCCGTCTGAAGTTTGCTAGAGTGCATTTGGATGATCGAGAAGAGGATTGGGAGAATGTCATATGGTCAGATGAAACCAAAATATAACATTTTGGTAAAAACTCAACTCTTCGTGTTTGGAGGACAAAGAATGCTGAGTTGCATCCAAAGAACACCATACCTACTGTGAAGCATGGGGGTGGAAACATCATGGGGGGTGGTCCTCTGTAGCTCAGCTGGTAGGGCACGGCGCTTGTAACGCCAAGGTAGTGGGTTCGATCCCCGGGACCACCCATACACAAAAAAAATAATGTATGCACGCATGACTGTAAGTCGCTTTGGATAAAAGCGTCTGCTAAATGGCATATTATTATTATCATGCTTTGGGGCTGTTTTTCTGCAAAGGGACCAGGACGACTGATCCGTGTAAAGGAAAGAATGAATGGGGCCATGTATCGTGAGATTTTGAGTGAAAACCTCCTTCCATCAGCAAGGGCATTGAAGATGAAACGTGGCTGGGTCTTTCAGCATGACAATGATCCCAAACACACCGCCCGGGCAATGAAGGAGTGGCTTCGTAAGAAGCATTTCAAGGTCCTGGAGTGGCCTAGCCAGTCTCCAGATCTCAACCCCATAGAAAATCTTTGGAGGGAGTTGAAAGTCCGTGTTGCCCAGCGACAGCCCCAAAACATCACTGCTCTAGAGGAGATCTGCATGGAGGAATGGGCCAAAATACCAGCAACAGTGTGTGAAAACCTTGTGAAGACTTACAGAAAACGTTTGACCTGTGTCATTGCCAACAAAGTATTGAGAAACTTTTGTTTTTGACCAAATACTTATTTTCCACCTAATTTGCAAATTCATAAAAAATCCTACAATGTGATTTTCTGGAATTTTGTTTCTCATTTTGTCTGTCATAGTTGACGTGTACCTATGATGAAAATTACAGGCCTCTCTCATCTTTTTAAGTGGGAGAACTTGCACAATTGGTGGCTGACTAAATACTTTTTTTCCCCACTGTATGTGATTCTCATTGAAAGCAAGTCTAAGAAGCGGTAGATCTGTTCTATGTGCGCTATTTCTATGCTTCCCGTTCATAAGTTTCATTTTTGCGTCTTTTACTTTTGGTTTTGAACACAGGCTTAAACAGCAGAAAATACTATTTTTGTTATGGAAAATATATTTCACAGCGGTTTAGATAATACAATGATTCTCTAGACTATAATTGCTTGTTTTGTCACATAAACTGAAATTAGGCGAACTATTAGAATTTTAGCAACCAGGAAATGGCGGAGTGATTTCTGTATAGTGCCTCTTTAAATGGAAAGCTACTGAGGACGGTAGCGGACTATATTGCCACTCCTGTTTGTCATATCTTTAATCTGAGCCTGGAGAAAAGTGTTTGTCCTCAGACCTGGAGGGAAGCTAAAGTCATTCCACTACCCAAGAATGGTAAAGCGTCCTTTACTGGTTCTAACAGCCGACTAATCAGCTTGCTGCTGGCTCTTAGCACACTTTTGGAAAAATAATGGTTTGACCAGATAGAATGCTATTCTCTGTGAACAAATTAACAACAGACTTTCAACATGCTTATAGAGAAGTGTTCGCAACATGTACTGCACTGAAACAATTGACTGATGATTAGCTGAAAGTAATAATCAGAATAAAAATATTGTGGGAGCTGTATTGTTAGACTTCATTTCAGCCTTTGCTATTATTTACCTTATTCTGTTATTTGAAAAATGTATGTGTTATGGTTTTACATCCTCTACCATATCATGGGTTGAGAGCTATCTATCCAATAGAGCACAGAGGGTTTTCTTTAATGGAAGCTTCTGTAATGTAAAACATGTAAAGTGTGGTATTCCGCAAAGCAGCTCTCTTGGCCCTTTACTGTTCAAAGTTTTAACTAATGATCTATCACGAGCATTAAACAAAGCCTGTGTGTCTATGTACACTGATGATTCAACATTATACACATCAGCAACCACAGCTAGTGAAATCACTGCAACCCTAAACAAAGAGTTGCAGTCAGTTTTGGAATGGGTGGCTAGTAATGAACTAGTCCTGAATATATCTAAAACCAAAAGCATTATATTTGGTACAAATCATTTCGTAAGTTCTAAACCTCAGCTGGATCTGGTAATGAATGATGTGCCTGTTGAGCAAGTTGAGGAGACTAAACTCCTTGGTGTCACCTTAGACTGTAAATTGTCATGGTCAAGGCATATTGATTCAATTGCTGTAATGATGGGGAGAGGTATGTCTGTGATAAAGAGATACTCAGTATTTTTAACACCACAGTAGATCAAGCAAGTCCTGCAGGCTCTAGTTTGATCTAATCTTGACTATTTCCTGGTGATATGGTCAAGTGCTGCAAAGAAGGACCTAGAAAAGCTGCAGCTGGCCAGAACAGAGCAGCATGTCTTGACCTTCAATGTACACAGAGGGCTAATGTCAACACTATGCATGGCAGTCTCTCTTGGCTCAAAGAAGAGGAGAGATTGATTGCAACAAAATTTGTTTTTGTGAGAAACATTATTGTGTTTAAATGTACATTTAGTTTCATTAAATCAGACTAAGAATTTGAATTAATTACAACTTATTTCGAAAGGAAACATGTGCAACATTGCATCAACATTGCTGAAGAACAAAAGTGGTTGCATAATTGTCTATGCAAAAAGTGCACTGTGAACCATTGTACATGGGCCTTGAATATATATATATATATTTTTCTTTTTCTGGAGAACAAAGGAGAGTTGAAACAAAACAAAAATCTGAATGCACAGAACGTCATTTTGAGCCATGCAATATTAATGTATAAGTCACTCTGTGCCTTGCCCTGCATTAATGAGAGGAATTACACTTTCTGTCTCCTGCCAATACTTTGAACTTTGGCACAAATGGTGTGAAAGCAACCCTGAGACACTGCTGCAGGTGTTCATTGGTGAGCCTGGTGCGGTATTTGTTTTTAATAAAGTTAATTGTGGAGAAGGCTGATTCACAGGCTAGTCCCCTGTAGCTCAGTTGGTAGAGCATGGCGCTTGCAACGCCAGGGTTGTGGTTTCATTTCCCACGGGGGGCCAGTATGAAAAATGTATGCACTCACTAACTGTAAGTCGCTCTGGATAAGAACGTCTGCTAAATGACTAAAATGTAAAATGTAAATGTGGAGTCAGGATGTATAGTGCCAGTTTCTTGAGAACAGGGACATCAGCTACAGGCACCATCTTTCCCCAGAAAGTGACAGGGTCACCATCCTGCTCCTTCAAAGCCATAATTTCTTGCAGCTCAATCAACTCCATTTGCAGTGATGCAACATATACCCATCTGAAGATCTGTTTTGCTTCTTCTGACAACTTTGTCACATTTGTGACCAAGAAGGGGTTATGGATGAGCATCAGCAGTTCTCTTCCAACAGTGAAGTCATCGAAGCGAGCCTTGAAGTTATCCATCAGCTTCTGGATGAAATCAATATGGTTTGGAACATCTTTGTCTCCCTGCATTTGCACCAGAAGATTGGGGAAGTGGACAAGTTCTCCCTGGAGATCATTCTTGAAAAGCTTAAATTTCTTCTGGAAAGGCCGGACTGCTGTTATCATATCACACACTGTGTTGTCCCGTCCCTGCAGCGTAACATTCAGTTGATTAAGGTGTGATGTAATGTCTGTCAAAAATCTTCTCCTCATCTTCCAAAAACTCAGAAAATTGAGTTGCCTTGTCACTCTTTTGCTCTGATAAGAAATCTTTGATTTCCTCCTTAATGGCCCAAAAGTGTTCCAAAACCCTGCCTTTGCTCAGCCATCTGACATTGTTGTGCAGTAGTAAGTCATCAAAATTGGCATTGGCCTGTTCAGAATGCCTCGTAGCAGGCGATGTTGTAGGGATGATGTTGCTCTAAAACAGTTGATCAGTTTCATCATCGTTGTCATGACCTCAGAATACTATTTTCCCAGACTGGCTCACAGGACAGATTGATGGATGATGTAGTGATATGATGTCAGGTCAGGGAGGTCCTTTTTCAAACGCGCAACCAGTCCCCTCCCTCTTCCTATCATGGCTGGAGCTCCATCTGTGGTGATGGAGACTACTGACTTCAGATCTATCCCCCTTTTTGTCAGTATCCCTTTGATGGCCTCATGGATATCCTCTCCCTGCATGTGTGCTTCTAGATTTGTTAAGCCCAACAGCTCCTCACAGAATTCTTTGTTTTGTTATAAAATGTGACAAACACCAGAAGCTGGGCATTATCAGTGTTATCTGTTAATTCATCCACAGCTAATGAAATGCATGGTGCATTCTGAATGTCCTCATCAAGTTGTGAAGTTAAATCTTCAGCTAATATTTCAGTTCTCCTCATTGCTGTGGAATCTGACAGTGGGATCTGTTTGATTTTTTCCTTTACCTTCAAGCAAGGTGTCAGCAACTTCACACATGCATTCTTTTACCATCTCAGCATTTGTTTTTCCAAAACCCAAGCTATCCTCAGTGAACACTCCATTGCACGTTGTTGGGCTGTCAGGGAATTGACAAGGACTTTGGTGGACCTCTCATATTGGGATTTGAGTTGGTTAATCTTGTTTGTTCTCACATCCGTGTTCAGGGGATACGTCTGATCGAATTTACTATGCCTGGTGTCATGATGGTGCTTAACATTGGCACTTTTCACGAGAGCTACGGACTCACTGCATATCAGGCACATTGGTTTTGTGCTAGTTGCGGGGAGAATGAATAAATACAGTTCTGACTTTTCAGAGTCAACTATTTTATTGTCACGATCGTTTACGAACAAGAAGGACCAAGGCGCAGCGTGATAAGCATACATGTTTATTAAACGAATAAACACACGACAAAAACAACAAACGAAACGTGAAGTCCAAGGTAGCACACTAACATACCTTACACGGAACAAGATCCCACAACTAACAGGTGCCAAAAGGCTGCCTAAGTATGGTCCCCAATCAGAGACAACGAGCGACAGCTGCCTCTGATTGGGAACCACACAGGCCAACATAGATCTAGACATACTAGAATCTAACATAGACAATCAACATAGCCAAACACAACACAGAAAATACACACCCTGACTCAACAAATACAAGTCCCTTGAGTCAGGGCGTGACATTTATTTATTTTTTACAAGCCATATTAACAAAGATACTGGTAAGCAAGCTCATTCTATCTGTGATATTTACAGTTGAACCGCAGTCAAATCTTTTGGTTTCTTTCTGCCTGCTTGTCCCAAGGTTCCGCGGAGGATATTTTGATTAATGTGATTGGGTAAGACATAACCCCACGAATGGATTAGACGGGGCACTTGTAGAGGCGGATGTTGCTTCGAGAGGGAGAGTGAGAAAGAGAGGTTGCTGAGTTAAAGAGGCCGCTGCGCCCGGTAGATTTTTTTAAAGCTGTCTAAAAATAATGCATTGACTTTTATATGACAAAATGCGATGTTGTCCGGTCCGGATTGACCCTTCTCTGGGTCCGGACCTGGACCGCGTTCCGCTAGTTGAGTTTGGCTAACATAGAGCCATGATCACATGGAACTCCCATCTCAAATGACTCAATGAAACAGTAAAATGAACTTTAAAATACAAAGAGAACAACACCTCATAGCACAACGCCTCTCCCCTATCTTACCTAGTTAATGTAATGAATACTCAGGGAGAAAAAGGTGTAGATTCACGCGCAGAGCACGGCAGGTGTTTATTACGCCTTCGCAAAAAGCAGGAATCATGGTTACAGGCAGGCAATGGTCATACACAGGTAGGTAAACAGGCAGGTGAAACAAATCTAGGACTGAAGGCTAAAACTGGTTCTTACAAACGAGCTAGGAAAAGGCTTAGTAGAGTCAAAACTAACAATAACTCACAAGGCACAAACAGAAAGAACTGAACTAAATAAGGAGCTGATGAGACCAGGTGAGTAACTAACACAGGTGAAATCAATTAACAAAAATGAAAGACAGGGCTACATTCAAGAACACAAAGAAACAGGGCTACGTTGAAGAACACAAGGTGAACAAAGAAAATAAATTCAGAACCTTACAGTTAACCTAGTTAAGGCATATGTACTGTATATGTAGTAACGTATGCGTGCAAGTCTGTAATGTCTATGTTAATGTTTTTAAATGTACATAAATTGTAAAGTATTTTTGTCTGTAATGTGTTTTTTGTAATGTGTCGGACCCCAGGAAGACTAGCTGTCGCCATTGGCGTCGGCTAATGGGGATCCCAATTAAATCTAAATCTAAGGTTGTGTGTGTGTGTGTGTTTGTTTGTGTGTGTGTGTATGTGTGTTTGTGTGTTTGTGTGTGTGTGTGTGTGTGTGTTTGCAGCCTACTTCCTTGTCTCTTTCTCGTTCAAGTTAATGTTGTTAAACTGCTGTAAAAAGGCAGACCTCATTTACATTACATTTACGTCATTTAGCAGACGCTCTTATCCAGAGCGACTTACAAATTGGTGCATTCACCTTATAGCCAGTGGGATAACCACTTTACAATATGTTTTTTTTCTTTTTTTCTTTGGGGTGGGGTAAGGGGGGGTAGAAGGATTACTTTATCCTATCCCAGGTATTCCTTAAAGAGGTGGGGTTTCAAGTGTCTCCGGATGGTGGTGAGTGACTCCGCTGTCCTGGCGTCGTGAGGGAGCTTGTTCCACTATTGGGGTGCCAGAGCAGCGAACAGTTTTGACTGGGTTGAGCGGGAACTGTGCTTCCTCAGAGGTAGGGGGGCCAGCAGGCCAGAGGTGGATGAACGCAATGCCCTCGTTTGGGTGTAGGGACTGATCAGAGCCTGAAGGTACGGAGGTGCCGTTCCCCTCACAGCTCTGTAGGCAAGCACCATGGTCTTGTAGCAGATGCGAGCTTCAACTGGAAGCCAGTGGAGTGTGCGGAGGAGCGGGGTGACGTGAGAGAACTTGGGAAGGTTGAACACCAGACGGGCTGCGGCATTCTGGATGAGTTGTAGGGGTTTAATGGCACAGGCAGGGAGCCCAGCCAACAGCGAGTTCAGTAATCCAGACGGGAGATGACAAGTGCCTGGATTAGGACCTGTGCCGCTTCCTGTGTAAGGCAGGGTCGTACTCTCCGAATGTTGTAGAGCATGAACCTACAGGATCGGGTCACTGCCTTGATGTTAGCGGAGAACGACAGGGTGTTGTCCAGGGTCACGCCAAGGCTCTTCGCACTCTGGAAGGAGGACACAACGGAGTTGTCAACCGTGATGGCGAGATCATGGAACGGGCAGTCCTTCCCCGGTAGGAAGAGCAGCTCCGTCTTGCCGAGGTTCAGCTTGAGGTGGTGATCTGTCATCCACACTGATATGTCTGCCAGACATGCAGAGATGCGATTCGCCACCTGGTTATCAGAAGGGGGAAAGGAGAAGATTAGTTGTGTGTCGTCTGCGTAGCAATGATAGGAGAGGCCATGTGAGGATATGACAGAGCCAAGTGACTTGGTGTATTGCGAGAATAGGAGAGGGCCTAGAACTGAGCCCTGGGGGATACCAGTGGTGAGAGCACGTGGTGCGGAGACAGATTCTCGCCACGCCACTTGGTAGGAGCGACCGGTCAGGTAGTACGCAATCCAAGAGTGAGCCGTGCCGGAGATGCCCAACTCGGAGAGGGTGGAGAGGAGGATCTGATGGTTCACAGTATCAAAGGCAGCATACAGGTCTAGAAGGACAAGAACAGAGGAGAGAGAGTTAGCTTTAGCAAACAAGTTGAAAATATTTTGCTGGTTATATTATAAGTATGTGGTCCTCTGTAGCTCAATTGGTAGAGCATGGCGCTTGTAACGCCAGGGTAGTGGGTTCGATCCCCGGGACCACCCATACGTAAAAATGTATGCGCACGTGACTGTAAGTCGCTTTGGATAAAATCGTCTGCTAAATGGCATATTATATATTATTATTATTATTATTATTATAAGCTTCACATCATCCATAGAGTTGCATTATAATGATGAACCAGCATAAAATATCACAACCCTCACATTGAACATATGCAATTAAGGTTTTTTAATAAATACTTCAACACGTAGGAATATGTACAGTTTTATAATAATATATTAGTGATGGGCCTCCTTCACCGTTAAAATTGTGATTAATTGATTTCTTGTTCTTGTTCTTGTTCTTGTTCTTCTTTTTCTTCTTCTTCATGTCTATCCCTCGTTTCCCTCTCTCCATCCCTCTACACACACACACACACACACACACACACACACACACACACACACACACACACACACACACACACACACACACACACACACACACACACACACACACACACACACACACACACACACACACACACACACACACACACACACACACACACACACACACTCAGGCACTTCTCTGACACACTAATAAAATAATTTTATATAAGTGTCTGTTTTGGATTCAGCCCATGTCTCAAAAATGAAATGTTCTGCTCAACTGAGAGCCTTAATTGAAACGCTGTACTCCTCCTGGCTATTAGCTACCTACTGACGTGAGAAAGGTTGGTGACCTGCAGCAAGACACACTGACACACTCCTGCTGTCTTTCTGTCTGTCTACATGGTGACATGAAACGGCTCTGCAAACACACTAGTGATAGGGATAGAGTAGAGGAGGAGAGGAGAATTTTAATGAATAAGTAATGTGTCAGAAGTAAGGCAATGGTTTTGGAGTATCATCATATCCAGAAACGGACTGGTCATAGGGCAGTTTGGGCAAATGCCAGACGGGCTGGTCCTCCTTTAGCTCAGTGGGCCTATCTAGATTTGGAAGTTTGGGCAGAATTTAGCATTACTTGGGCCTCAAGGGGAAAAATGGGCAGTGTGTTCAAATACAGCAAGTATCGGCAAGAACCCATGCATGTGACATAAACTACTTGACCTTAGCCTTTGTCTAGGGCCCTATGTTTTGGTTAACCATGTCACATAACCTGGATTTTAACATTTTTTTAAAGCTTTTTCATTGAACTGCCATTGTCTTTTTATGTCAGATGTTCCAGCACAATCCTCAGATTTTTTTTGGTCTAATTCTCATTTCTGGAAAATGCTTAAAATAAAGGTTCAAACCAGGTCATGTGACATGATTACCACAAAACAGGGCCCTAGACATAGGATAACGTCAAATAGTTTATGTGAATGACTTAAGTGAAAAAGAAACATGCAAACATTTTAGACTAAAAGTAAATTGTACACACAAATGTTATATGCGAGTTTTGTTGTCAGAATGCATATTAGCTGTTTGTTCACTGAACAAACATAAACAGATTTAATCTGAAACTTTCCAGATGGTGAAATATTTTTTAAATAGAGAGTGCCTCTTCTAATGAATATTTCAGAGGATATGCACTGTGTGTACGCTACTGTATCCTGCTGTATCTGCCAAACACACACACACACATACACACACTCACATACACACACACACACACAGACACACACACCCACGCAGGCACACACACATACGCATATGGTATGGCATCTGAGATTAGACAGTGGTGCATTAAGTATGAAACAGCAGTGTGTGTGTGTTTGTGTGTGCGTCAGACCTGCGTTTTAAATAAAAATCTCAGTAGCCAGCTGCAGAGCACAACACCAAAAAGCTTTTTAGTTTGAGATTGTTTGGCATTGTGTAAAATCTCTCCATTTGACAAAACAGAAAGTGCCATTTCTGGATAGGAACAACAGCAAAATTAAAACAATACTTCTGGGCTAAGTTAGATTCATGATTTTGAACTTTCGTGCAAAAAACATTGTCACTAATTTTGTGTAATATTCTCAAAGCAAGTTGCGAAAATTATGATAATGCCGTGTGGGGCCGTCTGTGGTGCCGTCTGTAGATTATGGAGTGCAGTGGAGGCTCCTCAGAGGAGGAAGGGGAGGACCATCCTGCTCAGTGAATTTCAGATTATTTTTATTGTAGTTAAACATAAAAAAAAGTTATACTTTCTTTTGATAAAACTATACTAAATATTTTCATGTCACCAAATAATTTATTAAAACACATTGTTTTGCAATGAAGGTCTACTGTAGCCTCAACAGCATTCTCTGGGGTAGCAACATGTTGTAGCCGGAGGACAGCTAGTTTCCGTCCTCTTCTGGGTACATTGACTTCAATACGAAACCTAGGAGGCTCATGGTTCTCACCCCCTTCCATAGACTTACACAGTAATTATGACGACTTCCGGAGGACGTCCTACAACCTACCAGAGCTCTTGCAGCATTAACTGACATGTTGTCCACCCAATCAAAGGATCAGAGAAGTAATCTAGTACTGAAAGAATAACTACAGCTAACTAGCACTACAGTGCATAAAATGTGGTGACTAATTGACTCAAAGAGAGAGGAAGAGAATAGCTGAACAGTTTTGAACAAATTAATTTCTTCAAAAATGAAGGAGAAGTGAGAGAGAGAGAGAGAGAGAGAGAGAGAGAGAGATTTCATTGTATTTTTTAAATGTTCACTTTCACATACTTAGCTAGCTAATGCAGTTAGCTAGTTTAGCCTACTCAAACACCCGGCTCAAACAGAGAGGGATGCTATGTTAGCTAGCTGGCTAAAGCTATCCAACACTGGTTTTATTAATTTATTACCATCAGGGCCCGCCAGTGTAACTGCTAAACTGCTTGCTGTACACTTTACTGCATGATTGTAGTGGGTTTACTAACACGTTAGTTCTAGTAGCTATGTTGATTATGACGTTAGCTAATATGGTGACAACGATGTAGGCTGTGTGTAGCAGTTAACGGTTATGGTATGAAGGTTTGGCTTGGAAAGGTTTACTGGCCTGGTCACAGACAGCTATTGTGTTGTGCACTGAAGTCCACAAGCGAATGGAAAAGAAGAGCGCGTAGACGTGGGGAAGGAATTATACAACGAGCAAAGTGATCATGCTGTTTGTATGTGGCTGCTATGAAATGGTTAAGTTAAGGTATGAATTCTGAGTGGATAAGGTAATGGTTAAGGTTTGGGATAGGGTTAAAACAGAAAAACAAAAATTACAAAGCAAGTGCTTAGCACTGAGATTGAACCCACGATCCTCGGAGCCGTAGCCCGCTGTTTAAGCTCATCCTCAAGCCCATTCCCAACACCCTAGCTCGTTGCGAGCCTACTAGATTTGATAGGCGCTTTCATTGCCCCTAGTGGACAGTAGGAAATTCCCATGAAAATAAATAATTTCACCATTTCAAATATGCCATAATCAACTAAGGTTTGGCCTAAATTTTCTATAGCCAGTATGTTCCAGTATTTCTTATGTAGCGAGTGAAGAACACTATGGGTGGACTGCACCATCACATGTACCATAAAGTTATCATGTTTTTCTTGACAATGTTTCTTGACATTGATAGACTGTATACTACTTTGGAAGATCTAGGGCAGTCTTTGATCCATTTGATACCACTCTTCCCACTCCACACACAAACTATCCCAGCATTTCCCAAACTCGGTCCTCGGGACCCCAAGGGGTGCACGTTTTGGGTTTTGCCTTAACACTACGCAGCTGATTCAAATGATCAAAGCTTGATAATTAGTTGATTATTTGAATCAGCTATGTAGTGCTAGGGCAAAAACCAAAACGTGCACCCCTTGGGTCCTGAGGACCGAGTTTGGGAAAGCCTGAACTATCATGTTGTCACGATCGTCGAAAGGAGTGGACCAAGGCGCAGCGTGATACGAGTACATACTTTTATTTTAGTACTTTCAAATACACAAAACAACAAAACGATACGTGAAGTCCTCGGTTATACAATACAAACCAACACGGAACAAGATCCCACGAATAACAAGTGCACACAAGGCTGCCTAAGTATGGTTCCCAATCAGAGACAACAAGCAACAGCTGATTCTCGTTGCCTCTGATTGAGAACCACCCCGGCCAACACAGAAACACATAACCTAGAACATACCATAGAAACACGAAACATAGACTCTACACAACGAAACTAACACCCTGGCTCAACATACAAGAGTCCCCAGAGCCAGGGCATGACAGTAACCCCCCCCCAAAGGCGCGGACTGCGACCGCGCCAACATAAACCCAACAGGGGAGGGGCCGGGTGGGCATTCCTCCTCGGAGGCGGCTCCGGCTCCGGGCGTGACCACCACCCTCTAACAACCCCCCCGTAGCGCCCCTGGTCTGGTCTGGCCCCGCTGGCTGGAGCTGGACTGGACATCGGTGGAGAGGATTGCTTAGGCTCCGGTGTGGAGCAGCTGACCGGTACCTGACCAGGCACCGGTGAAACGGGCACGGGCTGTGCCGGACTGACGACGCGCACCACAGGCTTGGTGCGGGGAGCAGGAATGGGCCGGACCGGGCTGCCGACGCGCACCACTGACTTGGTGCGGGGAGCAGGAACGGGCCGGACCGGGCTGGCGACGCGCACCATTGGCTTGGTGCGAGGAGCAGGAACGGGCCGGGCCGGGCTGGCGACGCGCACCATAGGCTTGGTGCGGGGAGCAGGAACAGGCCGGGCCGGGCTGGCGACGCGCACCATTTGCTTGGTGCGAGGGGCAGGTACGGGCCAGGCCGGGCTGGCGACGCGCACCATAGGCTTGGTGCGAGGGGCAGGAACAGGCCGGACCGGGCTGTGGAGACGGACTGGAGGTCTGGAGCAAAGAGCTGACACAACCCGTCCTGGCTGAATGCCTATTTTTACACACTCTGTGTGAGGCATCAGCACAGGACGTACAGGGCTGTGTACTCGCACTGGCACTACAGCACGTGACACTGGTGCAGGATATCCGGGACCGAGGAGGGGTACTGGAGGCCACGAGCGTTGAGCCGGCACACTCCGTCCTGGCTGCATGCCCACCTTAGCACGACACGTGCGTGGTGCTCGCACAGGACATACCGGACTGTGCCGGACCACTCGCGGCACAGTACGCTGCTCCGCATACCTCGGAACCTGCCCAGTCTCACGCTGCCTAGCCTGAGTACGGGGAGTTGGCTCTGCTCTACCTCTAGGCTCCGCCAACCTCCCTTCCAGCCCCCCAAACCCGGTGGCCTCCTCTCCTAATCCCCAAACTCGCCCTGTAGCTGCCTCCAGCAGCCCCGTCGTCCATGCCGTGTGCCCCCCCCTAAACATTTCTTGGGGTTGCCTCTTGCGTGTCCGACGTCGGCCCGGTTGGCGCCGCTGCTCCTCTATATGGCGCGCCTCCACCGTCTCCTCCCACGGACGGCGATCCATACCGGCCTGGATTTCCTCCCAAGTCCAGGACCCCTGCCTGTCCAAGATCTCCTCCCAAGTCCTGGCTGTCTGCTCCTGGGCACGCTGCTTGGTCCTGTTTTGGTGGGATCTTCTGTCACGATCGTCATAATGAGCGGACCAATGCGCAGCGTGATATGAGTACATACTTTTATTTAATTCACCATACGAACAAAAACAACAAAACGATACGTGAAGTCCTCGGTTATACAATACAAACCAACACGGAACAAGATCCCACGAATAACAAGTGCACACAAGGCTGCCTAAGTATGGGTCCCAATCAGAGACAACAAGCAACAGCTGATTCTCGTTGTCTCTGATTGAGAACCACCCCGGCCAACACAGAAACACATAACCTAGAACATACCATAGAAACACGAAACATATACTCTACACAACGAAACTAACCCCCTGACTCAACATACAAGAGTCCCCAGAGCCAGGGCGTGACACATGTGCATTTCATAACGAATGGTGGCATGTTGAATTTAGGTCACTTACCATTCACTATGAGCCACTGGCTCAGACATGGCAACTTATTATTATACACTCAAGCATGTACATGTCACAACTACTTTTGCTAACAGTAGAAATTGTGTGTGTGCATACTACACCATGTGTATATCACATATGTTCCTGCTAAGTATAGAATGTTGTGTTTGTACTTGCTACCATCACTGATCTCATGTAGTTGGCTCGGCCACTCTCTGTAATAGTTAAGGTTAGGGTAAGTGGTTAAAGTAACTGTCCAGTGTTTCCAGATTTCTATGACATTCGACCTACAATTAATTACAGTATGAGTGAAATAGTTTTCCTTACAAAAAAGTGTAATTAAGTATGTCAAAAAGCAGCTTTTCTTTGTTGGAATGGTGTGGGCGTACCCCAACAACAGAATGGTGTGGGCGTATACAGGTCATAAAAAATATTTATGCGAGTAGACCGCTGATTGGCCAGCTCATCCTGTATGAGGAAATACCAAACATTTTTTAAACGGTCTGTTTGTGATAAAAGTTTGAGGTGGGGTTTTCAAAGTGTTTTCTTCCCTCAAACGTATGCTTTGGCCACAAATATGAGTACAAGATGAGTCAACAACATTATTGGTTATGAGTTAACAGAGTATTAACTTTTAAAAGTGAGATTTTAACTGGACAGTTACTTTAAATAAGCAGATCTTGGATTAAATGAATAATAGCAGCAGTTCGTGGTTTATGATCCACATTTGCTGTGTGACTTGTTCCAGCTAGCTTGGCCCAAAACAAAACAGTTAGCCTCTGCCAGACTCAAAGTCAGTCTGCGATCTAACAATAGCAGATGCCTCATGGCTAGTCCCTTTGTAGTCACATGTACTAATTGTGTGTGTGTGTGTGTTTGTGTGTGCGTGCGTACATGTGTGTGTGTGCACGTGTGCTTGTTTGTGCCCTCCTGAAGCAATTAAATAAGACAAGCGCTGTATCTCTATACGATGGGTGGGCAAACTTTTTCACTCGAGGGCCACATCGGGATTTCGAAATTCAATAGAGGGCCAAATGTCGAATATCGCCTTGAATCTCGAGTGACCTGGCTGGAACAGCCATTGATGAGTTTTCAGTAGCGACATGTTCAAGTGTGTGTGTGTGTGTCCTGGAGCAGTGTGTGTGTGTGTGTGTGTGTGTGTGTGTGTGTGTGTGTGTGTGTGTGTGTGTGTGTGTGTGTGTGTGTGTGTGTGTGTGTGTGTGTGTGTGTGTGTGTGTGTGTGTGTGTGTGTGTGTGTGTGTGTGTGTGAGAGAGAGAGAGAGAGAGAGAGAGAGAGACTGACAGACAGACAGACAGACAGACAGACAGACAGACAGACAGACAGACAGACAGACAGACAGACAGACAGACAGACAGAGAGACAGACAGACAGACAGACAGACAGAGTACTCTCCACAGCAGCCATTTGCTTGGTAGCTGGGTGGCTTAAGGCTACAAGGTTCAAGGTGAAGCTCTGCCCTTGTCAGCTGCTATGACTCATGTATGTGTGTGTGTGTGTGTGTGTGTGTGTGTGTGTGTGTGTGTGTGTGTGTGTGTGTGTGTGTGTGTGTGTGTGTGCTATTTTACGTAATTTCACCCTTCAGACCTAGGTATGGGTCTCAAACTTGTAAAACACGTAATATATATATACAGTATACACTACATGACCATAAGTATGTGGGCACCTGCTCGTCGAACATCTCATTCCAAAATCATGGGCATTAATATGGAGTTGGTCCCCCCTTTGTTGCTATAACAGCCTCTACTCTTCTGGGAAGGCTTTCCACTAGATGTTGGAACATTGCTGCGGGGTCTTGCTTCCATTCAGCCACAAGAGCATTAGTGAGGTCAGGTGTTGGGCGATTAGGCCTGGCTCACAGTTGGCATTCCAATTCATCCCAAAGGTGTTCGATGGGGTTAAGGTCAGGGCTCTGTGTTGTCCAGTCAAGTTCTTTCACACCGATCTCGACAAACCATTTCTGTATAGACCTCGCTTTGTGCACAGGGGCATTGTCATGCTGAAACAGGAAAGTGTCTTCCCCAAACTGTTGCTACAAAGTTGGAAGCACAGGTCTTGCCAAAGATTTTCAAGTAGTCAGAACTATAACTCGGCCACTCAGGAACATTCACTGTCTTCTTGGTAAGCAACTCCAGTGTGTATTTGGTCTTGTGTTTTAGGTTATTGTCCTGCTGAATTCATCTCCCATTGTCTGGAGGAAAGCAGGCTGAACCACGTTTTCCTCTAGGATTTTGCCTGTGCTTAGCTCCAATCCATTTCTTTTTATACTGAAAAACTCCCCAGTCCTTAACGATTACAACCATACCCATAACATGATGCAGCCTCCACTGTGCTAAAACTGTGTTTGTTGTTTGAAGTAACTTTTTTGTAGTTTGTAATATCCAAAACAGACGTGGCAGCTTCACCATCATAATGCTTTAAGGACATTTTCTAGTGACATGGAAGTGCTGGAAAATATTCGGACTATTTTACCTTCCTATCTAATGTCTGGCAGTCTGCACATGTTCTTTTAAAGTAAGGAAACAATATTGGAGCTTTTGCTGTCTTGGGCCAAGTCTCAGTTGTTTATTTTACATCAACGAGTTCATGCTGTAAACTAACACAAATGTTGATCATCCAGTGTGTGAATGTTTTATATGTATCAATCCCATATCAAATAAACTATATTATTTTTATTTTTTATTTGAAAATATACAATCTACCTGCAGTGAAGCCGCTTAACATTTACATTACATTCAGTCATCCAGCAGACACTCCCATCCAGAGCGGCCCACAGGAGCAACCAGGGTCAAGCGTCCCACCCAAGGGCACAAGGACAGATCCCCCACCCAGTCGAATTGGAGACTCGAACCAGCAATCTCTCGGCCACCGGCCCAAGGTCCCAACCACGAGGACATCAACCATCCAAGATCCCCCCACAGTTCCCCACGAGAGCTGCCCCTCAACCATCCAAGATCCCACCACAGTCCACCCCCCCAAAAAACTCCCCCTCCACTCCCCACCTCCAAACACCCCATCTCCAGCCCCCCAAGCCACCGTCCCTCTTCAACCCAACCAAAACCACCAGCCACCCAATGCGCCAACAACCAACAAAATTAACAAAAGAGAAAAGAGACAAAAACAAAGGAAAACAACAACAGAAAACAACAACGCACCATCATTCTACCCCCCACCCAGCAACTCACTCCCACTTGTCTCCAGTTCCACATCATTCTACCCCCCGCCCAGAAACTCACTCCCACTTGTCTCCAGTTCCACATCATTCTACCCCCCGCACAGCAACTCACTCCCACTTGTCTCCAGTTCCACATCATTCTACCCCCCGCCCAGCAACTCACTCTCACTTGTCTTCAGTTCCACATCATTCTACCCCCCCACCCAGCAACTCACTCCTACTTGTCTCCAGTTCCACATCATTCTATCCCCGCCCAGCAACTTCACTCCCACTTGTCTCCAGTTCCACATCCCAACCCTCAGTTTCCCTCAGCCAATCCCACCAATTTCTGCTGGCCACCCTCTTTGTTAAAATGAAATGAAATTCATTTCACAGAGATTAAGCGGGCTTGATAGAGGTTAAATAGAGAAACCAGTATAGTGCCATCAGAGAGGTAGAGTTCTGAGCCTCAGGCAATGAAGAAGTGTCCTTGAGTTACATTATTCAGATTACCTTGGCTGCAATCCACCTAGAAACACACACACTCTCGCACTCGCTCTCCTTGCCTCTTTCTTCTCTGCCTGCCTCTTTCTCTCTCTCTCTGCTCATGCCTCTCTCTCTCCCTGCCTCTCTCTCTTTTTCCATGCCTTTCTCTGTCTCTGTCTATCGCCCTCTCTCTCTTCCTCTCTCTTCCCCCCTCCCTTTTTCTCTCTACGTCTCTCTATCTCTCTCCTTCCTTGTCTGTATCTGTCCCTATCTCCCCTACCTTTCTCTTCCCTTTCTCTCTGTCTGTGTCCTTCTCCCTCTCTCCCCATCTGTCGTCCCCCCCCCCCCCCTCTCTCTCTCTCTCTCCCTCTCACCCTTTCTTCCTCTCTCTCTCTGTGTAGGCACTGAGATTCCTTATGAATATAGATGGAGTGTAACAGTATGAATTCAGCCCTACTCTCACATCCACTAACTCATCAGAGAGAGGTTGAGTTATAGCTGCCTCTTATTCCTTATTTATCTTAGGCCCTTTTGTCATCTCCTGTAGTTAAGGTTAGAATAGCAGGAAAAAACATTGATACTAAATGTTCTTCTCTCTCTCTCTCTCTCTCTCTCTCTCTCTCTCTCTCTCTCTCTCTCTCTCTCTCTCTCTCTATCTCTTCTTCTAAATCACTTACTGATATTATGGAATGATGGATGGTTTGAATGAGGACGTATAGACTTCAGACTTTGCCTTCTTAATTTTTCAGTCAATATTTTGATACCACTTAATGTAAGATGAACTGAAGAAGGGCACTTTGGGCTTTATTCAAACCGTATCACGGAAGTTCAGCATTACAGCGTGATAGAAATGTAAAGGCAATGATCCCACGTTAGCGGAGACTGCATTTACGGTAAACGCTGCATATGTCGGCTCAATCGCAAATTACCTTTAAATTTATATCGCGCAGTCTGTAACGGTTTAGCGATACAGATTGAATACATCCCTTTGTATAGGCATTTTTAAAACACTTTCAAAAAGTGGCAAAACAGTAAATGTGATGTCTCAATTTTATATTTAAGTTATATCCCAACTGATGTATTTGAAATATTTATTTGATGAGTGTGTGTGTATGTGTGTGTGTATGTTACTTTGGAAACATTGGTAGAAAGCACGTCTTTGAAGCCTTGATCAGAACAAGTTGGCCATGGTTTTGACATTTTAATGTTTCTTCCTTTTCAAATGTTTTTTCCCCATACTTCTCTACAAATGTCACACTCTTCTGTTCACACACACACAAACACACACACTGCTTTGGCAGCAGTAAACACTCACATACGTATGCATGTATGCACGCATGCAAGCAGACACACTGGAGGCCAAGAAAACGGTAACATCTTATTATTAATTTAGATACAAAGGCATTGAGACAGCAAAGTGTGTATGTGTTTCTCTGTGTGTATGTACTCCTGTGTGTGTGAGTTCCTGTGTGTGTGTGTGTATGTATGTGTGTGTGATTCGAGAGTGCTCTGACAGGAACAAAGCACCTTGCTGTCTGATCTCTTCTTCAGAAGTCCCATTCTCAGAGATACACCGAGAAAGAATAAAGGCCTCTCTCACAGAGCGTGGCCTTGGAAACACCTGTACACAGACATCACAGACAGGCCATTGCACTGTATGGTTTTTCACACTACAGAGACGAGCCAAGCTGTACTTGGCTGGCTGGCTTGGTTATGCAAAAAAAGAGTTGCTGTAACCTTGATGAAAAGGACAATTTGAAAAGAAAATCTCAGTGCCAGCAAAGTATGGTTCGGGTTGACCCTATACTGTGAAAAGGGTATGTACTCCATCCCTGCGATCTACAAGATGTAAGGGACCCGCTAAGATAAATGTATCATATATATAACAGAGATATTTACAGAACATGTGATGTCTAACTATTGTCTAACATACACTATACACTACCAGTCAAAAGTTTGGACACACCTACTCATTCAAGGGTTTTTCTTTATTTTTTACATTGTATAATAATAGTGAAGACATCAAAACTATGAAATAACACATATGGATTCATGTAGTAACCAAAAAAGTATTAAACAAATCAAAATATATTTGAGATGTGAGATTCATCAAATAGCCACACTTTGCCTTGATGACAGTTTTGCACACTCTTGGGGGGGGGGTATACAGAAGATAGCCCTATTTGGTAAAAGACCAAGTCCATATTATGGCAAGAACAGCTCAAATAAGCAAAAAGAAATGACAGTCAATCATTACTTTAAGACATGAAGGTCAGTCGATACGGAACATTTCAAGAACTTTGAAGTGCAGTCGCAAAAACCATCAAGCGCTAGGAAGAAACTGTCTCTCATGAGGACCGCCACAGGAATGGAAGACCCAGAGTTACCTCTACTGAAGAGGATAAGTTCATTAGAGTTACCAGCCTCAGAAATTGCAGCCCAAATAAATGCTTCACAGAGTTCAAGTCACAGACACATATTGTCACGATCGTCGTAGTAATGAGTAGACCAAGGTGCAGCGTGAGAAACAAACATGACTTTAATTAGTTAAAGTTTCTAAACAAAACAAAACACGACTCGTGAAGTCCACGGTGACAATGACCGAACACGGAACAAAAACCCACAAACCCAAAGTGAAACACAGACAGTTAAATATGGCTCCCAATCAGAGACAACCAGCAAACAGCTGACACTCGTTGCCTCTGATTGGGAGTCACTCAGTCAAACATAGAAAATGACGAACTAGAACACCCAACATAGAAACAGAACACATAGAATGAACACACCCTGGCTCAACATAATGAGTCCCAGAGCCAGGGTGTGACAGTACCCCCCCCTAAAGGCGCGGACTGCGACCGCGCCTCAACTAAACAAAACAGGGGAGGGCTGGGCGGGCATACCTCCTCGGCGGCGGTTCTGGCTCCGGCCTTGACCACCACCCTCCAATACACCCCCCATAGTGCCCCTGGTCCAGTCTGTCGACTTGCACCCCTGGCTTGGTGCGTGGAGGAGGAACGGGCCTTACCAGGCTGACTTCTCGCACCCCTGGCTTAGTGCGAGTGGCAGGAACAGGCCGGACCGGGCTGGCGACGCGCACCGTAGGTTTGGTGCGAGTGGCAGGAACAGGCCGGGTCGGGCTGGCGACGCGCACCGTAGACTTGGTGCGGGTGGCAGGAACAGGCCGGGTTGGGCTGGCGACGCGCACCGTAGACTTGGTGCGGGTGGCAGGAACAGGCCGGACTGGGCTGGCGACGCGCACCGTAGGTTTAGTGCGTGGAGCAGGGACAGGCCGGGCTGGGCTGTCGACGCACACCGTAGGCTTGGTGCGTGGAGCAGGGACAGGCCGGGCTGGGCTGTCGACGCACACCGTAGGCTTGGTGCGGGTGGCAGGAACAGGCCGGGCTGGGCTATCGACGCACACCGTAGGCTTGGTGCGTGGAGCAGGAACAGGCCGGACCGGGCTGGCGACGCACACCGTAGGCTTGGTGCGTGGAGCAGGGACAGGCCGGGCTGGGCTGTCGACGCACACCGTAGGCTTGGTGTGGGTGGCAGGAACAGGCCGGGCTGGGCTGGCGACGCACACCGCAGGCTTGGTGCGTGGAGCAGCAACTGGCCGGACTGGGCTGGCGACGCACACCGTAGGCTTGGTGCGTGGAGCAGGGACAGGCCGGGCTGGGCTGGCGACGCACACCGTAGGCTTGGTGCGTGGAGCAGGAACAGGCCGGACCGGGCTGGCGACGCACACCGTAGGCTTGGTGCGTGGAGCAGGGACAGGCCGGACTGGGCTGGCGACGCACACCGTAGGCTTGGTGCGTGGAGCAGGGACAGGCCGGACTGGGCTATGGAGACGGATAGGAGACCTGGAGTGAAGAGCTGCCACAACCCGTCCTGGCTGAATGCCTACCTTCACACACTCTGTGTGAGGCATCAGCACAGGACGTACAGGGCTGTGTACCCGTACTGGCATAACAGCACGTGACACTGGCGCAGGATATCCGGGACCGAGGAGAGGCACTGGAGGCCACGAGCGCTGAGCCGGCAAACTCCGTCCTGGCTGCATGCCCACCTTCGCACAACACGTGCGGGGTGCTCGCACAGGACGTACCGGACTATGCCGGACCACTCGTGGCACAGTGCGCAGCTCCGCATACCGCGGAACCTGCCCAGTCTCATGCTGCCATGCCTGAGTACGGGGAGTTGGCTCTGCTCTCCATCCAGGCTCCGCCAACCTGCCTTCTGGCCCCCAAAACCCGGTGGCCTCCTCTCCTAATCTCCCAATTCGCCCTGTGGCAGCCTCCTGCTGCCCAGTCGCCCATGCCGTGTGCCCCCCCCTAAAAAATTATTGGGGGTGCCTCTCGCCTGTCCGACCACGGCCCGGTTGACGCCGCTTCTCCACTCCTGCCTGGATCTCCCCCTTCATCGCCTTCCGGTACCGGACGGCCTCCTCCTTCGTAATCTGCCCCCAGCCGAGGAGGACATCCACCAGCGTTACCTCCTGCGTGTGTTCCTGGACACGCTGCTTGGTCTTGGTTTGGTGGGTTTTTCTGTCACGATCGTCGTAGTAATGAGTAGACCAAGGCGCAGCGTGAGAAACAAACATGACTTTAATTACCGTCAGTGATAATAAGCACACTACACAAAACAATAAACGACTCGTGAAGTCCACGGTGACAATGACCGAACACGGAACAAAAACCCACAAACCCAAAGTGAAACACAGACAGTTAAATATGGCTCCCAATCAGAGACAACCAGCAAACAGCTGACACTCGTTGCCTCTGATTGGGAGTCACTCAGTCAAACATAGAAAATGACGAACTAGAACACCCAACATAGAAACAGAACACATAGAATGAACACACCCTGGCTCAACATAATGAGTCCCAGAGCCAGGGTGTGACACATATCAACATCAACTGTTCAGAGGGGACTGTGTGAATCAGGCCATGGTCGAATTGCTGCAAAGAAACCACTACTAAAGGACACCAATAATAAGAAGAGACCTGCTTGGGCCAAGAAACACGAGCAATGGGCATTAAACCAGTGGAAATGTGTCCTTTGGTCTGGAGCCAAATAAGAGATTTTTGGTTCCAACCGCCGTGTCTTTGTGAGACGCGATTGTTGTGGGTGAACGGATTATCTCCGCATGTGTAGTTCCCACCTTAAAGCATGGAGGAGGAGGTGTTATGGTGTGGGGGTTCTTTGCTGGTGACACTGTCTGTGATTTACTTAGAATTCAAGGCACACTTAACCAGCATGGCTACCACAGCATTCTGCAGTTATACGCCATCCCATCTGGTTTGGGCGTAGTGGAACTATCATTTGTTTTTCAACAGCACAATGACCCAAGACACCTCCAGGCTGTGTAAGGGCTATTTTACCAAGAAGGAGAGTGATGGAGTGCTGCATCAGATGACCTGGCCTCCACAATCCCACGATCTCAACCCAATTGAGATGGTTTGGGATGATTCGGACGGCAGAGTGAAGGAAAAGCAGCCAACAAGTGCTCAGCATATGTGGGAACTCCTTCAAGACTGTTGGAAAATAATTCCATGTGAAGCTGGTTGAGAGAATGCCAAGAGTGTGCAAAGCTGTCATAAAGGCAAAGGGTGGCTATTTGAAGAATCTCAAATATAAAATACATTTTTTTTTTGTTTAACACTTTTTTGATTACTACATGATTCCATATGTGTTATTTCATAGTTTTGATGTCTTCACTATTATTCTACAATGTAGAAAATAGTAAAAATAAAGAAAAACCCTTGAATGAGTAGGTGTGTCCAAACTTTTGACTGGTACTGTATATACAATTTACCTATATACTAGGCGGTGTCAGAGGAAGGACCAAAACATTTTCAAAGACTCCAGTCACCCAAGTCATAGACTGTTCTCTCTGCTACCACACGGCAAGCGGTACCGGAGAGCCAAGTCTAGGTCTAAAAGGCTCCTTAACAGCTTCTACCCCCAAGCCATAAGACTGCTGAACAATTAATCAAATGGCCACACGGACTATTTACATTGCTGCTACTCGCTGTTTATTATCTATGCATAGTCACTTTACGCCTACCTACATGTACAAATTACCTCGACTAACCTGTACCCCCGCACATTGACTCGGTACCAGTACCCCCTGTATATAGCCTCGTTATTGTTATTTTGTTGTGTTACTTTTTATTGAATTTTTTACTTTAGTTTATTTAGTAAATATTTTCTTAACTCTATTTCTTTAACTGCCTTGTTGGTTAAGGGCTTGTAAGTAAGCATTTCACGGTAAGGTCTACACCTGTTGTATTCGGCGCATGTGTCAAATACAATTTGATTTGATTTGAAGTCTGTTGCCCTTGTAGATCAGTTTCTGCATTAAAGACATCCATTGCTCTGAGGTCTTTTACTGTATGCATACCCAACATGGTGTCATAAAAGTATGGGTGTGATATATCCAATCTGTCCAACCCATCCTCCACATCTGCTGTGTGCTAGCGTCCGTCTCCCCTGTCTGAATCAAGGATCAGTGTGTGTGTGTGTATGTCATGGGAGACGTAGGAGGAGCTGTCACAAACAGTTGTGTGTGTGTGTGTGATGTGTGTGGCCCAACCATTGCAGACTATTAAAATGTAAAAGATCCACAAGGAGAGGGAACAAAGACATCAGGAGACTAAGATGTCAGATTTGAAAGAGAAAATGTATCATCATCATCATTGGGTGTGTTTATAATTGTGCACACAGTAGTCTTACAGCTAAATTCCCACTCTCCATGGCAGTTCTCATATTCACAAACATACAGTACATCCACCCACATAACATTCCATCATAGCGTTCTATCGTACTCATAACATCTCATAACAGCATGTAGCACAATGTAAGTCACAGTGAATCATCGTCATACAGAACCTCTCCAGAGCATGAGATGTGTGTACATGATGCACACACTCCAGTTCAACCTATAGCTTGTGTTGACATTAGTATAGCTGTTGTTGACTTAAGATTAAACTTTCAACTTACTCTTTAAAGTTGTAATAGTAGAATGCACATGGTGCAATTTCGAAATTGGGTAGTGCATCGTCAGTTTTCCTCTTGTCATTTCAGTCATTGCATACCTTAGAGCTATTTATAACTTGTTTGTGTCATGAACAGAAATAGATGTGGCACGGGGGGAGGCCCGCCTGGTGTTCAAACTTCCGAAGTTCTCATATGTCACCCCGCTCCTCCGAACACTCCACTGGCTTCCGGGAGAAGCTTGCATCATCTTCAAGACCCTAGTGCTTGCCTACGGAGCAGCAAGGGGAACTTCCCCTCCTTACCTTCAGGCTATGGTCAAATTCTACATCCCAACCCGAGCACTCCATTCCGCCACCTCTGGTCTTTTGGCCATCCCACCCCTACAGGAGGGAAGCTCCCACTCAGCAAAGTCAAAGCTCTCCTCTGTCCTGGCACCCCGATGGTGGAACAACCTTGCCCCTAAAGTCAGGACAGCGGAATCTCTGCCCATCTTCCAAAAACTTCTGAAACCCTACCTCTTTGAAGAGTATCTTAAATAACCCTCACGCCGTCCCCAACTTCTCCTACTAGCACTGACTTTGTGGTAAATACTTTGTTATGGGAAAATGTACTTGATACGATCGTGATGTGTTGTTGTCTCACCTAGATATCTTAAGATGAATGTACTAATTATAAGTCACTCTGGATAAGAGCGTCTGCTAAATTACTCAAATGTAAAATGTAATATACATGAGTGAGTCATTTCTTTGCGCTTACAAGGCCTCTCAGTGAACTGGTGTTTCTTCATAGCTCATAGATAGAGAGTCAGTGTAATGATTGTCCTTCCCATACACTGTAGCTGTAGCTATAAGGCATGAATCAGTTAGCAGGTCCAAAGATCTATCCTTACTATAACCTTGCAGGCAACGTTGGGAGAACTTCACAGCTATGTTGTCTCAAGGTTGACACAATGTTGCCGTGTTTGTATGGTCGCTCATTTAGTCAAATCCCACTGGGCACAGACGTAAATTCAACATATATTTCATGTTGGTTAAACAATGTCGATTCAACCAGTGTGTGCCCAGGGTTCTTACAGTTCATGTTCAACTTCAACTCTTATTCAGTGATTCAGCTTCAACCCGGTCTTGTGTACTCCTCTTTTCAACTCAGTGTGGCCATGTAGAGCTAGTTTCTATGCCAGCTCAGTGGTGGCCATTTTGAGTTCACATTTAGGGTTCCAATAAAGTCCTAGGTAAATAGCTAGTCCCAAGAAAACCCAAGAACAGACATGTAATGTGAAGCTTGAACACTGATACATTTATATGGAGTGTATTGCTATTTCATCCCAGCAGGCAAAGCTGGTTGTAATGGCTTCACTTCAACCAGTGCACAACAACATGGTTGTAATGACATCACTTCAACCAGTTTACAACAACATGGTTGTGATATGGTTCTAATGACATCACTTAAACAAGTTTACAACAGCATGGTTGAAATAAGGTTGTAATGACATCACTTCAACCAGTTTACAACAACATGGTTGTAATATGGTTGTAATGACATCATTTCAACCAGTTTTGACCACTGATAATATTGTTTAGCAGACAGGAAGGATCAACCATTATTCAATTTCTACCATACATATTTAATATCTATGTATCCAATATCTATGTATCCATGGCCATTTCTACCATACATATTTAATATCTCTGTATCACGGTTGTAATAATTAGTTAAACTACCTTAGCAATTATTATCTCATAATCATAATCACAACTCAACACAGGTACTGATGTAATGTGTTGTACCCTATTATTACAAAACTCTTAACAGGTCTAGAAAACCACACCATTTTTAACCTGCAGCTACCACATATTTACAGAAAACATGTATTTATTTATTCTTCATTAAAACCCATCCCTTGAAACTCACATTGACATGGTTGTTTAAAAGTCCTGACTACATAAAACCATACCCTGCCATTCCAGACACAAAACAGAATATCCAATCAGGTCAAAA
The DNA here is from genome assembly GCF_964263955.1 of Coregonus lavaretus. NCBI lineage: Eukaryota > Metazoa > Chordata > Actinopteri > Salmoniformes > Salmonidae > Coregonus > Coregonus lavaretus. The sequence goes on from NC_139988.1 coordinate 27,880,575, forward strand.
AGCATGAAATCTATTCAACCATGTGTTTACCACTTCACAGAGGAAAAATAAATGAAACTCTCAACAACATCAACAAACAGAAACACGGCATAGCATGAAGCTGTGAAATCTGTTCCTTCTCTTGCGTTTTAGATAGCTAGGATTTAGGGCTCTATTCAATCCGTAGTGCTGTATATCTGCTTTATAGTGCGATTGACAATTAAAGGCAATGTTCCCGCAGTGACGGAGACTGCATTGACGGTAAACACTGCATATGACGGTAAACATTGCATATGACGGTAAACACTGCATATGACGGTAAACACTGCATATGACGGTAAACACTGCATATGACGGTAAACACTGCATATGACGGTAAACACTGCATATGACAGTAAACACTGCATATGTCGGTCCAATCAGAAATTACCTTTACATTTTAACGCGGATCTTCCGCGATACTTCCGCCATACGGATTGAATCCAGCCCTTACACAGTAGCTAGAGATGCCCATGCATGGTCTTCTCTCCTGACAAGGATAGATTGGTAGCAAACTGTTAGATCAGGTAAGAATTTGACTAAAACCATGGAAATGCCACACATGCGTCCCACGTGGGGATAGATCCAGAATCTCCTTATTGCTAACCATTAAAATAAGACTACATTTAGGCTACTGTTTAAATGTGTATTTCACACTATGTTGAGGTATAATAATGCTTGCATGGATGTCAACCCCAATACATGATCACGTCATCGTAACCAATCAACTGCATTACACTTAAAAAACGACTTCCAAAACCAATTTCTAACTGGCTATATGCTACCAGCTTATCCGAAATGTTGTTAGAAGTTAGATTTTAACAAATTCTAAACCCGAAAAGGACAACTTAAATATTATGCAGTAAAAACAGATATAAATATATCCAAATCGGATTTTAGTAACCACATTGTGGGCCTGTTAGAACACATAAGTGATGACAGATTTGATGAATATCCACTTTATTACATCAGCTTTTTTGAATGAATGCCAATGACAGCATCTATGTGGTATCCCTCACGGTCTGCGTTCCATTGATCTCTTACCGAATGTTTTGGTAGAGGCAAAGTGACTTCTCATGGCCTTCTCAAGGTGAACAATAACACTTTGTTAGTGAGTGCCATAAACCATACAGCAAGTCCTATATTCCAGTGATTTCAGGAAACCCAAAACTGACTCTAGATCAGTGGCTAGAGGAAATGTCAACCTACTCCCTTGGGTGTCTTGTAGTGCATGTCAATATGGCTGACATTTTGAAAATGACCCAAAGACAAATGGTGTCGTCTCTCATATTGTTTCGGAGAAAAGGGATTCTGACTGACACTGTCGCATGTATGACATCATTAATCACAGAGGTACTAAACATAGGAATGTTTACTGAACCATACATACTGACCCTTAGTTTAACTTACTACTGTATGCTTGTATTATGTGGTTGTTTCAATTTGCAATCTGTAACTTTCCATTCTAGTCAGAAGTGCTGCAACTGTCCTTGTGTATAAACTGAGGAGAGTGGGGTTTAGCAGATGTAACCAGTAGATATGTATTTAGCTTTTTGGCCAAGTGTGTTTGCAGTACATTGAGTAGCCACTGAGGATATTAAAGTTACAGATTGTATCCTTAAACCCCCTACACTAAATGTTCATATATTTATTATTATACATATCAATATATGTTTATGGGCTACACACTGAGAACCAAAGCTGTTGCACAGATAACCTCCAGGCGTTTGGAAAATATATTGTATGAATATACTTATAAAATATTAATATATAGTATGTGTTGGGGCCTTGATACAGTGATATAGTTGATATAGTGGTGATTATGATATTGTTTCTTCTACTCTATGACTATCAATATAATGGTTATCACCGCTCTGGGTAACACTGACATCAGTTAGTTAGATTGTAAGATTATGATTCACAAAAGGAGTCTATATAGTGCACTACTTTTGACCAAAGCCCTATGGGCCCTAGTCAGAAGTAGTGCACTATAAAGGGAATAGGATGCCATTTGGGACACACTCAAGTAGTATGGCGATACCCAATGTTATTCTGACTGCTGTGGGTTTAAAGTACACATATAAAACACTTAGGTCCTTAGTAACCTTCAAGACATTGTAAGATTAAAGTTGTTCCTAAGCGCACACACACACACACACACACACACACACACACACGCAAGCACGCACGCACACACACACACACACACACACACACACACACTCCTGAGCCCTCTGTAGAAGTCTCTCAGTCTTCCAAAATTCCAAGAACCAATATTGCCAGGGTGAGTCTTCGTTTTACGAAGATCTGCATTCCCATGTTTAGTATTCCCATTTTCCCATTCTACATATGTCCACAGGTCTCTGATCCCAGTGCTTTACTGCTGGACCTGCTTCAAGCTGAAATAGAGAACAGAGAGAAGAACATGAGTGAGTAAGATTCTGTGGGATATTGAACACAAGTCAAGAGGAAATGTTTGAAATCATCAGACACACTGAGGTGGAACATCCCTTTAACCGTCTCTGTATTTTGACTTTGTGGTTATATTCCTATGCCCACAATTATGAAATATTGAAATCACTGAAGTCTACTGAAAGTCAGCCTAAAATATAACAGTTTAATCCTCTGCTGCTTTCACTTGGATGCCTGTTTTTTTTTGGAAGACGTTTTGTTGAAGACGTAGAGAAGCATACAGAGAGAAGCATACAGAGAGAAGCATACAGAGAGAAACATACAGAGAGAAACATACAGAGAGAAACATACAGAGAGAAACATACAGAGAGAAACATACAGAGAGAAGCATACAGAGAGTACACAAGCATCAATGTAAGCTGTTATCCAATAATCCAATTTTACAATCTCCTCACTTTGGCACTTGTTCCAAAATACTTCCCATTCCAACTGTTCTCAAACGTACAAATGGATGGAGATAGAGAGTAAATAAATCGCTCTGGTTTTTAATATAAGTAATTACCAAGGGATTCTGGGTTTATCATGTTCCTAGTGATTATGTTTAAACGTTTCCTACGCTAGCCGCATTATTACACAGAGACAAAGAGACGCCGCAGGCGGCCATTTTGAAAAAATCTATTAAAACAATGAGATTTGTTTGATTGAGGACTGTTATTGCTTAATGAGGGCATAGTGGAGTGAATACATTTAACAAGACATTTGATTTTCAGCAAATTATAGAAAAATCGGGAGAAAAATAAACATATAGGCAAGAGCAGCCTCCTCTACACTTTAGTTTTCCATTTCTGGTATTGTGTCTGGGATCCAAACAGCATATTAACACTATGCACTGAGTTACATTTTTCTGCACTTTATTCACAGACAGTGCTCTCTTTTTTTTCTCTACCCAAGATAAGTTCAGCTGTCTCATCTCTCTCCCCATCTCACCCCAGGGTAGCTATAGTTGTCTCTGCCCCATTTCACCTCACACACAACACACACACACACCACTGACAGGAAACATATACTGGTTTGGCTTCAGACAAATGTGTTTCAGCCTATAAGAGACAACCTTTGTACTCTAACATTCACAGTTCAGTGTGTGTGTGTGTGTGTGTGTGTGTGTGTGTGTGTGTGTGTGTGTGTGTGTGTGTGTGTGTGTGTGTGTGTGTGTGTGTGTGTGTGTGCGTGTGTGTGCAGTCATGTGTGCACATGTGCGTGAATGCCACTGGCGGTTGATGTCGTTCAAGATTAGGGAGGACAATTTTTTTTATGAGCATGGTCTTATTTCTATTACAGCATATTGGATTACTGTCATTCATATTCCATTCACCCAGATCAATGTAACATCGAAAGGTTTAGGCTACTACATGATACTCGAATTTGCCCTATACCCATCATGAGGTTGCTACAACCTAGCTTACAAATGAAAGTTTATAACGTAGGTGCACCGGTCGAGAGACAAATTGGTGACAGACAGTGACACATTCAATACCGCCTTGCACACTCTTGCCTGCATCTAGCTGATCTTGGGTGTAATCATTAGTCCAACAGTCATTTTGCAACTAAAACTGGAGTTTCTATTGAAAAACTTCAGGTATGTCCCTCCCTGTTTCGTTCTGTTTGCTTCCGTTTAACGCTTGAACCACTAAAGCAGTCATTTTGACTGCTCATTAATTATGCCCCCCTCCGTCCTTGACTTTTCCTAAATAAGTCTATTGAACACACTGCCGTTGTTAGAATCGTAATATCACAAACAGAATTGGAGTTATAACCAGTGTTAGGAGGGCATGTCATTATTTGATTGTTTGTTTCCCCGACAGCCTGCTCCGCTCATTGGAAGGTGCAGTGCCCAGTTGATAATCACTCGGATAATTGCCTCGAAACTGAACCTAAAATATACCAAAACTATTTTCACTCATATAACAATGATGGGGGAGAAAGGGGGAGAATGGGTGAGTTGATGAGCAAGAGGAAGCGAACGATGCATAATTATGTAATCACCAATTGTGAATGAAGAATAGGGCAGGCCATTCTAGTGTATTGATCTATTCTAATTATAATCTCAAAATGGTATGTACCCTATATCAGTCCACCAAATCCAAGCAGTCTTATCAGTCTACTCTGGCCTATTTGGAGTACACAGTGAGAGTGTGCGTAATTTTCAATGTCAAGAAGACCAAGAGGAATGGACGCACATGATGCGTTACAGCTACTAAGATCTGAATAAAAACGACTCAGATGGTGGGGAAGAAATGAATCATGACATCCCTGATGATTATTCTTCTGATTCTGAGCCTCAGCCTGAACCTACACCTCTGAGGCCTAAGCGCAAAAAGGCCCAAACGGTGCCCACTGAGCAGGTGCCCGCACCACCACCAATTGAAACAGTGAGACAGGAAAGAGGAAGGGGTGGCACCGTTTGGATAGAAGCTGGTGACAATGCTACGGGCTGATTATCAGCACAAAATGTAATCACTGAGAGAGCAGGCCAAACATCTCAAGCAAAAAACAACATCAGCAACGCACTCACCAGCTTTCGTTGTTTATGTGACATGGACATGCTATAGCACATCAGGGACTGTACTGTGGCTGAGGCGCACAGAGAGCAAGGAGACACTGCCTGGGATCTGTATGTTGATGAGCTGGAAGTGTTCATTTCAATCCTCTATGTCTGTGGAGCATTCTGTGGAAAGAGCGTGTATATGGAGAGCTTCTGGTCAGACATGTATGGGAGACCTTTCTTTGGAGAAAGCATGTCACGGGATCGCTTCAGAGAGATCATGCGTTACCTCCATTTTGATGACAAAGAAACAAGATGAATGGAAACAGAGACCTTTGCCATGGTATCCGACGTTTGGAACAAGTTTGTACAGAACAGCATTGCATGTTACAAACCAGGAGAGAACATCACTGTTGATGAATAATTGCTCCCAACAAAATCTTGTTGCGGCTTTACGCAATACATTGCGACTAATCCCGGCAAGTTTGGAATTAAGTTTTGGTTAGCCGCTGACGTCGACACCAAGTACATGTTGAACGGCTTTCCATATCTGGGAAAAGATCCACATCGGGCAGCAGGTGAGCGAGTGTCGAGAATGTGGTGATGAGGCTTGTGGAACCTTCCGTTGGCAAAGGGAGAAATGACACCATGGACAATTTCTTCACTTCACTGTCATTGGCGAACAAGTTGCTTGCAAATAAAACAAGCCTAGTCGGCACCATGAACAAAGCGAGAAAGGAGCTCCCTCTACGCAAAATAAGGCACCTGCACAGTCGTTGTATTCCACAATGGTGCTGAAGAATGACAAGACAACACTCACACTATACCAATGCAAGCTAAGAAAGAACGTTTCTGTCATGAGCACCATGCATCCGACAGTTGCCATCAACGGGGACACAATAAGGAGAAAAGCGGATACTATAATGCACTACAACCAATATTACATAATAAGCATTGTCATATAAACTTGCAATGCATTATGCTCTTCTGTATCAAACGTGTTGTTTTTCACATTGGAAAATAATACTAATGTTTTCTACTCTATTCTGTTCCATAGGTTGATGTTTTGGATCAGATGGCATGGCTGTATTCTGTGAAAGGAGGCACTCGCCACTGGCCTGTTGCTGTGTTCTACAACATGTTTGACTTGGCTGCTATCAACCCACACGTGTTGTTCAAGCAGTGCATGAACAACACCATGCCCAGGAGAGACTTCATCATGACTCTGGCATACGGACTACGTGAGAGACATATGAGGGCCAAGGCAGCAGCAAAGATTCCACGCAAGCCTTTGCGCAAGCCAAGTTGTGCACAGCTCCCAGGGAGGAGACAGTGCCAGGTTGCCAGATGCACAAAGAACAGAACCCAAGACACTTGTGTCACCTGCAAGTGAGGTGTTTGTGGGAGCAAGTGAAAGTGGCAAAGATTTGTGTCGACTGTTAGGACAAGGGATAACCGCTAAATGAAATCCAACTGATGCCACTGCGTGAAAATGCACACCATGTAAGCACGAGCTGACAATTATTGACTATTTTTGGCTGCTGTCATATCGACACTTATATTCATTATAATGCCATTACTGTTTTTGTGCAGATTTTCACTGTATATCAAGCACACTTATAATGATGTTTAGGCTACTGTTTAAAAAATTTGACTGCATGTTTTGTATATGTATAAATGTATAAAAAGAAGCTGTTACCGTGTTCCAACACATATGCTTTCTATTTTATAGTTGCAACAAAGGCACTCCACTAATAAAATGTATTGAACACTTGAATTTTGGTGTTTTTTTATTTTAGATATAGCCTACATTAACATAAACTAATGAAAATGCTATTTTGTTATTTGTATTCTAATGTTACCTAACACCTTCATGAACACAACTAGGGCTGTTGCTGTGACCGTATTACCACCACACCGGTGGTCACGAGTCATGAAGGCAGTCAAATTCCACGTGACCGCTTAGTCACGGTAATTACGCTTCTCCAAGCTCTGATGCTGCTGATGGTCATTAGTAGCCTACCAAACTTGCCTGGTACTTAGCACTCTATTGTCCCTCTAATCACTCTGACATCAATGCAAATGTGTTCGAAAATCTAATCAAACACTTCATGAGAGCCCATGAGCTCATGTTGCGCAACATTTCTTTAGGCTATGCAATTGCGAGAGAAAACAGAGTGATGGCCTCTACTAAAAAGAGGATGATCCCATCAGCTTTCTACAGGCTAGGCCTACTATATAGGTATGTAGGTCCTCTGTAGCTCAATTGGTAGAGCATGGCGCTTGTAACGCCAAGGTAGTGGGTTCGATCCCCGGGACCACCCATACGTAAAAATGTATGCACACATGACTGTAAGTCGCTTTGGATAAAAGCGTCTGCTAAATGGTAAATTATTATTATTATTTTATTATATTTATTTCTCAACTTTCCTAATATTAAGCACATTGTTTATCTTTACATCAGGAGTATAGCCTACCTGGCTGGCATGAAAATGAACCACCAGAAAAGTGTCCTCCATTCGCTCTTTAAGTGCAAAGATGACGTGTTTTTTCCCACTGCCCCTGTTTCGAGAAAGGTGCATGATAATGGTCCATTGTAAATCAAAACAAATTTCACACATATATTATTTAGTATATGTAAAGATTAAATCAAGAATAGTCTGATGGGTGACAATATTAGCCTATCACTTATTAATGATATATTATCACTTGTGAATGATGCCTAGCATAAAAAAAAAAACATTTCTAATCATAGTCGCACACCTCATGTAGCCTAGCCCATAGGCCTATATGTTTTGATAAGGTTTGTATCACAACTAAAATGGACAAATAACTTCTTAAAATTAAGTACATTCATCCGCTTTACAAGGAGTGTAGAGCCTAACTGGCATATATAAGCAGCGATGAGTTTCAAGTTTGGGGAAGATCATTTTCACCATAAAAATGCACTTTTATAATATATGCCATTTAGCAGACACTTTTATCCAAAGCAACTTACAGTCATGCGTGCATACATATTTTTTTGTGTATGGGTGGTCCTGGGGATCGAACCCACTACCTTGGCGTTACAAGCGCCGTGCTCTACCAGCTGAGATACAGAGGACCACATGATCAACAAGTGTTGCCCTAATCTCATCAGAGATGGCTCTCCTTCCTTCTCTTCTTTGCCCTCATCCTCTTCTTCCTCTTCCACTTCCTCTTCCTCCTACTCCTCCTCTTCCAACTCTTCGTCTTTGAATTTGTCCGCGTTACATGCATAATTGCATTTGCGGTCACTTTGATAATGGTGTTTTCCACTAATGGAACATTCGCGCTTATAGCCTCCTACCATGTGCTAATTGCTGAGTTCATAATGTGAAGAAATAGCCTAATAGTTTATCAACATTTTAAGCTAAATGTTCTGATCTGTTGCGTCAGCCACATTTCGTAAAAAATGTTTTTGGATGCTAGTGATTGTATTAATTCGGGATCTATTGCATCCCACAACTGTCCCAGACTATGTTTGGAATATTTATTTCTCACACAGAATAGAAAAGGTTGACTTTTGTACTATGGGGGATAGTAGATTGACATAGGCTAGTGCTTTTGCTATTCGTTAGGCCTACTCATCTTATTGCCTGACGAAAAGTAAATGTGGACAGTTCTTCCAATATCTTCAATATGCACCTCGGAATTGGATAAGGACGTGCGCAGTTGCGTCCCCGATGTGTCTGTCTTCACTTGTAGCCTGTGAGAAAGACCCGATCACCTGATGGAGAGCTATGTGAGTGAGAGGTGCTTAGGAGCACACAGCACTCAGGGAGAAGGGCACGCAGCACTCCGGGCCAAGGGCACAACGGCCACTGGCCGCAAAAGGCCTGGATTTTTTTAGGGTGCATTACGGCCACAAAGAAGATGCCGCCGTGAAATTCGAGGAATTATCAAGTGCTTGTCAAATTGTGAATGAGAGACTAATGAAGTGTGTATAGCCTGCGCAAAAAACAAAGCAGAGCTCATGCCTTTCAAGTGACTTTTTTCAAATCATGATTAGAGTCATGCATCCTTACAATGTATTAAAAATAAAAACATATAGTCCAACATTTGTTGAACTTGTATTGTATTCTTCATACTATAAAATAAAATAAAATAATGCCACGGAATTCTAAGTAAATCTTGTCTGCTAAATGAACTAGTGTAGCCCACAGCCATTTGGCATAGCCAACTCGGAGTATGCTATTATTTTCTTAATATCATGCTTCTTTAGACCTGTCTAAAATAAATAATGGATTAATTGTGAAGGTGTAGGCTATATGACATGGATTTATTCTACTTTTTAAAATGCAGTGACTGGTATCAGTGACTTGTAGGCTATGTGTGGAAGCCAGAAGATGCTAAATGTGTTTTTGTTAATTAATGGTAAATTACCGTGAGACCGATAGTTATTTGCTTGACAATCACCAGCTGACGAAATTTTGTGACCGCCACAGCCCTAAACACAACCAAATGATTATTTTAGCAATACCATACAGTGGGGAAAAAAGTATTTAGTCAGCCACCAAAAAAATGAAAATGAAAAAGATGAAAATTACAGGCCTCTCTCATCTTTTTAAGTGGGAGAACTTGCACAATTGGTGGATGACTAAATACTTTTTTCCCCCACTGTATATGAAATGTATTCATTACACTGTTAGAATGTTGCAGACCGAATGATTGCTCGTTAGCTTTAAAGTGGGTCCCTCGAGACCCAGCAGTTCTAGTGTTAAGAAATGGTATGCAACAGAATTGGCGGAGTGAATACACTCCTGTCATCCGCACACACAGTTCACTTTCATAGCAGCCACATACAGCATCATCACTTTGCTCATTGTATAATTCCTTCTCGCATCTACGCGTTTTCCTCCTGTCACCTTTTCCCTTGGCTTGTGTACTTCAGTGTACAACACAACAGCTGTCTGAGACCAGGCATAAAAATCTCTTCAAGCCAAACATTCATACCATAACCGCTAACCACTGCTACACAGCCTACAGTGCCTTCAGAAAGTATTCACACCCCTTGATTTTTCAATATTTTGTTGTGTTAAAGCCTGATTTAAAAAATTGATTACATTTAGATTTTGTGTCACTGGCCTACACACAATACCCCATAATGTCAAAGTGGAATTATGTTTTTAGAAAGACGTTTACAAATTAATAAAAAATGTAAAGCTGAAATGTCTTGAGTCAATAAGTATTCAGCCCCTTTGTCATGGCAAGCCTAAATAAGTTAACAAGTCACATAATAAGTTGCATGGACTCACTCTGTGTGCAATAATAGTGTTTAACATGATTTGTGAATGACTACCTCATCTTTGTACCCCACACATACAGATAATTGAAAGGTCCCTCAGTCGAGTAGTGAATTCCAAACACAGATTCAACCACAAAGACCAGGTAGGTTTTCCAATGCCTCGCAAAGAAGGGCACTTATTGGTAGATGGGTAAAAAAGCAGATATTGAATATCCCTTTGTGCGTGGTGAAGTTATTAACTGCACTTTGGATGGTGCATCAATACACCCAGTCACTACAAAGATACAGGCGTCCTTCCTAACTCAGTTGCCGGAGAGGAAGGAAACCGCTCAGGGATTTGGTGACTTTAAAACAGTTACAGAGTTTTAATGACTGTGATAGGAGAAAACAACATTGTAGTTACTCCACAATACTAACCTAATTGACAGAGTGAAAATAAGGAAGACTACAGAATAAGAATATTCCAAAACATGCATCCTGTTTGCAACAAGGCACTAAAGTAATACTGCAAAAAAAACTTTTGTCCTGAGTACAAAGTTGTGTTTGGGGCAAATCCAACACAACACAACACTGAGTACCACTTTTCATATTTTCAAGCATGGTGGTGGCTGCATTATGTTATGGGTATGCTTGTCATCGGCAAGGACTATGGAGTTTTTTGGGGGGTTAAAAATAAACGGAATCCTAGAGGAAAACCTGGTTCAGTCTGCTTTCCAACAGACAAAGGAAGACAAATTCCCCTTTCAGCAGGACAATAACCTGAAACACAAGGCCAAATATACATTGGAGTTGCTTACCAAGAGACATTGAATGTTCCTATGTGGCCTAGTTACAGTTTTTATATAAATTGTCTTGAAAATCTATGGCAAGACCTGAAAATGGCTGTCTAGCAATGATCAATAACCAAGTTGACAGAGCTTGAAGAATTTGAAAAAGAATAATGTGCAAATATTGTACAATCCATGTGTGCAAAGCTCTTAGAGACTTACCCAGAAAGATTCACAGCTGTAATCACTGCCAAAGGTGATTCTAACATGTTTTGACTCAGGGGGTTGAATACTTATGTAATCAAGATATACAGTGCCATCGGAAAGTATTCAGACCCCTCGACCTTTTACACATTCTGTTACGTTACAGCCTAATTCTAAAATTGATTAAATTGTTTTTGTCCCTCATCAATCTACACACAATACCCCATTATGGCAAAGCAAAAACAGGTTTTTAGAAATAGTACATTTACATAAGTATTCAGACCCTTTACTCAGTACTTTGTTGAAGCACCTTTGTCAGCAATTACAGCCTTGGGTATAACAAAACGTACTTTTTCGATAAAAAAACAAACCGTTTCGGTACTAGAATTCTTGTTGCGTTCGGTACTTCTGTCAAATGTGTCTCACGTGATTGAGCGGATCAAGTCTGTATCAGCGCAGCCCCTTCATAGCACAAAGAGCAAAGTCCCTGCTCTACTTACTCATTCATTGCTAGAGCTGTCTAGGCTGCTTTGTTAGGCTAACTTCCCTTTCTAGTTTACAGCTGAATGCACTACCCTAGTACTTTGTTAGTGATAACCATAATGCTAAATATGCTGATTCAAAGCTGATCATCACCAAAAACTTTATCAATTAACTTTGTCTACCTCGCCACCAAAAACTAGTGCCTTCCTCGTCTCCCTCGCCTCCCATCTGGTTTTCACTGGATTCCATAGGCACAAAGTCAGATTCCACAGCCACTCTGCCTGGCAAATTACATAATTACTTTCTTAAAGAGACAGCGCACACTTTTATAAAATAATAGATTGCTTCTTCTATGCAAATGTTGTTGATCAGTACAATAAAAAATGTATCCTAGCAGTTGCCAATAAAACAAGTCCTAAATGGAAGGGACTGTTTGTCATCTGTTGCCCAATGATAACAGCTAAAACAAGCTCAATAACTCAATGCATGCACACACTCCTATTGAATAATATGCATTCACCTGTATTGTGAATAGACCTACGCAAATCCTGTTTTACCCAGTTCATCAATAAAGATTTACCTTTCAAATAAATGATTACCATGATGTTGTTTTGTAGCTAGATTGGTAAAAACAAAGTCAAAGTGATTGGTTGATTGTATAATTGATTCATTAATGCATACATGGCTGTCTCTAAAACATTTACATGAAAATGTTCAAATGTAATGATATTGAACTCAAAAGATACCCAACGATTGAACGAAGCAGTAGCTGAGTTTATGTCTGGATCAAGTGCCATACTGTGAGTTTGGCTAATATGCCTTCTTTTTGTAGTTGTTGTGGTATCGTTTTGGTATCGAGTATCGTGATGGTATCGAGTATCTTGATACTAAACCTGGTATCGGTATCGAAGTCAAAATTCTGGTATCCAGAGGAGGACGGAAAATACAGTAGCTGTCCTCCGGTTACACCATGGTGCTACCCTAGAGGGTGCTGTTGAGGCTACTGTAGACCTTCATTGCAAAATAGTGTGTTTAATCAGTTATTTGGTGAAGTGAATATATTTAGTATAGTTTTATCTAAAAAGGATAACTTTTTTAATGTTTCACTATTTTTATATTTCTGAAATTCACTGAGTAAGATGGTCCTCCACTTCCTCATCTGAGGAGCCTCCACTGGTGCGTGCATGTGTGTTTTCAGGCTATATTACGACAGGCTTTTGCACTCTACTAGTCATGGTTCAGTGAAAGTAAAATAAAACTGCACTGTTTTGCACTTAAAGGTGCAATCTGTAAGATTTCTACATGCATATAACATTCAATGTCCATAGTCTAGGTGCTTCTCCTGATATGAATCCTGAAAAAGGAATCCAACCTGAAATGTCCTCTATCATCACCCATCGTTACCCCAGCCTTACCTCAACTCACCCCATTCTTGCCTCATCTCCCCTCACCTCACCCATCCTTACCCAAGCCTCCCCTCACCTCACTCCATTCTTGCCTCATCTCATCTCCCCTCACCTCACCCCTTTTCACCCTCACCTCAGTATCACCCCACCTCTAACATCCCCTCCGCTCTCCCCTCACTACCTCTCCCCACATACGTCTCTAGAGGACCATGTGTCTAAAGACGTGAAAGAAAGTCTGATTCCTAAATGGGCTTTGCCACTGAGATTCCTTACTAATGTTTTTTTTACAGTAGCGTGCGTGCGTTTGTGTGCGTGTGTGTCATAGAGAGTGTGTTTAAGAGAGAGAGCGAAAGAGAGAGAATGTGTGTGTGTGTGCGTGCGTGCGTATGTGTGCGTACGCCCTAGCACTGTCAATATAGACTAGGTTAAAACCTGTTTGGATACGAGGAGACAGGGCTGAGGTTTAGGTTTAGTGCTAGGGGCAGGGTGAGAAGAGGGGAGAGCAGGAAAAATGGACAAAACAGCATTTGAACTCAAACTTCAAATTTTTTCAGTGAAAATCCTAAACTGGTTTCAAGCCACAACATCACGTAATGCATTTGCTGGATTGGTTATATTTTTGTTATGGAACACTACTAGTGCTGAGAGATTAGTGCTTTTTGAGGTCGGTTCGGTTTCGGATCGATAAAAAAAAGCTAAATCAAGGTTTTTGATTTCGGTTTCGATTATGTTTTTTAAACATTAAATGCATTATGAAATAATGACGTTACAATGACATTAGAGCTATTTAATAGAAATTCCAAAGCCAGAAACAGTGAACATTCAATTGCCAAAACTTGGAAAATATTCCATTGTCTCTGATCATGTCCACATTGGGTAGACATCAATAGACAAATAGGAAATTACTATGAAATAATACAATATTTCAGTTGTGGATATTACCTAGTTATAATTTCAAATCAAATCAAATTTTATTTGTCACATACACGTGTTTAGCAGATGTTATTGCGGGTGTAGCGAAATGCTTGTGCTTCTAGCTCCGACAGTGCAGTAATTTCTAACAAGTAATATCTAACAATTTCACAACATATACCCAATACACACAAATCTAGTAAGGAATGGCATTTAAGAATATATATATCTATATATATATATATATATATATATATATATATATATATACAGTGAGGGAAAAAAGTTTTTGATCCCCTGCTGATTTTGTACGTTTGCCCACTGACAGACATGATCAGTCTATAATTTTAATGGTAGGTTTATTTGAACAGTGAGAGACAGAATAACAACAAAAAAATCCAGAAAAACGCATGTCAAAAATGTTATAAATTGATTTGCATTTTAATGAGGGAAATAAGTATTTGACCCCTCTGCAAAACATGACTTAGTACTTGGTGGCAAAACCCTTGTTGGCAATCACAGAGGTCAGACGTTTCTTGTAGTTGGCCACCAGGTTTGCACACATCTCAGGAGGGATTTTGTCCGACTCCTCTTTGCAGATCTTCTCCAAGTCATTAAGGTTTCGAGGCTGACGTTTGGCAACTCGAACATTCAGCTCCCTCCACAGATGTTCTATGGGATTAAGGTCTGGAGACTGGCTAGGCCACTCCAGGACCTTAATGTGCTTCTTCTTGAGCCACCCCTTTGTTGCCTTGGCCGTGTGTTTTGGGTCATTGTCATGCTGGAACACCCATCCACGACCCATTTTCAATGCCCTGGCTGAGGCAAGGAGGTTCTCACCCAAGATTTGACAGTACATGGCCCCGTCCATCGTCCCTTTGATGCGGTGAAGTTGTCCTGTCCCCTTAGCAGAAAAACACCCCCAAAGCACAATGTTTCCACCTCCATGTTTGACGGTGGGGATGGTGTTCTTGGGGTCATAGGTAGCATTCCTCCTCCTCCAAACACGGCGAGTTGAGTTGATCCCAAAGAGCTCCATTTTGGTCTCATCTGACCACAACACTTTCACCCAGTTCTCCTCTGAATCATTCAGATGTTCATTGGCAAACTTCAGACGGGCCTGTATATGTGCTTTCTTGAGCAGGGGGACCTTGCGGGCGCTGCAGGATTTCAGTCCTTCATGGCGTAGTGTATTACCAATTGTTTTCTTGGTGACTATGGTCCCAGCTGCCTTGAGATCATTGACAAGATCCTCCCGTGTAGTTCTGGGCTGATTCCTCACCGTTCTCATGATCATTGCAACTCCACGAGGTGAGATCTTGCATGGAGCCCCAGGCCGAGGGAGATTGACAGTTATTTTGTGTTTCTTCCATTTGCGAATAATCGCACCAACTGTTGTCACTTTCTCACCAAGCTGCTTGGCGATGGTCTTGTAGCCCATTCCAGCCTTGTGTAGGTCTACAATCTTGTCCCTGACATCCTTGGAGAGCTCTTTGGCCTTGGCCATGGTGGAGTGTTTGGAATCTGATTGATTGATTGCTTCTGTGGACAGGTGTCTTTTTACAGGTAACAAACTGAGCTTAGGAGCACTCCCTTTAAGAGTGTGCTCCTAATCTCAGCTCGTTACCTGTATAAAAGACACCTGGGAGCCAGAAATCTTTCTGATTGAGAGGGGGTCAAATACTTATTTCCCTCATTAAAATGCAAATCAATGTATAAACATTTTGACATGCGTTTTTCTGGATTTTTTTGTTTGTTATTCTGTCTCTCACTGTTCAAATAAACCTACTATTAAAATTATAGACTGATAATTTCTTTGTCAGTGGGCAAACATACAAAATCAGCAGGGGATCAAATACTTTTTTCCCTCACTGTATATATATATATATATATATATATATATATGGACAAGCAATGACAGAGTGGCATGGAATAAGATACAGTAGAATATTATAGAATAGAATTCAGCACTTGAATGGCGCCGGAGAAGATGGCTGCCGTTTTACAGCCCTCTAACCAATTGTACTATTATGTGTGTTTTTCCACATGTTTTGTAATTTATTCTGTACATAATGTTTCTGCCATCGTCTCTTATAACCAAAAAGAGCTTCTGGATATCAGGACAGCGATTACTCACCTCGTATTGGACAAAGATTTTTTCTTCAACAAGTCAGACGCGAAGGATATCCTACAGACACCCGACAAGGCCCAAATCCCCGTCATTCGCAAGATAAAGAGACGGAGATATCGTGGACGTAGGTCGGGGTGCCTTGTAAGGATCCGACGGCGAGCGAGTAAACTGCCTCTTCCATCAATCCTATTAGCCAATGTTCAATCATTTGAAAATAAATTAGACGGGACATTAAAAACTGTAATATATTATGTTTCACCGAGTCGTGGCTGAACGACGACATGGACAACATACAGCTAGCGGGCTATTCGCTACATCGGCAGGATAGAACGGCTGACTCCGGTAAGACAAGGGGTGGCGGTCTGTGTATATTTGTAAACAACAGCTGGTGCACAAAATCAAATACTAAGGAGGTCTCGAGGTTTTGCTCGCCTGAGGTAGAGTATCTTATGATAAGCTGTAGACCACACTATTTACCAAGAGAGTTTTCATCTATATTTTTCATAGCTGTCTATTTACCACCACAAACCAATGCTGGCATTAAGATTGCACTGAATGAGCTGTATAAGGCCATAAGTGAACAGGAAAATGCTCATCCAGAGGCAGCACTCCTAGTGGCCGGGGACTTTAATGCAGGGAAACTTAAATCAGTTCTACCTTCTACCAGCATGTTAAATGTGCAACCAGAGGGAAAAAAACTCTAGACCACCTTTACTCCACACACAGAGACGCATACAAAGCTCTCCCTCGCCCTCCATTTGGCAAATCTGACCATAACTCTATCCTCCTGATTCCTGCTTCTAAGCAAAAACTAAAGCAGGAAGCACCAGTGACTTGGTTAATAAAAAGTGGTCAGATGACGCAGATGCAGGACTGTTTTGCTAGCACAGACTGGAACATGTTCCGGGATTCTTCAGATAGCATTGAGGAGTACACCAAATCAGTCACTGGCTTCATCAATAAGTGCATTGATGACGTCGTCCCCACAGTGACCGTACGTACATACCCCAACCAGAAGCCATGGATTACAGGCAACATCCGCACTGAGCTAAAGGGTAGAGCTGCCGCTTTCAAGGAGCGGGACTCTAACCCGGACGTTTATAAGAAATCCCGCTATGCCCTCCGACGAACCATCAAACAGGCAAAGAGTCAGTACAGGACTAAGATTGAATCGTACTACACCGGCTCTGATGCTCGTCGGATGTGGCAGGGCTTGAAACTACAAAGGGAAGCAAAGCTGCGAGCTGCCCAGTGACACAAGACTTCCAGATGAGCTAAACCACTTCTATGCTCGCTTCGAGGCAAGCAACACTGAAGCATGCATGAGAGCACCAGCTGTTCCGGAAGACTATGTGATCACGCTCTCCGTAGCCAATGTGAGTAAGACTTTTAAGCAGGTCAACATTCACAAGGCCGCAGGGCCAGACGGATTACCAGGACATGTACTCCGAGCATGTGCTGACCAACTGGCAAGGGTCTTCACTGACATATTCAACTTGTCCCTGACTGAGTCTGTAATACCAACATGTTTCAAGCAGACCACCATAGTCCCCGTGCCCAAGGACACTAAGATAACCTGCCTAAATGACTACCGACCCGTAGCACTGACGTCTGTAGCCATGAAGTGCTTTGAAAGGCTGGTCATGGCTCACATCAACACCATTATCCCAGAAACCCTAGACCCACTCCAATTTACATACCGCCCCAACAGATCCACAGATGATGCAATCTCTATTGCACTCCACACTGCCCTTTCCCACCTGGACAAGAGGAACACCTACGTGAGAATGCTATTCATTGACTACAGCTCAGCATTCAACACCATAGTGCCCTCAAAGCTCATCACTAAGCTAAGAATCTTGGTACTAAACACCTCCCTCTGCAACTGGATCCTGGACTTCCTGACGGGCCGTCCCCAGGTGGTAAGGGTAGGTAACAACACATCTGCCACACTGATCCTCAACACGGGGGCCCCTCAGGGGTGCATGCTCAGTCCCCTCCTCTACTCCCTATTCACCCATGACTGCATGGCCAGGCACGATTCCAACACCATCATTAAGTTTGCCGACGACACAACAGTGGTAGGCCTGATCACCGAGAACGATGAGACAGCCTATAGGGAGGAGGTCAGAGACCTGGCCGTGTGGTGCCAGGATAACAATCTCTCCCTCAACGTGACCAAGACAAAGGAGATGATTGTGGACTACAGGAAAAAAAAGAGGACTGAGCACGCCCCCATTCTCATCGACAGGGCTGTAGTGGAACAGGTTGAGAGCTTCAAGTTCCTTTGTGTCCACATCACCAACGAACTATCATGGTCCAAACACACCAAGACAGTCGTGAAGAGGGCACGACAAAGCCTATTCCCCCTCAGATCCTCAAATAATTATACAGCTGCACCATCGAGAGCATCCTGACTGGTTGCATCACCGCCTGGTATGGCAACTGCTCGGCCTCCGACCGCAAGGCACTATAGAGGGTAGTGTGTACGGCCCAGTACCTCACTGGGGCCAAGCTTCCTGCCATCCAGGACCTCTATACCAGGCGGTGTCAGAGGAAGGCCCTCAACATTGTCAAAGACTCTAGCCACCCAAGTCATAGACTGTTCTCTCTGCTACCGCATGGCAAGCGGTACCGGAGTGCCAAGTCTAGGTCCAAAAGACTTCTCAACAGCTTCTACCCCCAAGCCATTAGACTCCTGAGCAGTTAATCATGGCTACCCAAACTATTTGTACTGCCCCCCCACCCCCACCCCATCTTTTTACGCTGCTGCTACTCTGTTAATTATTTATGCATAGTCACTTTAACTCTACCCACATGTACATATTACCTCAACTACCTCAACTAGCCGGTGCCCCTGCACATTGACTCTGCACCGTTACCCCCCTGTATATATAGCCTCCCTACTGTTATTTTATTTTACTTCTGCTCTTTTCTTGTCAACACTTATTTGTTGTTGTGTTATTTTACTTTTTTTATAAAAAATATATGCATTGTTGGTTAAGGGCTGTAAGTAAGCATTTCACTGTAATGTGTACACCTGTTGTATTCGACGCATGTGGCCAATAAAATTTGATTTGATTTGAGTATATACATATGAGATGAGTAGTGCAAGATATGTAAACATTATTAAAGTGACTAGTGTTCCATTTCTTAAAGTGGCCAGTGATTTCAATAGGCAGCAGCAGCCTCTAATGTGCTAGTGATGGCTATTTAACAGTCTGATGGCCTTGAGATAGAAGCTGTTTTTCATTCTCTCGGTCCCAGCTTTGATGCACCTGTACTGACCTCTCCTTCTGGATGATAGCGGGGTGAACAGGCAGTGGCTCAGGTGGTTGATGTCCTTGATGATCGTTTTGGCCTTCCTGTGACATCGGGTGCTGTAGGTGTCTTGGAGGGCGGGTAGTTTGCCCCCGGTAATGCGTTCGGCAGACCGCACCACCCTCTGGAGAGCCCTGCTGTTGCGGGCGGTGCAGTTGCCGTACCAGGCGGTGATACAGCCTGACAGGATGCTCTCAATTGTGCATCTGTAAACGTTTGTGAGGGTTTTAGGTGACAAGCCAAATTTCTTCAGCCTCCTGAGGTTGAAGAGGCTCTGTTGCGCCTTGTTCACCACACTGTCTGCGTGTGTGGACCTTTTCAGTTTGCCAAGGAACTTGAAGCTTTCCACCTTCTCCACTGCGGTCCGTCAATGTGGATAGGGGTGTGCACCCTCTGCTGTTTCCTGAAGTCCACGATCATCTCCTTTGTTTTGTTGATGTCGAGTGAGAGGTTAATTCCTTAAACTAATCATCTCATCTCTGTTCAGGCAGTAGCAGTCAGCCAGCCAGGTCATCTAACATTATGTTCTCCCCGAGTCCCCATACTGTACTGTCTTTAGTCATACTATTTAGCTAGCCTGCCTAATAGTGTAGGCTGGTGGGAGGAGCTATAGGAGGACGGGCTCATTGTAATGTCTGGAATGGAATTAATGGAACGGAGTCAAACATGTGGTTTCCAGATGTTTGATATGTTTGATACCGTTCCATTTCAGCCAATACAATGAGCCCATCCTCCTATAGCTCCTCCCACCAGCCACCACTGGTGCCTAAGTATGCTGCAGAGCTGATAAGATAAGATAAGGCATACTTTCACGAACTATCTCTGTCCCTCTCGTTGTTGTGTTGTGTACATTCCTCTCTCATGCGGTCTGTGTGCATCTAACCTAACGTCTCAGGCATAAAAGTTTATCCGTCCAGAGATATATATATAATGACGAGATACTCATGTCTCTGCTCTAACAATGGGAGTTGTTGTCCCAAAGGCGGGAAGGCATGCAACAAGCTTAGGTCCAAAATAAGCCCATAGAAACGCATAGGGCTTATTTTGGACAGATTTTGGCGAGAGTGAAACCCACTCTGATCTGTCTGAGCCTGAAAAAAATGGTGCAATGGATTATGGTCATTGTAGTTAATTACCATGTTTCTGCACTGAACTAGGTTGAATATTTGCTTAATGAAAACTACAACTCCCTTTAGCCTAGCGTCCTACAGTGTTCTTGACTTGATATCTGTCGTGAATTATTTGATTTCTCTCTAGAGAAATGTTGGGTTCACAAAAAACCCAAACTAAATGGAATTCAAGTAATTTAACCGACGTTGGTCAATTAGTTGTTTAATAACACCCCAAAACATTTTGGTTAATCACTCAGCACTACACACTACTCTTTTATGGCATTTCTTCCAGCATGAGGCTTTTAAAGTTACACTATATTCTGTAACACTGTAGATCTACCTATTCAAGCCTGAGGTGATGATATAGTTTAATGTTGTTTACTTACTATTCTGACTCATTTTAACATTTATATCACGGGAAATAAACATTCAAACACCTCCAATCGAAACTCCTTAGAGGAATCAAGAGTTATATCAGGTGTGTTTGTTTTAAGGTGTGTGTGTGTAGAGAGAGAAGAGAGAGCGGAGAGAGAGACAGAGAAAACGAGTGAGAGAAATAGCAGGTGTGTGTGTGCAGGTGCCCAAAGACAACTCTTCTCTTTATTTATCCTCATTCTTCTTTTTACTCTACTCCACCTCATCTCCTCTTCTCCTCTCCTTTTCCACCTCTCCTCCTCATTGAAAGCATTGGCCTCGATATGGCACTCTGACATTAAAGAAGCAATGCACCTGCAATAATCTGTCCCTCGAGGTGTGGGACACGCACACCTGCCTGTGTTGAGTCGATATGAAGTGAGCACAGCTCTCAACCCTCTATCAAACTGACAGCAATGTCAATGTTATTAGAGTAGTATAGAGAGAGAGCTCAATAGAGGCCAGTGACCTCTTCTCCTCCTCACACTTTTATTTCCATTTACAGTGTGGGAATACATTTCTGGGTCCCCACTTGGATAGTAAAACCAACGTGTGTGTGTACATGCATACACTGTGTGTGTGTTTTTACATTACTCTTCTCTTCTGCCTACGAGTAATGGACCTTCCACTACTTTGCTAAGAGCTCAAAGTACATACAGGATAATGTGATAGTGTGTGTGTGTGGTTGTGAAAGTGTGCGTGAGTGGGTGTTTTGTTCACGCATATAGTGTGTGTGTTGTTGTTTTTGTTTATTTTTGGCCTGCTGGCTGAGGGCATATTTTAAATCCTCACTTGTCAGACGTTAGGGAGTAAGACCGATCTTTTGTTTTAGAGAGAGGGCTGGATGGAGGGAGTGGGGGCGTGTGGAATGGGTGTGAGCAAGCGGTAGTCCTGAATTAACCTTACACCCCGCCAGGGGCTGACAGGAGAGAGAGAGACCTCACCAGGGGCTGACAGGAGAGAGAGAGACCTCGCCAGGGGCTGACAGGAGAGAGAGAGACCTCGCCAGGGGCTGACAGGAGAGAGTGAGAGCGAGAGCGAGAGAGAGAGAGAGCGAGAGAGAGAGAGAGAGAGAGAAGATGTACTTTATTAGTCCACGTGAGATGGACTGCTTTTATACCCACTTGCATATGCTGTGGGTATACGTGTGTCTATGTGTGTGTGTGTCCAGTGTGTGACTGAGTGTGTGTCCAGGGCTAAAAGGTTGAATGGCTTGTCTGCAGTCTCACAACCATGTACCCTTAGGACAGACACTAACATTACAACTGAGAGGTTACACACACACACGCACGCACACACACACACGCACGCACGCACGCACGCACGCACGCACACGCACACACACACACACACACACACACACACACACACACACACACACACGCACATGCACACACATACCCTTTAGCCCTGGACAAGAGGTCAGTAACAGTACGAGTTATCATAATCATCGCAAATATGTACATGTATTAGCATTGTACATAATGACAATACAGAGATAGGTCTGTTGCTATAGAGTTGACTGTGTGTGTGTGTGTGTGTGTGTCTGCTACAGTCAACTCTCGATAAATGGAAAAAATTGTGACTTGTGACAGTTTGCACCAGGGCTGGGTGATATAACCAACAAATGTCAGCTTTGGTTCTGTCCATTTGCAGCTTGTTTTTGGACACAGGTCCAGGAATGGCTAAAGGATTGCAATATTTACCTGGAACTAACCTTGCAGATAGCATTACTGGGTGATCTGAAAAGTCATAGTCAATCAATCAATAATATAATAATACTTTTAGCAAAAATGTTTATTTTTAATTCACAATCTGTAGAAGCAATGAGAATAGAAAGGTTCAGAACTTTTGTAAAACATCACAGTACGGTTGAAATATATATGGCAAATAGAAATCATATATGGATGGTGTTAAGAGATAGATGGGAGGTATTGAATAGAGTTGAAGGATGGGACTAATAACAAATAACAACAAATAATAACAAAGATAGCTAATAATGTAAGCATACTGTGTCCATAATAAGTATATAGGTTGTATGTTGGGAGCTTTTGGGAAAGAGCACAGTTAGAAAGATATGGCATTTAGAAGCAAACCGGATGGACATCATGAAAATGATCGGAGAGGTTGAGAGTAGAAGAAGTTCAGGAGCAAAAAAAAAAACTCTGTCCATAAGGTGTAGATAGTAAGTATAGACCGGAAGTAGAGGCCTGGGCGTTGTTGTTCACTAATTTACTCCAAGTAGGGAAAGGATGGTGGGGTTGAAAAGTAATAAAGGGGAATATATATATAAAAAATAAAAAATAACATGGGGGATTGGAAGTGATGCAGACAATTACATTGATAGAAGATACAATCTATCTGCAATATTAAGCTGATCCATTCCCCCCGAAAAGAATGTCAGCTTTTCAGGTGATTCACGATATATATAAAACAGTTCTTTACAGTTTCACTACATAAGCTTTGCTGTAAAATTAAAAGTCAATACACTGCATGTGAAATTATACCTAGGCTAAATCCTCCTTCCACAACCATAAGACACACTAATAATTGTATTATTTTATCAAAATAGTTTAACCTGCTTTTTTGCAATAATCACTGTTTTGGCTTTTAAGTATGTCTATGAAAATGCAATTTTTGTTCCAAATTCAACCATAACCATGCACAATGCACACCCACTATAATGAGCAACTTATTGTAGCAGACATTATAGAAAATTAACACAGGTCTCATAAACAATCTCTCAAGCACAAGCCCATATGCTAGTGAGTAGATAGCTCATCTTTCTATTTAAAATCTAGCCAACTAGGAAGTATTTGCTTGCTAACAAGGTAGAACAGTTCAACTGTTATGAATATACCCTCCTGTCCAACTCCAACTGTTTGAACAACATAGCCTGTTCACTTTGTTAAGATATTGAAATCAAGTGACCTACCTGGTTAAGAAAATGCTTATTTAGACAATTCTTGATATAAATGAGTCTTTTTATGCTCATTGCACATTTAGCACACTGGCACTACAGCACGTGGCACTGGCGCAGGATATCCGGGACCGAGGAGGGGTACTGGAGGCCACGAGCGTTGAGCCGGCACACTCCGTCCTAGCTGCATGCCCACCTTAGCACGACACGTGCGTGGTGCTAGCACAGGACGTACAGGACTGTGCCGGACCACTCGCGGCACAGTACGCAGCTCCGCATAACTCGGAACCTGCCCAGTCTCACGCTGCCTAGCCTGAGTACGGGGAGTTGGCTCTGCTCTACCTCTAGGCTCCGCCAACCTCCCTTCCAGCCCCCCAAACCTGGTGGCCTCCTCTCCTAATCCGCCGATACGTCCTGTAGCTGCCTCCAGCATCCCCGTCGTCCATGCCGTGTGCCCCCCCCAAAACATTTCTTGGGGTTGCCTCTCGCCTGTCCGACGACGACCCGGTTGGCGCCGCTTCTCCTCTCCTGCCTGGGCATCCTCCCTCATCGCCCTCCGGTAGCGGACGGCCTCCTCCTCTGTGATTCTCCCCCAACCGAGGAGGACATCTACCAGAGTAACCTCCTGTTCCATACCCAGCGTTTGCTCCTGCACACGCTGCTTGGTCCTATATTGGTGGGATCTTCTGTCACGATCGTTGTAAGAGTCAGACCAAGGCGCAGCGTGATAGGCGTACATCTTTTATTAAGTTTAACGTACTTAACACACGAACAAAACGATACGTGAAGTCTACAGGTTCACCAACACAAACCTATACAGAACAAGATCCCACAAATAACTAGTGCCAACAGGCTGCCTAAGTATGGTTCCCAATCAGAGACAACGAGAATCAGCTGCCTCTGATTGGGAACCACCCTGGCCAACATAGAAAACACGAACTAGAACACAACATAGAAAATCACACATAGAAAATCCACACCCTGGCTCAACATATAAGAGTCCCCAGAGCCAGGGCGTGACAGGTTGGCTATTTGAAGAATCTCAATTATAAAATACACTGCTCAAAAAAATAAAGGGAACACTTAAACAACACAATGTAACTCCAAGTCATTCACACTTCTGTGAAATCAAACTGTCCACTTAGGAAGCAACACTGATTGACAATACATTTCACATGCTGTTGTGCAAATGGAATAGACAACAGGTGGAAATTATAGGCAATTAGCAAAACACCCCCAATAAAGGAGTGGTTCTGCAGGAGGTGACCACAGACCACTTCTCAGTTCCTATGCTTCCTGGCTGATGTTTTGGTCACTTTTGAATGCTGGCGGTGCTTTCACTCTAGTGTTAGCATGAGACGGAGTCTACAACCCACACAAGTGGCTCAGGTAGTGCAGCTCATCCAGGATGGCACATCAATGCGAGCTGTGGCAAGAAGGTTTGCTGTGTCTGTCAGCGTAGTGTCCAGAGCATGGAGGCGCTACCAGGAGACAGGCCAGTACATCAGGAGATGTGGAGGAGGCTGTAGGAGGGCAACAACCCAGCAGCAGGACCGCTACCTCCGCCTTTGTGCATGGAGGAGCAGGAGGAGCACTGCCAGAGCCCTGCAAAATGACCTCCAGCAGGCCACAAATGTGCATGTGTCTGCTCAAACAGTCAGAAACAGACTCCATGAGAGTGGTATGAGGGCCCGACGTCCACAGGTGGAGGTTGTGCTTACAGCCCAACACCGTGCAGGACATTTGGCATTTGCCAGAGAACACCAAGATTGGCAAATTCGCCACTGGCGCCCTGTGCTCTTCACATATGAAAGCAGGTTCACACTGAGCACATGTGACAGACGTGACAGAGTCTGGAGACGCCGTGGAGAACGTTCTGCTGCCTGTAACATCCTCCAGCATGACCGGTTTGGTGGTGGGTCAGTCATGGTGTGGGGTGGCCTCCATGTGCTCGACAGAGGTAGCCTGACTGCCATTAGGTACCGAGATGAGATCCTCAGACCCCTTGTGAGACCATATGCTGGTGCGGTTGGCCCTGGGTTCCTCCTAATGCAAGACAATGCTAGACCTCATGTGGCTGGAGTGTGTCAGCAGTTCCTGCAAGAGGAAGGCATTGATGCTATGGACTGGCCCGCCCGTTCCCCAGACCTGAATCCAATTGAGCACATCTGGGACATCATGTCTCGCTCCATCCACCAACGCCACGTTGCACCACAGACTGTCCAGGAGTTGGCGGATGCTTTAGTCCAGGTCTGGGAGGAGATCCCTCAGGAGACCATCCGCCACCTCATCAGGAGCATGCCCAGGCGTTGTCGGGAGGTCATACAGGCACGTGGAGGCCACACATACTACTGAGCCTCATTTTGACTTGTTTTAAGGACATTACATCATAGTTGGATCAGCTTGTAGTGTGGTTTTCCACTTAAATTTTGAGTGTGACTCCAAATCCAGACCTCCATGGATTGATACATTTGATTTCCATTGATAATTTTTGTGTGATTTTGTTGTCAGCACATTCAATTATGTAAAGAAAAAAGTATTTAATAAGATTATTTAATTCATTCAGATCTAGGATGTGTTATTTTAGTGTTTCCTTTATTTTTTTGAGCAGTGTATATTTTGATTTGTTTAAAAAATTTTTGGTTACTACATGATTCCATATGTGTTATTTCATAGTTCTGATGTCTTCACTATTATTCTACAATGTAAATAATAGTAAAAATAAAGAAAAACCCTTGAATGAGTAGGTGTGTCCAAACTTTTGACTGGTAGTGTACATTCAAATTAATCAAATTAATTTGATATATTGCCCAGCCCTAGTTTGCACCAGAGTATTATTAGGAGCATTTAGAAGTAATTTACTTGAATTGGGACACTGGGAAATGTACTGCACTTCAAAGTTGAGTTTTCAGTTATAAGAGGGCCACTGTACTGTGTATTTAGCTTGGTGTAGGCATCAGTATTCTTTTTAATTTTTTACCCCTTTTTCATGATATCCAATTGGTAGTTACAGTCTTGTCCCATCGCTGCAACTCCCGTAGGTACTCGGGAGAGGCGAAGGTCGAGAGCCATGCGTCCTTTGAAACACGACCCTGCCAAGCCGCACTGCTTCTTGACACACTGCTCGCTTAACCCGGAATTCAGCCGCACCAATGTGTCGGAGGAAACACCTTACAACTGGCGACCGTGTCAGCGTGCATTTGCCCGGCCCGCCACAGGAGTCGCTAGAGCTTAATGGGACAAGGACATCCTAGCCAGCCAAACCCTCCCCTACACCCGGACGACGCTGCGCCACTCGGGAGGCCCAGGTATCAGTATTCTACAGAGAGGAGAACTTTCTCTATAGCTTATCTGTCTTCAACCCTATCCCCTTTCCCTTAGTCCCAGTTTTCTAAGCTTTATCCTTTTTTATAAGGCTGTTTCTAGACGGGGCTTTAAAGCTAGAATCCTTAATTGAAACAATAACAAAGCTGTCAGCCCGCCTCTGTTAAAAAGCTGAGGGATGGGCATGGATAGATGTTACCACTCTCAAATTCATAGATAGAGCTACAATGTAAAAAGTGGGACGACGCTGTTGTTCATATGAAGTGCTTTGGTTCTTTCAACCTATTCTATTCAATTTGTCTGAAATCAAATAAATTCGACAGATCAATGTGATTTTTCTTTATGGAATGAAAGCTTCTAAATTGCTTTGAACACCTCATGCGCATTCAATAGCGGTGGGGGCAATGTAGAAGAGTTGGAGGTGTGGTTTATTGGGGGTGAGGATTTCAGTTTGTTATTTTTTCAAGTTATTGAACCAACTTAATTTAATGATTTACAGGGAATTTATGTAATTGCTTGTAACCCAATTGAAGAAATGTGGATGGGTAATTCCAAATAAAAAAATGCATTTGGAACAAGATGAAAAAATGGGTTGTATTTACATGAAATATGAGTTCGTATTTGCTGTTTATTGGGTTTAACCAAAGGAGAAAAGTAAGTTGAATGTTTAAAGAAATAGGTTGTAAATTGAAATATAGGTTTGTTAATAATCAAATAAAACAGTTGGCATTGAATCATATATTTGGTTTCAACAAATATAGTATTTTTCAAATGAGAAAACCTAACTCATTTACCTGTAACCAGTTGAAGTAATGTTTTCAGGTTGATCCATGGCCATACATGATTTCAACATTATAGTTTTAACCATGTTTTGAGGCTATACGGGGTTTGTTTACATCTACATTGTTTACAAACATTGAAGTAAAACAAACGTATATTTTTGGTTCTGATGGGGTACGACAGTTCAACTAAGCTCATGAGGCAAGTTGTATTCTTCAAGAATCAATGGGTAAACAGTGCATTCAGAAAGTATTCAGACCCCTTCACTTTACCCACAATTTGTTACGTTACAGCCTTATTCCCCCCAAAATTGTTTTTATCATCAATCTACACACAATAACCGATGATAACAAAGCAAAAGAATGTCACGCCTCACTACTTCACAGGAGTGCCATTTGAACGTAACTCTTTTTTTTTTTTTTTTTGCAAAATGCGTTTTTTGGGCAGAAATGCCTTCTGGAACAAGTGAACTTTCATGTGCCTTAATAACAAACGTGTATGCCATCTGTAAGTACTAATAAAATTGTTAAATTACAAGCCTATTTGGTTTAGCTATGGAAAAAGACAGCAAACTTCCGGCAAGCCATGATTGGCTGAGATAATGAGTGGGCTGGACATACCGAGAGATGAGTTCGGATTGGTCTGCCATGTAGCCCGCTTCTGTCTATAATATGAGCTGGTCAGTATGTGTAGGTAATCTGTTCTAACGCGGCTTTAAAAAAAAAGATATCACATAGTGTTGCTCTCCACTTTCTGGAGGACCGAGTTTTGAAATCAGTGGAATTAGAGTATGATAGCTAAGGAGATGGAGAAAATATGCAGACGGTGTCGAAAAGAGAATACACAGAAGGCTGTTGTAAAACATCTGTCTCCGGATTACATCTTCAAAGTAAGGGCAACCATGGCATCCGTGACAGAGAGGGAGAAGCGTCCATCCACGTATATGGGTAAGAGAGTCTAGCTAGCTACATTTTCAGATATTACACGTTTCAAATATAGTCAGAAAGTCGTTTTAATTTCAAGTTAAAGTGTACTGTTAGCTAGCTAGCTAACGTTAGCTGGCTGGCTAGATAGCTAACGTTACGTGTATGATCTGTGTAGTAATATTATTCGTATCTCAGAACCATTTGCATTGCTAGTTATAGCCTAATGTTAGCTAGATAACATTGAACCAGGTTGGTTAGCTACTTGCAGATTCATGCAGGGTAGTAACGTTATGAGTTGGGATTATGGTTCATTGTTTACCTAGCTAGCTACATGTCTAAACAAAAGACTCCACTATGTAAGTAACTATTTCAATAGAATGTTTATGATGTCACTGCGACAACTGTCGATAGACGTAGCTGGTAAATTCGCTCTGGCTATCTACTCCGAATTCAGAGCACTCTCGTCTGAGTGTGCCAGAGTGCAGAATAACTGTTGAATATGGCTGGTGTCAGTAAACGTTGGCAAAAAAGCATAATTAAATGGTTGCCAGCAGCACAGTTGCAGTCATCAACGCTCTGGATAACATAAAAACAGCCTAACCAGCTCTGCTAGGACAAGTAAAATGGTCAGAGTGAGCTGTTCTCTCATTTGTGTATGGAAGTAGCTAGCAAGCTAGCCAACGTTAGCCAGTTAGCTTGGGTGCTTGACTGCTGTTGTTAGGTCAGAATGCTCGGATCAACCCTACTCCTCGGCCAGAGCATCCAGTGTGCGCTCTGAACGCTCCGAGATCTAAACGCTCTGAATTTACGAACGGACAATCTGACAACGCTCTGAGTTTACGAACGCCCAGAGCACACTCTGGCACTCCAGATTACATTTTTGAACACACCCATAGTATAAAACAGCCTTTAGTCTTGAAATCTTTGGTTGTTTAGTACATAGCCTCACATGTGAATCTTTAAAGAGATGGGCGGGGCTAAAGCTTAAGAGGGTGTGAACAATGCTGAATGGGTGTAGACAAAGAAGAGCTCTCCAGTAGGTACCAAAACATTCAAGGGCCATTTTCTCAAAAGTGAGGTTGCAAGTTTATCAACTTTCAAAGCAGAATTACTTTCCCATTGTTCCTCAACTGTAGTGTATGATATACCATTTTCTAGCTCTACATTTCTAATTTTGCTACATAAGACCGAATCGAGCCGGTCGGTCACAATTACATAAGTATTCAGACCCTTTACTCAGTACTTTGTTAAAGCACCTTTGGCAGCGATTATAGCCTCGAGTCTTCTTGGGTATGACGCTACAAGCTTGGCACACCTGTATTTGGGGAGTTTCTAATTTCTTCGCTGCAGATCCTCTCAAGCTCTGTCAGGATGGATGGAGAGCTTTGCTGCACAGCTATTTTTAGGTCTCTCCAGAGATGTCCGATCGGGTTCAAGTCTGGGCTCTGGCTGGGCCACTCAAGTATATTCAGAGACTTGTCCCGAAGCCACTCCTGCATTGTCTTGGCTGTGTGCTTAGGGTCGTTGTCCTGTTGGAAGGTGAACCTTTGCCCCAAAATTCACCCCAGTCGTGGCGAACTGCAAGTGGGCTATCATGTGCCTTTTACTGAGGAGTAGCTTCTGTCTGGCCACTGTACCATAAAGGCCTGATTGGTGGAGTGCTGCAGAAACGGTTGTCCTTCTGGAAGGTTCTCCCAACTACATAGAGGAACTTTGGAGCTCTGTCAGAGTGACATATCAGGTTCTTGGTCACCTCCCTGACCAAGGCCCTTCTCCCCCGATTGCTGAGTTTGGCCAGCTCTAGGAAGAGTCTTCCAAACTTCTTCCATTTAAGGGCCATTTTCTGTGCCTCGACACAATCCTGTCTCGGAGCTCTACAGACAATTACTTTGACCTCATGGCTTGGTTTTTGCTCCGACATGCACTGTCAACTGAGGGACCGTATATAGACAGGTGTGTGCCTTTCCAAATCATGTCCAATCAATTGAATTGACCACAGGTGGACTCCAATCAAGTTGTAGAAACATCTCAAGGATGATCAATGGAAACAGGATGCACCTGAGTTCAATTTCTCATAACAAAGGGTCTGAATACTTATGTAAATAAGGTATTTCTGTTTTTTATTTTTAATAAATTTGCAAACATTTCTAAAAACCTGTTTTCGCTTTGTCATTATGGGATATTGTGGGTAGATTGATGAGGATTTTTTATTTATTTAATCAATTTTAGAATAAGGCTGTAACGTAACAAACTTTTGAAAAAGTGAAGGGGTCTGAATATTTTCTGAATGCGCTGTATATCATACATTTATTCGGGCAAAAATGGATGTAGAAACTAAGGATTCTAGCTTTAATATTTATTATGCAACATCAGTGAGGCAGACCATACATCTGTATCTGAAAATACATAATATGAACGTTCTCGACAGGGCTGAGTGTGTTTTGGGAGTCACTTTTCTCAAATAATTAAAGATAAAATACATTTGATGGTCCCTGTTGAGGGAAGTGAGAGGGAAATGGCTCTTTACAATTTACACACACACACACACACACACACACACACACACACACACACACACACACACACACACACACACACACACACACACACACACACACACACACACACACAACACAGACACACACTCCTTAAGGCTGTTTTTATGCTTTCAGATAATCCTCAGCCACTGTCAGCTGAACTCTCATTTCCTCCACAAAGCTCCTTACACGAACCGAAGCTTGTCACACACACACACACACACACACACACACACACAAACACCACACGCACACGCACACGCTCACACACACAAACACCATACGCACACATTCTCTCTCTCAGTAGCCAAACACTCTGTGTACTATATTAGATAGCTTACTCCTGAGGGAGAGGAACACTCGCTTAAAATGTCCTGCCTAAAACTCTGGAAGCCCATCCATCTGACACACTCACACAAACACACGTCCGCACGTACACACAAACTCTCTCAGCATTCTTTCCCTGCTTAAATGAGAAGCCTTCCCCATGGAACAAAGTTGTACTTTAGTGAATTTTTATTTTATTTTATTTTATTTAACCTTTATTTATTTAGGCAAGTCTAAAATTGCTTCAGTGATAAACCTCTGCTTTGTGTCTCTCTCTCTCTCTCTCTGTGTGTGTGTGTGTGTGTGTGTGTGTGTGTGTGTGTTATGTGACAGCTCACAAACTATACAGCACAATAGGTTGTGACAGGGGCATTATTTGCAATCACATAATTCTCTGCCCCCTGACTATAGTCTAATAGAAGAGATGCGCGCTGATGTGCTGTGATGCAGGACAACACACACGCACGCACGCACACACACTCACACGTACACACACGCACGCATGCACACACACTCACACATACACACACGCACGTACACACACTCACACGTACACACACACACTCACACGTACACACACGCACGCACACACACTCACACGTACACACACACACACGCACACACACACAGACTCAGCGGTTACTCAGTTGTTTGGGAAGAGATGGGCCAATATGTGGCTAGTGAGTTGGAACCTCGATACAGGTGCGCACACAGATAAACACCTTTACAGTGACTGGAGATTACTCTTCTGACACCTCATCAATACACACACCCTTAAAACACAGTCTGCTTCATACAACTCTCTCTCTCGTCTCTCTACCCCTCTCCATCACTTTGTTTCACACCCTCCCATCTCTCTCCCTTTTTCCTCAATCTCCCTGTCCTGCTCCATCAATCTTTTTCCATCTCTCTCGCTCCCTCTCAAAGGGACTTAGTCTTGCACATTCAACTCCACATAAGTCCAACTCTACTTTGCGCTGACACTGAGTCTAGCTGATTCAGTGGCCTCACAGCTAACCCTCGGTTCTCTCTCTCACTCCATTCTTTATCCCTCTTCCCCCTGCCCCCTCTATCCCTCCATCCTCCTTTATCCCTCTATCTTCTCTTTTATTCACCCTTACCACCTTTGAAGCACTGAAACCTTACATCAGTCAGCAATGTGGTGCTTAGCTCTCTGTCCACTTTAAATCTCCTTCCTATCTGCATGCACTTCTATCCTCCCTCTCTTCCTCCCTCTCTCTCTTTACATTTACATTACATTTTAGTCATTTAGCAGACGCTCTTATCCAGAGCGACTTACAGGAGCAATTAGGGTTAAGTGCCTTGCTTAAGGGCACATCGACAGATTTTTCACCTAGTCGGCTCGGGGATTAGAACCAGCGACCTTTCGGTTACTAGCACAACGCTCTTACCCACTAAGCTTTCTGTCTGACTCTCTGTAGGGCTGTGATGGTCCTGGAATTTTGGGTTATGGTTATTTGTATAACCGAAAAAATTGCTAAATTAAGGCACGTTATTTACCCCTCTCATCTCCTCTCAGCGCGTAGCTTTTTGTTGCCTAGAAACTGCAGTAAACAAGTATATCACGCAGTGGTCATGCAGTTGCAGTGTGCAGCTTTTGCACACATACAGTGGGGAAAAAAAGTATTTAGTCAGCCACCAATTGTGCAAGTTCTCCCACTTAAAAAGATGAGAGTGGCCTGTAATTTTCATCATAGGTACACGTCAACTATGACAGACAAATTTAGATTTTTTTTCCAGAAAATCACATTGTAGGATTTTTAATGAATTTATTTGCAAATTATGGTGGAAAATAAGTATTTGGTCACCTACAAACAAGCAAGATTTCTGGCTCTCACAGACCTGTAACTTCTTCTTTAAGAGGCTCCTCTGTCCTCCACTCGTTACCTGTATTAATGGCACCTGTTTGAACTTGTTATCAGTATAAAAGACACCTGTCCACAACCTCAAACAGTCACACTCCAAACTCCACTATGGCCAAGACCAAAGAGCTGTCAAAGGACACCAGAAACAAAATTGTAGACCTGTACCAGGCTGGGAAGACTGAATCTGCAATAGGTAAGCAGCTTGGTTTGAAGAAATCAACTGTGGGAGCAATTATTAGGAAATAGAAGACATACAAGACCACTGATAATCTCCCTCGATCTGGGCTCCACGCAAGATCTCACCCCGTGGGGTCAAAATGATCACAAGAACGGAGAGCAAAAATCCCAGAACCACACGGGGGGACCTAGTGAATGACCTGCAGAGAGCTGGGACCAAAGTAACAAAGCCTACCATCAGTAACACACTACGCCGCCAGGGACTCAAATCCTGCAGTGCCAGACGTGTCCCCCTGCTTAAGCCAGTACATGTCCAGGCCCGTCTGAAGTTTGCTAGAGTGCATTTGGATGATCCAGAAGAGGATTGGGAGAATGTCATATGGTCAGATGAAACCAAAATAGAACTTTTTGGTAAAAACTCAACTCGTCGTGTTTGGAGGACAAAGAATGCTGAGTTGCATCCAAAGAACACCATACCTACTGTGAAGCATGGGGGTCGAAACATCATGCTTTGGGGCTGTTTTTCTGCAAAGGGACTAGGACGACTGATCCGTGTATAGGAAAGAATGAATGGGGCCATGTATCGTGAGATTTTGAGTGAAAACCTCCTTCCATCAGCAAGGAAATTGAAGATGAAACGTGGCTGGGTCTTTCAGCATGACAATGATCCCAAACACACCGCCCGGGCAACGAAGGAGTGGCTTTGTAAGAAGCATTTCAAGGTCCTGGAGTGGCCTAGCCAGTCTCCAGATCTCAACCCCATAGAAAATCTTTGGAGGGAGTTGAAAGTCCATGTTGCCCAGCGACAGCCCCAAAACATCACTGCTCTAGAGGAGATCTGCATGGAGGAATGGGCCAAAATACCAGCAACAGTGTGTGAAAAACTTGTGAAGACTTACAGAAAACGTTTGACCTGTGTCATTGCCAACAAAGGGTATATAACAAAGTATTGAGAAACTTTTGTTATTGACCAAATACTTATTTTCCACCATAATTTGCAAATAAATTCATAAAAAATCCTACAATGTGATTTTCTGGATTTTTTTTCTCAATTTGTCTGTCATAGTTGACGTGTACCTATGATGAAAATTACAGGCCTCTCTCATCTTTTTAAGTGGGAGAACTTGCACAACTGGTGGCTGACTAAATACTTTTTTCCCCCACTGTATATATTATGTTTGCTAGCCTAGCATGGATTTCACTTTCGGTTTTCATAACCTTGTCTCGGATTCACATTCACTTATAAATGTCCACACTAAATGTTAATTTCAGCAGAGATGGTATAATAATTTTTGCATCTTTACACTACTGCTATTGGGTATATTGGATATATTTACATAACAATACAATAAAATGAAGGTATTAGAACGGTTATGAGGGTTAATTTGTTTTATTCACAATCTTCATCCATAATCGTTGGCTACATGGTTATACAATTATCGTGCCAGCCCTAACTCTCTGTCTACCTCTATCTTGCAATCTCTCTCTCTCTCTCTCTCTCTCTCTCTCTCTCTCTCTCTCTCTCTCTCTCTCTCTCTCTCTCTCTCTCTCTCTCTCTCTCTCTCTCTCTCCCTCTCTCTCTCGCTCTCTCTCTCTCTCTCTCTCTTTTACTTCCCATCTCTTTCTCTCTCTCGCTCTCTCTCTTGCTTACATCTCTCTCTCTCTCTCTCTCTCTCTCTCTCTCTCTCTCTCTCTCTCTCTCTCTCTCTCTCTCTCTCTCACTCTCTCGACAGTGTAAATCAGCTGTACTGAGTGGTGATTAGCAGACAGACAGAGTATAGGTGAAAGTGCTGCCACCCCTGTCATCTCCTCTTATAGTGACCTATAAACCCTCTGTTACAGATAGTGTCCGGTGTGTTTGTGTGTTTGTGTACTGAAGTCCTGTCATATTCACACAAAGCTTCAAGTTCCTTGGCATGCATATCACTGACAACCTGAAATGTTCCATCGACAAAGACAGTGTGGTAAAGAAGGCACAATAGCGCCTCTTCAACCTCAGGAAGCTGAAGAAAAATGTGGCTTGGGCCCTAAGACCCTCATGAACTTCTACAGATGCACCATTGAGAGCATCCTGTCGGCTATATCACCGCCTGGTATACAACTGCAGTGCCCGCAACCGAAGGGCTCTCCAGATGGTGGTGCGGTCAGCCCAACGCATCACTGGGGGCACACTGCCTGCCCTCCAGGACATCTCCAGCACCTGGGGTCACAGGATGGCCAAGAGGATCATCAAGGACCTCAGCCACCTGAGCCACAGCCTGTTTACCCCGTTACCATCTAGAAGGCGGAGACATTACAGGTGAATCAAAGGTGGGACCGAGAGACTGGAAAACAGCTTCTATCTCCAGGCCATCAGATTGTTAAAGTCACCACTAGCCGGCCTCCCAGGCAGGTCACCCGTGATACAAGTCAGTATTCGACGTCAATCCATGTCTGAGGACGTCGGTAGATGACGTGGAAACAGTGAGCGATGTTACATTCAAGTAGACTTTGGTTTGGCGTTGTGGACAGGGATGGTGGATGGGCGTAAGCATCTGCCTCTGCTTCCAAAGATTGCACGTCCAGCGATAAAGTTGTTTTTTTGTATTTTCGTTTTAAGCCTATCCCAAACCTTAACCCTTACCTTAACCTTTTGGAGTTAATGCTTAACCTTAAGAATTCTGAGTTAATGCCTAAACTTAACCCTAACCTTTAAAATGTGGAGTTAATGCCTAAACTTAACCCTAACCTTAACAATTTGAAGTTAATGTCTAAACTTAACCCTAACCTTAAACATTTGGAGTTAATGCCTAAATTTAACCTTTAACACTTTGAAATTTGACTTTTGGTACAACTTTGAGAAACATGGATGAACATCTAATTCTGCCCAGTACCCTGTCCTGGACTTTAGTCACTGTTACTAGCCAGCTCCCACCCTGTACTCTTAGAGACTGCTGGCCTATGTATACAGTCATTGAACACTGATCACTTTAATAATGTTTACATAATGTTTTACCCACTTCATATGTATATACTTGTGATGAGTGTGATAGAAGGAGTCAGGCGCAGGAGGGTAATCACCGAATGCAGAGTCTATTCCGTTGTACACACATAGTGCTGGATAGCGACAAACAAACAGGCACAGGGGAAAATCTACCCTGGCAATACAAGGTAACGATAGCTCCAACAATAACAGGCACAGGGGAAATATCTACCCCGGCAATAACAAGGTACGAGTAGCTCCACCGAGCTACACTACTCTCACAAAGAAACAATCATCCTCTAGCGACTCCTTGTGGTGGGCTGGGTGCCTGCAAGCTGACCTCGGTAGCCAGCAGTACAGTGTTTCCTCCTCCGGTGCGGCTGGCTTCCGGGTTAAGCGAGCAGTGCGGCTTGGCAGGGTCTTGTTTCGGAGGACACATGGCTCTCGACCTTGGCCTCTCCCGAGTCCGTATGGGAGTTGCAGCGATGGAACAAGACTGTAGCTACCAATTGGATATCACGAAATTGGGGTAAAAAAGGAGCTGCTGTCTTATAAGTTTTGTTTTACACGGATCTGTCTTTATTATGCACTTCATTCCTATAACTTTATACATCATTAGGAATATTGCCTCAAACCAAACACTCGTGCAAATATGCACACGCCCATGTGCACGTAAAAACACACACACAGACACAGACACACACTTTTACATGTGAACGTACACAGGTAGATTAAGGTGAAATGTTAGGACATTGGGATCCTGATAATGTAGGAAAACAATTGCACACACACACACACACGCACACACACACACACACACACACACACACACACACACTTGTGCATGTGAACGTACACACGTAGCAGGCACACACACACACACACACACACAAACACACACACACACACACAAACACACACACTCTGATGGATTCTACCTTGACAGACAACATGTTGCTGGGACTCATTGAGTGGGAGGATGCATAGAGCAGAACCGTGTTTGTGTGTGTTTGCCTGTATACGTGCTTGTTTCTTATTTAGAGAGGGAGAGATTTGTATAAAATCACACATTTTACACCAACACGTTATTGATTAGCTTCACGTGATCATAACATTATAATGTAGATTATTACTATTCTCTGAGCACTTATGCCACAACAACTAGACCCTCTTACGGCCCAGCTACACCACACGGGTCAAATCCACATCTGTGAGACTTGCGTGATACAGAGTTGATAGGCCTGCTATAGTCAATGTTACCTGCTACATCGGCGTGTGCGTAAAGCGTAGACGTTGTGCGGCTGGTGTAGCAGTAATGTCAAATTATGTTTGGAGTCTATATTTCTCGGATCCATGCACCTAAACACCATACAAAGTGCCTGAAATAATTGGTACAAATCATTTTTTTACACTTACTTCTCAGCTTCATTGTATGAAAATGTAATAGAAACATTAATAATAGTAGTAGGCTATGTCCACACAATAGCAGTGGGCCTACCTGTTTGTAAAACAAATATATAAACGCAACTGTAGTTCATAATTGGAGATAGGTTGTTATACTGTATCTATAGTACCAATGCTTTTTAGAAAACATTCAAACCAGCTGATGAACAGAATGCTGTTGAGTAGACCCCTCCCCCAACCCTCCTTGGAAGATATTCCGATTTGACAGGACAGGTCAAAGTTGGCAAAATGGATGACACACATTCATCAAAGTTGAGAAGCACGCTTTGCTGTATGACCCCAGTAATTCCCAATACAAGAACACTTTGTCCAAAGAAAAAGCATAGAATGCTGTAGCATCTGTCCTCGGTGAACCAGATATGTTTTGTCAGAGATACTGTATATAATAACCAGATTATCTTGTCTCCGCCCTAACAATGGGAGTCGTTGTCCCAAAGGCGGGAAGGCAGGTGGTCTGCTTATCGGCCTGCTGATCAGTCTGCTTATCGCTGCATTCCATGAGTCGACCCTCTCACTTTGCCTCTTCCTCTCTGGTTTTGTCAACAAAATGAATTGATGTGCATTTGTTCTGCAAAGTACAGCCAGCTAGCCAGCTATGGTTCATTTGTTGATTCATGAACAAGGTTAATTAATTGACTGCAGATGGTTGTATAATTTTTACTCAACTTTATTTTTGATGTAATGAGAAATATGGTTGTTGTCATATAGGCTACCCATATTGGAACCAAAGTCAATAGATTCCTTGCAGAAGAGACCGAGTGCAACTGATTCCGTTTCTGGAAATGACTGCGCTGACGTCCTGTTCACGGTTTGCACACGCGTAATCCCAGTGTTGAACCTCTGTTAGACCTGGTAACTCTCTGTCTCTCTGTCATGCTCTCTCCCCCCCCTCTCTCTCTCCCTCTCTCTTCCGTGCGCCATAGTTAGTGTTATCAACTTACTTGTTCTGGTGCTTGGAGCCCTGGAGGTGAGCATGGTACTGTTCAATGGAGTTCAACACCACACTACATACACTGCAGGAGTAACTGCTGCGGAGACCTGACGAGAGACAAACACAGACATCATCATTATCATTGTCATTGCCATTGTAATTATCATCGGAATTGTCATCATCATCATCATCATCATCATCATCATCATCATCATCGTCATCATGATCATCTTAATCACCACCACCACCACCATCACTATCATCATCATTGTAAAGCATATCTAATGTACAAAGACAAGCCTACTGTATGCTTAGGAAATGTATTTCCAATGAATTACAGCTGACTCCAATGCAGAGTAATTTTACTTGAGAAAATTACTGTGGTGTAATTGCTGTAGTGTTTGCAGTATGACTTGATGATACTATACTAGTCATTAACAGAGAGCGAGAGGTATTTTTAGATCAAGATTGCTGCTTTCTGCTTTCTTCCTATGTGTATGCCAGAGCGTGTGTGTGTCTTAGTGTGTGTGTGTGTGTGTGTGTGTGTGTGTGTGTGTGTGTGTGTGTGTGTGTGTGTGTGTGCAGTGTGTGTGTGTGTGTGTATGTGTGAATGTGTGTACTTCTAAGCAATGCAGATATATTTATGCGATTTCAGTGGGATGGAAGGATGGAAGAATGGAGGGGAGCCAGCCGTGTGCAGCGCTGCTGAGATGGGTGTGTTTGTGTGTGTGTGTGTGTGTGTGTGTGTGTGTGAGAGAGTGTGTGAGAGAGTGTGTGTGAGAGAGTGTGAGAGTGTGTGATGAGATGAGATGAACAGCGCAGTAACAGATGTGAGCTAATTAGACGGTTTGCAGGTGGTCGAGAATTAAGGACCAAAAATAGACAGAGGAAGAAGAGATGGAGAGAGAGAAAAAAAGAAAGAAAAAGAGAGGGGGGGGGGGGGGGCAGAGAGAGTGAGATAGAGAGGGACAGGGGAGAGAGGGAGAGGAAAATAAAAGGCAGTGACTTCAGAAAAAGGAGAGAGGGAAAGAGAAAGAGAGAGAGGGGTTAATAGAGTAGGCTAGTCTCATGTTGAGAGAGCTCATGGGACCCGATTCAGATTTAGGAAATGTACGCCTTTCCTACGCACTTCTCAGTATTTGGTATTCAGACTTACCTTAATCAGGTGTGGCTACCTTGCACACTTTGAATACATTTCATTCAACTACTACTTCTCTCATGTCACCCCGCTCCTCCGCACACTCCACTGGCTTCCAGTTGAGGCTCGCATCTACTACAAGACCATGGTGCTTGCCTACGGAGCTGTGAGGGGAACGGCACCTCCTTACCTTCAGGCTCTGATCAGACCCTACACCCAAACGAGGGCACTACGTTCATCCACCTCTGGCCTGCTAGCCCCCCTACCTCTACGGAAGCACAGTTCCCGCTCAGCCCAGTCAAAGCTATTCTCTGCTCTGGCACCCCAATGGTGGAACAAGCTCCCCCACGATGCCAGGACAGCGGAGTCACTGACCACCTTCCGGAGACACTTGAAACCCTACCTCTTTAAGGAATACCTGGAATAGTATAAAAGTAATCCTTCTACCCCTCCCTCACCCACCCCCCCATAAAAAATAAAATAAAATAAAAATAGTGGTTGTCCCACTGGCTATCATAAGTTGAATGCACCAATTTGTAAGTCGCTCTGGATAAGAGCATCTGCTAAATGATGTAAATGTAAATGAAAACCCTCCTACTTGCTGGCCAACATATTTTCTTGTGGAGTTTTAATTAAAAAGGGTTTTCAGCACATTTATCTTAAGCCATCCCTTTAAATACGTACAGAATATTTTATTTTCAAAAACGTCCTGTTTGCAACAAGGCACTAAAGTAATCCTGCAAAACGTGGCAAAGCAATTCACTTTTTGTCCTGAATACAAAGTGTTATCTTTGGGGCAAATACAATACAATACATTGCTTTGCCACGTTTTGCAGTATTACTTTAGTGCCTTGTTGCAAACAGGACGTTTTGAAAATACCACATATTTTCAAGCATAGTGGCGGCTGCATCATGCTATGGGTTTGCTTGTAATCGTTAAGGACTGGGGAGTTTTGGGGCAAAGCACATGCAAAGTCCTAGAGGAAAACCTGGTTCAGTCTGCTTTCCACCAGACACTGGGAGATTAATTCCCCTTTCAGCAGGACAATAACCTAAAACACAAGGCCAAATCTACACTGGAGTTGCTTATCAAGAAGACAGTGAATGCTCCTGAGTGGCCGAGTTACAGTTTTGACTTAAATCTTGAAAATCTATGACAAAACCTGAAAATGGTTGTCTAGCAATGATCAACAACCAATTTGACAGAGATTGGAGAATTCTTTAAAGAATAATGGGCATATGTTGCACAATCCAGGTGTTGAAATCTCTTAGAGACCTACCCAGAAAGACTCCCAGCTGTAATATCTGCCAAAGGTGCTTCTACTCAGGGGTGTGAATACTTATGTAAATTACATATTTCTGTATTTCATTTTCAATAAATTTGCAAAGATTTCTAAAAACATGTTTTCATTTTGTCATTATGGGTTATTGTGTGCAGATGGGTGAGAAAACAAATACATTTAATCAATTTTGAATTCAGGCTGTAACAACAAAATGTGGAATAAGTCAAGGGATATGAATACTTTCTGAAGGCACTGTATATGCATATTCGTCTCCATTTTACCACCAATTGGTAGATTTAAAAATGATCTGATCTTGTAGATTATTTAGGTTTAGGAAAGTATTTATGAATCATAAAAAACAGGTTTGGAGAGCCTTTACGCACAAAGGAAAGAAAACGGTGGCTTGATTCATTCTGAAAATTGCCACATTCAGTTCTTCAACCCATGGTAACATTGTAAATTGAGTGTACATAGAATTATACTGAACAAAAATATAAACGCAACATGTAAAGTGTTGGTCTCATGTTTCATGAGCTGAAATAAAAGATCACAGAACTTTTCCATATCCACAAAAAGCTTATTTCTCTCAAATTTAGTGAACAAATTTGTTTACATCCCTGTTAGTGAGCATTTCTCCTTTGCCAAGATAATCTATCCACCTGACAGCTGTGGCATATCAAGAAGCTGATTAAACAGCATGATCATTATACAGGTGCACCTTGTGCTGGGGACAATAAAAGGCCACTCTAAAATGTGCAGTTTTGTCACAAAACACAAAGCCACAGATGTCTCAAGTTTTGAGGGTGTGTGCAATTAGCATGCTGACTGCAGGAATGTCCACCAGAAATGTTGCCAGAGAATTTAATGTTAATTTCTCTACCATAAGCCGCCTACAATGTCGTTTTAGAGAATTTGGCAGTACATCCAACCGGCCTCACAACCGCAGACCATGTGTAACCACCCCAGCCCAGGACCTCCACATCTGGCATCTTCACCAGCGGGATCATCTGAGACCAGCCAGCCGGACAGCTGATGAAACTGTGGTTTTGCACAACCGAAGAATTTCTGCACAAACTGTTAGAAACTGTTTCAGGGTAGCTCATCTGCATGCTCGTCGTCCTCACCAGGGTCTTGACCTGACTGCAGTTCGGCATCGTAACCGACTTCGGTGGGCAAATGCTCAGCTTCGATGGCCACTGGCACACTGGAGAAGTGTGCTCTTCACAGATGAATCCCAGTTTAAACTGTACCGGGCAGATGGCAGACAGTGTGTATGGCATCATGTGGTTGAGTGATTTGCTGATGTCAATGTTGTGAGCAGAGTGCCCCATGGTGGCGGTGGGGGTTATGGTATGGGCAGGCATAAGCTACATACAAACGAACACAATTGCATTTTATCGATGGCA
The DNA here is from genome assembly GCF_964263955.1 of Coregonus lavaretus. Taxonomy (NCBI): domain Eukaryota; kingdom Metazoa; phylum Chordata; class Actinopteri; order Salmoniformes; family Salmonidae; genus Coregonus; species Coregonus lavaretus. The sequence continues at coordinate 27,923,624 of NC_139988.1, forward strand.
ATTTGAATGCACAGAGATACTGTGACGAGATCCTGAGGCCCATTGTCGTGCCATTCATCCGCCGCCATCGCCTCATGTTTCAGCATGATAATGCACGGCCCCATGTCGCAAGGATCTGTACACAATTCCCTTGAAGCTGAAAATGTCCCAGTACCCTGCATACTCACCAGACATGTCACCCATTGAGCATGTTTGGGATACTCTGGATCGACGTGTATGACAGCGTGTTCCAGTTCCTGCCAATATCAAGCAACTTTGCACAGCCATTGAAGAGGAGTGGCACAACATTCCACAGGCCACAATCAACAGACTGATCAACTCTATGTGAAAGAGATGTGTCGTGCAGCATGAGGCAAATGGTGGTCACACCAGATCCTGACTGGTTTTCTGATCCACACCCCTACTTTTTTTTAAAAGATATCTGTGACCAACAGATGCATATCTGTATTCCCAGCCATGTGAAATCCATAGATTAGGGACTAATTAATTTTATATGAACTGTAACTCAGTAAAATCTGAGTTGAAATATTCTTAATTGTATTGACAAACAATGATATTCCATTGATCCTGAGAGACAATGACCAAATATATACAGTGCCCTCCACTATTATTGGCACCCCTGTTTAAGATGTGGTCGAGGACTTCCAAAAATTCTCCTTTTTTTTTAAACAACATAGAACCCAAATGCAAAAAAAGAGAAAAAACCAACCTTTTATTTAAGTACATTACTTTGGTGGTAAAAAAAAAAATCACACATTTAGAAAAAAAAAACTTGAAATCATGTGTCCCACAATTATTGGCACCCCTAACAATTCCGCTGAAAATTTTAATTGATTTTTTTAAAAATATATTTTTCTGTAGTTGCTAAAGTTGGTCAGGGTATCTAGGAACTTTAATTAGTAATTCATGACTTCCTGTTTCCCTGGGGTATAAATATGACGTGAAAAAGAGGCCTAATTCTCTTACCCATTTGTCAACATGGCAAAGACAAGAGAACACACCATTCAAGTAAGGCAGATTTGTGTCGACCTTCATAAGTCAGGCAATGGCTACAAGAAAATAGCCACTCGCCTTAACTTGCCCGTATCTACAGTCAGAGGAATCATTAAGAAGTTTAAAACAACTGGAACAGTGACAAACAAGGCTGGGAGAGGTCCCAAGTTTATCTTGCCACAACGCACAGTGAGGAGGATGGTAAGAGAAGTAAAAAAAAGTCCTAAGCTCACTGTCACAGAATTGCATCAAAGAGTGGCATCTTGGGGTCACAAAGTCTCCAAAACAACCATCAGACGCTCTCTACATGCCAACAAGCTGTTTGGGAGGCATGCAAGGAAAAAGCCTTTTCTCACTAACACTCACAAACGTAAACGTCTGGAGTTTGCTAAGCGGCACTGGGACTTCAACTGGGATTGTGTGCTTTGGTCAGATGAGACTAAGATTGAGCTTTTTGGCAACAAACACTCTAAGTGGGTCTGGCGTAAAACAAAAGATGAGTATGCCGAAAAGCACCTCATGCCCACCGTGAAGTATGGTGGAGGATCTGTGATGCTGTGGGCCTGTTTCTCTTCCAAAGGCCCTGGGAACCTTGTTAGGGTGCATGGCATTATGAACGCTTTGAACTACCAGGACATTTTAAATAAAAACCTGATGGCCTCTGCCAGAAAGCTGAAGATGGGTCGTCATTGGGTCTTTCAGCAGGATAATGATCCAAAACATTTGGCAAAATCTACACAAAAATGGTTCAGCAGTCACAAACTCAAGGTTCTCCCATGGCCATCTCAGTCCCCAGACCTCAACCCAATCGAAAACCTGTGGGGCGAGCTAAAGAGGAGAGTGCATAAGAGAGGACCCAGGACACTGGATGATCTAGAAAGATTGTGCAAAGAAGAATGGTCAAAGATCCCTCTCTCTGTGTTCTCCAATCTTGTGAAATGTTATAGGAGGAGATTAAGTGCTGTCTTGTTGGCAAAAGGGGGTTGTACAAAGTATTAACATCAGGGGTGCCAATAATTGTGGGACACATGATTTCAAGTTTTTTTTTTTCTAAATGTGTGATTTTTTTTTTTACCACCAAAGTAATGTACTTAAATAAAAGGTTGGATTTTTCTCTTTTTTTGCATTTGGGTTCTATGTTGTTTAAAAAAAAAGGAGAATTTTTGGAAGTCCTCGACCACATCTTAAACAGGGGTGCCAATAATAGTGGAGGGCACTGTATATATATATATATATTTTTTAAATTTACCTTTATTTAACTAGGCAAGTCAGTTAAGAACAAATTCTTATTTACAATGACGGCCTACACCGGCCAAACCCGGACGACGCTGGGCCAATTGTGTGCCGCCCTATGGGACTCCCAATCACGGCCGGTTGTGATACAGCCTGGAATCGAACCAGGGGGTCTGTAGTGAAGCCTCAAGCACTGAGATGCAGTGCCTTAGACCGCTGCGCCACTCGGGGTAAAATATGGCTTAGTTTTCTTTATTTACTTACCCCTTCAGCCAGCATTAGCATTGCTGCTAGTGAAACAATGGGAGTAGTAGAGCCTACGGCAGGACAGGGACGGCTTGTTCAATAGGGCGATATGGGCGACGCACTGCCAAACGGGAAAAGGAAGGGATTTTTTTTCTAATCAATTATATCACGGCAACAGCAGTTATCAGTGTTCACGTCTGATCTGCCAGCCACTAAATGTCAAATCAGGCTAAAGTCGTGCTTCAAATGGCCCCGCCCGTTTTTGGGGCGATTTCAGTCAAGTTGAAAATCGCCCAGAAGTCTCTCATAGCCTGTCATGTAAAATCTATTTTTTTCACATTTCAAAGCTTTCAATACATTCTCTATGGGTGTCTGTGGGCTTGCACTTACGCGCTTTCGTCATACGTGACGTAACGTTGAACGTAACTAAGACAATAGCGGCTAGAAGCGTCTCTGTTGCGACCTGCAGTGCGGCGTTATTTTATGTTTTTAATTTGTAGACTTAGTTTACAAACATTCTGCCAACCATGGATTTCCAGTGGTTGGTTTTGGACTGATCTTGTTGATCGTGTACATACCCGCTACGAACGGACTAAATAATGAAAACGCTGCTGGCAGCTGAATCCCAATACAGCTGGGAGACTTGGCTGGATGAGTCCCGGACAGAGAAGTGGAGCCGGCCACCTTCACCCTGGTCAGAGCGGACCGCGATCCTGGTAAGAGAGCGACTCTGTACCCCGACATTGAACTGCTTTCTGTGTCATTGCGACCTTACTATCAATTCAATTCAATTTAAGGGCTTTATTGGCATGGGAAACGTGTGTTAACATTGCCAAAGCAAGGGAAGTAGATAGTAAACAAAAGTGAAATAAACAATAAATATTAACAGTAAACATTACACTCAGAAGTTTCAAAAGAATAAAGACATTTCAAATGTCATATTATGTATATATACAGTGTTGTTACAATGTGCAAATAGTTAAAGTACAAATGGGAAAATAAATAAACATAAATATGGGTTGTATTTACAATGGTGTTTGTTCTTCACTGGTTGCCCTTTTCTTGTGGCAACAGGTCACAAATCTTGCAGCTGTGATGGCACACTGTGGTTTTTCACCCAGTAGATAAGGGAGTTTATCAAAATTGGGTTTGTTTTCGAATTCTTTGTGGATCGCTGTAATCTGAGGGAAATATGTGTCTCTAATATGGTCATACATTTGGCAGGAGGTTAGGAAGTGCAGCTCAGTTTCCACCTCATTTTGTGGGCAGTGTGCACATAGCCTGTCTTCTCTTGAGAGCCAGGTCTGCCTACGGCGGCCTTTCTCAATAGCAAGGCTATGGTCACTGAGTCTGTACATAGTCAAAGCTTTCATTAAGTTTGGGTCAGTCACAGTGGTCAGGTATTCTGCCACTGTGTACTCTCTGTTTAGGGCCAAATAGCATTCTAGTTTGCTCTGTTTTTTTGTTTGTTCTTTCCAATGTGTCAAGTAATTCTCTTTTTGTTTTCTCATGATTTGGTTGGGTCTAATTGTGTTGTTGTTGTTGTTGTTGTTGTTGTCCTGGGGCTGTGTGGGGTCTGTTTGTGTTTGTGAACAGAGGCCCAGGACAAGCTTACTTAGGGGACTCTTCTCCAAGTTCATCTCTCTGTAGGTGATGGCTTTGTTATGGAAGGTTTGGGAATCGCTTCCTTTTAAGTGGTTACTATCTGCCCCGTGAGTTCCCCCAATTGTTTGTTACCGTTGTGTACTGTTGATAATCACAAGTTTACTGGAGAACTGAGACCAAGTAGAGACTTTGGACAGGGTGGATATGGTATAATAAAGGCAGTTTATTCAGAGGTAAAGATATCTGGAATCGCGTGCACGGACTCGTGCACGTGTGTAGGTCACCTAAATCATCAGAAAAATTGCCCCTCCTGAGAATTTTTTCAGGAGCCGCCACTGCGGCAGGATGCCATTTTATTTAGGCATCAAAGTCATTTCAAAACAAATGTTATAGCAACCAAAATACCATAACAAGTTGCACATACAGAATATTTTAGGGTATTTTAGGAATTCTGGTATTTATATAAACATTTCAGTAGAATATTTTTCGGAAGATACACACCAATACAGCACTCAGACATTCAGAAGGTAGCTCCCTCTGGTGGTATGGGTAACTTGTAGTTATGTCCCCAAAGAAACCTATATTCAAAAAAAGTTCCTATCTCTCAAATGAATATCGGAAGAATTCGTTTTTTTTGGCTGGGGTCAAAATGACCCCAACGCACTTGCATTTTTAAAAGTCCAGATTGATACAAAATCACTAAACAATTATTTAGATTTATTAAGAACGAGTTGATTGACAAAGTCATGAACATTTGGAAGAATTTAATTAACCACTTTTGGGCTATGATCAAAAATACGACTCTAGGGTCAAAATTACCCCAGTTGGTACAACTCTCATTTATGTCATTTGAAAGAAAACATGTAAGCGCATAATGTATATTTTGAATAAATTGACCCCTGTGTATTTAAAATATTTATGGACTTCCACACTGAGAGGGTATAACTAGACAGGATATGTCACCCAGAGAACAAAAATATTCTATGTGATAACACAGTGTCCTGCACATTCACATATTCAGAAAATTATTGGTTGGAGGTCTTTTACTGTCCCTGCAGTCATTGTGGTTGTTTGTGTGTGTGTGTGTGTGTGTGTGTGTGTGTGTGTGTGTGTGTGTGTGTGTGTGTGTGTGTGTGTGTGTGTGTGCCAGTATGCTCATTCCTCTACTTTCATTACTGTCTGTGAGATTTATGAGTTGGTGATGTGCTCCATGATCCTTTGACCTTTTGAGGCAGTAATTGGCAAAGCATGTTGGAAGATGAAGTACTAGCTAATATACTCCAGAGGAGAGACAGGTCACTGCTGGGATGAGGCCAGGACTGTATAATGTAGTATATCACAGCCCTCAGGTCACAAACACACACACAAACACACACTTAATTTCCCTTTCTGAAGCTACGGGTGGGCAATGTAGAAGAGTTGGAGGTGTGGCTTATTGCGGGCAAGGCTTTCAGTTTGTTATTGTTGCCCACCTGTGAGAGTGAATGTCATTCCAGTTAATGTGGTCTATTGTATTCGTTATTCAAACAAAAATGTGTACACTGCCAGCATCTGTAATGTGAGATAAGGTTTTTATGTTAAGGTAGAAAATGCTTGATTATGATTTTGTGGCTACTAAATGTGAAAGTCTTGTGAAAAGAATATGTTTGGAAACATTATTTCAAGTTACTGAACCAACTTAATTTTTTGATTTACAGGGAATTTATGTAATTGCTTGTAACCCAATTGAAGAAATGTGATAGGTAATTCCTAATAAAAAAATGAACTTGGAACAAGATGAAAAAATTAGTTGAATTTACATGAAATAATAGTTTGTTTTTGCTATTTATTGGGTTTAACCAAAGGGGGAAAGTATGTTGAATGTTTAAAGAAATAGGTTGCAACCTGAAATATAGGTTTGATAATAATCAAATAAAACAGTTGGCATTGAATCATATATTTGGTTTCAACAAATGTAGTATTTTTCAGTTAAGAAAACCTAACTCATTTACCTGTAACCAGCTGAAGTAGTGTCTTTAGGTTGATCCAAATATATATATATTTTTTTACAGTGTATGGAAGAAAGGACAGGCCATCCATGATATCAACATTATAGTTTTAACCATGTTTTGAGGCTACACAGGGTTTGTTTGCATCTACATTGTTTACAAACATTGGAGTAAAACAAACTTATATTTTGGGTTCTGATGGGGTACGACAGTTGAACTAAGCTCATGACGCATTTATAACTTGCATTCTTCAAGAATCAATGGGTATACTGTATATCATAAATGTATTAGTGCAAAAATGGAAGCAGAAACTATGAATTCTAGCTTTAATATTTATTATGCATCATCAGTGAGTCAGACAATACATCTGTATCTGACAATACATTTTTTTTGTTATAATATGACTGTTCTCGACAGGGCTGTGTGTTTTGGGAGTCACTTTTCTCAAATAATTAAAGATGAAAGCTAAGAACTTTGATGGTCCCTGTTGAGGACACACACACTCTTTAAGGCTGTTTCTTTCAGATAATCCTCAGCCACTGTCAGCCGAACCCTCATCTCCTCCACAAAGCTCCTTACACGAACCGAAGCTTGTTATATACACACACACACACCGACACACACACTGACACACATGCAAGCACTCACACACACGCATGCACACACACACTTCATTTCCCTTTCTGAAGCTATCAAAGACATGTTGTCATTAAGAAAGCATAACAAAACTAAGACTGGCGAGAAACTAACGTATGGGCTTAAGGGTTGATGGTGTGTGTGTGTATGTGTGTGTGTATGTGTGTGCGTGTATGTGTATGTGTATGTGTGTGTGTGGTGACAGAGATGATTGACGTCATCCTCCTTTTTTCTTCCTCAGCTTATAATTGTTTTGTCATTTTTTTTAGAGGGGAAATGTGTGTACATATACAATACATGACCAAAAGTATGTGGGCACCTGCTCGTCGAATATCTCATTCCAAAATCATGGACATTAATATAGAGTTGGTGCCACCTTTGCTGCTATAACAGCCTCCACTCTTCTGGGAAGGCTTTCCACTAGATGTTGGAACATTGCTGCGGAGACCTGCTTCCATTCAGCCACAAGGGCATTAGTGAGGTCGGGCACTGATGTTGGGCGATTAGGCCTGGCTCACAGTCTGTGTTCCAATTCATCCCAAAGGTGTTAGATGGGGTTGAGGTCAGGGCTCTGTGCAGGCCAGTCAAGTTCTTCCACACCGATCTCGACAAACCATTTCTGTATGGACCTCGCTTTGTGCACGAGTGCATTGTCATGCTGATACAGGAAAGAGCCTTCCCAATCTGTTGCCACAAAGTTGGAAAACCAGAATTGTCTAGAATGTCATTTTATGCTGCAGCGCTAAGATTTCCCTTCACTGGAACTAAGGGGCCTAGCCCGATCAATGAAAAACAGCCACATACCATTATTCATCCTCAACCAAACTTTACAGTTGGTACTATGCATTCATTCCGACGAACAGTAATTGGGCTGACGTTTCTTCCAGAGGCAGTTTGGAACTTGGTAGTGAGTGTTGCAACCTAGGACAGACAATTTTTACACGCCACACGCTTCAGCACTCGGCGGTCGCGTTCTGTGAGCTTGTGTGGCCTACCACATCGTGGCTGCACCGTTATTGCTCCTAGACGGTTCCACTTCACAATAACAGCACTTACAGTTGACCGAGGCAGCTCTAGTAGGGCAGAAATTTGACGAACTGACTTGTTGGAAAGGTGGCATCCTATGACGGTGCCACGTTGAAAGTCACTGAGCTCTTCAGTAAGGCCATTCTACTGCCAATGTTTGTCTATGGAGATTGCATGGCTGTGTGCTCGATTTTATACAGCTGTCAGCAATGGGTGTGACTGAAATAGCCGAATGGCAGATGCTCTTGTATTTATAGTGTATGTGTTTGTATACAGTGGGGGAAAAAAGTATTTAGTCAGCCACCAATTGTGCAAGTTCTCCCACTTAAAAAGATGAAAGAGGCCTGTAATTTTCATCATAGGTACACATTAACTATGACAGACAAAAATAGAAAAAAAAATCCAGAAAATCACATTGTAGTATTTTTAATTAATTTATTTGCAAATTATGGTGGAAAATAAGTATTTGGTCAATAACAAAAGTTTCTCAATACTTTGTTATATACCCTTTGTTGGCAATGACACAGGTCAAACGTCTTCACAAGGTTTTCACACACTGTAGCTGGTATTTTGGCCCATTCCTCCATGCAGATCTCTAGAGCAGTGATGTTTTGGGGCTGTCGCTGGGCAACACGGACTTTCAACTCCCTCCAAAGATGTTCTATGGGGTTGAGATCTGGAGATTGGCTAGGCCACTCCAGGACCTTGAAATGATTCTTACGAAGCCACTGCTTCGTTGCCCGGGCAGTGTGTTTGGGATCATTGTCATGCTGAAAGACCCAGCCACGTTTCATCTTCAATGCCCTTGCTGATGGAAGGAGGTTTTCACTCAAAATCTCACAATACATGGCCCCATTCATTCATTCCTTTACACGGATCAGTCGTCCTGGTCCCTTTGCAGAAAACAGCCCCAAAGCATGATGTTTCCACCCCCATGCTTCACAGTAGGTATGGTGTTCTTTGGATGCAACACCGTTCTTGTGATCATTTTGACCCCACGGGGTGAGATCTTGCGTGGAGCCCCAGATCGAGGGAGATTATCAGTGGTCTTGTATGTCTTCCATTTCCTAATAATTGCTCCCACAGATGATTTCTTTAAACCAAGCTGCTTACCTATTGCAGATTCAGTCTTCCCAGCCTGGTGCAGGTCTACAATTTTGTTTCTGGTGTCCTTTGACAGCTCTTTGGTCTTGGCCATAGTGGAGTTTGGAGTGTGACTGTTTGAGGTTGTGGACAGGTGTCTTTTATACTGATAACAAGTTCAAACAGGTGCCATTAATACAGGTAACGAGTGGAGGACAGAGGAGCCTCTTAAAGAAGAAGTTACAGGTCTGTGAGAGCCAGAAATCTTGCTTGTTTGTAGGTGACCAAATACTTATTTTCCACCATAATTTGCAAATAAATTCATAAAAAATCCTACAATATGATTTTCTGGATTTTTTTTCCTCAATTTGTCTGTCATAGTTGACGTGTACCTATGATGAAAATTACAGGCCTCTCTCATCTTTTTAAGTGGGAGAACTTGCACAATTGGTGGCTGACTAAATACTTTTTTTCCCCACTGTATGTATATGTGTGTGTCACCGTGTGTGAGTGATGTCAATGCTGCGTGCTTGTTTCCATTGATAAGCCATTTTTTTATTATTGTTTCCGACACGATGGGCCCGAGCTGACCGAATGCTAACACACACACACACAGACACGTACACAGACACGTACACACACACACACACACACACACACTGTGTCCCCACATGGTGCGTAGTTAATAATGCAATACGGCGGGAGGCCACAGCGTGTTCTAATCCATGCTAATTACACACAGAGAATGTTTGTGTGAGTGTGTGTGCTGGTTGTGTTATAATTTAACCTAATTAAACCCAGGAGTGGTGAATCTGCAGATGCATCACTCAGGATAGAGCAATGTGTACATGTAGATGTATGAGATCGTGTATGTATGCATGCATGCTTGGTTTTCAGGCACATCACTCAAGAGTGACTTCGAAATTCCTGAGGACGTAGGTAAATGCCTTCAAAACCGGCCACTAAGGGCAACAGTAAGCGCTATTAACATCAAGTAGGCTTGGGTTTTGCTAGGGTGTTGTGGACGAGGGTGGCGGATGTATGACTCTGGATCAGAAGGTTGTGTGTTCGATCCCAGTGGTAACCACCTGTTTTTTGTTGTTGTTGTTGTTTTTTTACCCTATCCTAAACCTTAACCCTTACTTTAAACATTCGGAATGATTGCCTAAACGTAATGTTTTAACCTTTTCCAAAACATTAACCCTTAATCTTCTAAATTTGACGTTTGGAGAAACTTAAATAAACGTCTAATTCTGCAGTGAGACTGTAGAGCTTTTATGAGCATACAGTATGGGTGTGTTTGTGGATGTGTGTGTGTGTGTGTGCGTGTAAGGGTGAGTGTGTGTGTGTGTGTGCGCATGTGCGTGAGAGAGTAATAGAATAATATATAATTATATAACCCATACTGCATTTATCTGGCCCATGAATATACAGTGGGGAAAAAAAGTATTTAGTCAGCCACCAATTGTGCAAGTTCTCCCACTTAAAAAGATGAGAGAGGCCTGTAATTTTCATCATAGGTACACGTCAACTATGACAGACAAATTGAGAAAAGAAATTCCAGAAAATCACATTGTAGGATTTTTTATGAATTTATTTGCAAATTATGGTGGAAAATAAGTATTTGGTCACCTACAAACAAGCAAGATTTCTGGCTCTCACAGACCTGTAACTTCTTCTTTAAGAGGCTCCTCTGTCCTCCACTCGTTACCTGTATTAATGGCACCTGTTTGAACTTGTTATCAGTATAAAAGACACCTGTCCACAACCTCAAACAGTCACACTCCAAACTCCACTATGGCCAAGACCAAAGAGCTGTCAAAGGACACCAGAAACAAAATTGTAGACCTGCACCAGGCTGGGAAGACTGAATCTGCAATAGGTAAGCAGCTTGGTTTGAAGAAAACAACTGTGGGAGCAATTATTAGGAAATGGAAGACATACAAGACCACTGATAATCTCCCTCGATCTGGGGCTCCACGCAAGATCTCACCCCGTGGGGTCAAAATGATCACAAGAACGGTGAGCAAAAATCCCAGAACCACACAGGGGGACCTAGTGAATGACCTGCAGAGAACTGGGACCAAAGTAACAAAGCCTACCATCAGTATCACACTACACCGCCAGGGACTGAAATCCTGCAGTGCCAGACGTGTCCCCCTGCTTAAGCCAGTACATGTCCAGGCCCGTCTGAAGTTTGCTAGAGTGCATTTGGATGATCCAGAAGAGGATTGGGAGAATGTTATATGGTCAGATGAAACCAAAATATAACTTTTTGGTAAAAACTCAACTCGTCGTGTTTGGAGGACAAAGAATGCTGAGTTGCATCCAAAGAACACCATACCTACTGTGAAGCATGGGGGTGGAAACATCATGCTTTGGGGCTGTTTTCTGCAAAGGGACCAGGACGACTGATCCGTGTAAAGGAAAGAATGAATGGGGCCATGTATCGTGAGATTTTGAATGAAAACCTCCTTCCATCAGCAAGGGCATTGAAGATGAAACGTGACTGGGTCTTTCAGCATGACAATGATCCCAAACACACCGCCCGGGCAACGAAGGAGTGGATTCGTAAGAAGCATTTCAAGGTCCTGGAGTGGCCTAGCCAGTCTCCAGATCTCAACCCCATAGAAAATCTTTGGAGGGAGTTGAATGTCCGTGTTGCCCAGCGACAGCCCCAAAACATCACTGCTCTAGAGGAGATCTGCATGGAGGAATGGGCCAAAATACCAGCAACAGTGTGTGAAAACCTTGTGAAGACTTACAGAAAACATTTGACCTGTGTCATTGCCAACAAAGGGTATATAACAAAGTATTGAGAAACTTTTGTTATTGACCAAATACTTATTTTCCACCATAATTTGGAAATAAATTCATGAAAAATCCTACAATGTGATTTTCTGGAATTGTTTTTCTCATTTTGTCTGTCATAGTTGACGTGTACCTATGATGAAAATTACAGGCCTCTCTCATCTTTTTAAGTGGGAGAACTTGCACAATTGGTGGCTGACTAAGTACTTTTTTTCCCCACTGTATATACTATTCACTGACTGAGAGTTACACCAGGTGAGAATGCCAGTATAAAATGGAATGCATTACAAAACAATAGAAAAGCTGTATTAAAAAATGTATACTGTTGCATGGAGCATAAAGCCATTTTGAAATAATATAGTTATGTTGAATAACAAAGTGCCGTCAGAAAGTATTCAAACCCCTTGACTAATTCCACATTTTGTTTTGTTTTCTCACCCATCTACACACAATGTCTAAGCTGACATATGGAATTGTTTTAAGAAGGTCATACCATGCATAATTTAGCTATTTGATTTGGATTTTTAGGACCCCTTTAGGTATAAATTTTTTTTTAGTTAATTGAATTTGACCTTTACTACTATAGCCCATAGATTGCATTGAATAACACATTCATAAATGGCAAAAAAAAGACAGTCAAAAAAGACATAAAAAGGAATAAGGTTTTGAAGTGTCTGTCCTATATCTAGGAGATATAAGAAAGGTCAGGAAATATATATATATTTTTGGACACATTTCATCCCTTATTTTTGTTGGCACAAAACTACCTCCATTCTTCCATTCATTTTTATGGGTTACCTTTAGACGAGTCCCGTGACACTTGTGGGGGTCGTAGAGCAAAACAGAGAATGTGGGGTCATATTAGTTAGTAACAGTTTGGACGCTGTCACGCCCTGACTCAAGGGACTTGTATTTGTTGAGTCAGGGTGTGTATTTTCTGTGTTGGGTTTGTCTATGTTAGTTTCTAGATCGTTTAGATCTATGTTGGCCAGGGTGGTTCCCAATCAGAGGCAGCTGTAGCTCGTTGTCTCTGATTGGGGACCATACTTAGGTAGCCTGTTGGCACTAGTGGGGTGTGGGATCTTGTTCCGTGTAAGGTCTGTTTGTGTGTTACCTTGGACTTCACGTTTCGTTTGTTGTTTTGTCGTGTGTTTAGTCGTCAAGTAATATGAATGCGTATCACGCTGCGCCTTGGTCCTTCTCGTCCGTAAACGATCGTGACAGACGCTACAGACAAAAGTTGGCACATCAGCATTGCCGACTTCAGACGAGACCCATGACAGTTGTGGGGGTCGTAGAGCAAAACAGAGAACACCGTCGTGTTCGTGGGAGTCTACAAACCATTCAGATGCTAAAGTGTTTCCATTAGAAAACCGATTTTTGGGATGTCTCCTAGTCTGACAAACAGCGCTGTAGCTCTGCCACTTTCCACTGCCGATGCAGGATGGGGCCATGGGCAGAAGTGGTGGATTGAGACGCAGCCCATGCAACAAAAAATATATATCTCTAGCTAAAACGGACAGATTTTGATGGGGATTTTTTTATTATGTTACTTAGATTGAAGCACCGGTGTGTCATTAGACTTTAGGGGGTCTATAAGCAAATGTTTACTCCTGAACTTATTTAGGCTTTCCATAACAAAGGGGTTGAATACTTATTGACATTTCAGCTTTTCATTTTTTATTACTTAGTTAAAATTTCGAAAAACATAATTCCACTTTGACATTATGGGGTATTGTGTGTGGGCCAGTGACAAAAAAGAAATCTCTATTTAATCCTTTTTAAATTCAGGTTGTAACACAACAAAATGTGGAAAAGGTCAAGGGGTGTGAATACTTTCTGAAGGCACTGTAGGTGTGTTTCCTTTTTCGGTGGTTTGACTTGTCTGCACAGGGCACTGAGTCACTTGTAATTCTATATAATATAAAATATATAGAATCATTTATGTCATGATTAAAAGAAACATGCTGTTTCACTCCCACCTACACTAGTGTAATAGATCACTTAGGGTCATATTGTACAGTGTGTAGGTGGAGCGATCAAATCAGATCACAGTGTGTGTGTGTGTGTGTGTGTGTGTGTGTGTGTGTGTGTGTGTGTGTGTGTGTCAGCTGCAATGCATGGGAAGCTATTGAGGATGATGAATGACATGATTAGTACCCCGCTAGTAGTCCTTAGGGATACATGAACCCACACACACACACCCACACACACACACACACTCACACGCATACACATGCACACAGAACAGTGAAAGACTGGGAGGGATGTACAGCAAAGAATATGATTCAAAAACAAGAAGAGGGGGACTGAGAACGGGATAGAAGTTGAGGAAAGGGAATGGAAAAATAAGAAAATTCACACCCGAGTGGCGCAGCGGTCTAAGGCACTGCATCTCAGTGCAATTGGGGTCACTACAGACCCTGGTTCGATTCCAGGCTGTATCACAACCTGGCCGTGATTGGGAGTCCCATAGGGCGGCGCACAATTGGCTCTGGGTTCGGCCAGAGTAGGCCGTCATTGTAAATAAGAATTTGTTCTTAACTGACTTGCCTAGTTAAATAAAGGTTAATATAATAATAATATAGATGATTAATAGCAATAGGGCCTGTTACAGGAGGGGGTTGCAGTTCTGGAGCGACCCACTAGGTGTCATCCTCCGACAACCTTAAGCACCTCCTCACTCACAGTCTGGACTAATCATGATCCTATTAGTGTCACCTGTGTATTTATGCCCTCACTTCCCTGTGTTCCCTTGCTCTAGTTTCTCGATGCCAAACAGTACTAATCAGTGTCTGATCGCGAGACGTATGTACAGGTACTTGAGAAGTGTTCTCCCTGTTTCATTGTTGTTTTCAGTCGTAGTTAGTGTTTCGTATGTTTGCTGTCAGCCTGTTTTTGGAGACCAATTTGCTCCTCCTTTATTTAAGTCCGTTATTTTGTATCCTGGTTTTGGGACCACCAGTAAAGATCCTTGTTTCACCATCTGTCCATACTGTCTATCCTGCATCGCACCTGGGTTACACCTCACACCAACCCTTACAAGGGCCTAAATTCCCTCTCAAATCAAATCAAATGTTATTTGCCACATGCGCCGAATACAACAGTTGTAGACCTTACAGTGAAATGCTTACTTACAAGCCTTAACCAACAATGCAGTTTTAAGAAAAATAAGTGAAGTAAGAAATAAAAGTAAAAAATAAAAACACAAATAATTAAAGAGCAGCACTAAAATAAAATAACAGTAGGGAGGATATATACAGGAGGTACCGGTACAGAGTCAATGTGCGGGGGCACAGGTTAGTCGAGGTAATTGAGTTAATATGTACATATGGGTAGAGTTAAAGTGACTATCTCACTGTATTCCTCTGTGCTTATCGGTCTTCTCTCTATTTCAAATGTTCAACATGTCCTACTCCCCATAGTTAATTCCTATAGGTCTTAGCTCAGCACGCTAGCACAGTCTTGTTCAGGCCCTTATTGTTCCGTTAACTAGAGGGTCTCTGGTTCAAGTCCCACTCTTGCTGATCCTGCCTCAATCGCTACATCACTATGATATAATACAGTGCGTTAGACTGTAAACTGGGCCATATTGTTGCACCCACTCACTCATATCTGTTGATTATTATTATATTAGTCTTGATTGAGTGGCATCAGGTGCACACAGGGTACTTAACCGGGACAGCTTTCCCCCTCACTCACCATCTGTGTGTGTGTGCCTTTGTGTGTCTGTGTGTGTGTGTATGTATGTATGTGTGTGTGTGTGTGTGTGTGTGTGTGTGTGTGTGTGTGAGTGCACGTGTGTGTGATAGGAAAATAACACAAGCAGTTTACTATGGAAACAGCTTATAACAGGCCAGCCTGCCAACAGAATAAATATCAAGTTATGTAATGTGTGTGTGTCATATAAAATGCAGAATGAACAGCACTTGTTTGCTCTGTGATTAATGTATCTATTGATCTGCTATTTTATGACTTTAGTTCAATTGAGTGTGATGCAAAAGTCCAATCTCTATGAATTCTTTATAAAGCTTTTAAAAAACAAGTGCAACATTTAAAAACACTTCTTATAAAGTATTATAATCCAAAATTATACATATGGATCCTACCACCACTGTCCAAATGTCTTGCCAGTTGCTCCAGTTATACCATGCTATGTTCCTGTAGTGTTTCTTTCCCTCGCAGTGCTGCTAAGCCTAACTTTAACCCTTAATGCCTGACCTCTAACCTTTGTCTCCTCACCTGTAGTTTCAGTAGCGTCCAGACTGCCAGCTAGCTGCTCCAGTAGTCGCACTCTGGCTGCGTTCCTGCGATGTTTTTTCCCCTCATAGTGTTGCTGGGCCATCAGAGGATTGTTGAACCAGGCTCCACACAGACAGCAGTACTTCCCTGTCTCACCACTCCCACCACCACTACCCACCACCGCCACCGGGTGTGGTAGAGAGGAGGGCCATGGTAGGGCAGGAGGATGATGGGGAGGGGTGGGGTCACTGGGCTGGGGGGTGGAGGGGGATGAGTCTGGGGGAGTGAGGGAAAAGGGAGAGGAGACAGAAGGGGGCGGGAAGAAAGGGAGAGGGAGGGTGATAGGAAAATTAAGGGAGGGGGAGAGAGGAGGGCAGGAAGGAGAAGAGAAGAGACAACAATATAAACAGAAGGGAGGGAGGAAAAGGAGGAGGGAGGAGAAAAAAGGGAGAAGAGCACATTAAAATCATCTCAAATAAATAAGACTACAAACATTAATCAATTCCAATTGTTGCAATGAGTCCATTGGAAATTACATCTACATTAAAACATTAGCGTGGTGTCGAGAGTCACACTAACGCGCACACACGCACACACACACAGCCAATAAGGTACCTGGCCAGACCACCTCACAGGGGACTGCTGCGAGCACAGAGCGATAGATTGCTCCCGGCCTGATCTATGAAGGCCAGATGAGGGTCAGAGAAAGGCCAACAGCCATCTTACTCTCAGACTGTGGAGGTAATGTGTGTGTGTGTGTGTGTGTGTGTGTGTACAGTGGGGAAAAAAAGTATTTAGTCAGCCACCAATTGTGCAAGTTCTCCCACTTAAAAAGATGAGAGAGGCCTGTAATTTTCATCATAGGTACACGTCAACTACGACAGACAAAATGAGAAAATAAAATTCAGAAAATCACATTGTAGGATTTTTTATGAATTTATTTGCAAATTATGGTGGAAAATAAGTATTTGGTCAATAACAAAAGTTTCTCAATACTTTGTTATATACCCTTTGTTGGCAATGACACAGGTCAAACGTTTTCTGTAAGTCTTCACAAGGTTTTCACACACTGTTGCTGGTATTTTGGCCCATTCCTCCATGCAGATCTCCTCTAGAGCAGTGATGTTTTGGGGCTGTCGGTGGGCAACACGGACTTTCAACTCCCTCCAAAGATTTTCTATGGGGTTGAGATCTGGAGACTGGCTAGGCCACTCCAGGACCTTGAAATGCTTCTTACGAAGCCACTCCTTCGTTGCCCGGGCGGTGTGTTTGGGATCATTGTCATGCTGAAAGACCCAGCGATGTTTCATCTTCAATGCCTTTGCTGATGGAAGGAGGTTATCACTCAAAATCTCACGATACATGGCCCCATTCATTCTTTCCTTTACACGGATCAGTCGTCCTGGTCCCTTTGCAGAAAAACAGCCCCAAAGCATGATGTTTCCACCCCCATGCTTCACAGTAGGTATGGTGTTCTTTGGATGCAACTCAGCATTCTTTGTCCTCCAAACACGACGAGTTGAGTTTTTACCCAAAAAGTTCTATTTTGGTTTTATCTGACCATATGACATTCTCCCAATCCTGTTCTGGATCATCCAAATGCACTCTAGCAAACTTCAGACGGGCCTGGACATGTACTGGCTTAAGCAGGGGGACACGTCTGGCACTGCAGGATTTGAGTCCCTGGCGGCGTAGTGTGTTACTGATGGTAGGCTTTGTTACTTTGGTCCCAGCTCTCTGCAGGTCATTCACTAGGTCCCCCCGTGTGGTTCTGGGATTTTTGCTCAACGTTCTTGTGATCATTTTGACCCCACGGGGTGAGATCTTGCGTGGAGCCCCAGATCGAGGGAGATTATCAGTGGACTTGTATGTCTTCCATTTCCTAACAATTGCTCCCACAGTTGATTTCTTCAAACCAAGCTGCTTACCTATTGCAGATTCAGTCTTCCCAGCCAGGTGCAGGTCTACAATTTTGTTTCTGGTGTCCTTTGACAGCTCTTTGGTCTTGGCCATAGTGGAGCTTGGAGTGTGACTGTTTGAGGTTGTGGACAAGTGTCTTTTATACTGATAACAAGTTCAAACAGGTGCCATTAATACAGGTAACGAGTGGAGGACAGAGGAGCCTCTTAAAGAAGAAGTTACAGGTCTGTGAGAGCCAGAAATCTTGCTTGTTGGTAGGTGACCAAATACTTATTTTCCACCATAATTTGCAAATAAATTCATTAAAAATCCAACAATGTGATTTTCTGGATTTTTTTTCTCAATTTGTCTGTCATAGTTGACGTGTACCTATGATGAAAATTACAGGCCTCTCTCATCTTTTTAAGTGGGAGAACTTGCACAACTGGTGGCTGACTAAATACTTTTTTTCCCCACTGTATATGTGTAAATCACATGTGTGCTTGTCAGTGTGTTTTGTGTGTGTGTTATATGTTTTGTGTATGTGGGTCGTTTGTTTGGTTGCTAATACACTATAAACAAACATATGTGGACACCCCTTCAAATCAGTGGATTAGGCTATTTCAGCCACACCCGTTGCTGACAGGTGAATAAAATCGAGCACACAGCCATGCAATCTCCATAGACAAACATTAGCAGCAGAATGGCCTTACTGAAGAGATCAATGACTTTCAAAGTGGCACTGTCATAGGATGCCACCTTTCCAACAAGTCAGTTTGTCAAATTTCTGCCCTGCTAGTGCTGCCCCGGTCAACTGTAAGTGCTGTTATTGTGAAGTGGAAACATCTAGGAGCAACAACAGCGCAGGCTCGAAGTGGTAGGCCACAAAAGCTCACAGAACGGGACCGGCGAGTGCTGAAGCGTGTAGCGCGTAAAAATCGTCTTTCCTCGGTTGCAACACTCACTACCAAGTTCCAAACTGCCTCTGGAAGCAACATCAGCACATTAACTGTTTGTTGGAAACTTCATGAAATGGGTTTCCATGGCCGAGCTGCTGCACACAACCCTAAGATCACCATGCGCAATGCCAAGCGTCAGCTGAAGTGTTGTAAAGCTCGCCGCCATTGGACTTTGGAGCAGTGGAAACGCGTTCTCTGGAGTGATGAATCACGCTTCACCATCTGGCAGTCTGACAGACGAATCTGGGTTTGGTGGATGCCAGGAGAACACTACCTGCCCCAATGCATAGTGTCAACTGTAAATTTCGGTGGAGGAGGAATAATGGTCTGGGGCTGTTTTTCTTGGTTCGGGCTAGGCGTCTTAGTTCCAGTGAAGGGAAATCTTAACGCTACAGCATACATTGACATTCTAGACAATTCTGTGCTTCCAACTTTGTGGTAACAGTTTAGGGAAGGCCTTTCCTGTTTCAGCATGACAGAAGAGTGGATGCTGTTATAGCAGTAAAGGGGGGACCAACTCCATATTAATGCCCATGATTTTGGAATGAGATGTTCGTCAAGCAGGTGTCCACATACTTTTGGTCATGTAGTGTGAGTGTGTGTGTCCATTCATCAGACAGTCCTCTCTTCCCCCACATCTTCTGTAAAGATAAAAAAGAGAAGTGGATGTCTTCCAGGTGACCCTGTTTTAAAATGGCAGCCTGGTTACCATGGAGACAGTCCATTAATAGCCCTGGTGCCGACAGGATGTGATCCGGGGTCACAGACTGTGGTGTGTGTGTGTTGTGAGTGTGTTGTGTGTGTGCATGTTTGTCTCTGTGTGTGTGTGTGTATGTGTGTGTGTGTGTGTGTCTGTGTGTGTCTGTGTGTGCGTGTGGCATGGAGCGATACAACAGGTCACTCATGACTCACAGACGCCAGACACACAGGGGAGTGTGTGTGAGTGTTTTTGTGTGAGGATGACTGCATTAGGGTATGACGTGTTAGAGCATGCATTTGAAAGTGTGAGCTGTGTATGTTTGCGTGAGGGTGTGTGTGCGTGTATGCATGTAAAGGTGTGTGTGTGAGTGGGAGTGCATCCAAATGTGTGGACTGTATGTGTATGTTTGTGCATCTGAGTATGCATTGCATAGCTAGCTGGATAAACTAAGTTAGTCTATTCCTAGAAAACATTGAACCGCTGTAGTTTACAACAATTATAGTTTCTGAGGTGGAAGTTGGGAGAGTTATATTTGGGTGTTGTGGTGAGGGAGGCCCCGCTCTCTCCTTTCCCAGATGTTTAGTTCATTTCATTCCGATCTCCTTTGCATTATTGTAGCCATTTTCTGTAGCCTGTCAACTATGCCTCTGTCTATCCCTGTTCTCTCCTCTCCGCACAGGCTATACCAACGCCTCACACCGCGTGGCTGCTGCATCTCTAACCTGGTGGTCGCACGCACCACCCACGTGGAGTTCCAGGTCTCAGGCAGCCTCTGGAACTGCCGTTCTGCTGCCAACAAGGCAGAGTTCATCTCAGCCTATGCTACCCTCCAGTCCCTCGACTTCTTGGCGCTGACGGAAACATGGATTACCACTGAAAACACTGCTACTCCTACTGCTCTCTCCTCGTCTGACCATGTGTTCTCGCATACCCCGAGAGCATCTAGTCAGCGGGGTGGTGGCACAGGAATCCTCATCTCTCCCAAGTGGACATTCTCTATTTTTCCCCTGACCCATCTGTCTATCTCCTCATTTGAATTCCATGCTGTCACAGTCACTAGCCCATTTAAGCTTAATATCCTTGTCATTTATCGCCCTCCAGGTTCCCTTGGAGAGTTCATCAATGAGCTTGACGCCTTGATAAGTTCCTTTCCTGAGGATGGCTCACCCCTCACAGTTCTGGGGGACTTCAACCTCCCTACGTCTACCTTTGACTCATTTCTCTCTGCCTCCTTCTTTCCACTCTTCTCCTCTTTTGACCTCACCCTCTCACCGTCCCCCCCTTCTCACAAGGCAGGCAATACGCTTGACCTCATCTTTACTAGATGCTGTTCTTCTACTAATCTCACTGCAACTCCCCTCCATGTCTCCGACCACTACTTTGTATCCTTTTCTCTCTCGCTCTCCTCCAACACTACTCACTCTGCCCCTACTCAGATGGTAATGCGCCGTCGCAACCTTCGCTCTCTCTCTCCCGCTACTCTCTCCTCTTCCATCCTATCATCTCTTCCCTCTGCTCAATCCTTCTCCCTCCTATCTCCTGATTCTGCCTCCTCAACCCTCCTCTCCTCCCTTTCTGCATCCTTTGACTCTCTATGTCCCCTATCCTCCCGGCCGGCTCGGTCCTCCCCTCCAGCTCCGTGGCTTGATGACTCATTGCGGAAATGGAGGAAAACTAGACTCCCTTTCGGACCTGGCATCTTTTCACTCCATCCTCTCTACATTTTCTTCATCTGTTTCTGCTGCTAAAGCCACTTTCTACCACTCTAAATTCCAAGCATCTGCCTCTAACCCTAGGAAGCTCTTTGCCACTGTCACGGATGCCACCGAGGCTGCTCCTCCTCCTTGCTCAGGCAGGCTTCGGCGTTCGTCGTCCCCGGAGTACTAGCTACTACCGCTTGATGTTTTCGATGTTTGTTTTGTCATGTCTAGTTGGTGCACCTGTTTCGTATTCTGTATTGATTATGTCACCTATAAGTTCCCCTGTGTTATGTTTGCATTTGTGTGTTATTGTCCTCTTGTCTTGAATGTATAGGTTCGGTACCTTGGCTATTCGTGTTGTTTTACGCACTCCGCGTATTTGTTCGCCTCTAGTGTTTTGAGGCCGTTTATTTTGTGTACCTATAGAGTTTATTAGTAAAGTCGTCCTGACTTATCCTCTGTGTCCTGCGCTTGACTTCACCACCGCATCCACATCAGCACTCTTGACAGAATAACACACCACCTATGGAGTCAGCAGGAGCAGCGGCGGTGACCGAGTCACTGGAGGATCGGGTCAGCAGCCAGGACGCCATGATCCAGCGACTCGGCTCCGCCATGCAAGACGTCATGGACACCCTGCGCCGATGGGAAAGAGGAGGCTTGCCCACACCTCCTCCTACCTTACCACCACCATCGGCCAGCCCCATCATACCAGCTCCAGAGTCCAGTGGGATTCGGCTCTCGCTCCCGAGGGCATATGATGGCACCGCAGCCGGGTGTCAGGGGTTCCTCCTTCAGGTGGAACTCTACCTGGCAACCATACACCCGGCGCCCTCGGGATACGAGAGCGTTTCCGCCCTCATCTCCTGTCTCTCCGGCAAGGCTTTGGAGTGGGCCAATGCCGAATGGAGGGGAATAGACGCCGCCACCATCAGCTACGCGGAGTTCTCCCGCCGCTTCAGGGCTGTTTTCGATCATCCCCCAGAGGGTAAAGCGACGGGGGAGCGTCTGTTCCACCTCCGACAGGGGAAGAGGAGCGCACAGGAGTTCGCCCTGGACTTCCGGACTCTAGCGGCGGATGCGGGGTGGAATGAGAGGGCCCTCATCGACCACTATCGGTGCAGCCTGCGAGAGGACGTTCGACGAGAGTTGGCCTGCAGGGACACCAATCTAACCTTCGACCAGATGGTGGACATGTCAATCCGTCTGGATACCCTGCTGGCTACCCGCGGACGTCCGGAGTTGGGGCCGTCCATTCCATCCCCCAGCACCTCCAAGCCGAGCCCTATGGAGCTCGGAGAGAGATCCGGAGGGAGGCCGTCTCCTGCACCAACTGTGGTCGTAGAGGACACACTGCGGTACGGTGCTGGGGAGGGCCTCCAGGGGATCGAGGTAACAGGTCACGCACTGGGGAGTCATTCCAGGTGAGTAGGCACCCAACTCACCCAGAGCTCTCTGTTGTTCACCTGTGTATACCAGTAATATTTCCCCAGGTTGCATCTCATTCCCAGTATAAGGCGCTAGTCGATTCAGGCGCAGCTGGGAATTTTATTGATCGTAATTTTTGTGTTAAGTTAGGGATTCCCCGCCTACCAGTAGATGTGCCTTTCCCTATTCATGCCCTAGATAGCCATCCGTTGGGATCTGGGTTGATTAGGGAGGTCACAGCGCCACTAAAGATGAAGGCGCAGGGGGGTCATGAGGAGATCATTCAGTTATATCTGATCGACTCTCCTGCGTATCCCGTGGTACTGGGGCTTCCTTGGTTAATCGCCCATGACCCCACCATTTCGTGGCAACAGAGGGCTCTCAAGGAGTGGTCTGACCAAATCAAATCAAATCAAATTTTATTGGTCACATGCGCCGAATACAACAGGTGCAGACATTACAGTGAAATGCTTACTTACAGCCCTTAACCAACAGTGCATTTATTTTAAACAAAAAAGTAAGAATAAAACAACAACAAAAAAGTGTTGAGAAAAAAAAGAGCAGAAGTAAAAAATAAAGTGACAGTAGGGAGGCTATATATACACAATAGAATAAAGTGACAGTAGGGAGGCTATATATACAGGGGGGTACCGTTGCATAGTCAATGTGCGGGGGCACCGGCTAGTTGAGGTAATATGTACATGTGGGTAGAGTTAAAGTGACTATGCATAAATACTTAACAGAGTAGCAGCAGCGTAAAAAGGATGGGGTGGGGGGGCAGTGCAAATAGTCCGGGTAGCCATGATTAGCTGTTCAGGAGTCTTATGGCTTGGGGGTAGAAGCTGTTGAGAAGTCTTTTGGACCTAGACTTGGCACTCCGGTACCGCTTGCCGTGCGGTAGCAGAGAGAACAGTCTATGACTAGGGTGACTGGAGTCTTTGACAATTTTGAGGGCCTTCCTCTGACACCGCCTGGTATAGAGGTCCTGGATGGCAGGGAGCTTTGCCCCAGTGATGTACTGGGCCGTACGCACTACCCTCTGTAGTGCCTTGCGGTCAGAGGCCAAGCAGTTGCCATACCAGGCGGTGATGCAACCAGTCAGGATGCTCTCGATGGTGCAGCTGTAGAATTTTTTGAGGATCTGAGGACCCATGCCAAATCTTTTTAGTCTCCTGAGGGGGAATAGGCTTTGTCGTGCCCTCTTCACGACTGTCTTGGTGTGTTTGGACCATGATAGTTCGTTGGTGATGTGGACACCAAGGAACTTGAAGCTCTCAACCTGTTCCACTACAGCCCCGTCGATGAGAATGGGGGCGTGCTCAGTCCTCTTTTTTTTCCTGTAGTCCACAATCATCTCCTTTGTCTTGGTCACGTTGAGGGAGAGGTTGTTGTCCTGGCACCACACGGCCAGATCTCTGACCTCCTCCCTATAGGCTGTCTCATCGTTGTCGGTGATCAGGCCTACCACTGTTGTGTCGTCGGCAAACTTAATGATGGTGTTGGAGTCGTGCCTGGCCATGCAGTCATGGGTGAACAGAGAGTTCAGGAGGGGACTGAGCACGCACCCCTGAGGGGCCCCCGTGTTGAGGATCAGTGTGGCAGATGTGTTGTTACCTACCCTTACCACCTGGGGGCGGCCCGTCAGGAAGTCCAGGATCCAGTTGCAGAGGGAGGTGTTTAGTCCCAGGTTCCTTAGCTTAGTGATGAGCTTTGAGGGCACTATGGTGTTGAATGCTGAGCTGTAGTCAATGAATAGCATTCTCACGTAGGTGTTCCTCTTGTCCAGGTGGGAAAGGGCATTGTGGAGTGCGATAGAGATTGCATCATCTGTGGATCTGTTGGGGCGGTATGCAAATTGGAGTGGGTCTAGGGTTTCTGGGATTATGCTGTTGATGTGAGCCATGACCAGTCTTTCAAAGCACTTCATGGCTACAGACGTCAGTGCCACGGGTCGGTAGTCATTTAGGCAGGTTATCTTAGAGTTCTTGGGCACGGGGACTATGGTGGTCTGCTTGAAACATGTTGGTATTACAGACTCAGTCAGGGACATGTTGAAAATGTCAGTGAAGACACTTGCCAGTTGGTCAGCACATGCTCGGAGTACACGTCCTGGTAATCCGTCTGGCCCTGCGGCCTTGTGAATGTTGACCTGCTTAAAAGTCTTACTCACATCGGCTACGGAGAGCGTGATCACATAGTCGTCCGGAACAGCTGGTGCTCTCATGCATGCTTCAGTGTTGCTTGCCTCGAAGCGAGCATAGAAGTGGTTTAGCTCGTCTGGTAGGCTTGTGTCACTGGGCAGCTCGCGGCTGTGCTTCCCTTTGTAGTCTGTAATAGTTTTCAAGCCCTGCCACATCCGACGAGCGTCAGAGCCAGTGTAGTATGATTCAATCTTAGACCTGTATTGACTCTTTGCCTGTTTGATGGTTCGTCGGAGGTCATAGCGGGATTTCTTATAAGCGTCCGGGTTAGAGTCCCGTTCCTTGAAAGCGGCAGCTCTACCCTTTAGCTCAGTGCGGATGTTTCCTGTAATCCATGGCTTCTGGTTGGGGTATGTACGTACGGTCACTGTGGGGACGACATCATCGATGCACTTATTGATGAAGCCAGTGACTGATGTGGTGTACTCCTCAATGCTGTCTGAAGAATCCCTGAACATGTTCCAGTCTGTGCTAGCAAAACAGTCCTGTAGCTTAGCATCTGCGTCATCTGACCACTTTTTTATTAGCCGAGTCACTGGTGCTTCCTGCTTCAGTTTTTGCTTATAAGCAGGAATCAGGAGGATAGAGTTATGGTCAGATTTGCCAAATGGAGGGCGAGGGAGAGCTTTGTATGCGTCTCTGTGTGTGGAGTAAAGGTGGTCTAGAGTTTTTTCCCCTCTGGTTGCACATTTAACATGCTGGTAGAAATGAGGTAGAACGGATTTAAGTTTCCCTGCATTAAAGTCCCCTGCTACTAGGAGCGCTGCATCTGGATGAGCGTTTTCCTGTTGATTAATGGCCTTGTACAACTCATTCAGTGCAATCTTAATGCCAGCATTGGTTTGTGGTGGTAAATAGACAGCTATGAAAAGTATAGATGAAAACTCTCTTGGTAAATAGTGTGGTCTACAGCTTATCATAAGATACTCTACCTCAGGCGAGCAAAACCTTGAGACTTCCTTAGTATTTGATTTTGTGCACCAGCTGTTGTTTACAAAAATACAGAGACCGCCACCCCTCGTCTTACCCGAGTCTGCCGTTCTGTCCTGCCGATGTAGCGTATAGCCTGCTAGCTGAATGTTGTCATTGTTGTCATTCAGCCACGACTCCGTGAAACATAAGATATTACAGTTTTTAATGTCCCGTTGGTAGGATAACCGTAATCTTAAATCGTCCATTTTATTATCCAAAGCTTGA
Organism: Coregonus lavaretus; assembly: GCF_964263955.1. Taxonomy (NCBI): domain Eukaryota; kingdom Metazoa; phylum Chordata; class Actinopteri; order Salmoniformes; family Salmonidae; genus Coregonus; species Coregonus lavaretus. Next base: position 27,949,571 of record NC_139988.1, read on the forward strand.
ACGTTGGCTAATAGGATTGATGGGAGAGGCAGTTTACTCGTTCGCCGTCGGATCTTTACAAGGCACCCCGACCTACGTCCACGGTATCTCCGTCTCTTCCTCACGCGAATGACGGGGATCTGGGCCTTGTCTGGAGTCTGTAGAATATCCTTCGCGAACGCCTCGTTGAAAAAAAAGTGTTCGTCCAACGCGAGGTGAGTAATCGCTGTCCTGATATCCAGAAGCTCTCTTTGGTTATAAGAGACGATGGCATAAACATTATGTACAAAATAAATTACAAATAACGCGGAAAAACACACATAATAGTACAATTGGTTAGAGGGCTGTAAAACGGCAGCCATCTTCTTCCGGCGCTGTCGTGTGTGAACCAGTGTGAACCAGTGTGTTGGGCGATGTCTAGGTGTTTCCGTAGGGTCGACCACGGTGGAAAGTCCGAACCAATTGCCCGCACTGCACATTCCTCCTGAGTATGATGATTTGGCACTCGTGTTCAGCAAGACTAGGGCGACGCGATTTCCACCTCATAGACAGGGGGATTGTGCGATAGACCTCCAGGCAGGTGCTGCACTTCCACGTAGTCATGTGTATCCTCTGTCTCAAGAGGAGAAGGTAGCCGAGTCATACATAGCCGAGTCTCTGAGACAGGGATGCATACGGCCCTCCACTTCCCCTGCGTCCTCGAGTTTCTTTTTTGTGAAGAAGAAGGATGGAGGGTTGTGCCCGTGTATTGATTACCGTACTCTCAATCAGATCACTGTGAAATACAGTTATCCACTCCCTCTGATTGCGAGTATGACGGAATCAATACACGGAGCGCGTTTCTTCACAAAACTGGATCTCAGGAGCGCCTACAACTTGGTGCGCATTAGGGAGGGAGATGAATGGAAGACAGCATTTAGTACCACCTCGGGTCACTATGAGTATCTCGTCATGCCATACGGGTTAATGAATGCTCCTTCAGTCTTCCAATCCTTTGTGGCCGAGATCTTCCGGGATTTGCATGGGCAGGGTGTAGTAGTGTATATTGACGACATACTAGTGTACTCTTCTACACGAGCCGAGCATGTAGCCCTGGTGCGTCGAGTGTTGGGTAGGCTGTTGGAGCATGACTTGTATGTCAAGGCAGAGAAATGTCTGTTTTTCCAGGAGTCCATCTCCTTCCTGGGCCATCGATTGTCCGCGTCAGGGGTGGAGATGGAGATTGACCGCATTTCAGCCGTGCGTAATTGGCAGACTCCAACCACGGTTAAGGAGGTGCAGCAGTTTTTGGGTTTTGCCAATTACTACCGGAGGTTTATCCGGGGTTTTGGACAGGTAGCAGTTCCCATCACCTCCCTGCTGAAGGGGGGCCAGCTGAGGCGGACAGGGCGTTTGGTAAACTGAAGGACCTGTTCACCTCTGCTCCGGTGTTGGCGCATCCGGATCCCGCTTTAGCGTTCCAGGTGGAGGTGTACGTGTCAGAGGCCGGTATTGGGGCTGTACTGTCTCAACGCTCAGGCACGCCCCCTAAACTCCGGCCCTGCGCTTTTTACTCTAAGAAGCTCAGCCCGGCGTAACGTAATTATGACGTGGGGGACAGGGAGCTGCTAGCCGTGGTTCAAGCCCTAAAGGTGTGGAGGCATTGGCTTGAGGGGGCTCAACACCCTTTTCTCATTCTGACTGACATCGTAACCTGGAGTCCATCCGGGCAGCTAGGAGACTGAACCCTCATCAGGCTAGGTGGACCATGTTTCTGGCCCGGTTTGTGTTTAAGCTCACTTACATCCCAGGATCCCAGAACGGTAAGGCAGACGCCCTGTCCCGGCGATATGACACAGAGGAGAGGTCCATTGAGCCCACTCCCATACTGCCGGAGTCTTGTCTGGTGGCACCGGTGGTGTGGGAGGTCGATGCGGAAATCGAGCGGGCGTTACGCACCGACCCTACTCCTCCGGAGTGTCCAGTGGGGCGGACGTACGTTCCGCTCGAGATTCGTGATCGTCTCATATATTGTTCTCATACGTCACCCTCCTCTGGACACCCTGGTATTGGCCGGACAGTGCACTGCCTTAGCGAAAAGTACTGGTGGCCAACCTTGGCTAAGGACGTGAGGGTTTATGTCTCCTCCTGCTCGGTGTGCGCTCAGTGTAAGGCACCTAGACACCTGCCCAGGGGGAAGTTACAACCCCTACCCGTTCCACAACGGCCGTGGTCTCACCTCTCGGTAGACTTTGTCACGGACCTTCCCCCCTCCCAGGGGAATACCACCATTCTGGTCGTTGTGGATCGGTTCTCTAAAGCCTGTCGTCTCATCCCAATGCCGGGTCTCCCTACTACCCTACAGACTGCTGAGGCTTTGTTTACCCACGTCTTCCGGCACTACGGGGTACCCGAGGATATAGTGTCTGATCGGGTTCCCCAATTCACCTCTAGAGTCTGGAGGGCGTTCATGGAACGCTTGGGGGTCTTGGTTAGCCTTACCTCAGGTTTCCACCCTGAGAGTAATGGGCAGGTGGAGAGAGTGAACCAGGATGTGGGTAGGCTTCTGAGATCATATTGCCAGGACCGGCAGGAGGAGTGGTCGGGTATATCCCCTGGGCGGAGATTGCCCAGAACTCTCTTCGCCATTCCTCTACTAATCTGACCCCTTTCCAGTGTGTGTTGGGGTATCAGCCGGTTCTGGCACCATGGCATCAGAGCCAGATCGAGGCTCTTGCGGTGGATGAGTGGTTTCGGCGCTCGGAGGAGACATGGAACGCTGCGCATGTACATCTGCAGCGGGCTATCCGTAGGCAGAAGGCGAGCGCCAATCTCCACCGCAGTGAGGGTCCAGTGTACGCACCTGGAGATCGAGTCTGGCTCTCGACTCGAAACCTGCCCCTTCGCCTGCCCTGCCGGAAGCTGGATCGGCGGTTTGTGGGGCCATTTAAAGTCCTGAGGAGATTGAACGAGGTATGTTACAGGTTACAACTGCCTAATGATTATCACATTAACCCCTCGTTCCATGTGTCTCTCCTCAGGCCGGTGGTAGCTGGTCCACTCCAGGACAGTGAGATACGGGAGACTCCTCCGCCCCCACTGGACATCGAGGGGGCTCCGGCGTACTCTGTCCGGTCCATCGTGGATTCGAGACGTCGGATGGGGGGTCTGCAGTATCTCGTGGAGTGGGAGGGGTACGGTCCGGAGGAACGGTGCTGGGTGCCTAGGAGGGACATTTTAGATCCCTCCCTCCTGACGGAGTTCCACCGGAGTCATCCCACGCGCCCTGCTCCGTGTCCTCCTGGCCGTCCCCGAGGCCGGGGTCGGCGCACGGCTGGGGCCGCGCGTTAAGGGGGGGGGGGTACTCTCACGGATGCCGCTGAGGCTGCTCCTCCTCCTTGCTCGGGCAGGCTTCGGCGTTCGTCGTCCCCGGAGTACTAGCTACTACCGCTTGATGTTTTCGATGTTTGTTTTGTCATGTCTAGTTGGTGCACCTGTTTCGTATTCTGTATTGATTATGTCACCTATAAGTTCCCCTGTTTTATGTTTGCATTTGTGTGTTATTGTCCTCTTGTCTTGAATGTATAGGTTCGGTACCTTGGCTATTCGTGTTGTTTTACGCACTCCGCGTATTTGTTCGCCTCTAGTGTTTTGAGGCCGTTTATTTTGTGTACCTATAGAGTTTATTAGTAAAGTCGTCTTGACTTATCCTCTGTGTCCTGCGCTTGACTTCACCACCGCATCCACATCAGCACTCTTGACAGCCACCCTCTCCTCCCTGCTGAATCCTCCTCCCCCTCCCCCCTCCTCCCTCTCTGTGGATGACTTCGTCAACCATTTTGAAAAGAAGGTTGACGACATCCGATCCTCGTTTGTTAAGTCAAATGACACTGCTGGTCCTGCTCACACTGCCCTACCCTATGCTTTGACTTCTTTCTCCCCTCTCTCTCCAGATAAAATCTTGCGACTTGTGACGGCCGGCCGCCCAACAACCTGCCCGCTTGACCCTATTCTCTCCTCTCTTCTCCAGACCATCTCCGGTGACCTTCTCCCTTACCTCACCTCGCTCATCAATTCATCCTTGACCGCTGGCTATGTCCCTTCCGTCTTCAAGAGAACGAGAGTTGCACCCCTTCTCAAAAAACCCTCGGATGTCAACAACTACAGACCAGTAAGTCGCTCCTACCAGGTGGCGTGGCGAGAAGCTGTCTCCGCACCACGTGCTCTCACCACTGGTGTCCCCCAGGGCTCAGTTCTAGGCCCTCTCCTATTCTCGCTATACACGAAGTCACTTGGCTCTGTCATATCCTCACATGGCCTCTCCTATCATTGCTACGCAGACGACACACAACTAATCTTCTCCTTTCCCCCTTCTGATAACCAGGTGGTGAATCACATCTCTGCATGTCTGGCAAACATATCAGTGTGGATGACGGATCACCACCTCAAGCTGAACCTTGGCAAGACGGAGCTGCCCTTCCTCCCGGGGAAGGACTGCCCGTTCCATGATCTCGCCATCACGGTTGACAACTCCGTTGTGTCCTCCTCCCAGAGTGCGAAGAGCCTTGGCGTGACCCTGGACAACACCCTGTCGTTCTCCGCTAACATCAAGGCGGTGAGCCGATCCTGTAGGTTCATGCTCTACGTCATTCGGAGAGTACGACCCTGCCTTACACAGGAAGCGGCACAGGTCCTAATCCAGGCACTTGTCATCTCCCGTCTGGATTACTGCAACTCACTGTTGGCTGGGCTCCCTGCCTGTGCCATTAAACCCCTACAACTCATCCAGAATGCCGCAGTCCGTCTGGTGTTCAACCTTCCCAAGTTCTCTCATGTCACCCCGCTCCTCCGCACACTCCACTGGCTTCCAGTTGAAGCTCGCATCTGCTACAAGACCATGGTGCTTGCCTACGGAGCTGTGAGGGGAACGGCACCTCCGTACCTTCAGGCTCTGATCAGTCCCTATACCCAAATGAGGGCATTGCGTTCATCCACCTCTGGCCTGCTGGCCCCCCTACCTCTGCGGAAGCACAGTTCCCGCTCAGCACAGTCAAAACTGTTCGCTGCTCTGGCACCCCAATGGTGGAACAAGCTCCCTCACGACGCCAGGACAGCGGAGTCACTCACCACCTTCCGGAAACACTTGAAACCCCACCTCTTTAAGCAATACCTGGGATAGGATAAAGTAATCCTTCTACCCCCCCTTACCCCCCCCCCCCCCCCACCCCATTTTTTTTTTTTGGTAAAGTGGTTATCCCACTGACTATAAGGTGAATGCACCAATTTGTAAGTCGCTCTGGAGAAGAGCGTCTGCTAAATGACGTAAATGTAAATGTAATTCTTGTGGGTCAGTGTTGAACATGTGCTTGGTGAGAGCAGAGAGAGGGGTTTGTTAGGTCCATAGCCAAATACTGTAGTGTGATAAAAGCTATGATGCAAGATGGCTTGTCCAACTGTCTACTTCTACCATCTACACTGTGTTAGCGTCTCTAGAGCACTACTCAGAAAACACCATTTCATTTTCCACTTCATATCTTCATCACATATTTGACATTGTCAGTTGTACACAGAGTATACCAAACATTAGGAACAACTTCCTAATATTGAGTTGCACGTTAATCTGTTTCCTCTCCCACTGATTGAAGTGGATTTAACAAGTGACATCAATAAGGGATCATAGTTTTCACCTGGATTCACCTAGTCAGTCTATGTCATGGAAAGAGCAGGTGTTCTTAATGTTTTGTATGCTCAAGGTATACCTGTATAATATATCTGATGGCTCTGTAGGTTATTAGGATATATTATTGCCTTGTCCATGTCTTAGGTGTGTGTTTTTGAACACAGAGAGAGGGGAGTGTGTGCATGTGTTGGTAATGCTGTGAGCTCGTTAGTTAGAAATACTTTGGCTAAATGGGTCCTTGTTCACATAGTTACAGTATCTAGGGCTGTCTCTCTGTATCTCTCACCAACTCCCACTCTACACATATGCACACACACATGCAAACCCACACACATGCAAACCCACACACACGTACACACGCACACACACACACACACACACACACACACACACACACACACACACACACACACACACACACACACAAACACACACAAGATAGATAGAGAGAATTATTAATTCCTGTCCTCCAGAGAGGAGAAAATAACTACATAGAGAACTACATAATATATATAGAGTGTGTATGTGTGCTTGTGATTTTGGCTGTGAGGGCAACAGTGGGGTTTGATGTGCTGACAGTTCAAAGGAACAACGCATGCTGAGCAGCAACAGGGAGAGAGACCTTGTTGTTCTCCACCCTCCTTTTTTCTATCACTCACTTTTTCACTCTCTCTGTGTGCTCTGTGCACAGTGAGGCAGAAGGAAGTGCTTTTTACAGAGGGACTGGAGTGTATGATAATGACAATGGGAGGGAGGGGGGAGAGAGGAGAGAGAGAGAGAGAGAGAGACAGAGAGAGACAGAGAGAGACAGAGAGAGACAGAGAGAGAGAGAGAGAGAGAGAGAGAGAGAGAGAGAGAGAGAGAGAGAGAGAGAGAGAGAGAGAGACAGAGAGAGACAGAGAGAGACAAAGATTGCTTTGGCAATGTAAACATATGTTTCCCATGCCAATAAAGCATCTATGAACTGCATTGAGAGAGAGAGAGAGAGAGAGCAAGGAGGAGGAGGAGGAGGAGGAGGAGAAGGAAGAGGAGGAGGACTGCGCCTACTGACCGAGCAGAGAGTGGTTATAGGGATGCGGATGGGCAATTGAAGGGATAGGAGGCACAGGTACTTTATGGCCTTTTTCCCATTCCATCGTTTCATCCTCCACTCTCTACCTCTCTTTACTTCTCAAGTGTATCCACCACACACTGCCCTAGCTGTCACTCTGGCTGTGTGTGTGTTTAGATAGCTGTCCAGCCTGATCACTAGAAATTGATTTTGGATGTATGAAAATGTAATGCGAACGTCAATATATGCCTTCCTCGGCTCTCACAAAAAAATGAAAAACGATTGCCCAGCATTCGTGATGCTCGGAGCTGGAGTGCACAGTTCACAATGCTCTAGCAAGCTGTGAGAATACTTGATGACAGTGCTTTGTGCATTGCTTTTCATTATTTTGTTTTAAGCCTTCCCCAATCTTAGCCCTAACCCTAACCACTCGGAATTACAGTTTTTTTGGATTGCTTACACACTAAAATTAAAAGTAGTATACTATTAGCAAAACCTTACACTCAAGAAGCAAAACATCAGCCCATATTTGCACAACTATAAGCACATTGTCAACCTTACACTTGTTGCAAAACTCTACACACAGTGATTTGCAAAACACTAAACACACTTAACATACATTACACACAAAAATCTATCATGAAGTCACGTCCTTGCAATACCAAAGCACTGACTGTCAAATTACCACACCGTCCAACCAATTGGTTCAACACAGTCATCAGGTGTGCAAACACTCGTTTGCTTAATTGTAGACACACCAATCAGGTGTATAAGCACTATAAAAAGCAGCAGGTGAGTTCATCGGTCTTCAAGCACAATGGAAAGAGTCAGAGAAAGAGTAAGACGAGGAGGAGGAGGAGGAGGACGACGACGAGGAGAACGAGGAGGACGAGGAGGAGAACGAGGAGGAGGAGGAGGAGGAGGAGGAAGGGGAGGAAGAGGAGGAAGAGGAAGAGGAAGAGGAAGAGGAAGACAAGAAGGTGCTCAAAAAAGAGGACCGAATCTGACAAATGAGATCCGCGCAACACTGGTTGACCACATTGTCAACCACGGCCTGACGCTGAGGGAGGCTGGACTGCGAGTACAGCCAAATCTAAGCCGATATACAGTGGCAAGTGTGATGAGAACATTTCGACTGGAAAATAGGTATTGTAAAAATATCAGCATATCAAAAACATCTGCACGGTTTCAGTAACTGCTTACAGTACTATATTCTATGCACTATCAGCACTTCTGTTACCTTTTCCTGTGAAATTACTGTACTATTGTATACTGTTTTTTTTTCTACATAGGATTGAGGGTCAGGGACGACAAGGGGGAAGGCCTCCTATGTTCACAGAACAGCAAGAGAGGGAGATAGTAAACATGGTTTTGGCCAACAATGCTATAACACTCAAGCAGCTCCAAGCTAACATTGTCAATAACCACGCCATTTTCAACGATATCCATCAGGTCTCAACATCAACACTGGCACGCATCCTAAAAAAAAAACATATTCAAATGAAGCAAATTTATCGAGTGCCTTTCGAGCGCAATTCCGAAAGGGTGAAACGACTGCGGCATGATTATGCAGAGGTATGTATTCACTTTAGCAGTGTGATCTTGCATACTGTCTCATAATCTTTTACTGTACTGTAATATGTATACTAGATCTACACTGAACTACACAATTTTGCCTGACACTGTTTTTCAGAGAGTTTTACGAATGGATGGAGAGGAGATCCAGCATGAGTTCATTTACGTAGATGAGGCTGGGTTCAACCTGACGAGAACACGAAGGAGGGGAAGAAACATCATTGGCCACAGGGCTATAGTCAATGTCCCAGGGCAACGTGGGGGTAATATAACACTCTGTGCAGCCATTACACAGAATGGGGTCCTCCACCGCCATGCCCATATGGGCCCTTACAACACAGCACTCATACTTACATTCTTGGACCAATTGCACAACATAACAGCAGCAAATCAAATCGATCATATGCAATACATTGTTGTCTGGGACAATGTGTCTTTCCACCGCTCTGCTCTGGTTCAGAACTGGTTTCAGCAACATCCACATTTCACCGTCCTATATCTTCCACCATACTCTCCATTCCTCAACCCTATAGAATAGTTTTTGTCGGCATGGCGGTGGAAGGTATATGATCTCCGTCTCCAGGCTGAGGTACCCCTCATCCAAGCCATGGAGGAGGCCTGTGACCAGATGGAGGTAGCAGCAATGCAAGGATGGATTCGTCATTCAAGACGTTTCTTTCCAAGGTGTCTTGCTAATGACAACATTGCCTGCGATGTTGATGAAATTCTCTGGCCAGATCCAGCTAGGCGAAGAGACAATGTCTAGTTATTTATTTTTATTTTTTTTGAACTTACAATACGTAAAGTGACGTTTGGTTACAGTATTATGAATCTCCATGTCAACATTTTGGGCGTGTTGAGAAATAAATGAGTTTCTTCAGTCTGCAACATTGGTCTTGTGTAGTGTTTGGTGAATTTACATTATATTTGTACTTTGTTGAGAGTAGCCTACTCTAATCATAGGGAAGTAGAAGTGCTAAAAGTGTTTTAGGTTTATCACAGCAGAGTGTAACTCGTGCAAACAGAGTATAGTAATGTGAAACGTGTGTGTTTCATATGGTAACAAAGTGTGGTTTTTAAAAAGAAGTGTATAGTTTTTACAAGAGTGTTTAATTTTGCAAAGGATCTGTAGTGTTTTGCTAATTGGGTGTGTGGTTGTGCTAATTGTGTGTAGTGTTTTGAAAACACGGGCCCTGTTTTGAAAATCGTGCTTAAGCAATCAAAAAAAACTGTAATACCAAAACTTAGCTCTTTGAGTTACCACGCAGAATGAATGCGTCAAATAGACGTTCATCCATAACACGTCGAATTTGGAAGGGAAACTATTAGATCTTATTGCAGCTATCACCTTGTCTGAGGGGACCGAGGGAAAAGCTCTCCTCCCTGAGTGATGATGAAAGGGTGTGTGTGTGTGTGTGTGTGTGTGTGTGTGTGTGTGTGTGTGTGTGTGTGTGTGTGTGTGTGTGTGTGTGTGTGTGTGTGTGTGTGTGTGTGTGCGCGCGCTGAAGGTTACTTGTGATTCTAATCTCTCCTGATCCATCCTCCTCCACGTATCTTCCTTTTTTCTTCTCTCTCTCCCATTCTTTCCTTCCTCCCATGTCTGTCTGTCACTAAACCTTGGCAACTTCCCTGAAAGCACCTTCACCAAACTGACACGTTGTGTGTGTGTGTGTTTGTGTGTGTGTGTGTGTGTGTGAGCTAATCGAACTGACATTCAAGAAGTAGAATTGTTAATTGGACCCGTTCTGTCATTTCTTGATTTCTTGTTTAGATTTTTGGATTATTTGTGAATTTGTATTGTATTTGCGAGACATTTTACTGCACTGTTGGAGCTAGAAATGTAAGCATTTTTTTCAAAGTTAACCCAAACTTCCATTTAAATCCAATACTATCTGCAGTGATCACTTCCTTTACTAGATAGTTTTTTTTCTATTGTAAACGTATGCCACTCCCTAGACACTGGTTTGCGTCTGGCTGTGCGCTTCTATCTCTCTCTCTCTCTCTCTCTCTCTCTCTCTCTCTCTCTCTCTCTCTCTGTGTGTGTGTGTCTGTATGTGTGCGTGTCTGTGTGTGTGTGTGTGTGTGTCTGTATGAGTGAATGAGTGAATGAGGGATTATGTTGGCGTGTTCGGTGTAAAGTGGAATCCAATAGAAGTATTGATCAGTTCGGGGTTGAGGGCTGGTTTCCAATAGGGGGTGTGGACAGGACAAATGAACTGAACACACACACACACACACACACACACACACACACTGTCTAGCAAAGCTGTCTGATAGTGATTTTGAACCCTGAGCCTTACTCTAGTAGAGAATAATGTGAAGGCAAACCTATTATCAATCAAGGTCTATGTTGAATCAGTTAGTAGATGAAGCATACACACATTTGGTATTTTTCAATCTTTATTTTTTTGAAATGATTGAACAGGTTTTACTTCCAATGCTCGTGCTACATCGTTTCACCTTCCTCAGCTGTATGATTGTAAGACACTCTGGATAAGAGTGTCTGTTGAATGACTGAAATATAAATATGTAATGTAAATACACTGCCGGTCAAAAGTTTGGACACACCTACTCATTCAAGGGTTTGTCTTTATTTTTACTATTTTCTACATTGTAGAATAATAGTGAAGACATCAAAACTATGAAATAACACATATGGAATCATGTAGTAACCAAAAAAGTGTTAAGCAAATCTAAATATATTTTATATTTGAGATTCTTCAAATAGCCACCCTTTGCCTTGATGACAGCTTTGCACACTCCTGGCATTATCTCAACCATCGTTCCTATAACAGCCGAAGATGTAACGTGTTTCAAAACACCACGTAGAGACATCGTCCGCTAAGTGCGCCGTTGGATCATGTGTCCATTCTGAAAGGACCTAAAGGAAGGCAGCACTGCGCTCGGTACAGCTTTCTCTATTCAAATTCTTCCCTTAACATTAGAATTAATTCACAATATGGGTCTGTTTGTATGTGTGTGTGTGTGTGTGGGGGGGGGGGGGGGGGAGAGAAAGCAAGAGAGCGAAAGAGAGAGAGAGAAAGCAAGTGAGAAAGCACAAGCGAAAGAGAGCAAAGGTGAAGGAGAGAGAGTTGTAGTTGAAAGGCTGCCCAAGCTATTGGGCACTGAGAGTGGACACGGCTGTTTCCCAATGGGTATTAAGGATTAAAGCTTTCCTCAGCCAATACACCATATGTCATGCTATCGTCATCACATACACACACAATATTTAGCCGATACACTGTATGGCCAGGCAGGTCACCCGTGATGCAAGTCAGTATTCGACGTCCATCCATGTCTGAGGACGTCGGGAGATTATGTTTAAACTGGCCACTAGGGGCAACAGTGAGCACTGCTACCTTCAAGTACATTTCGGTTTTATTAGGGCATGGTGGATGGGCGTAAGCATCTGCCTCTGAGTCCCAAGGTTGCATGTTTGAATCCAGCAATAGAAAGTTGTTTTTGATATTTTCGCTTTAAGCCTCTCCCAAACCTTAACCCTAATCTTAACCATTTGCAGTTAATACCTAACCTTAACCATTCGGAGTTAATACCTATCCTTAAAAATTCTGAGTTAATGCCTAACCTTAACCTTAAACACTTAGAAATGTGATGTTTGGAACAACTTCGAAATTTGACGTTTGAGAAACATGGATGAACGTCTAATTCTGACGTGAGACTGTGAGAGTTTGTAGGTATGGCATGCAATAATCTGGATGTTGTTGCAATCTTGCAGGCATATGTGAATGGCAAGGACAAACCTAAAGCATCCAGAGAACAGTGTACAATAGCACATTGTACCCTAAGGCACTCTGTTGTTCTGGTAGGTAGACAAATGGGTCAGTTCTATGAAAGCTGTTGGCTGCGTCGATTATGACCTTGGTCTGATGTGTGTTAAATGGAATGGATTGTGTTTCATACGCATACAAATGCACACATAAACACACACAAACGTGCACACACACACACACACGCACACTTCGTTCAGGGATATATGAGAGTTGTTCTTTTACCACATTATTCTTTTTTTAAACTAGGTGAATGTGTGTGTGTTCCAGGGAAGAGCTCACTAAAAGGTGTGAGATAAATCCACACACATATGTAAACAGATAGACAGTTCAATCAGTCTGTGTGCGTGTATGTGTTTGGGGGAGGGGGGTGGTGTGGGGTGCACGCATGTGTGAGTGAGTGTGTCTGGTGTGTGTACATGCATGCAAGCTTGTGTGTGTGCAAGCTTGTGTGTGTGTGTGTGTAGGCGCACGTGGAAGATTGTGTGTGTGTGTGTGTGTGTGTGTGTGAGCGTGCGTGCGTGCAAACGTATATGTCTGTCTGTGTTACCTGTGGTGGTAGGGCTGTTGGTAGCAGTAGGTAAGCTGGGTGTTTCTCCCAGTACCAGTCGTACTCTCTTGGCGTGTGTCTTGCCCTGGTAGTGAGACTGGGCCACGATGGCCGACGTGAAGAACATATTACACAAAGTACAGCACTTATTCCTGTCCACCTCTGTCTCTGCACTGTCCTGAAGGGAGGAGAGGAGAGAAGAATGGAGGGGAGGAGAAGAAAGAGAGAAAAAACATGTCATACAAAGTATAGCACTTACTGCTGTTCACCTCTGTCCTAATGAGATGAGAGGACCCACATAAAAAATACTTCAGTTTACTTTAGTATAAATACTGTAGTATCACTATAGTTAAAAAACTGTCGTGTTTTTGCGGACTGTAGTATACTATAGTATTCACTGTAGTGTTTTTGCGGACTGTAGTATACTGTAGTATTTACTATAGTGTTTTTGCAGATATTACTATAGTATACTATAGTATTTAATGTAGTGCTTTTGCAGACATTACTGTAGTATTTACTATAGTGGTTCTGTTTTATTATCTTTGACATAGAAGTGGAGGGATCGAGGGGAGGAGAAAGCGAGAGAGAGAGAGAGAGAGAGAGAGAGAGAGAGAGAGAGAGAGAGAGAGAGAGAGAGAGAGAGAGAGAGAGAGAGAGAGAGAGAGAGAGAGAGAGAGAGAGAGAGAGAGAGAGAGAGAGAGAGAGAGAGAGAGAGAGAGAGAGAGAGAGAGAGAGAGAGAGAGAGAGAGAGAGAGAGAGAGAGAGAGAGCGAGATAACATGTTACAATAAGCATAGCACATATTCCTGTCCACCTCTTTGCTGAACTGTCTATGGAGAGGAGAGGAATGGAGAGGAATGGAGTGGAGTGGAGTAGAGAGAGGACAGGATGAGGAGAGGGATGGTGAGGATCTGTTGGCACAGTTCTCCTCCTCCCTCTCTCTCCCTTTCTCTATTTCTCTCTCACTCTTTCTTTTCACACCACTCCTTCTTTTTCGCCCAGGTGTCAAATTGAGGCAGAGGAGATGAACAATAAAGTGCAATGATAGAAATGTGTCTTTCGTGTTGTTTGTGTGTTTGTGTGTCTGTGTGTCTGTGTATGTGCATGTGTCTGTGTGTGTTAACATCACATAAAGGAACTGAGAGTTTGGTACACCTCTACCTTCCAGCGCTCTTTTCTCTCTCTCCTTTCTCTTCATTTCTCTCTTTGCGCTTCTCTTTTTATTTTCTCTCTCTCTCTCTTTTTCTGTCTCTGTTTGTCTGTGTTTCCTCTCTATAGATGGGTTAGCTAACAACGTCATGAAAACAATGTGCACGCTTCAATATGGCAGAAGTCTGTGAGTTGTTGTGATTCTGGATGGCCAGATAGCTAGCGACAATGACAAGAAACTGCCACGTGGAAAGGCGTAAATGACTCGTTTAAGCTAGTTTCATCTTGTTCTTGATACCATGTCTTTTTTAGAGGATTTTTTTTATTATTATTGTAATTTTACCCCCTTTTTTGTCCCCAATGTCGTGATATCCAATTGCGATCTTGTCTCATCGCTGCAATTCCCGGACAGACTCGGGAGAGGTGAAGGTCGAGTCATGCGTCCTCCAAAACATGACCCGCTAAACCGCGCTTCTTAACACCCGCTGGCTTAACACTGAAGCCATCTGCACCAATGTGTAGGAGGAAACACCGTTCAACTGACGATAGCCTGCAGGCGCCCAGCTTGCCACAAGGAGTCGCTAGAGTGTGATAAGCCAAGAAAAGCCCCCTGGCCATACCCTCCCCTATCCCGGACGACCCTGGGCCAATTGTGCGCCGCCCTATGGGATTCCCGGTCAAGGTTGGTTGTGACAGAGCCTGGGATCGAACCCCAAGCTGTAGTGACGCCACAACACTGCAATGCAGTGCCTTAGACCACTGCGCCACTCGGGAGGCCCTTGTCTTGAAGTGTTTTGACTGATTTCAGGTCAATGCTATATGGAAAAAATTTGTCAGCTAGCTAACCAGCAATTGCAACGATGTATTTGAGAGACAATAAACATTGGAGACGAAATATCATTTTTATGTTGTCATCAATCTAAGCCAAACCCGTCTGTTTTTCTCAATAGTTGCGCACTTGCCAGTTTTGTTGCTAAACAACCAACCGGTCTATGGACACGTCTAGTGGGTAAATAATGGGCACTCTCTCCATCTCTGTCCATGTCACTGTTTCTCTCTGTTTTTTTTATCTTCATATCTTTTGTCTACAAGGTAAAGAGGGTTTTCCCAATATTTCTCTCTCTACTTTCAAGGAGGTGAAATGGGTTCTCTCAATCCATCTCACTCTCACACACAAACTCCATCCCTCTTCTCATCCTCCCCTGTGGTGTCTCCTGCTGCGATCGTGTTAGAGTTAGCCCCTCTCTGTCCCCTCTCTCATCCCTCTATCTCTGTCCCCTTCTCTCTCATTCCTCTATCTCTGTCCCCTTCTCTCTCATTCCTCTATCTCTGTCCCCTTCTCTCTCATTCCTCTATCTCTGTCCCATTCTCTCTCATTCCTCTATCTCTGTCCCCTTCTCTCTCATTCCTCTATCTCTGTCCCATTCTCTCTCATTCCTCTATCTCTGTCCCCTTCTCTCTCATTCCTCTATCTCTGTCCCCTTCTCTATTATTCCTCTATCTCTGTCCCATTCTCTCTCATTCCTCTATCTCTGTCCCCTTCTCTCTCATTCTATTATCTCTGTCCCCTTCTCTCTCATTTCATTATCTCTGTCCCCTTCTCTCTCATTCCTCTATCTCTGTCCCCTTCTCTCTCTCATTCCTCTATCTGTCCCCTTCTCTCTCATTTCTCTATCTCTGTCCCCTTCTCTCTCATTCCATTATCTCTGTCCCCTTCTCTCTCCTTTCTCTATCTCTGTCCCCTTCTCTCTCATTCCATTATCTCTGTCCCCTTCTCAATCATTTCTCTATATCTGTCCCCTTCTCTATCTCTGTCCCCTTCTCTCGCATTCCCTCTATCTCTGTCCCCTTCTCTCTCATTTCTCTATCTCTGTCCCCTTCTCTCTCATTTCTCTATCTCTGTCTCATTCTCTCTCATTTCTCTATCTCTGTCCCCTTCTCTCTCATTTCTCTATCTCTGTCCCCTTCTCTCTCATTCCATTATTTCTGTCCCCTTCTCTCTCATTTCTCTATCTCTGTCCCCTTCTGTCTCATTTCTCTATATCTGTCCCCTTCTCTATCTCTGTTCCCTTCTCTCTCATTCCATTATCTCTGTCCCCTTCTCTCTCATTTCTCTATCTCTGTCCCCTTCTCTCTAATTTCTCTATCTCTGTCTCCTTCTCTCTCATTTCTCTATCTCTGTCCCCTTCTCTCTCATTTCTCTATCTCTGTCCCCTTCTCTCTCATTCCATTATTTCTGTCCCCTTCTCTCTCATTTCTCTATCTCTGTCCCCTTCTCTCTCATTTCTCTATATCTGTCCCCTTCTCTATCTCTGTCCCCTTCTCTCTCTTTCCCTCTATCTCTGTCTCCTTCTCTCTCATTTCTCTATCTCTGTCCCCTTCTCTCTCATTCCCTCTATCTCTGTCCCCTTCTCTCTCATTTCTCTATATCTGTCCCCTTCTCTATCTCTGTCCCCTTCTCTCTCTTTCCCACTATCTCTGTCTCCTTCTCTCTCATTTCTCTATCTCTGTCCCCTTCTCTCTCATTTCTTTATCTCTGTCCCCTTCTCACCCATTTCTCTATTTCTGTCCCCTTCTCTATCATTCCATTATCTCTGTCCCCTTCTCTCTCATTTCAATATCTCTGTCCCCTTCTCTCTCATTCCATTATCTCTGTCCCCTTCTCTCTCATTTTTCTATCTCTGTCCCCTTCTCTCTCATTTCTCTATATCTGTCCCTTTCTCTATCTCTGTCCCCTTCTCTCTCATTCCCTCTATCTCTGTCTCCTTCTCTCTCATTTCTCTATCTCTGTCCCCGTCTCTCTCATTTCTCTATATCTGTCCCCTTCTCTATCTCTGTCCCCTTCTCTCTCATTCCCTCTATCTATGTCTCCTTCTCTCTGATTTCTCTATCTCTGTCCCTTTCTCTCTCATTTATCTATATCTGTCCCCTTCTCTATCTCTGTCCCCTTCTCTCTCATTTCTCTTTCTCTGTCTCCTTCTCTCTCATTCCATTATCTCTGTCCCCTTCTGTCTCATTTCTCTATCTCTGTCCCCTTCTCTCTCATTTCTCTATATCTGTCCCCTTCTCAATCTCTGTCCCCTTCTTTCTCTTTCCCTCTATCTCTGTACCCTTCTATCTCATTTCTCTATCTCTGTCCCCTTCTCTCACATTTTTCTATCTCTGTCTCCTTCTCTCTCATTTCTCTATCTCTGTCCCCTTCTCTCTCATTCCCTCTATCTCTGTCCCCTTCTCTCTCATTTCTCTATCTCTGTCCCCTTCTCTCTAATTTCTCTATCTCTGTCTCCTTCTCTCTCATTTCTCTATCTCTGTCCCCTTCTCTCTCATTTCTCTATCTCTGTCTCCTTCACATCATTTCTCTCTCATTCCATTATCTCTGTCCCCTTCTCTCTCATTTCTCTATCTCTGTCCCCTTCTCTCTCATTCCATTATCTCTGTCCCCTTCTCAATCATTTCTCTATATCTGTCCCCTTCTCTATCTCTGTCCCCTTCTCTCGCATTCCCTCTATCTCTGTCCCCTTCTCTCTCATTTCTCTATCTCTGTCCCCTTCTCTCTCATTTCTCTATCTCTGTCTCCTTCTCTCTCATTTCTCTATCGCTGTCCCCTTCTCTCTCATTTCTCTATCTATGTCCCCTTCTCTCTCATTCCATTATTTCTGTCCCCTTCTCTCTCATTTCTCTATCTCTGTCCCATTCTCTCTCATTTCTCTATATATGTCCCCTTCTCTATCTCTGTCCCCTTCTCTCTCATTCCATTATCTCTGTCCCCTTCTCTCTCATTTCTCTATCTCTGTCCCCTTCTCTCTCATTTCTCTATCTCTGTCTCCTTCTCTCTCATTTCTCTATCTCTGTCCCCTTCTCTCTCATTTCTCTATCTCTGTCCCCTTCTCTCTCATTCCATTATTTCTGTCCCCTTCTCTCTCATTTCTCTATCTCTGTCCCCTTCTCTCTCATTTCTCTATATCTGTCCCCTTCTCTATCTCTGTCCCCTTCTCTCTCATTCCATTATCTCTGTCCCCTTCTCTCTCATTTCTCTATCTCTGTCCCCTTCTCTCTCATTTCTCTATCTCTGTCCCATTCTCTCTCATTTCTCTATCTCTGTCCCCTTCTCTCTCATTTCTCTATCTCTGTCCCATTCTCTCTCATTTCTCTATCTCTGTCCCCTTCTCTCTCATTTCTCTATATCTGTCCCCTTCTCTATCTCTGTCCCCTTCTCTCTCATTCCCTCTATCTCTGTCCCCTTCTCACTCATTTCTCTTTCTCTGTCTCCTTCTCTCTCATTCCATTATCTCTGTCCCATTCTCTCTCATTCCATTATCTCTGTCCCCTTCTCTCTCATTTTTCTATCTCTGTCCCCTTCTCTCTCATTTCTCTATATCTGTCCCCTTCTCTATCTCTGTCCCCTTCTCTCTCTTTCACTCTATCTCTGTCTCCTTCTCTCTCATTTCTCTATCTCTGTCCCCTTCTCTCTCATTTCTTTATCTCTGTCCCCTTCTCACCCATTTCTCTATTTCTGTCGCCTTCTCTATCATTCCATTATCTCTGTCCCCTTCTCTCTCATTTCACTATCTCTGTCCCCTTCTCTCTCATTCCATTATCTCTGTCCCCTTCTCACTCATTTCTCTATCTCTGTCCCCTTCTCTCTCATTTCTCTATATCTGTCCCCTTATCTATCTCTGTCCCCTTCTCTCTCATTCCCTCTATCTATGTCTCCTTCTCTCTGATTTCTCTATCTCTGTCCCTTTCTCTCTCATTACTCTATATCTGTCCCCTTCTCTATCTCTGTCCACTTCTCTCTCATTCCCTCTATCTCTGTCCCCTTATCTCTCATTTCTCTATATCTGTCCCCTTCTCTATCTCTGTCCCCTTCTCTCTCATTTCTCTTTCTCTGTCTCCTTCTCTCTCATTCCATTATCTCTGTCCCCTTCTCTCTCATTCCATTATCTCTGTCCCCTTCTCTCTCATTTCTCTATCTCTGTCCCCTTCTCTCTCATTTTCTATATCTGTCCCCTTCTCAATCTCTGTCCCCTTCTTTCTCTTTCCCTCTATCTCTATCTCCTTCTCTCTCATTTTTTAATCTCTGTCCCCTTCTCTCTCATTTCTCTATATCTGTCCCCTTCTCTATCTCTGTCCCCTTCTCTCTCTTTCCCTCTATCCCTGTCTCCTTCTCTCTCATTTCTCTATCTCTGTCCGCTTCTCTCTCATTTCTTTATCTCTGTCCCCTTCTCACCCATTTCTCTATTTCTGTCCCCTTCTCTATCATTCCATTATCTCTGTCCCCTTCTCTCTCATTTCTCTATCTCTGTCCCCTTCTCTCTCATTTCTCTATATCTGTCCCCTTCTCTATCTCTGTCCCCTTCTCTCTCATTCCCTCTATCTCTGTCTCCTTCTCTCTCATTTCTCTATGTCTGTCCCCGTCTCTCTCATTTCTCTATATCTGTCCCCTTCTCTATCTCTGTCCCCTTCTCTCTCATTCCCTCTATCTATGTCTCCTTCTCTCTGATTTCTTTATCTCTGTCCCTTTCTCTCTCATTACTCTATATCTGTCCCCTTCTCTATCTCTGTCCACTTCTCTCTCATTCCCTCTATCTCTGTCCCCTTATCTCTCATTTCTCTATATCTGTCCCCTTCTCTATCTCTGTCCCCTTCTCTCTCATTTCTCTTTCTCTGTCTCCTTCTCTCTCATTCCATTATCTCTGTCCCCTTCTCTCTCATTCCATTATCTCTGTCCCCTTCTCTCTCATTTCTCTATCTCTGTCCCCTTCTCTCTCATTTCTCTATATCTGTCCCCTTCTCAATCTCTGTCCCCTTCTTTCTCTTTCCCTCTATCTCTGTCTCCTTCTCTCTCATTTCTCTATCTCTGTACCCTTCTCTCTCATTTCTCTATCTCTGTCCCCTTCTCTCACATTTTTCTATCTCTGTCTCCTTCTCTCTCATTTCTCTATCTCTGTCCCCTTCTCTCTCATTCCCTCTATCTCTGTCCCCTTCTCTCTCATTTCTCTATCTCTGTCCCCTTCTCTCTAATTTCTCTATCTCTGTCTCCTTCTCTCTCATTTCTCTATCTCTGTCCCCTTCTCTCTCATTTCTCTATCTCTGTCTCCTTCACTCTCATTTCTCGATCTCTGTCCCCTTCTCTCTCATTCCATTATCTCTGTCCCCTTCTCTCTCATTTCTCTATCTCTGTCCCCTTCTCTCTCATTCCATTATCTCTGTCCCCCTCTCTCTCATTTCTCTTTCTCTGTCTCCTTCTCTCTCATTTCTCTATCTCTGTCCCCTTCTCTCTCATTCCATTATCTCTGTCCCCTTCTCTCTCATTCACTCTATCTCTGGCCCAATCTCTCTCATTTCTCTATCTCTGTCCCCTTCTCTCTCATTTCTCTTTCTCTGTCTCCTTCTCTCTCATTTCTCTATTTCTGTCCCCTTCTCTCTCATTCCATTATCTCTGTCCCCTTCTCTCTCATTCACTCTATCTCTGGCCCAATCTCTCTCATTTCTCTATCTCTGTCCCCTTCTCTCTCATTTCTCTATCTCTGTCCCCTTCTCTCTCATTTCTCTATATCTGTTCCCTTCTCTCTCATTCCATTATCTCGGTCCCCTTCTCTCTCATTTATCTATCTCTGTCCCCTTCTCTCTCATTCCATTATCTCTGTCCCCTTCTCTCTCATTCCATTATCTCTGTCCCCTTCACTCTCATTTCTCTATCTCTGTCCCCTTCTCTCTCATTCCATTATCTCTGTCCCCTTCTCTCTCATTCTATTATCTCTGTCCCCTTCTCTCTCACTTCTCTATCTCTGTCCCCTTCTCTCTCAATGCATTATCTCTGTCCCATTCTCTCTCATTCCCTCTATCTCTGTCCCCTTCTCTCTCATTTCTCTATATCTGTCCCCTTCTCTATCTCTGTCCCCTTCTCTCTCATTCCCTCTATCTCTGTCCCCTTCTCTCTCATTTCTCTATATCTGTCCCCTTCTCTATCTCTGTCCCCTTCTCTCTCATTTTTCTATCTCTGTCCCCTTCTCTCTCATTTCTCTATATCTGTCCCCTTCTCTATCTCTGTCCCCTTCTCTCTCTTTCCCTCTATCTCTGTCTCCTTCTCTCTCATTTCTCTATCTCTGTCCCCTTCTCTCTCATTTCTTTATCTCTGTCCCCTTCTCACCCATTTCTCTATTTCTGTCCCCTTCTCTATCATTCCATTATCTCTGTCCCCTTCTCTCTCATTTCACTATCTCTGTCCCCTTCTCTCTCATTCCATTATCTCTGTCCCCTTCTCTCTCATTTCTCTATCTCTGTCCCCTTCTCTCTCATTTCTCTATATCTGTCCCCTTCTCTATCTCTGTCCCCTTCTCTCTCATTCCCTCTATCTCTGTCTCCTTCTCGCTCATTTCTCTATGTCTGTCCCCGTCTCTCTCATTTCTCTATATCTGTCCCCTTCTCTATCTCTGTCCCCTTCTCTCTCATTCCCTCTATCTATGTCTCCTTCTCTCTGATTTCTCTATCTCTGTCCCTTTCTCTCTCATTACTCTATATCTGTCCCCTTCCCTATCTCTGTCCACTTCTCTCTCATTCCCTCTATCTCTGTCCCCTTATCTCTCATTTCTCTATATCTGTCCCCTTCTCTATCTCTGTCCCCTTCTCTCTCATTTCTCTTTCTCTGTCTCCTTCTCTCTCATTCCATTATCTCTGTCCCCTTCTCTCTCATTCCATTATCTCTGTCCCCTTCTCTCTCATTTATCTATCTCTGTCCCCTTCTCTCTCATTTCTCTATATCTGTCCCCTTCTCAATCTCTGTCCCCTTCTTTCTCTTTCCCTCTATCTCTGTCTCCTTCTCTCTCATTTCTCTATCTCTGTACCCTTCTCTCTCATTTCTCTATCTCTGTCCCCTTCTCTCACATTTTTCTATCTCTGTCTCCTTCTCTCTCATTTCTCTATCTCTGTCCCCTTCTCTCTCATTCCCTCTATCTCTGTCCCCTTCTCTCTCATTTCTCTATCTCTGTCCCCTTCTCTCTAATTTCTCTATCTCCGTCTCCTTCTCTCTCATTTCTCTATCTCTGTCCCCTTCTCTCTCATTTCTCTATCTCTGTCTCCTTCACTCTCATTTCTCGATCTCTGTTCCCTTCTCTCTCATTCCATTATCTCTGTCCCCTTCTCTCTCATTTCTCTATCTCTGTCCCCTTCTCTCTCATTCCATTATCTCTGTCCCCCTCTCTCTCATTTCTCTTTCTCTGTCTCCTTCTCTCTCATTTCTCTATCTCTGTCCCCTTCTCTCTCATTCCATTATCTCTGTCCCCTTCTCTCTCATTCACTCTATCTCTGGCCCATTCTCTCTCATTTCTCTATCTCTGTCCCCTTCTCTCTCATTTCTCTATCTCTGTCCCCTTCTCTCTCATTTCTCTATATCTGTTCCCTTCTCTCTCATTCCATTATCTCGGTCCCCTTCTCTCTCATTTATCTATCTCTGTCCCCTTCTCTCTCATTCCATTATCTCTGTCCCCTTCTCTCTCATTCCATTATCTCTGTCCCCTTCACTCTCATTTCTCTATCTCTGTCCCCTTCTCTCTCATTCCATTATCTCTGTCCCCTTCTCTCTCATTCTATTATCTCTGTCCCCTTCTCTCTCATTTCTCTATCTCTGTCCCCTTCTCTCTCATTCCATTATCTCTGTCCCGTTCTCTCTCATTCCCTCTATCTCTGTCCCCCTCTCTCTCATTTCTCTATATCTGTCCCCTTCTCTATCTCTGTCCCCTTCTCTCTCATTTCTCTTTCTCTGTCTCCTTCTCTCTCATTTATCTATATCTGTCCCCTTCTCTCTCATTTCTCTATCTCTGTCTCCTTCTCTCTCATTCCATTATCTCTGTCCCCTTCTCTCTCATTTCTCTATCTCTGTCCCCTTCTCTCTCATTCCATTATCTCTGTCCCCTTCTCTCTCATTTCTCTATCTCTGTCCCCTTCTCTCTCATTTCTCTATATCTGTCCCCTTCTCTATCTCTGTCCCCTTCTCTCTCATTCCCTATATCTCTGTCTCCTTCTCTCTCATTTCTCTATCTCTGTCCCCTTCTCTCTCATTTCTCTATCTCTGTCCCCTTCTCTCTCATTTCTCTATCTCTGTCTCCTTCTCTCTCATTTCTCTATCTCTGTCCCATTCTCTCTCATTTCTCTATCTCTGTCCCCTTCTCTCTCATTTCTCTATATCTGTCCCCTTCTCTATCTCTGTCCCCTTCTCTCTCATTCCCTCTATCTCTGTCCCCTTCTCTCTCATTTCTCTATATCTGTCCCCTTCTCTATCTCCGTCCCCTTCTCACTCATTTCTCTTTCTCTGTCTCCTTCTCTCTCATTCCATTATCTCTGTCCCATTCTCTCTCATTCCATTATCTCTGTCCCCTTCTCTCTCATTTCTCTATCTCTGTCCCCTTCTCTCTCATTTCTCCATATCTGTCCCCTTCTCTATCTCTGTCCCCTTCTCTCTCTTTCCCTCTATCTCTGTCTCCTTCTCTCTCATTTCTCTATCTCTGTCCCCTTCTCTCTCATTTCTTTATCTCTGTCCCCTTCTCACCCATTTCTCTATTTCTTTCCCCTTCTCTATCATTCCATTATCTCTGTCCCCTTCTCTCTCATTTCACTATCTCTGTCCCCTTCTCTCTCATTCCATTATCTCTGTCCCCTTCTCTCTCATTTCTCTATCTCTGTCCCCTTCTCTCTCATTTCTCTATATCTGTCCCCTTCTCTATCTCTGTCCCCTTCTCTCTCATTCCCTCTATCTCTGTCTCCTTCTCTCTCATTTCTCTATCTCTGTCCCCGTCTCTCTCATTTCTCTATATCTGTCCCCATCTCTATCTCTGTCCCCTTCTCTCTCATTCCCTCTATCTATGTCTCCTTCTCTCTGATTTCTCTATCTCTGTCCCTTTCTCTCTCATTACTCTATTTCTGTCCCCTTCTCTATCTCTGTCCACTTCTCTCTCATTCCCTCTATCTCTGTCCCCTTCTCTCTCATTTCTCTATATCTGTCCCCTTCTCTATCTCTGTCCCCTTCTCTCTCATTTTTCTATCTCTGTCCCCTTCTCTCTCATTTCTCTATATCTGTCCCCTTCTCTATCTCTGTCCCCTTCTCTCTCTTTCCCTCTATCTCTGTCTCCTTCTCTCTCATTTCTCTATCTCTGTCCCCTTCTCTCTCATTTCTTTATCTATGTCCCCTTCTCACCCATTTCTCTATTTCTGTCCCCTTCTCTATCATTCCATTATCTCTGTCCCCTTCTCTCTCATTTCACTATCTCTGTCCCCTTCTCTCTCATTCCATTATCTCTGTCCCCTTCTATCTCATTTCTCTATCTCTGTCCCCTTCTCTCTCATTTCTCTATATCTGTCCCCTTCTCTATCTCTGTCCCCTTCTCTCTCATTCCCTCTATCTCTGTCTCCTTCTCGCTCATTTCTCTATGTCTGTCCCCGTCTCTCTCATTTCTCTATATCTGTCCCCTTCTCTATCTCTGTCCCCTTCTCTCTCATTCCCTCTATCTATGTCTCCTTCTCTCTGATTTCTCTATCTCTGTCCCTTTCTCTCTCATTACTCTATATCTGTCCCCTTCTCTATCTCTGTCCACTTCTCTCTCATTCCCTCTATCTCTGTCCCCTTATCTCTCATTTCTCTATATCTGTCCCCTTCTCTATCTCTGTCCCCTTCTCTCTCATTTCTCTTTCTCTGTCTCCTTCTCTCTCATTCCATTATCTCTGTCCCCTTCTCTCTCATTCCATTATCTCTGTCCCCTTCTCTCTCATTTATCTATCTCTGTCCCCTTCTCTCTCATTTCTCTATATCTGTCCCCTTCTCAATCTCTGTCCCCTTCTTTCTCTTTCCCTCTATCTCTGTCTCCTTCTCTCTCATTTCTCTATCTCTGTACCCTTCTCTCTCATTTCTCTATCTCTGTCCCCTTCTCTCACATTTTTCTATCTCTGTCTCCTTCTCTCTCATTTCTCTATCTCTGTCCCCTTCTCTCTCATTCCCTCTATCTCTGTCCCCTTCTCTCTCATTTCTCTATCTCTGTCCCCTTCTCTCTAATTTCTCTATCTCCGTCTCCTTCTCTCTCATTTCTCTATCTCTGTCCCCTTCTCTCTCATTTCTCTATCTCTGCCTCCTTCACTCTCATTTCTCGATCTCTGTCCCCTTCTCTCTCATTCCATTATCTCTGTCCCCTTCTCTCTCATTTCTCTATCTCTGTCCCCTTCTCTCTCATTCCATTATCTCTGTCCCCCTCTCTCTCATTTCTCTTTCTCTGTCTCCTTCTCTCTCATTTCTCTATCTCTGTCCCCTTCTCTCTCATTCCATTATCTCTGTCCCCTTCTCTCTCATTCACTCTATCTCTGGCCCATTCTCTCTCATTTCTCTATCTCTGTCCCCTTCTCTCTCATTTCTCTATCTCTGTCCCCTTCTCTCTCATTTCTCTATATCTGTTCCCTTCTCTCTCATTCCATTATCTCGGTCCCCTTCTCTCTCATTTATCTATCTCTGTCCCCTTCTCTCTCATTCCATTATCTCTGTCCACTTCTCTCTCATTCCATTATCTCTGTCCCCTTCACTCTCATTTCTCTATCTCTGTCCCCTTCTCTCTCATTCCATTATCTCTGTCCCCTTCTCTCTCATTCTATTATCTCTGTCCCCTTCTCTCTCATTTCTCTATCTCTGTCTCCTTCTCTCTCATTCCATTATCTCTGTCCCGTTCTCTCTCATTCCCTCTATCTCTGTCCCCCTCTCTCTCATTTCTCTATATCTGTCCCCTTCTCTATCTCTGTCCCCTTCTCTCTCATTTCTCTTTCTCTGTCTCCTTCTCTCTCATTTATCTATATCTGTACCCTTCTCTCTCATTTCTCTATCTCTGTCCCCTTCTCTCTCATTCCATTATCTCTGTCCCCTTCTCTCTCATTTCTCTATCTCTGTCCCCTTCTCTCTCATTCCATTATCTCTGTCCCCTTCTCTCTCATTTCTCTATCTCTGTCCCCTTCTCTCTCATTTCTCTATATCTGTCCCCTTCTCTATCTCTGTCCCCTTCTCTCTCATTCCCTATATCTCTGTCTCCTTCTCTCTCATTTCTCTATCTCTGTCCCCTTCTCTCTCATTTCTCTATCTCTGTCCCCTTCTCTCTCATTTCTCTATCTATGTCCCCTTCTCTCTCATTTCTCTATCTCTGTCTCCTTCTCTCTCATTTCTCTATCTCTGTCCCATTCTCTCTCATTTCTCTATCTCTGTCCCCTTCTCTCTCATTTCTCTATATCTGTCCCCTTCTCTATCTCTGTCCCCTTCTCTCTCATTCCCTCTATCTCTGTCCCCTTCTCTCTCATTTCTCTATATCTGTCCCCTTCTCTATCTCCTTCCCCTTCTCACTCATTTCTCTTTCTCTGTCTCCTTCTCTCTCATTCCATTATCTCTGTCCCATTCTCTCTCATTCCATTATCTCTGTCCCCTTCTCTCTCATTTCTCTATCTCTGTCCCCTTCTCTCTCATTTCTCCATATCTGTCCCCTTCTCTATCTCTGTCCCCTTCTCTCTCTTTCCCTCTATCTCTGTCTCCTTCTCTCTCATTTCTCTATCTCTGTCCCCTTCTCTCTCATTTCTTTATCTCTGTCCCCTTCTCACCCATTTCTCTATTTCTTTCCCCTTCTCTATCATTCCATTATCTCTGTCCCCTTCTCTCTCATTTCACTATCTCTGTCCCCTTCTCTCTCATTCCATTATCTCTGTCCCCTTCTCTCTCATTTCTCTATCTCTGTCCCCTTCTCTCTCATTTCTCTATATCTGTCCCCTTCTCTATCTCTGTCCCCTTCTCTCTCATTCCCTCTATCTCTGTCTCCTTCTCTCTCATTTCTCTATCTCTGTCCCCGTCTCTCTCATTTCTCTATATCTGTCCCCATCTCTATCTCTGTCCCCTTCTCTCTCATTCCCTCTATCTATGTCTCCTTCTCTCTGATTTCTCTATCTCTGTCCCTTTCTCTCTCATTACTCTATTTCTGTCCCCTTCTCTATCTCTGTCCACTTCTCTCTCATTCCCTCTATCTCTGTCCCCTTATCTCTCATTTCTCTATATCTGTCCCCTTCTTTATCTCTGTCCCCTTCTCTCTCATTTCTCTTTCTCTGTCTCCTTCTCTCTCATTCCATTATCTCTGTCCCCTTCTCTCTCATTCCATTATCTCTGTCCCCTTCTCTCTCATTTCTCTATATCTGTCCCCTTCTCAATCTCTGTCCCCTTCTTTCTCTTTCCCTCTATCTCTGTCTCCTTCTCTCTCATTTCTCTATCTCTGTACCCTTCTCTCTCATTTCTCTATCTCTGTCCCCTTCTCTCACATTTTTCTATCTCTGTCTCCTTCTCTCTCATTTCTCTTTCTCTGTCCCCTTCTCTCTCATTCCCTCTATCTCTGTCCCCTTCTCTCTCATTTCTCTATATCCGTCCCCTTCTCTCTCATTTCTCTATCTCTGTCTCCTTCTCTCTCATTTCTCTATCTCTGTCCCCTTCTCTCTCACTTCTCTATCTCTGTCTCCTTCACTCTCATTTCTCGATCTCTGTCCCCTTCTCTCTCATTCCATTATCTCTTTCCCCTTCTCTCTCATTTCTCTATCTCTGTCCCCTTCTCTCTCATTCCATTATCTCTGTCCCCCTCTCTCTCATTTCTCTTTCTCTGTCTCCTTCTCTCTCATTTCTCTATCTCTGTCCCCTTCTCTCTCATTCCATTATCTCTGTCCCCTTCTCTCTCATTCACTCTATCTCTGGCCCCTTCTCTCTCATTTCTCTATCTCTGTCCCCTTCTCTCTCATTTCTCTATCTCTGTCCCCTTCTCTCTCATTTCTCTATCTCTGTCCCCTTCTCTCTCATTCCATTATCTCGGTCCCCTTCTATCTCATTTATCTATCTCTGTCCCCTTCTCTCTCATTCCATTATCTCTGTCCCCTTCTCTCTCATTCCATTATCTCTGTCCCCTTCACTCTCATTTCTCTATCTCTGTCCCCTTCTCTCTCATTCCATTATCTCTGTCCCCTTCTCTCGCATTTCGCTATCTATGTCCCCTTCTCTCTCATTCCATTATCTCTGTCCCCTTCTCTCTCATTCTATTATCTCTGTCCCCTTCACTCTCATTTCTCTATCTCTGTCCCCTTCTCTCTCATTCCATTATCTCTGTCCCATTCTCTCTCATTCCCTCTATCTCTGTCCCCCTCTCTCTCATTTCTCTATATCTGTCCCCTTCTCTATCTCTGTACCCTTCTCTCTCATTTCTCTTTCTCTGTCTCCTTCTCTCTCATTTATCTATCTCTGTCCCCTTCTCTCTCATTTCTCTATCTCTGTCCCCTTCTCTCTCATTCCATTATCTCTGTCCCCTTCTCTCTCATTTCTCTATCTCTGTCCCCTTCTCTCTCATTCCATTATCTCTGTCCCCTTCTCTCTCATTTCTCTATCTCTGTCCCCTTCTCTCTCATTTCTCTATATCTGTCCCCTTCTCTACCTCTGTCCCCTTCTCTCTCATTCCCTATATCTCTGTCTCCTTCTCTCTCATTTCTCTATCTCTGTCCCCTTCTCTCTC
The DNA here is from genome assembly GCF_964263955.1 of Coregonus lavaretus. Lineage (NCBI taxonomy): Eukaryota > Metazoa > Chordata > Actinopteri > Salmoniformes > Salmonidae > Coregonus > Coregonus lavaretus. The sequence goes on from NC_139988.1 coordinate 27,977,870, forward strand.
ATTTCTCTATCTCTGTTCCCTTCTCTCTAATTTTTCTATCTCTGTCTCCTTCTCTCTCATTTCTCTATCTCTGTCCCATTCTCTCTCATTCCCTCTATCTCTGTCCCCTTCTCTCTCATTTCTCTATATCTGTCCCCTTCTCTCTCATTTCTCTATCTCTGTCCCCTTCTCTCTCATTCCATTATCTCTGTCCCCTTATCTCTCATTTCTCTATCTCTGTCTCCTTCTCTCTCATTTCTCTATCTCTGTCCCCTTCTCTCTCATTTCTCTATCTCTGTCTCCTTCACTCTCATTCCTCTATCTCTGTTCCCTTCTCTCTCATTCCTCTATCTCTGTCCCCTTCTCTCTCATTCCTCTATCTCTGTCCCCTTCTCTCTCATTTCTCTATCTCTGTCCCCTTCTCTCTCATTTCTCTATCTCTGTCTCCTTCTCTCTCATTTCTCTATCTCTGTCCGCTTCTCTCTCATTCCATTATCTATGTCCCCTTCTCTCTCATTTCTCTATCTCTGTCCCCTTCTCTCTCATTTCTCTATCTCTGTCTCCTTCTCTCTCATTTCTCTATCTCTGTCCGCTTCTCTCTCATTCCATTATCTATGTCCCCTTCTCTCTCATTTCTCTATCTCTGTCCCCTTCTCTCTCATTTCTCTATCTCTGTCTCCTTCACTCTCATTCCTCTATCTCTGTCCCCTTCTCTCTCATTTCTCTATCTCTGTCCCCTTCTCTCTCATTTCTCTATCTCTGTCCCCTTCTCTCTCATTCCATTATCTCGGTCCCCTTCTCTCTCATTTATCTATCTCTGTCCCCTTCTCTCTCATTCCATTATCTCTGTCCCCTTCTCTCTCATTCCATTATCGCTGTCCCCTTCACTCTCATTTCTCTATCTCTGTCCCCTTCTCTCTCATTCCATTATCTCTGTCCCCTTCTCTCGCATTTCGCTATCTATGTCCCCTTCTCTCTCATTCCATTATCTCTGTCCCCTTCTCTCTCATTCTATTATCTATGTCCCCTTCTCTCTCATTTCTCTATCTCTGTCCCCTTCTCTCTCATTCCATTATCTCTGTCCCATTCTCTCTCATTCCCTCTATCTCTGTCCCCCTCTCTCTCATTTCTCTATCTCTGTCCCCTTCTCTCTCATTTCTCTTTCTCTGTCTCCTTCTCTCTCATTTATCTATCTCTGTCCCCTTCTCTCTCATTTCTCTATCTCTGTCCCCTTCTCTCTCATTCCATTATCTCTGTCCCCTTCTCTCTCATTTCTCTATCTCTGTCCCCTTCTCTCTCATTCCATTATCTCTGTCCCCTTCTCTCTCATTTCTCTATCTCTGCCCCCTTCTCTCTCATTTCTCTATATCTGCCCCCTTCTCTATCTATGTCCCCTTCTCTCTCATTCCCTATATCTCTGTCTCCTTCTCTCTCATTTCTCTATCTCTGTCCCATTCTCTCTCATTTCTCTATCTCTGTTCCCTTCTCTCTAATTTTTCTATCTCTGTCTCCTTCTCTCTCATTTCTCTATCTCTGTCCCCTTCTCTCTCATTCCCTCTATCTCTGTCCCCTTCTCTCTCATTTCTCTATCTCTGTCCCCTTCTCTCTCATTTCTCTATCTCTGGCCCCTTCTCTCTCATTCCATTATCTCTGTCCCCTTATCTCTCATTTCTCTATCTCTGTCTCCTTCTCTCTCATTTCTCTATCTCTGTCCCCTTCTCTCTCATTTCTCTATCTCTGTCTCCTTCACTCTCATTCCTCTATCTCTGTTCCCTTCTCTCTCATTCCTCTATCTCTGTCCCTTTCTCTCTCATTTCTCTATCTCTGTCCCCTTCTCTCTCATTCCATTATCTCTGTCCCCTTCTCTCTCATTTCTCTATCTCTGTCCCATTCTCTCTCATTTCTCTATCTCTGTCCCCTTCTCTCTCATTCCATTATTTCTGTCCCCTTCTCTCTCATTTCTCTATCTCTGTCCCCTTCTCTCTCATTTCTCTATATCTATCCCCTTCTCTATCTCTGTCCCCTTCTCTCTCATTCCATTATCTCTGTCCCCTTCTCTCTCATTTCTCTATCTCCGTCCCCTTCTCTCTCATTTCTCTATCTCTGTCCCCTTCTCTCTCATTTCTCTATCTCTGTTCCCTTCTCTCTAATTTTTCTATCTCTGTCTCCTTCTCTCTCATTTCTCTATCTCTGTCCCATTCTCTCTCATTCCCTCTATCTCTGTCCCCTTCTCTCTCATTTCTCTATCTCTGTCCCCTTCTCTCTCATTTCTCTATCTCTGTCCCCTTCTCTCTCATTTCTCTATCTCTGTCCCCTTCTCTCTCATTCCATTATCTCTGTCCCCTTATCTCTCATTTCTCTATCTCTGTCTCCTTCTCTCTCATTTCTCTATCTCTGTCCCCTTCTCTCTCATTTCTCTATCTCTGTCTCCTTCACTCTCATTCCTCTATCTCTGTTCCCTTCTCTCTCATTCCTCTATCTCTGTCCCCTTCTCTCTCATTCCTCTATCTCTGTCCCCTTCTCTCTCATTTCTCTATCTCTGTCCCCTTCTCTCTCATTTCTCTATCTCTGTCTCCTTCTCTCTCATTTCTCTATCTCTGTCCGCTTCTCTCTCATTCCATTATCTATGTCCCCTTCTCTCTCATTTCTCTATCTCTGTCCCCTTCTCTCTCATTTCTCTATCTCTGTCTCCTTCTCTCTCATTTCTCTATCTCTGTCCGCTTCTCTCTCATTCCATTATCTATGTCCCCTTCTCTCTCATTTCTCTATCTCTGTCCCCTTCTCTCTCATTTCTCTATCTCTGTCTCCTTCACTCTCATTCCTCTATCTCTGTTCCCTTCTCTCTCATTCCTCTATCTCTGTCCCCTTCTCTCTCATTCCTCTATCTCTGTCCCCTTCTCTCTCATTTCTCTATCTCTGTCCCCTTCTCTCTCATTTCTCTATCTCTGTCTCCTTCTCTCTCATTTCTCTATCTCTGTCCGCTTCTCTCTCATTCCATTATCTATGTCCCCTTCTCTCTCATTTCTCTATCTCTGTCCCTTTCTCTCTCATTCCATTATCTCTGTCCCCTTCTCTCTCATTTCTCTATCTCTGTCCCCTTCTCTCTCATTTCTCTATCTCTGTCCCCTTCTCTCTCATTCCATTATCTCGGTCCCCTTCTCTCTCATTTATCTATCTCTGTCCCCTTCTCTCTCATTCCATTATCTCTGTCCCCTTCTCTCTCATTCCATTATCGCTGTCCCCTTCACTCTCATTTCTCTATCTCTGTCCCCTTCTCTCTCATTCCATTATCTCTGTCCCCTTCTCTCGCATTTCGCTATCTATGTCCCCTTCTCTCTCATTCCATTATCTCTGTCCCCTTCTCTCTCATTCTATTATCTCTGTCCCCTTCTCTCTCATTTCTCTATCTCTGTCCCCTTCTCTCTCATTCCATTATCTCTGTCCCATTCTCTCTCATTCCCTCTATCTCTGTCCCCCTCTCTCTCATTTCTCTATCTCTGTCCCCTTCTCTCTCATTTCTCTTTCTCTGTCTCCTTCTCTCTCATTTATCTATCTCTGTCCCCTTCTCTCTCATTTCTCTATCTCTGTCCCCTTCTCTCTCATTCCATTATCTCTGTCCCCTTCTCTCTCATTTCTCTATCTCTGTCCCCTTCTCTCTCATTCCATTATCTCTGTCCCCTTCTCTCTCATTTCTCTATCTCTGCCCCCTTCTCTCTCATTTCTCTATATCTGCCCCCTTCTCTATCTATGTCCCCTTCTCTCTCATTCCCTATATCTCTGTCTCCTTCTCTCTCATTTCTCTATCTCTGTCCCATTCTCTCTCATTTCTCTATCTCTGTTCCCTTCTCTCTAATTTTTCTATCTCTGTCTCCTTCTCTCTCATTTCTCTATCTCTGTCCCCTTCTCTCTCATTCCCTCTATCTCTGTCCCCTTCTCTCTCATTTCTCTATCTCTGTCCCCTTCTCTCTCATTTCTCTATCTCTGGCCCCTTCTCTCTCATTCCATTATCTCTGTCCCCTTATCTCTCATTTCTCTATCTCTGTCTCCTTCTCTCTCATTTCTCTATCTCTGTCCCCTTCTCTCTCATTTCTCTATCTCTGTCTCCTTCACTCTCATTCCTCTATCTCTGTTCCCTTCTCTCTCATTCCTCTATCTCTGTCCCCTTCTCTCTCATTTCTCTATCTCTGTCCCCTTCTCTCTCATTCCATTATCTCTGTCCCCTTCTCTCTCATTTCTCTATCTCTGTCCCATTCTCTCTCATTTCTCTATCTCTGTCCCCTTCTCTCTCATTCCATTATTTCTGTCCCCTTCTCTCTCATTTCTCTATCTCTGTCCCCTTCTCTCTCATTTCTCTATATCTATCCCCTTCTCTATCTCTGTCCCCTTCTCTCTCATTCCATTATCTCTGTCCCCTTCTCTCTCATTTCTCTATCTCCGTCCCCTTCTCTCTCATTTCTCTATCTCTGTCCCCTTCTCTCTCATTTCTCTATATCTGTCCCCTTCTCTATCTCTGTCCCCTTCTCTCTCATTCCCTCTATCTCTGTCCCCTTCTCTCTCATTTCTCTATATCTGTCCCCTTCTCTATCTCCGTCCCCTTCTCACTCATTTCTCTTTCTCTGTCTCCTTCTCTCTCATTCCATTATCTCTGTCCCATTCTCTCTCATTCCATTATCTATGTCCCCTTCTCTCTCATTTCTCTATCTCTGCCCCCTTCTCTCTCATTTCTCTATATCTGTCCCCTTCTCTATCTCTGTCCCCTTTCTCTCTTTCCCTCTATCTCTGTCTCCTTCTCTCTCATTTCTCTATCTCTGTCCCCTTCTCTCTCATTTCTTTATCTCTGTCCCCTTCTCACCCATTTCTCTATTTCTGTCCCCTTCTCTATCATTCCATTATCTCTGTCCCCTTCTCTCTCATTTCACTATCTCTGTCCCCTTCTCTCTCATTCCATTATCTCTGTCCCCTTCTCTCTCATTTCTCTATCTCTGTCCCCTTCTCTCTCATTTCTCTATATCTGTCCCCTTCTCTCTCATTCCCTCTATCTCTGTCTCCTTCTCTCTCATTTCTCTATCTCTGTCCCCGTCTCTCTCATTTCTCTATATCTGTCCCCTTCTCTATCTCTGTCCCCTTCTCTCTCATTCCCTCTATCTATGTCTCCTTCTCTCTGATTTCTCTATCTATGTCCCTTTCTCTCTCATTACTCTATATCTGTCCCCTTCTCTATCTCTGTCCACTTCTCTCTCATTCCCTCTATCTCTGTCCCCTTATCTCTCATTTCTCTATATCCGTCCCCTTCTCTATCTCTGTCCCCTTCTCTCTCATTTCTCTTTCTCTGTCTCCTTCTCTCTCATTCCATTATCTCTGTCCCCTTCTCTCTCATTCCATTATCTCTGTCCCCTTCTCTCTCATTTCTCTATCTCTGTCCCCTTCTCTCTCATTTCTCTATATCTGTCCCCTTCTCAATCTCTATCCCCTTCTCTCTCTTTCCCTCTATCTCTGTCTCATTCTCTCTCATTTCTCTATTTCTGTCCCCTTCTCTATCTCTGTCCCCTTCTCTCTCATTCCCTCTATCTCTGTCTCCTTCTCTCTCATTTCTCTATCTCTGTCCCCGTCTCTCTCATTTCTCTATATCTGTCCCCATCTCTATCTCTGTCCCCTTCTCTCTCATTCCCTCTATCTATGTCTCCTTCTCTCTGATTTCTCTATCTCTGTCCCTTTCTCTCTCATTACTCTATTTCTGTCCCCTTCTCTATCTCTGTCCACTTCTCTCTCATTCCCTCTATCTCTGTCCCCTTATCTCTCATTTCTCTATATCTGTCCCCTTCTTTATCTCTGTCCCCTTCTCTCTCATTTCTCTTTCTCTGTCTCCTTCTCTCTCATTCCATTATCTCTGTCCCCTTCTCTCTCATTCCATTATCTCTGTCCCCTTCTCTCTCATTTCTCTATCTCTGTCCCCTTCTCTCTCATTTCTCTATATCTGTCCCCTTCTCAATCTCTGTCCCCTTCTTTCTCTTTCCCTCTATCTCTGTCTCCTTCTCTCTCATTTCTCTATCTCTGTACCCTTCTCTCTCATTGCTCTATCTCTGTCCCCTTCTCTCACATTTTTCTATCTCTGTCTCCTTCTCTCTCATTTCTCTATCTCTGTCCCCTTCTCTCTCATTCCCTCTATCTCTGTCCCCTTCTCTCTCATTTCTCTATCTCTGTCCCCTTCTCTCTCATTTCTCTATCTCTGTCCCCTTCTCTCTCATTTCTCTATCTCTGTCCCCTTCTCTCTCATTTCTCTATATCTGTCCCCTTCTCAATCTCTGTCCCCTTCTTTCTCTTTCCCTCTATCTCTGTCTCCTTCTCTCTCATTTCTCTATCTCTGTACCCTTCTCTCTCATTTCTCTATCTCTGTCCCCTTCTCTCACATTTTTCTATCTCTGTCTCCTTCTCTCTCATTTCTCTATCTCTGTCCCCTTCTCTCTCATTCCTCTATCTCTGTTCCCTTCTCTCTCATTCCTCTATCTCTGTCCCCTTCTCTCTCATTTCTCTATCTCTGTCCCCTTCTCTCTCATTCCATTATCTCTGTCCCCTTCTCTCTCATTTCTCTATCTCTGTCCCATTCTCTCTCATTTCTCTATCTCTGTCCCCTTCTCTCTCATTCCATTATTTCTGTCCCCTTCTCTCTCATTTCTCTATCTCTGTCCCCTTCTCTCTCATTTCTCTATATCTATCCCCTTCTCTATCTCTGTCCCCTTCTCTCTCATTCCATTATCTCTTTCCCCTTCTCTCTCATTTCTCTATCTCCATCCCCTTCTCTCTCATTTCTCTATCTCTGTCCCCTTCTCTCTCATTTCTCTATATCTGTCCCCTTCTCTATCTCTGTCCCCTTCTCTCTCATTCCCTCTATCTCTGTCCCCTTCTCTCTCATTTCTCTATATCTGTCCCCTTCTCTATCTCCGTCCCCTTCTCACTCATTTCTCTTTCTCTGTCTCCTTCTCTCTCATTCCATTATCTCTGTCCCATTCTCTCTCATTCCATTATCTATGTCCCCTTCTCTCTCATTTCTCTATCTCTGCCCCCTTCTCTTTTTCATTTCTCTATATCTGTCCCCTTCTCTATCTCTGTCCCCTTTCTCTCTTTCCCTCTATCTCTGTCTCCTTCTCTCTCATTTCTCTATCTCTGTCCCCTTCTCTCTCATTTCTTTATCTCTGTCCCCTTCTCACCCATTTCTCTATTTCTGTCCCCTTCTCTATCATTCCATTATCTCTGTCCCCTTCTCTCTCATTTCACTATCTCTGTCCCCTTCTCTCTCATTCCATTATCTCTGTCCCCTTCTCTCTCATTTCTCTATCTCTGTCCCCTTCTCTCTCATTTCTCTATATCTGTCCCCTTCTCTCTCATTCCCTCTATCTCTGTCTCCTTCTCTCTCATTTCTCTATCTCTGTCCCCGTCTCTCTCATTTCTCTATATCTGTCCCCTTCTCTATCTCTGTCCCCTTCTCTCTCATTCCCTCTATCTATGTCTCCTTCTCTCTGATTTCTCTATCTATGTCCCTTTCTCTCTCATTACTCTATATCTGTCCCCTTCTCTATCTCTGTCCACTTCTCTCTCATTCCCTCTATCTCTGTCCCCTTATCTCTCATTTCTCTATATCTGTCCCCTTCTCTATCTCTGTCCCCTTCTCTCTCATTTCTCTTTCTCTGTCTCCTTCTCTCTCATTCCATTATCTCTGTCCCCTTCTCTCTCATTCCATTATCTCTGTCCCCTTCTCTCTCATTTCTCTATCTCTGTCCCCTTCTCTCTCATTTCTCTATATCTGTCCCCTTCTCAATCTCTATCCCCTTCTCTCTCTTTCCCTCTATCTCTGTCTCATTCTCTCTCATTTCTCTATTTCTGTCCCCTTCTCTATCTCTGTCCCCTTCTCTCTCATTCCCTCTATCTCTGTCTCCTTCTCTCTCATTTCTCTATCTCTGTCCCCGTCTCTCTCATTTCTCTATATCTGTCCCCATCTCTATCTCTGTCCCCTTCTCTCTCATTCCCTCTATCTATGTCTCCTTCTCTCTGATTTCTCTATTTCTGTCCCCTTCTCTATCTCTGTCCACTTCTCTCTCATTCCCTCTATCTCTGTCCCCTTATCTCTCATTTCTCTATATCTGTCCCCTTCTTTATCTCTGTCCCCTTCTCTCTCATTTCTCTTTCTCTGTCTCCTTCTCTCTCATTCCATTATCTCTGTCCCCTTCTCTCTCATTCCATTATCTCTGTCCCCTTCTCTCTCATTTCTCTATCTCTGTCCCCTTCTCTCTCATTTCTCTATATCTGTCCCCTTCTCAATCTCTGTCCCCTTCTTTCTCTTTCCCTCTATCTCTGTCTCCTTCTCTCTCATTTCTCTATCTCTGTACCCTTCTCTCTCATTTCTCTATCTCTGTCCCCTTCTCTCACATTTTTCTATCTCTGTCTCCTTCTCTCTCATTTCTCTATCTCTGTCCCCTTCTCTCTCATTCCCTCTATCTCTGTCCCCTTCTCTCTCATTTCTCTATCTCTGTCCCCTTCTCTCTCATTTCTCTATCTCTGTCTCCTTCTCTCTCATTTCTCTATCTCTGTCCCCTTCTCTCTCACTTCTCTATCTCTGTCTAATTCACTCTCATTTCTCGATCTCTGTCCCCTTCTCTCTCATTCCATTATCTCTTTCCCCTTCTCTCTCATTTCTCTATCTCTGTCCCCTTCTCTCTCATTCCATTATCTCTGTCCCCCTCTCTCTCATTTCTCTTTCTCTGTCTCCTTCTCTCTCATTTCTCTATCTCTGTCCCCTTCTCTCTCATTTCTCTATCTCTGTCCCCTTTTCTCTCATTTCTCTATATCTGTCCCCTTCTCTATCTCTGTCCCCTTCTCTCTCATTCCCTCTATCTCTGTCTCCTTCTCTCTCATTTCTCTATCTCTGTCCCTTTCTCTCTCATTACTCTATTTCTGTCCCCTTCTCTATCTCTGTCCACTTCTCTCTCATTCCCTCTATCTCTGTCCCCTTATCTCTCATTTCTCTATATCTGTCCCCTTCTTTATCTCTGTCCCCTTCTCTCTCATTTCTCTTTCTCTGTCTCCTTCTCTCTCATTCCATTATCTCTGTCCCCTTCTCTCTCATTCCATTATCTCTGTCCCCTTCTCTCTCATTTCTCTATATCTGTCCCCTTCTCTCTCATTTCTCTATATCTGTCCCCTTCTCAATCTCTGTCCCCTTCTTTCTCTTTCCCTCTATCTCTGTCTCCTTCTCTCTCATTTCTCTATCTCTGTACCCTTCTCTCTCATTTCTCTATCTCTGTCCCCTTCTCTCACATTTTTCTATCTCTGTCTCCTTCTCTCTCATTTCTCTATCTCTGTCCCCTTCTCTCTCATTCCCTCTATCTCTGTCCCCTTCTCTCTCATTTCTCTATCTCTGTCCCCTTCTCTCTCATTTCTCTATCTCTGTCTCCTTCTCTCTCATTTCTCTATCTCTGTCCCCTTCTCTCTCACTTCTCTATCTCTGTCTAATTCACTCTCATTTCTCGATCTCTGTCCCCTTCTCTCTCATTCCATTATCTCTTTCCCCTTCTCTCTCATTTCTCTATCTCTGTCCCCTTCTCTCTCATTCCATTATCTCTGTCCCCCTCTCTCTCATTTCTCTTTCTCTGTCTCCTTCTCTCTCATTTCTCTATCTCTGTCCCCTTCTCTCTCATTTCTCTATATCTGTCCCCTTCTCTATCTCTGTCCCCTTCTCTCTCATTCCCTCTATCTCTGTCTCCTTCTCTCTCATTTCTCTATCTCTGTCCCTTTCTCTCTCATTACTCTATTTCTGTCCCCTTCTCTATCTCTGTCCACTTCTCTCTCATTCCCTCTATCTCTGTCCCCTTATCTCTCATTTCTCTATATCTGTCCCCTTCTTTATCTCTGTCCCCTTCTCTCTCATTTCTCTTTCTCTGTCTCCTTCTCTCTCATTCCATTATCTCTGTCCCCTTCTCTCTCATTCCATTATCTCTGTCCCCTTCTCTCTCATTTCTCTATCTCTGTCCCCTTCTCTCTCATTTCTCTATATCTGTCCCCTTCTCAATCTCTGTCCCCTTCTTTCTCTTTCCCTCTATCTCTGTCTCCTTCTCTCTCATTTCTCTATCTCTGTACCCTTCTCTCTCATTTCTCTATCTCTGTCCCCTTCTCTCACATTTTTCTATCTCTGTCTCCTTCTCTCTCATTTCTCTATCTCTGTCCCCTTCTCTCTCATTCCCTCTATCTCTGTCCCCTTCTCTCTCATTTCTCTATATCTGTCCCCTTCTCTCTCATTTCTCTATCTCTGTCTCCTTCTCTCTCATTTCTCTATCTCTGTCCCCTTCTCTCTCACTTCTCTATCTCTGTCTCCTTCACTCTCATTTCTCGATCTCTGTCCCCTTCTCTCTCATTCCATTATCTCTTTCCCCTTCTCTCTCATTTCTCTATCTCTGTCCCCTTCTCTCTCATTCCATTATCTCTGTCCCCCTCTCTCTCATTTCTCTTTCTCTGTCTCCTTCTCTCTCATTTCTCTATCTCTGTCCCCTTCTCTCTCATTCCATTATCTCTGTCCCCTTCTCTCTCATTCACTCTATCTCTGGCCCCTTCTCTCTCATTTCTCTATCTCTGTCCCCTTCTCTCTCATTTCTCTATCTCTGTCCCCTTCTCTCTCATTTCTCTATCTCTGTCCCCTTCTCTCTCATTCCATTATCTCGGTCCCCTTCTCTCTCATTTATCTATCTCTGTCCCCTTCTCTCTCATTCCATTATCTCGGTCCCCTTCTCTCTCATTCCATTATCTCTGTCCCCTTCACTCTCATTTCTCTATCTCTGTCCCCTTCTCTCTCATTCCATTATCTCTGTCCCCTTCTCTCGCATTTCGCTATCTATGTCCCCTTCTCTCTCATTCCATTATCTCTGTCCCCTTCTCTCTCATTCTATTATCTCTGTCCCCTTCACTCTCATTTCTCTATCTCTGTCCCCTTCTCTCTCATTCCATTATCTCTGTCCCATTCTCTCTCATTCCCTCTATCTCTGTCCCCCTCTCTCTCATTTCTCTATATCTGTCCCCTTCTCTATCTCTGTCCCCTTCTCTCTCATTTCTCTTTCTCTGTCTCCTTCTCTCTCATTTATCTATCTATGTCCCCTTCTCTCTCATTTCTCTATCTCTGTCCCCTTCTCTCTCATTCCATTATCTCTGTCCCCTTCTCTCTCATTTCTCTATCTCTGTCCCCTTCTCTCTCATTCCATTATCTCTGTCCCCTTCTCTCTCATTTCTCTATCTCTGTCCCCTTCTCTCTCATTTCTCTATATCTGTCCCCTTCTCTAACTCTGTCCCCTTCTCTCTCATTCCCTATATCTCTGTCTCCTTCTCTCTCATTTCTCTATCTCTGTCCCCTTCTCTCTCATTTCTCTATCTCTGTTCCCTTCTCTCTAATTTTTCTATCTCTGTCTCCTTCTCTCTCATTTCTCTATCTCTGTCCCATTCTCTCTCATTCCCTCTATCTCTGTCCCCTTCTCTCTCATTTCTCTATCTCTGTCCCCTTCTCTCTCATTTCTCTTTCTCTGTCTTCTTCTCTCTCATTCCATTATCTCTGTCCCCTTCTCTCTCATTCCATTATCTCTGTCCCCTTCTCTCTCATTTCTCTATCTCTGTCCCCTTCTCTCTCATTTCTCTATATCTGTCCCCTTCTCAATCTCTGTCCCCTTCTTTCTCTTTCCCTCTATCTCTGTCTCCTTCTCTCTCATTTCTCTATCTCTGTACCCTTCTCTCTCATTTCTCTATCTCTGTCCCCTTCTCTCACATTTTTCTATCTCTGTCTCCTTCTCTCTCATTTCTCTATCTCTGTCCCCTTCTCTCTCATTCCCTCTATCTCTGTCCCCTTCTCTCTCATTTCTCTATCTCTGTCCCCTTCTCTCTCATTTCTCTATCTCTGTCTCCTTCTCTCTCATTTCTCTATCTCTGTCCCCTTCTCTCTCACTTCTCTATCTCTGTCTAATTCACTCTCATTTCTCGATCTCTGTCCCCTTCTCTCTCATTCCATTATCTCTTTCCCCTTCTCTCTCATTTCTCTATCTCTGTCCCCTTCTCTCTCATTCCATTATCTCTGTCCCCCTCTCTCTCATTTCTCTTTCTCTGTCTCCTTCTCTCTCATTTCTCTATCTCTGTCCCCTTCTCTCTCATTTCTCTATATCTGTCCCCTTCTCTATCTCTGTCCCCTTCTCTCTCATTCCCTCTATCTCTGTCTCCTTCTCTCTCATTTCTCTATCTCTGTCCCTTTCTCTCTCATTACTCTATTTCTGTCCCCTTCTCTATCTCTGTCCACTTCTCTCTCATTCCCTCTATCTCTGTCCCCTTATCTCTCATTTCTCTATATCTGTCCCCTTCTTTATCTCTGTCCCCTTCTCTCTCATTTCTCTTTCTCTGTCTCCTTCTCTCTCATTCCATTATCTCTGTCCCCTTCTCTCTCATTCCATTATCTCTGTCCCCTTCTCTCTCATTTCTCTATCTCTGTCCCCTTCTCTCTCATTTCTCTATATCTGTCCCCTTCTCAATCTCTGTCCCCTTCTTTCTCTTTCCCTCTATCTCTGTCTCCTTCTCTCTCATTTCTCTATCTCTGTACCCTTCTCTCTCATTTCTCTATCTCTGTCCCCTTCTCTCTCATTCCCTCTATCTCTGTCCCCTTCTCTCTCATTTCTCTATATCTGTCCCCTTCTCTCTCATTTCTCTATCTCTGTACCCTTCTCTCTCATTTCTCTATCTCTGTCCCCTTCTCTCACATTTTTCTATCTCTGTCTCCTTCTCTCTCATTTCTCTATCTCTGTCCCCTTCTCTCTCATTCCCTCTATCTCTGTCCCCTTCTCTCTCATTTCTCTATATCTGTCCCCTTCTCTCTCATTTCTCTATCTCTGTCTCCTTCTCTCTCATTTCTCTATCTCTGTCCCCTTCTCTCTCACTTCTCTATCTCTGTCTCCTTCACTCTCATTTCTCTATATCTGTCCCCTTCTCTCTCATTTCTCTATCTCTGTCTCCTTCTCTCTCATTTCTCTATCTCTGTCCCCTTCTCTCTCACTTCTCTATCTCTGTCTCCTTCTCTCTCATTCCCTCTATCTCTGTCCCCTTCTCTCTCATTTCTCTATATCTGTCCCCTTCTCTCTCATTTCTCTATCTCTGTCTCCTTCTCTCTCATTTCTCTATCTCTGTCCCCTTCTCTCTCACTTCTCTATCTCTGTCTCCTTCACTCTCATTTCTCGATCTCTGTCCCCTTCTCTCTCATTCCATTATCTCTTTCCCCTTCTCTCTCATTTCTCTATCTCTGTCCCCTTCTCTCTCATTCCATTATCTCTGTCCCCCTCTCTCTCATTTCTCTTTCTCTGTCTCCTTCTCTCTCATTTCTCTATCTCTGTCCCCTTCTCTCTCATTTCTCTATCTCTGTTCCCTTCTCTCTAATTTTTCTATCTCTGTCTCCTTCTCTCTCATTTCTCTATCTCTGTCCCATTCTCTCTCATTCCCTCTATCTCTGTCCCCTTCTCTCTCATTTCTCTATCTCTGTCCCCTTCTCTCTCATTTCTCTATCTCTGTCCCCTTCTCTCTCATTCCATTATCTATGTCCCCTTATCTCTCATTTCTCTATCTCTGTCTCCTTCTCTCTCATTTCTCTATCTCTGTCCCCTTCTCTCTCATTTCTCTATCTCTGTCTCCTTCACTCTCATTCCTCTATCTCTGTTCCCTTCTCTCTCATTCCTCTATCTCTGTCCCCTTCTCTCTCATTCCTCTATCTCTGTCCCCTTCTCTCTCATTTCTCTATCTCTGTCCCCTTCTCTCTCATTTCTCTATCTCTGTCTCCTTCTCTCTCATTTCTCTATCTCTGTCCGCTTCTCTCTCATTCCATTATCTATGTCCCCTTCTCTCTCATTTCTCTATCTCTGTCCCTTTCTCTCTCATTCCATTATCTCTGTCCCCTTCTCTCTCATTTCTCTATCTCTGTCCCCTTCTCTCTCATTTCTCTATCTCTGTCCCCTTCTCTCTCATTCCATTATCTCGGTCCCCTTCTCTCTCATTTATCTATCTCTGTCCCCTTCTCTCTCATTCCATTATCTCTGTCCCCTTCTCTCTCATTCCATTATTGCTGTCCCCTTCACTCTCATTTCTCTATCTCTGTCCCCTTCTCTCTCATTCCATTATCTCTGTCCCCTTCTCTCGCATTTCGCTATCTATGTCCCCTTCTCTCTCATTCCATTATCTCTGTCCCCTTCTCTCTCATTCTATTATCTCTGTCCCCTTCTCTCTCATTTCTCTATCTCTGTCCCCTTCTCTCTCATTCCATTATCTCTGTCCCATTCTCTCTCATTCCCTCTATCTCTGTCCCCCTCTCTCTCATTTCTCTATATCTGTCCCCTTCTCTATCTCTGTCCCCTTCTCTCTCATTTCTCTTTCTCTGTCTCCTTCTCTCTCATTTATCTATCTCTGTCCCCTTCTCTCTAATTTCTCTATCTCTGTCCCCTTCTCTCTCATTCCATTATCTCTGTCCCCTTCTCTCTCATTTCTCTATCTCTGTCCCCTTCTCTCTCATTCCATTAACTCTGTCCCCTTCTCTCTCATTTCTCTATCTCTGTCCCCTTCTCTCTCATTTCTCTATATCTGCCCCCTTCTCTATCTATGTCCCCTTCTCTCTCATTCCCTATATCTCTGTCTCCTTCTCTCTCATTTCTCTATCTCTGTCCCATTCTCTCTCATTTCTCTATCTCTGTTCCCTTCTCTCTAATTTTTCTATCTCTGTCTCCTTCTCTCTCATTTCTCTATCTCTGTCCCCTTCTCTCTCATTCCCTCTATCTCTGTCCCCTTCTCTCTCATTTCTCTATCTCTGTCCCCTTCTCTCTCATTTCTCTATCTCTGGCCCCTTCTCTCTCATTCCATTATCTCTGTCCCCTTCTCTCTCATTTCTCTATCTCTGTCTCCTTCTCTCTCATTTCTCTATCTCTGTCCCCTTCTCTCTCATTTCTCTATCTCTGTCTCCTTCACTCTCATTCCTCTATCTCTGTTCCCTTCTCTCTCATTCCTCTATCTCTGTCCCCTTCTCTCTCATTTCTCTATCTCTGTCCCCTTCTCTCTCATTCCATTATCTCTGTCCCCTTCTCTCTCATTTCTCTATCTCTGTCCCATTCTCTCTCATTTCTCTATCTCTGTCCCCTTCTCTCTCATTCCATTATTTCTGTCCCCTTCTCTCTCATTTCTCTATCTCTGTCCCCTTCTCTCTCATTTCTCTATATCTATCCCCTTCTCTATCTCTGTCCCCTTCTCTCTCATTCCATTATCTCTGTCCCCTTCTCTCTCATTTCTCTATCTCCGTCCCCTTCTCTCTCATTTCTCTATCTCTGTCCCCTTCTCTCTCATTTCTCTATATCTGTCCCCTTCTCTATCTCTGTCCCCTTCTCTCTCATTCCCTCTATCTCTGTCCCCTTCTCTCTCATTTCTCTATATCTGTCCCCTTCTCTATCTCCGTCCCCTTCTCACTCATTTCTCTTTCTCTGTCTCCTTCTCTCTCATTCCATTATCTCTGTCCCCTTCTCTCTCATTCCATTATCTATGTCCCCTTCTCTCTCATTTCTCTATCTCTGTCCCCTTCTCTCTCATTTCTCTATATCTGTCCCCTTCTCTATCTCTGTCCCCTTCTCTCTCTTTCCCTCCATCTCTGTCTCCTTCTCTCTCATTTCTCTATCTCTGTCCCCTTCTCTCTCATTTCTTTATCTCTGTCCCCTTCTCACCCATTTCTCTATTTCTGTCCCCTTCTCTATCATTCCATTATCTCTGTCCCCTTCTCTCTCATTTCACTATCTCTGTCCCCTTCTCTCTCATTCCATTATCTCTGTCCCCTTCTCTCTCATTTCTCTATCTCTGTCCCCTTCTCTCTCATTTCTCTATATCTGTCCCCTTCTCTCTCATTCCCTCTATCTCTGTCTCCTTCTCTCTCATTTCTCTATCTCTGTCCCCGTCTCTCTCATTTCTCTATATCTGTCCCCTTCTCTATCTCTGTCCCCTTCTCTCTCATTCCCTCTATCTATGTCTCCTTCTCTCTGATTTCTCTATCTATGTCCCTTTCTCTCTCATTACTCTATATCTGTCCCCTTCTCTATCTCTGTCCACTTCTCTCTCATTCCCTCTATCTCTGTCCCCTTATCTCTCATTTCTCTATATCTGTCCCCTTCTCTATCTCTGTCCCCTTCTCTCTCATTTCTCTTTCTCTGTCTCCTTCTCTCTCATTCCATTATCTCTGTCCCCTTCTCTCTCATTCCATTATCTCTGTCCCCTTCTCTCTCATTTCTCTATCTCTGTCCCCTTCTCTCTCATTTCTCTATATCTGTCCCCTTCTCAATCTCTATCCCCTTCTCTCTCTTTCCCTCTATCTCTGTCTCATTCTCTCTCATTTCTCTATTTCTGTCCCCTTCTCTATCTCTGTCCCCTTCTCTCTCATTCCCTCTATCTCTGTCTCCTTCTCTCTCATTTCTCTATCTCTGTCCCCGTCTCTCTCATTTCTCTATATCTGTCCCCATCTCTATCTCTGTCCCCTTCTCTCTCATTCCCTCTATCTATGTCTCCTTCTCTCTGATTTCTCTATCTCTGTCCCTTTCTCTCTCATTACTCTATTTCTGTCCCCTTCTCTATCTCTGTCCACTTCTCTCTCATTCCCTCTATCTCTGACCCCTTATCTCTCATTTCTCTATATATGTCCCCTTCTTTATCTCTGTCCCCTTCTCTCTCATTTCTCTTTCTCTGTCTCCTTCTCTCTCATTCCATTATCTCTGTCCCCTTCTCTCTCATTCCATTATCTCTGTCCCCTTCTCTCTCATTTCTCTATCTCTGTCCCCTTCTCTCTCATTTCTCTATATCTGTCCCCTTCTCAATCTCTGTCCCCTTCTTTCTCTTTCCCTCTATCTCTGTCTCCTTCTCTCTCATTTCTCTATCTCTGTACCCTTCTCTCTCATTTCTCTATCTCTGTCCCCTTCTCTCACATTTTTCTATCTCTGTCTCCTTCTCTCTCATTTCTCTATCTCTGTCCCCTTCTCTCTCATTCCCTCTATCTCTGTCCCCTTCTCTCTCATTTCTCTATCTCTGTCCCCTTCTCTCTCATTCCCTCTATCTCTGTCTCCTTCTCTCTCATTTCTCTATCTCTGTCCCCGTCTCTCTCATTTCTCTATATCTGTCCCCTTCTCTATCTCTGTCCCCTTCTCTCTCATTCCCTCTATCTATGTCTCCTTCTCTCTGATTTCTCTATCTATGTCCCTTTCTCTCTCATTACTCTATATCTGTCCCCTTCTCTATCTCTGTCCACTTCTCTCTCATTCCCTCTATCTCTGTCCCCTTATCTCTCATTTCTCTATATCTGTCCCCTTCTCTATCTCTGTCCCCTTCTCTCTCATTTC
Source organism: Coregonus lavaretus (assembly GCF_964263955.1). Lineage (NCBI taxonomy): Eukaryota > Metazoa > Chordata > Actinopteri > Salmoniformes > Salmonidae > Coregonus > Coregonus lavaretus. The sequence continues at coordinate 27,995,260 of NC_139988.1, forward strand.
TCTTTCTCTGTCTCCTTCTCTCTCATTCCATTATCTCTGTCCCCTTCTCTCTCATTCCATTATCTCTGTCCCCTTCTCTCTCATTTCTCTATCTCTGTCCCCTTCTCTCTCATTTCTCTATATCTGTCCCCTTCTCAACCTCTATCCCCTTCTCTCTCTTTCCCTCTATCTCTGTCTCATTCTCTCTCATTTCTCTATTTCTGTCCCCTTCTCTCTCATTCCCTCTATCTCTGTCTCCTTCTCTCTCATTTCTCTATCTCTGTCCCCGTCTCTCTCATTTCTCTATATCTGTCCCCATCTCTATCTCTGTCCCCTTCTCTCTCATTCCCTCTATCTATGTCTCCTTCTCTCTGATTTCTCTATCTCTGTCCCTTTCTCTCTCATTACTCTATTTCTGTCCCCTTCTCTATCTCTGTCCACTTCTCTCTCATTCCCTCTATCTCTGTCCCCTTATCTCTCATTTCTCTATATCTGTCCCCTTCTTTATCTCTGTCCCCTTCTCTCTCATTTCTCTTTCTCTGTCTCCTTCTCTCTCATTCCATTATCTCTGTCCCCTTCTCTCTCATTCCATTATCTCTGTCCCCTTCTCTCTCATTTCTCTATCTCTGTCCCCTTCTCTCTCATTTCTCTATATCTGTCCCCTTCTCAATCTCTGTCCCCTTCTTTCTCTTTCCCTCTATCTCTGTCTCCTTCTCTCTCATTTCTCTATCTCTGTACCCTTCTCTCTCATTTCTCTATCTCTGTCCCCTTCTCTCACATTTTTCTATCTCTGTCTCCTTCTCTCTCATTTCTCTATCTCTGTCCCCTTCTCTCTCATTCCCTCTATCTCTGTCCCCTTCTCTCTCATTTCTCTATCTCTGTCCCCTTCTCTCTCATTTCTCTATCTCTGTCTCCTTCTCTCTCATTTCTCTATCTCTGTCCCCTTCTCTCTCACTTCTCTATCTCTGTCTCCTTCACTCTCATTTCTCGATCTCTGTCCCCTTCTCTCTCATTCCATTATCTCTTTCCCCTTCTCTCTCATTTCTCTATCTCTGTCCCCTTCTCTCTCATTCCATTATCTCTGTCCCCCTCTCTCTCATTTCTCTTTCTCTGTCTCCTTCTCTCTCATTTCTCTATCTCTGTCCCCTTCTCTCTCATTCCATTATCTCTGTCCCCTTCTCTCTCATTCACTCTATCTCTGGCCCCTTCTCTCTCATTTCTCTATCTCTGTCCCCTTCTCTCTCATTTCTCTATCTCTGTCTCCTTCTCTCTCATTTCTCTATCTCTGTCCCCTTCTCTCTCATTCCCTCTATCTCTGTCCCCTTCTCTCTCATTTCTCTATCTCTGTCCCCTTCTCTCTCATTCCCTCTATCTCTGTCTCCTTCTCTCTCATTTCTCTATCTCTGTCCCCGTCTCTCTCATTTCTCTATATCTGTCCCCTTCTCTATCTCTGTCCCCTTCTCTCTCATTCCCTCTATCTATGTCTCCTTCTCTCTGATTTCTCTATCTATGTCCCTTTCTCTCTCATTACTCTATATCTGTCCCCTTCTCTATCTCTGTCCACTTCTCTCTCATTCCCTCTATCTCTGTCCCCTTATCTCTCATTTCTCTATATCTGTCCCCTTCTCTATCTCTGTCCCCTTCTCTCTCATTTCTCTTTCTCTGTCTCCTTCTCTCTCATTCCATTATCTCTGTCCCCTTCTCTCTCATTCCATTATCTCTGTCCCCTTCTCTCTCATTTCTCTATCTCTGTCCCCTTCTCTCTCATTTCTCTATATCTGTCCCCTTCTCAACCTCTATCCCCTTCTCTCTCTTTCCCTCTATCTCTGTCTCATTCTCTCTCATTTCTCTATTTCTGTCCCCTTCTCTCTCATTCCCTCTATCTCTGTCTCCTTCTCTCTCATTTCTCTATCTCTGTCCCCGTCTCTCTCATTTCTCTATATCTGTCCCCATCTCTATCTCTGTCCCCTTCTCTCTCATTCCCTCTATCTATGTCTCCTTCTCTCTGATTTCTCTATCTCTGTCCCTTTCTCTCTCATTACTCTATTTCTGTCCCCTTCTCTATCTCTGTCCACTTCTCTCTCATTCCCTCTATCTCTGTCCCCTTATCTCTCATTTCTCTATATCTGTCCCCTTCTTTATCTCTGTCCCCTTCTCTCTCATTTCTCTTTCTCTGTCTCCTTCTCTCTCATTCCATTATCTCTGTCCCCTTCTCTCTCATTCCATTATCTCTGTCCCCTTCTCTCTCATTTCTCTATCTCTGTCCCCTTCTCTCTCATTTCTCTATATCTGTCCCCTTCTCAATCTCTGTCCCCTTCTTTCTCTTTCCCTCTATCTCTGTCTCCTTCTCTCTCATTTCTCTATCTCTGTACCCTTCTCTCTCATTTCTCTATCTCTGTCCCCTTCTCTCACATTTTTCTATCTCTGTCTCCTTCTCTCTCATTTCTCTATCTCTGTCCCCTTCTCTCTCATTCCCTCTATCTCTGTCCCCTTCTCTCTCATTTCTCTATCTCTGTCCCCTTCTCTCTCATTTCTCTATCTCTGTCTCCTTCTCTCTCATTTCTCTATCTCTGTCCCCTTCTCTCTCACTTCTCTATCTCTGTCTCCTTCACTCTCATTTCTCGATCTCTGTCCCCTTCTCTCTCATTCCATTATCTCTTTCCCCTTCTCTCTCATTTCTCTATCTCTGTCCCCTTCTCTCTCATTCCATTATCTCTGTCCCCCTCTCTCTCATTTCTCTTTCTCTGTCTCCTTCTCTCTCATTTCTCTATCTCTGTCCCCTTCTCTCTCATTCCATTATCTCTGTCCCCTTCTCTCTCATTCACTCTATCTCTGGCCCCTTCTCTCTCATTTCTCTATCTCTGTCCCCTTCTCTCTCATTTCTCTATCTCTGTCCCCTTCTCTCTCATTTCTCTATCTCTGTCCCCTTCTCTCTCATTCCATTATCTCGGTCCCCTTCTCTCTCATTTATCTATCTCTGTCCCCTTCTCTCTCATTCCATTATCTCTGTCCCCTTCTCTCTCATTCCATTATCTCTGTCCCCTTCACTCTCATTTCTCTATCTCTGTCCCCTTCTCTCTCATTCCATTATCTCTGTCCCCTTCTCTCGCATTTCGCTATCTATGTCCCCTTCTCTCTCATTCCATTATCTCTGTCCCCTTCTCTCTCATTCTATTATCTCTGTCCCCTTCACTCTCATTTCTCTATCTCTGTCCCCTTCTCTCTCATTCCATTATCTCTGTCCCATTCTCTCTCATTCCCTCTATCTCTGTCCCCCTCTCTCTCATTTCTCTATATCTGTCCCCTTCTCTATCTCTGTCCCCTTCTCTCTCATTTCTCTTTCTCTGTCTCCTTCTCTCTCATTTATCTATCTCTGTCCCCTTCTCTCTCATTTCTCTATCTCTGTCCCCTTCTCTCTCATTCCATTATCTCTGTCCCCTTCTCTCTCATTTCTCTATCTCTGTCCCCTTCTCTCTCATTCCATTATCTCTGTCCCCTTCTCTCTCATTTCTCTATCTCTGTCCCCTTCTCTCTCATTTCTCTATATCTGTCCCCTTCTCTACCTCTGTCCCCTTCTCTCTCATTCCCTATATCTCTGTCTCCTTCTCTCTCATTTCTCTATCTCTGTCCCCTTCTCTCTCATTTCTCTATCTCTGTTCCCTTCTCTCTAATTTTTCTATCTCTGTCTCCTTCTCTCTCATTTCTCTATCTCTGTCCCATTCTCTCTCATTCCCTCTATCTCTGTCCCCTTCTCTCTCATTTCTCTATCTCTGTCCCCTTCTCTCTCATTTCTCTATCTCTGTCCCCTTCTCTCTCATTCCATTATCTCTGTCCCCTTATCTCTCATTTCTCTATCTCTGTCTCCTTCTCTCTCATTTCTCTATCTCTGTCTCCTTCACTCTCATTCCTCTATCTCTGTTCCCTTCTCTCTCATTCCTCTATCTCTGTCCCCTTCTCTCTCATTCCTCTATCTCTGTCCCCTTCTGTCTCATTTCTCTATCTCTGTCCCCTTCTCTCTCATTTCTCTATCTCTGTCTCCTTCTCTCTCATTTCTCTATCTCTGTCCGCTTCTCTCTCATTCCATTATCTATGTCCCCTTCTCTCTCATTTCTCTATCTCTGTCCCTTTCTCTCTCATTCCATTATCTCTGTCCCCTTCTCTCTCATTTCTCTATCTCTGTCCCCTTCTCTCTCATTTCTCTATCTCTGTCCCCTTCTCTCTCATTCCATTATCTCGGTCCCCTTCTCTCTCATTTATCTATCTCTGTCCCCTTCTCTCTCATTCCATTATCTCTGTCCCCTTCTCTCTCATTCCATTATCGCTGTCCCCTTCACTCTCATTTCTCTATATCTGTCCACTTCTCTCTCATTCCATTATCTCTGTCCCCTTCTCTCGCATTTCGCTATCTATGTCCCCTTCTCTCTCATTCCATTATCTCTGTCCCCTTCTCTCTCATTCTATTATCTCTGTCCCCTTCTCTCTCATTTCTCTATCTCTGTCCCCTTCTCTCTCATTCCATTATCTCTGTCCCATTCTCTCTCATTCCCTCTATCTCTGTCCCCCTCTCTCTCATTTCTCTATATCTGTCCCCTTCTCTATCTCTGTCCCCTTCTCTCTCATTTCTCTTTCTCTGTCTCCTTCTCTCTCATTTATCTATCTCTGTCCCCTTCTCTCTCATTTCTCTATCTCTGTCCCCTTTCTCTCATTCCATTATCTCTGTCCCCTTCTCTCTCATTTCTCTATCTCTGTCCCCTTCTCTCTCATTCCATTATCTCTGTCCCCTTCTCTCTCATTTCTCTATCTCTGTCCCCTTCTCTCTCATTTCTCTATATCTGTCCCCTTCTCTATCTATGTCCCCTTCTCTCTCATTCCCTATATCTCTGTCTCCTTCTCTCTCATTTCTCTATCTCTGTCCCCTTCTCTCTCATTTCTCTATCTCTGTTCCCTTCTCTCTAATTTTTCTATCTCTGTCTCCTTCTCTCTCATTTCTCTATCTCTGTCCCCTTCTCTCTCATTCCCTCTATCTCTGTCCCCTTCTCTCTCATTTCTCTATCTCTGTCCCCTTCTCTCTCATTTCTCTATCTCTGGCCCCTTCTCTCTCATTCCATTATCTCTGTCCCCTTATCTCTCATTTCTCTATCTCTGTCTCCTTCTCTCTCATTTCTCTATCTCTGTCCCCTTCTCTCTCATTTCTCTATCTCTGTCTCCTTCACTCTCATTCCTCTATCTCTGTTCCCTTCTCTCTCATTCCTCTATCTCTGTCCCCTTCTCTCTCATTTCTCTATCTCTGTCCCCTTCTCTCTCATTCCATTATCTCTGTCCCCCTCTCTCTCATTTCTCTATATCTGTCCCCTTCTCTATCTCTGTCCCCTTCTCTCTCATTTCTCTTTCTCTGTCTCCTTCTCTCTCATTTATCTATCTCTGTCCCCTTCTCTCTCATTTCTCTATCTCTGTCCCCTTTCTCTCATTCCATTATCTCTGTCCCCTTCTCTCTCATTTCTCTATCTCTGTCCCCTTCTCTCTCATTCCATTATCTCTGTCCCCTTCTCTCTCATTTCTCTATCTCTGTCCCCTTCTCTCTCATTTCTCTATATCTGTCCCCTTCTCTATCTATGTCCCCTTCTCTCTCATTCCCTATATCTCTGTCTCCTTCTCTCTCATTTCTCTATCTCTGTCCCCTTCTCTCTCATTTCTCTATCTCTGTTCCCTTCTCTCTAATTTTTCTATCTCTGTCTCCTTCTCTCTCATTTCTCTATCTCTGTCCCCTTCTCTCTCATTCCCTCTATCTCTGTCCCCTTCTCTCTCATTTCTCTATCTCTGTCCCCTTCTCTCTCATTTCTCTATCTCTGGCCCCTTCTCTCTCATTCCATTATCTCTGTCCCCTTATCTCTCATTTCTCTATCTCTGTCTCCTTCTCTCTCATTTCTCTATCTCTGTCCCCTTCTCTCTCATTTCTCTATCTCTGTCTCCTTCACTCTCATTCCTCTATCTCTGTTCCCTTCTCTCTCATTCCTCTATCTCTGTCCCCTTCTCTCTCATTTCTCTATCTCTGTCCCCTTCTCTCTCATTCCATTATCTCTGTCCCCTTCTCTCTCATTTCTCTATCTCTGTCCCATTCTCTCTCATTTCTCTATCTCTGTCCCCTTCTCTCTCATTCCATTATTTCTGTCCCCTTCTCTCTCATTTCTCTATCTCTGTCCCCTTCTCTCTCATTTCTCTATATCTATCCCCTTCTCTATCTCTGTCCCCTTCTCTCTCATTCCATTATCTCTGTCCCCTTCTCTCTCATTTCTCTGTCTCCGTCCCCTTCTCTCTCATTTCTCTATCTCTGTCCCCTTCTCTCTCATTTCTCTATATCTGTCCCCTTCTCTATCTCTGTCCCCTTCTCTCTCATTCCCTCTATCTCTGTCCCCTTCTCTCTCATTTCTCTATATCTGTCCCCTTCTCTATCTCCGTCCCCTTCTCACTCATTTCTCTTTCTCTGTCTCCTTCTCTCTCATTCCATTATCTCTGTCCCATTCTCTCTCATTCCATTATCTATGTCCCCTTCTCTCTCATTTCTCTATCTCTGTCCCCTTCTCTCTCATTTCTCTATCTCTGTCCCCTTCTCTCTCATTCCATTATCTCTGTCCCATTCTCTCTCATTCCCTCTATCTCTGTCCCCCTCTCTCTCATTTCTCTATATCTGTCCCCTTCTCTATCTCTGTCCCCTTCTCTCTCATTTCTCTTTCTCTATCTCCTTCTCTCTCATTTATCTATCTCTGTCCCCTTCTCTCTCATTTCTCTATCTCTGTCCCCTTCTCTCTCATTCCATTATCTCTGTCTCCTTCTCTCTCATTTATCTATCTCTGTCCCCTTCTCTCTCATTTCTCTATCTCTGTCCCCTTCTCTCTCATTCCATTATCTCTGTCCCCTTCTCTCTCATTTCTCTATCTCTGTCCCCTTCTCTCTCATTCCATTATCTCTGTCCCCTTCTCTCTCATTTCTCTATCTCTGTCCCCTTCTCTCTCATTTCTCTATATCTGTCCCCTTCTCTATCTATGTCCCCTTCTCTCTCATTCCCTATATCTCTGTCTCCTTCTCTCTCATTTCTCTATCTCTGTCCCCTTCTCTCTCATTTCTCTATCTCTGTTCCCTTCTCTCTAATTTTTCTATCTCTGTCTCCTTCTCTCTCATTTCTCTATCTCTGTCCCCTTCTCTCTCATTCCCTCTATCTCTGTCCCCTTCTCTCTCATTTCTCTATCTCTGGCCCCTTCTCTCTCATTCCATTATCTCTGTCCCCTTATCTCTCATTTCTCTATCTCTGTCTCCTTCTCTCTCATTTCTCTATCTCTGTCCCCTTCTCTCTCATTTCTCTATCTCTGTCTCCTTCACTCTCATTCCTCTATCTCTGTTCCCTTCTCTCTCATTCCTCTATCTCTGTCCCCTTCTCTCTCATTTCTCTATCTCTGTCCCCTTCTCTCTCATTCCATTATCTCTGTCCCCTTCTCTCTCATTTCTCTATCTCTGTCCCATTCTCTCTCATTTCTCTATCTCTGTCCCCTTCTCTCTCATTCCATTATTTCTGTCCCCTTCTCTCTCATTTCTCTATCTCTGTCCCCTTCTCTCTCATTTCTCTATATCTATCCCCTTCTCTATCTCTGTCCCCTTCTCTCTCATTCCATTATCTCTGTCCCCTTCTCTCTCATTTCTCTATCTCCGTCCCCTTCTCTCTCATTTCTCTATCTCTGTCCCCTTCTCTCTCATTTCTCTATATCTGTCCCCTTCTCTATCTCTGTCCCCTTCTCTCTCATTCCCTCTATCTCTGTCCCCTTCTCTCTCATTCCTCTATCTCTGTCCCCTTCTCTCTCATTTCTCTATCTCTGTCCCCTTCTCTCTCATTCCATTATCTCTGTCCCCTTCTCTCTCATTTCTCTATCTCTGTCCCATTCTCTCTCATTTCTCTATCTATGTCCCCTTCTCTCTCATTCCATTATTTCTGTCCCCTTCTCTCTCATTTCTCTATCTCTGTCCCCTTCTCTCTCATTTCTCTATATCTATCCCCTTCTCTATCTCTGTCCCCTTCTCTCTCATTCCATTATCTCTGTCCCCTTCTCTCTCATTTCTCTGTCTCCGTCCCCTTCTCTCTCATTTCTCTATCTCTGTCCCCTTCTCTCTCATTTCTCTATATCTGTCCCCTTCTCTATCTCTGTCCCCTTCTCTCTCATTCCCTCTATCTCTGTCCCCTTCTCTCTCATTTCTCTATATCTGTCCCCTTCTCTATCTCCGTCCCCTTCTCACTCATTTCTCTTTCTCTGTCTCCTTCTCTCTCATTCCATTATCTCTGTCCCATTCTCTCTCATTCCATTATCTATGTCCCCTTCTCTCTCATTTCTCTATCTCTGTCCCCTTCTCTCTCATTTCTCTATCTCTGTCCCCTTCTCTCTCATTCCATTATCTCTGTCCCATTCTCTCTCATTCCCTCTATCTCTGTCCCCCTCTCTCTCATTTCTCTATATCTGTCCCCTTCTCTATCTCTGTCCCCTTCTCTCTCATTTCTCTTTCTCTATCTCCTTCTCTCTCATTTATCTATCTCTGTCCCCTTCTCTCTCATTTCTCTATCTCTGTCCCCTTCTCTCTCATTCCATTATCTCTGTCTCCTTCTCTCTCATTTATCTATCTCTGTCCCCTTCTCTCTCATTTCTCTATCTCTGTCCCCTTCTCTCTCATTCCATTATCTCTGTCCCCTTCTCTCTCATTTCTCTATCTCTGTCCCCTTCTCTCTCATTCCATTATCTCTGTCCCCTTCTCTCTCATTTCTCTATCTCTGTCCCCTTCTCTCTCATTTCTCTATATCTGTCCCCTTCTCTATCTATGTCCCCTTCTCTCTCATTCCCTATATCTCTGTCTCCTTCTCTCTCATTTCTCTATCTCTGTCCCCTTCTCTCTCATTTCTCTATCTCTGTTCCCTTCTCTCTAATTTTTCTATCTCTGTCTCCTTCTCTCTCATTTCTCTATCTCTGTCCCCTTCTCTCTCATTCCCTCTATCTCTGTCCCCTTCTCTCTCATTTCTCTATCTCTGTCCCCTTCTCTCTCATTTCTCTATCTCTGGCCCCTTCTCTCTCATTCCATTATCTCTGTCCCCTTATCTCTCATTTCTCTATCTCTGTCTCCTTCTCTCTCATTTCTCTATCTCTGTCCCCTTCTCTCTCATTTCTCTATCTCTGTCTCCTTCACTCTCATTCCTCTATCTCTGTTCCCTTCTCTCTCATTCCTCTATCTCTGTCCCCTTCTCTCTCATTTCTCTATCTCTGTCCCCTTCTCTCTCATTCCATTATCTCTGTCCCCTTCTCTCTCATTTCTCTATCTCTGTCCCATTCTCTCTCATTTCTCTATCTCTGTCCCCTTCTCTCTCATTCCATTATTTCTGTCCCCTTCTCTCTCATTTCTCTATCTCTGTCCCCTTCTCTCTCATTTCTCTATATCTATCCCCTTCTCTATCTCTGTCCCCTTCTCTCTCATTCCATTATCTCTGTCCCCTTCTCTCTCATTTCTCTATCTCCGTCCCCTTCTCTCTCATTTCTCTATCTCTGTCCCCTTCTCTCTCATTTCTCTATATCTGTCCCCTTCTCTATCTCTGTCCCCTTCTCTCTCATTCCCTCTATCTCTGTCCCCTTCTCTCTCATTTCTCTATATCTGTCCCCTTCTCTATCTCCGTCCCCTTCTCACTCATTTCTCTTTCTCTGTCTCCTTCTCTCTCATTCCATTATCTCTGTCCCATTCTCTCTCATTCCATTATCTATGTCCCCTTCTCTCTCATTTCTCTATCTCTGTCCCCTTCTCTCTCATTTCTCTATATCTGTCCCCTTCTCTATCTCTGTCCCCTTCTCTCTCTTTCCCTCTATCTCTGTCTCCTTCTCTCTCATTTCTCTATCTCTGTCCCCTTCTCTCTCATTTCTTTATCTCTGTCCCCTTCTCACCCATTTCTCTATTTCTGTCCCCTTCTCTATCATTCCATTATCTCTGTCCCCTTCTCTCTCATTTCACTATCTCTGTCCCCTTCTCTCTCATTCCATTATCTCTGTCCCCTTCTCTCTCATTTCTCTATCTCTGTCCCCTTCTCTCTCATTTCTCTATATCTGTCCCCTTCTCTCTCATTCCCTCTATCTCTGTCTCATTCTCTCTCATTTCTCTATCTCTGTCCCCGTCTCTCTCATTTCTCTATATCTGTCCCCTTCTCTATCTCTGTCCCCTTCTCTCTCATTCCCTCTATGTATGTCTCCTTCTCTCTGATTTCTCTATCTATGTCCCTTTCTCTCTCATTACTCTATATCTGTCCCCTTCTCTATCTCTGTCCACTTCTCTCTCATTCCCTCTATCTCTGTCCCCTTATCTCTCATTTCTCTATATCTGTCCCCTTCTCTATCTCTGTCCCCTTCTCTCTCATTTCTCTTTCTCTGTCTCCTTCTCTCTCATTCCATTATCTCTGTCCCCTTCTCTCTCATTCCATTATCTCTGTCCCCTTCTCTCTCATTTCTCTATCTCTGTCCCCTTCTCTCTCATTTCTCTATATCTGTCCCCTTCTCAATCTCTATCCCCTTCTCTCTCTTTCCCTCTATCTCTGTCTCATTCTCTCTCATTTCTCTATCTCTGTCCCCTTCTCTCTCATTTCTCTATCTCTGTCCCCTTCTCTCTCATTCCATTATCTCTGTCCCCTTCTCTCTCATTTCTCTATCTCTGTCCCCTTCTCTCTCATTCCATTATCTCTGTCCCCTTCTCTCTCATTTCTCTATCTCTGTCCCCTTCTCTCTCATTTCTCTATATCTGTCCCCTTCTCTATCTATGTCCCCTTCTCTCTCATTCCCTATATCTCTGTCTCCTTCTCTCTCATTTCTCTATCTCTGTCCCCTTCTCTCTCATTTCTCTATCTCTGTTCCCTTCTCTCTAATTTTTCTATCTCTGTCTCCTTCTCTCTCATTTCTCTATCTCTGTCCCCTTCTCTCTCATTCCCTCTATCTCTGTCCCCTTCTCTCTCATTTCTCTATCTCTGTCCCCTTCTCTCTCATTTCTCTATCTCTGGCCCCTTCTCTCTCATTCCATTATCTATGTCCCCTTCTCTCTCATTTCTCTATCTCTGTCCCCTTCTCTCTCATTTCTCTATCTCTGTCCCCTTCTCTCTCATTCCATTATCTCTGTCCCATTCTCTCTCATTCCCTCTATCTCTGTCCCCCTCTCTCTCATTTCTCTATATCTGTCCCCTTCTCTATCTCTGTCTCCTTCTCTCTCATTTATCTATCTCTGTCCCCTTCTCTCTCATTTCTCTATCTCTGTCCCCTTCTCTCTCATTCCATTATCTCTGTCCCCTTCTCTCTCATTTCTCTATCTCTGTCCCCTTCTCTCTCATGCCATTATCTCTGTCCCCTTCTCTCTCATTTCTCTATCTCTGTCCCCTTCTCTCTCATTTCTCTATCTCTGTCCCCTTCTCTCTCATTCCATTATCTCTGTCCCCTTCTCTCTCATTTCTCTATCTCTGTCCCCTTCTCTCTCATTCCATTATCTCTGTCCCCTTCTCTCTCATTTCTCTATCTCTGTCCCCTTCTCTCTCATTTCTCTATATCTGTCCCCTTCTCTATCTATGTCCCCTTCTCTCTCATTCCCTATATCTCTGTCTCCTTCTCTCTCATTTCTCTATCTCTGTCCCCTTCTCTCTCATTTCTCTATCTCTGTTCCCTTCTCTCTAATTTTTCTATCTCTGTCTCCTTCTCTCTCATTTCTCTATCTCTGTCCCCTTCTCTCTCATTCCCTCTATCTCTGTCCCCTTCTCTCTCATTTCTCTATCTCTGTCCCCTTCTCTCTCATTTCTCTATCTCTGGCCCCTTCTCTCTCATTCCATTATCTATGTCCCCTTCTCTCTCATTTCTCTATCTCTGTCCCCTTCTCTCTCATTTCTCTATCTCTGTCCCCTTCTCTCTCATTCCATTATCTCTGTCCCATTCTCTCTCATTCCCTCTATCTCTGTCCCCTTCTCTCTCATTTCTCTATCTCTGTCCCCTTCTCTCTCATTTCTCTATATCTGTCCCCTTCTCTATCTCTGTCCCCTTCTCTATCTTTCCCTCTATCTCTGTCTCCTTCTCTCTCATTTCTCTATCTCTGTCCCCTTCTCTCTCATTTCTTTATCTCTGTCCCCTTCTCACCCATTTCTCTATTTCTGTCCCCTTCTCTATCATTCCATTATCTCTGTCCCCTTCTCTCTCATTTCACTATCTCTGTCCCCTTCTCTCTCATTCCATTATCTCTGTCCCCTTCTCTCTCATTTCTCTATCTCCGTCCCCTTCTCTCTCATTTCTCTATATCTGTCCCCTTCTCTCTCATTCCCTCTATCTCTGTCTCCTTCTCTCTCATTTCTCTATCTCTGTCCCCGTCTCTCTCATTTCTCTATCTCTGTCCCCTTCTCTCTCATTCCCTCTATCTATGTCTCCTTCTCTCTGATTTCTCTATCTATGTCCCTTTCTCTCTCATTACTCTATATCTGTCCCCTTCTCTATCTCTGTCCACTTCTCTCTCATTCCCTCTATCTCTGTCCCCTTATCTCTCATTTCTCTATATCTGTCCCCTTCTCTATCTCTGTCCCCTTCTCTCTCATTTCTCTTTCTCTGTCTCCTTCTCTCTCATTCCATTATCTCTGTCCCCTTCTCTCTCATTCCATTATCTCTGTCCCCTTCTCTCTCATTTCTCTATCTCTGTCCCCTTCTCTCTCATTTCTCTATATCTGTCCCCTTCTCAATCTCTATCCCCTTCTCTCTCTTTCCCTCTATCTCTGTCTCATTCTCTCTCATTTCTCTATCTCTGTCCCCTTCTCTAAAATTTTTCTATCTCTGTCTCCTTCTCTCTCATTTCTCTATCTCTGTCCCCTTCTCTCTCATTCCCTCTATCTCTGTCCCCTTCTCTCTAATTTCTCTATCTCTGTCTCCTTCTCTCTCATTTCCCTATCTCTGTCCCCTTCTCTCTCATTTCTCTATCTCTGTCTCCTTCACTCTCATTTCTCTATCTCTGTCCCCTTCTCTCTCATTTCTCTATATCTGTCCCCTTCTCAATCTCTATCCCCTTCTCTCTCTTTCCCTCTATCTCTGTCTCATTCTCTCTCATTTCTCTATCTCTGTCCCCTTCTCTAAAATTTTTCTATCTCTGTCTCCTTCTCTCTCATTTCTCTATCTCTGTCCCCTTCTCTCTCATTTCTCTATCTCTGTCCCCTTCTCTCTAATTTCTCTATCTCTGTCTCCTTCTCTCTCATTTCCCTATCTCTGTCCCCTTCTCTCTCATTTCTCTATCTCTGTCTCCTTCACTCTCATTTCTCGATCTCTGCCCCCTTCTCTCTCATTCCATTATCTCTGTCCCCTTCTCTCTCATTTCCCTATCTCTGTCCCCTTCTCTCTCATTTCTCTATCTCTGTCCCCCTCTCTCTCATTTCTCTTTCTCTGTCTCCTTCACTCTCATTCCATTATCTCTGTCCCCTTCTCTCTCATTCCATTATCTCTGTCCCCTTCTCTCTCATTCACTCTATCTCTGGCCCCTTCTCTCTCATTTCTCTATCTCTGTCCCCTTCTCTCTCATTTCTCTATCTCTGTCCCCTTCTCTCTCATTTCTCTATCTCTGTCCCCTTCTCTCTCATTCCATTATCTCGGTCCCCTTCTCTCTCATTTATCTATCTCTGTCCCCTTCTCTCTCAATCCATTATCTCTGTCCCCTTCTCTCTCATTCCATTATCTCTGTCCCCTTCACTCTCATTTCTCTATCTCTGTCCCCTTCTCTCTCATTCCATTATCTCTGTCCCCTTCTCTCGCATTTCGCTATCTATGTCCCCTTCTCTCTCATTCCATTATCTCTGTCCCCTTCTCTCTCATTCTATTATCTCTGTCCCCTTCTCTCTCATTTCTCTATCTCTGTCCCCTTCTCTCTCATTCCATTATCTCTGTCCCATTCTCTCTAATTCCCTCTATCTCTGTCCCCCTCTCTCTCATTTCTCTATATCTGTCCCCTTCTCTATCTCTGTCCCCTTCTCTCTCATTTCTCTTTCTCTGTCTCCTTCTCTCTCATTTATCTATCTCTGTCCCCTTCTCTCTCATTTCTCTATCTCTGTCCCCTTCTCTCTCATTCCATTATCTCTGTCCCCTTCTCTCTCATTTCTCTATCTCTGTCCCCTTCTCTCTCATTCCATTATCTCTGTCCCCTTCTCTCTCATTTCTCTATCTCTGTCCCCTTCTCTCTCATTTCTCTATATCTGTCCCCTTCTCTATCTCTGTCCCCTTCTCTCTCATTCCCTATATCTCTGTCTCCTTCTCTCTCATTTCTCTATCTCTGTCCCCTTCTCTCTCATTTCTCTATCTCTGTTCCCTTCTCTCTAATTTTTCTATCTCTGTCTCCTTCTCTCTCATTTCTCTATCTCTGTCCCCTTCTCTCTCATTCCCTCTATCTCTGTCCCCTTCTCTCTCATTTCTCTATCTCTGTCCCCTTCTCTCTCATTTCTCTATCTCTGTCCCCTTCTCTCTCATTCCATTATCTCTGTCCCCTTATCTCTCATTTCTCTATCTCTGTCTCCTTCTCTCTCATTTCTCTATCTCTGTCCCCTTCTCTCTCATTTTTCTATATCTGTCTCCTTCACTCTCATTCCTCTATCTCTGTCCCCTTCTCTCTCATTCCTCTATCTCTGTCCCCTTCTCTCTCATTTCTCTATCTCTGTCCCCTTCTCTCTCATTTCTCTATCTCTGTCTCCTTCTCTCTCATTTCTCTATCTCTGTCCGCTTCTCTCTCATTCCATTATCTCTGTCCCCTTCTCTCTCATTTCTCTATCTCTTTCCCCTTCTCTCTCATTCCATTATCTCGGTCCCCTTCTCTCTCATTTATCTATCTCTGTCCCCTTCTCTCTCATTCTATTATCTCTGTCCCCTTCTCTCTCATTCCATTATCGCTGTCCCCTTCACTCTCATTTCTCTATATTTGTCCCATTCTCTCTCATTCCATTATCTCTGTCCCCTTCTCTCACATTTCGCTATCTATGTCCCCTTCTCTCTCATTCCATTATCTCTGTCCCCTTCTCTCTCATTCTATTATCTCTGTCCCCTTCTGTCTCATTTCTCTATCTCTGTCCCCTTCTCTCTCATTCCATTATCTCTGTCCCATTCTCTCTCATTCCCTCTATCTCTGTCCCCCTCTCTCTCATTTCTCTATATCTGTCCCCTTCACTATCTCTGTCCCCTTCTCTCTCATTTCTCTTTCTCCTTCTCTCTCATTTCTCTATCTCTGTCCCCTTCTCTCTCATTTCTCTATCTCTGTCCCCTTCTCTCTCATTCCATTATCTCTGTCCCCTTCTCTCTCATTTCTCTATCTCTGTCCCCTTCTCTCTCATTCCATTATCTCTGTCCCCTTCTCTCTCATTTCTCTATCTCTGTCCCCTTCTCTCTCATTTCTCTATATCTGTCCCCTTCTCTATCTATGTCCCCTTCTCTCTCATTCCCTATATCTCTGTCTCCTTCTCTCTCATTTCTCTATCTCTGTCCCCTTCTCTCTCATTTCTCTATCTCTGTTCCCTTCTCTCTAATTTTTCTATCTCTGTCTCCTTCTCTCTCATTTCTCTATCTCTGTCCCCTTCTCTCTCATTCCCTCTATCTCTGTCCCCTTCTCTCTCATTTCTCTATCTCTGTCCCCTTCTCTCTCATTTCTCTATCTCTGGCCCCTTCTCTCTCATTCCATTATCTATGTCCCCTTCTCTCTCATTTCTCTATCTCTGTCCCCTTCTCTCTCATTTCTCTATCTCTGTCCCCTTCTCTCTCATTCCATTATCTCTGTCCCATTCTCTCTCATTCCCTCTATCTCTGTCCCCTTCTCTCTCATTTCTCTATCTCTGTCCCCTTCTCTCTCATTTCTCTATATCTGTCCCCTTCTCTATCTCTGTCCCCTTCTCTCTCTTTCCCTCTATCTCTGTCTCCTTCTCTCTCATTTCTCTATCTCTGTCCCCTTCTCTCTCATTTCTTTATCTCTGTCCCCTTCTCACCCATTTCTCTATTTCTGTCCCCTTCTCTATCATTCCATTATCTCTGTCCCCTTCTCTCTCATTTCACTATCTCTGTCCCCTTCTCTCTCATTCCATTATCTCTGTCCCCTTCTCTCTCATTTCTCTATCTCTGTCCCCTTCTCTCTCATTTCTCTATATCTGTCCCCTTCTCTCTCATTCCCTCTATCTCTGTCTCCTTCTCTCTCATTTCTCTATCTCTGTCCCCGTCTCTCTCATTTCTCTATATCTGTCCCCTTCTCTATCTCTGTCCCCTTCTCTCTCATTCCCTCTATCTATGTCTCCTTCTCTCTGATTTCTCTATCTATGTCCCTTTCTCTCTCATTACTCTATATCTGTCCCCTTCTCTATCTCTGTCCACTTCTCTCTCATTCCCTCTATCTCTGTCCCCTTATCTCTCATTTCTCTATATCTGTCCCCTTCTCTATCTCTGTCCCCTTCTCTCTCATTTCTCTTTCTCTGTCTCCTTCTCTCTCATTCCATTATCTCTGTCCCCTTCTCTCTCATTCCATTATCTCTGTCCCCTTCTCTCTCATTTCTCTATCTCTGTCCCCTTCTCTCTCATTTCTCTATATCTGTCCCCTTCTCTCTCATTTCTCTATCTCTGTCTCCTTCACTCTCATTTCTCGATCTCTGCCCCCTTCTCTCTCATTCCATTATCTCTTTCCCCTTCTCTCTCATTTCTCTATCTCTGTCCCCTTCTCTCTCATTCCATTATCTCTGTCCCCCTCTCTCTCATTTCTCTTTCTCTGTCTCCTTCACTCTCATTCCATTATCTCTGTCCCCTTCTCTCTCATTCCATTATCTCTGTCCCCTTCTCTCTCATTCACTCTATCTCTGGCCCCTTCTCTCTCATTTCTCTATCTCTGTCCCCTTCTCTCTCATTTCTCTATCTCTGTCCCCTTCTCTCTCATTTCTCTATCTCTGTCCCCTTCTCTCTCATTCCATTATCTCGGTCCCCTTCTCTCTCATTTATCTATCTCTGTCCCCTTCTCTCTCATTCCATTATCTCTGTCCCCTTCTCTCTCATTCCATTATCTCTGTCCCCTTCACTCTCATTTCTCTATCTCTGTCCCCTTCTCTCTCATTCCATTATCTCTGTCCCCTTCTCTCGCATTTCGCTATCTATGTCCCCTTCTCTCTCATTCCATTATCTCTGTCCCCTTCTCTCTCATTCTATTATCTCTGTCCCCTTCTCTCTCATTTCTCTATCTCTGTCCCCTTCTCTCTCATTCCATTATCTCTGTCCCATTCTCTCTCATTCCCTCTATCTCTGTCCCCCTCTCTCTCATTTCTCTATATCTGTCCCCTTCTCTATCTCTGTCCCCTTCTCTCTCATTTCTCTTTCTCTGTCTCCTTCTCTCTCATTTATCTATCTCTGTCCCCTTCTCTCTCATTTCTCTATCTCTGTCCCCTTCTCTCTCATTCCATTATCTCTGTCCCCTTCTCTCTCATTTCTCTATCTCTGTCCCCTTCTCTCTCATTCCATTATCTCTGTCCCCTTCTCTCTCATTTCTCTATCTCTGTCCCCTTCTCTCTCATTTCTCTATATCTGTCCCCTTCTCTATCTCTGTCCCCTTCTCTCTCATTCCCTATATCTCTGTCTCCTTCTCTCTCATTTCTCTATCTCTGTCCCCTTCTCTCTCATTTCTCTATCTCTGTTCCCTTCTCTCTAATTTTTCTATCTCTGTCTCCTTCTCTCTCATTTCTCTATCTCTGTCCCCTTCTCTCTCATTCCCTCTATCTCTGTCCCCTTCTCTCTCATTTCTCTATCTCTGTCCCCTTCTCTCTAATTTCTCTATCTCTGTCCCCTTCTCTCTCATTCCATTATCTCTGTCCCCTTATCTCTCATTTCTCTATCTCTGTCTCCTTCTCTCTCATTTCTCTATCTCTGTCCCCTTCTCTCTCATTTTTCTATATCTGTCTCCTTCACTCTCATTCCTCTATCTCTGTCCCCTTCTCTCTCATTCCTCTATCTCTGTCCCCTTCTCTCTCATTTCTCTATCTCTGTCCCCTTCTCTCTCATTTCTCTATCTCTGTCTCCTTCTCTCTCATTTCTCTATCTCTGTCCGCTTCTCTCTCATTCCATTATCTCTGTCCCCTTCTCTCTCATTTCTCTATCTCTTTCCCCTTCTCTCTCATTCCATTATCTCGGTCCCCTTCTCTCTCATTTATCTATCTCTGTCCCCTTCTCTCTCATTCTATTATCTCTGTCCCCTTCTCTCTCATTCCATTATCGCTGTCCCCTTCACTCTCATTTCTCTATATTTGTCCCATTCTCTCTCATTCCATTATCTCTGTCCCCTTCTCTCACATTTCGCTATCTATGTCCCCTTCTCTCTCATTCCATTATCTCTGTCCCCTTCTCTCTCATTCTATTATCTCTGTCCCCTTCTGTCTCATTTCTCTATCTCTGTCCCCTTCTCTCTCATTCCATTATCTCTGTCCCCTTCTCTCTCATTTCTCTATATCTGTCCCCTTCTCTCTCATTCCCTCTATCTCTGTCTCCTTCTCTCTCATTTCTCTATCTCTGTCCCCGTCTCTCTCATTTCTCTATATCTGTCCCCTTCTCTATCTCTGTCCCCTTCTCTCTCATTCCCTCTATCTATGTCTCCTTCTCTCTGATTTCTCTATCTATGTCCCTTTCTCTCTCATTACTCTATATCTGTCCCCTTCTCTATCTCTGTCCACTTCTCTCTCATTCCCTCTATCTCTGTCCCCTTATCTCTCATTTCTCTATATCTGTCCCCTTCTCTATCTCTGTCCCCTTCTCTCTCATTTCTCTTTCTCTGTCTCCTTCTCTCTCATTCCATTATCTCTGTCCCCTTCTCTCTCATTCCATTATCTCTGTCCCCTTCTCTCTCATTTCTCTATCTCTGTCCCCTTCTCTCTCATTTCTCTATATCTGTCCCCTTCTCAATCTCTATCCCCTTCTCTCTCTTTCCCTCTATCTCTGTCTCATTCTCTCTCATTTCTCTATCTCTGTCCCCTTCTCTCACATTTTTCTATCTCTGTCTCCTTCTCTCTCATTTCTCTATCTCTGTCCCCTTCTCTCTCATTCCCTCTATCTCTGTCCCCTTCTCTCTCATTTCTCTATCTCTGTCCCCTTCTCTCTAATTTCTCTATCTCTGTCTCCTTCTCTCTCATTTCCCTATCTCTGTCCCCTTCTCTCTCATTTCTCTATCTCTGTCTCCTTCACTCTCATTTCTCGATCTCTGCCCCCTTCTCTCTCATTCCATTATCTCTGTCCCCTTCTCTCTCATTTCTCTATCTCTGTCCCCTTCTCTCTCATTCCATTATCTCTGTCCCCCTCTCTCTCATTTCTCTTTCTCTGTCTCCTTCACTCTCATTCCATTATCTCTGTCCCCTTCTCTCTCATTCCATTATCTCTGTCCCCTTCTCTCTCATTCACTCTATCTCTGGCCCCTTCTCTCTCATTTCTCTATCTCTGTCCCCTTCTCTCTCATTTCTCTATCTCTGTCCCCTTCTCTCTCATTTCTCTATCTCTGTCCCCTTCTCTCTCATTCCATTATCTCGGTCCCCTTCTCTCTCATTTATCTATCTCTGTCCCCTTCTCTCTCATTCCATTATCTCTGTCCCCTTCTCTCTCATTCCATTATCTCTGTCCCCTTCACTCTCATTTCTCTATCTCTGTCCCCTTCTCTCTCATTCCATTATCTCTGTCCCCTTCTCTCGCATTTCGCTATCTATGTCCCCTTCTCTCTCATTCCATTATCTCTGTCCCCTTCTCTCTCATTCTATTATCTCTGTCCCCTTCTCTCTCATTTCTCTATCTCTGTCCCCTTCTCTCTCATTCCATTATCTCTGTCCCATTCTCTCTCATTCCCTCTATCTCTGTCCCCCTCTCTCTCATTTCTCTATATCTGTCCCCTTCTCTATCTCTGTCCCCTTCTCTCTCATTTCTCTTTCTCTGTCTCCTTCTCTCTCATTTATCTATCTCTGTCCCCTTCTCTCTCATTTCTCTATCTCTGTCCCCTTCTCTCTCATTCCATTATCTCTGTCCCCTTCTCTCTCATTTCTCTATCTCTGTCCCCTTCTCTCTCATTCCATTATCTCTGTCCCCTTCTCTCTCATTTCTCTATCTCTGTCCCCTTCTCTCTCATTTCTCTATATCTGTCCCCTTCTCTATCTCTGTCCCCTTCTCTCTCATTCCCTATATCTCTGTCTCCTTCTCTCTCATTTCTCTATCTCTGTCCCCTTCTCTCTCATTTCTCTATCTCTGTTCCCTTCTCTCTAATTTTTCTATCTCTGTCTCCTTCTCTCTCATTTCTCTATCTCTGTCCCCTTCTCTCTCATTCCCTCTATCTCTGTCCCCTTCTCTCTCATTTCTCTATCTCTGTCCCCTTCTCTCTCATTTCTCTATCTCTGTCCCCTTCTCTCTCATTCCATTATCTCTGTCCCCTTATCTCTCATTTCTCTATCTCTGTCTCCTTCTCTCTCATTTCTCTATCTCTGTCCCCTTCTCTCTCATTTTTCTATATCTGTCTCCTTCACTCTCATTCCTCTATCTCTGTCCCCTTCTCTCTCATTCCTCTATCTCTGTCCCCTTCTCTCTCATTTCTCTATCTCTGTCCCCTTCTCTCTCATTTCTCTATCTCTGTCTCCTTCTCTCTCATTTCTCTATCTCTGTCCGCTTCTCTCTCATTCCATTATCTCTGTCCCCTTCTCTCTCATTTCTCTATCTCTTTCCCCTTCTCTCTCATTCCATTATCTCGGTCCCCTTCTCTCTCATTTATCTATCTCTGTCCCCTTCTCTCTCATTCTATTATCTCTGTCCCCTTCTCTCTCATTCCATTATCGCTGTCCCCTTCACTCTCATTTCTCTATCTATGTCCCTTTCTCTCTCATTACTCTATCTCTGTCCCCTTCTCTATCTCTGTCCACTTCTCTCTCATTCCCTCTATCTCTGTCCCCTTATCTCTCATTTCTCTATATCTGTCCCCTTCTCTATCTCTGTCCCCTTCTCTCTCATTTCTCTTTCTCTGTCTCCTTCTCTCTCATTCCATTATCTCTGTCCCCTTCTCTCTCATTCCATTATCTCTGTCCCCTTCTCTCTCATTTCTCTATCTCTGTCCCCTTCTCTCTCATTTCTCTATATCTGTCCCCTTCTCAATCTCTATCCCCTTCTCTCTCTTTCCCTCTATCTCTGTCTCATTCTCTCTCATTTCTCTATCTCTGTCCCCTTCTCTCACATTTTTCTATCTCTGTCTCCTTCTCTCTCATTTCTCTATCTCTGTCCCCTTCTCTCTCATTCCCTCTATCTCTGTCCCCTTCTCTCTCATTTCTCTATCTCTGTCCCCTTCTCTCTAATTTCTCTATCTCTGTCTCCTTCTCTCTCATTTCCCTATCTCTGTCCCCTTCTCTCTCATTTCTCTATCTCTGTCTCCTTCACTCTCATTTCTCGATCTCTGCCCCCTTCTCTCTCATTCCATTATCTCTGTCCCCTTCTCTCTCATTTCTCTATCTCTGTCCCCTTCTCTCTCATTCCATTATCTCTGTCCCCCTCTCTCTCATTTCTCTTTCTCTGTCTCCTTCACTCTCATTCCATTATCTCTGTCCCCTTCTCTCTCATTCCATTATCTCTGTCCCCTTCTCTCTCATTCACTCTATCTCTGGCCCCTTCTCTCTCATTTCTCTATCTCTGTCCCCTTCTCTCTCATTTCTCTATCTCTGTCCCCTTCTCTCTCATTTCTCTATCTCTGTCCCCTTCTCTCTCATTCCATTATCTCGGTCCCCTTCTCTCTCATTTATCTATCTCTGTCCCCTTCTCTCTCATTCCATTATCTCTGTCCCCTTCTCTCTCATTCCATTATCTCTGTCCCCTTCACTCTCATTTCTCTATCTCTGTCCCCTTCTCTCTCATTCCATTATCTCTGTCCCCTTCTCTCGCATTTCGCTATCTATGTCCCCTTCTCTCTCATTCCATTATCTCTGTCCCCTTCTCTCTCATTCTATTATCTCTGTCCCCTTCTCTCTCATTTCTCTATCTCTGTCCCCTTCTCTCTCATTCCATTATCTCTGTCCCATTCTCTCTCATTCCCTCTATCTCTGTCCCCCTCTCTCTCATTTCTCTATATCTGTCCCCTTCTCTATCTCTGTCCCCTTCTCTCTCATTTCTCTTTCTCTGTCTCCTTCTCTCTCATTTATCTATCTCTGTCCCCTTCTCTCTCATTTCTCTATCTCTGTCCCCTTCTCTCTCATTCCATTATCTCTGTCCCCTTCTCTCTCATTTCTCTATCTCTGTCCCCTTCTCTCTCATTCCATTATCTCTGTCCCCTTCTCTCTCATTTCTCTATCTCTGTCCCCTTCTCTCTCATTTCTCTATATCTGTCCCCTTCTCTATCTCTGTCCCCTTCTCTCTCATTCCCTATATCTCTGTCTCCTTCTCTCTCATTTCTCTATCTCTGTCCCCTTCTCTCTCATTTCTCTATCTCTGTTCCCTTCTCTCAAATTTTTCTATCTCTGTCTCCTTCTCTCTCATTTCTCTATCTCTGTCCCCTTCTCTCTCATTCCCTCTATCTCTGTCCCCTTCTCTCTCATTTCTCTATCTCTGTCCCCTTCTCTCTCATTTCTCTATCTCTGTCCCCTTCTCTCTCATTCCATTATCTCTGTCCCCTTATCTCTCATTTCTCTATCTCTGTCTCCTTCTCTCTCATTTCTCTATCTCTGTCCCCTTCTCTCTCATTTTTCTATATCTGTCTCCTTCACTCTCATTCCTCTATCTCTGTCCCCTTCTCTCTCATTCCTCTATCTCTGTCCCCTTCTCTATCTATGTCCCCTTCTCTCTCATTCCCTATATCTCTGTCTCCTTCTCTCTCATTTCTCTATCTCTGTCCCCTTCTCTCTCATTTCTCTATCTCTGTTCCCTTCTCTCTAATTTTTCTATCTCTGTCTCCTTCTCTCTCATTTCTCTATCTCTGTCCCATTCTCTCTCATTCCCTCTATCTCTGTCCCCTTCTCTCTCATTTCTCTATCTCTGTCCCCTTCTCTCTCATTTCTCTATCTCTGTCCCCTTCTCTCTCATTCCATTATCTCTGTCCCTTTATCTCTCATTTCTCTATCTCTGTCTCCTTCTCTCTCATTTCTCTATCTCTGTCCCCTTCTCTCTCATTTCTCTATCTCTGTCTCCTTCACTCTCATTCCTCTATCTCTGTTCCCTTCTCTCTCATTCCTCTATCTCTGTCCCCTTCTCTCTCATTCCTCTATCTCTGTCCCCTTCTCTCTCATTTCTCTATCTCTGTCCCCTTCTCTCTCATTTCTCTATCTATGTCTCCTTCTCTCTCATTTCTCTATCTCTGTCCCCTTCTCTCTCATTCCATTATCTCTGTCCCCTTCTCTCTCATTTCTCTATCTCTGTCCCCTTCTCTCTCATTCCATTATCTCTGTCCCCTTCTCTCTCATTTCTCTATCTCTGTCCCCTTCTCTCTCATTTCTCTATCTCTGTCCCCTTCTCTCTCATTTCTCTATCTCTGTTCCCTTCTCTCTAATTTTTCTATCTCTGTCTCCTTCTCTCTCATTTCTCTATCTCTGTCCCCTTCTCTCTCATTCCCTCTATCTCTGTCCCCTTCTCTCTCATTTCTCTATCCCTGTCCCCTTCTCTCTCATTTCTCTATCTCTGTCCCCTTCTCTCTCATTCCATTATCTCTGTCCCCTTATCTCTCATTTCTCTATCTCTGTCTCCTTCTCTCTCATTTCTCTATCTCTGTCCCCTTCTCTCTCATTTCTCTATCTCTGTCTCCTTCACTCTCATTCCTCTATCTCTGTCCCCTTCTCTCTCATTCCTCTATCTCTGTCCCCTTCTCTCTCATTTCTCTATCTCTGTCCCCTTCTCTCTCATTTCTCTATCTCTGTCTCCTTCTCTCTCATTTCTCTATCTCTGTCCGCTTCTCTCTCATTCCATTATCTCTGTCCCCTTCTCTCTCATTTCTCTATCTCTGTCCCCTTCTCTCTCATTCCATTATCTCTGTCCCCTTCTCTCTCATTTCTCTATCTCTGTCCCCTTCTCTCTCATTTCTCTATCTCTGTCCCCTTCTCTCTCATTCCATTATCTCTGTCCCCTTTTCTCTCATTTCTCTATCTCTGTCCCCTTCTCTCTCATTTCTCTATCTCTGTCCCCTTCTCTCTCATTCCATTATCTCTGTCCCCTTCTCTCTCATTCCATTATCGCTGTCCCCTTCACTCTCATTTCTCTATATCTGTCCCATTCTCTCTCATTCCATTATCTCTGTCCCCTTCTCTCACATTTCGCTATCTATGTCCCCTTCTCTCTCATTCCATTATCTCTGTCCCCTTCTCTCTCATTCTATTATCTCTGTCCCCTTCTCTCTCATTTCTCTATCTCTGTCCCCTTCTCTCTCATTCCATTATCTCTGTCCCATTCTCTCTCATTCCCTCTATCTCTGTCCCCCTCTCTCTCATTTCTCTATATCTGTCCCCTTCACTATCTCTGTCCCCTTCTCTCTCATTTCTCTTTCTCTGTCTCCTTCTCTCTCATTTATCTATCTCTGTCCCCTTCTCTCTCATTTCTCTATCTCTGTCCCCTTCTCTCTCATTCCATTATCTCTGTCCCCTTCTCTCTCATTTCTCTATCTCTGTCCCCTTCTCTCTCATTCCATTATCTCTGTCCCCTTCTCTCTCATTTCTCTATCTCTGTCCCCTTCTCTCTCATTTCTCTATCTCTGTCCCCTTCTCTCTCATTCCATTATCTCTGTCCCCTTCTCTCTCATTTCTCTATCTCTGTCCCATTCTCTCTCATTTCTCTATCTCTGTCCCCTTCTCTCTCATTCCATTATTTCTGTCCCCTTCTCTCTCATTTCTCTCTGTCCCCTTCTCTCTCATTTCTCTATATCTATCCCCTTCTCTATCTCTGTCCCCTTCTCTCTCATTCCATTATCTCTGTCCCCTTCTCTCTAATTTCTCTATCTCCGTCCCCTTCTCTCTCATTTCTCTATCTCTGTCCCCTTCTCTCTCATTTCTCTATATCTGTCCCCTTCTCTATCTCTGTCCCCTTCTCTCTCATTTCTCTATATCTGTCCCCTTCTCTATCTCCGTCCCCTTCTCACTCATTTCTCTTTCTCTGTCTCCTTCTCTCTCATTCCATTATCTCTGTCCCCTTCTCTCTCATTCCATTATCTCTGTCCCATTCTCTCTCATTCCCTCTATCTCTGTCCCCCTCTCTCTCATTTCTCTATATCTGTCCCCTTCACTATCTCTGTCCCCTTCTCTCTCATTTCTCTTTCTCTGTCTCCTTCTCTCTCATTTATCTATCTCTGTCCCCTTCTCTCTCATTTCTCTATCTCTGTCCCCTTCTCTCTCATTCCATTATCTCTGTCCCCTTCTCTCTCATTTCTCTATCTCTGTCCCCTTCTCTCTCATTCCATTATCTCTGTCCCCTTCTCTCTCATTTCTCTATCTCTGTCCCCTTCTCTCTCATTTCTCTATCTCTGTCCCCTTCTCTCTCATTCCATTATCTCTGTCCCCTTCTCTCTCATTTCTCTATCTCTGTCCCATTCTCTCTCATTTCTCTATCTCTGTCCCCTTCTCTCTCATTCCATTATTTCTGTCCCCTTCTCTCTCATTTCTCTATCTCTGTCCCCTTCTCTCTCATTTCTCTATATCTATCCCCTTCTCTATCTCTGTCCCCTTCTCTCTCATTCCATTATCTCTGTCCCCTTCTCTCTCATTTCTCTATCTCCGTCCCCTTCTCTCTCATTTCTCTATCTCTGTCCCCTTCTCTCTCATTTCTCTATATCAGTCCCCTTCTCTATCTCTGTCCCCTTCTCTCTCATTTCTCTATATCTGTCCCCTTCTCTATCTCCGTCCCCTTCTCACTCATTTCTCTTTCTCTGTCTCCTTCTCTCTCATTCCATTATCTCTGTCCCCTTCTCTCTCATTCCATTATCTATGTCCCCTTATCTCTCATTTCTCTATCTCTGTCTCCTTCTCTCTCATTTCTCTATCTCTGTCCCCTTCTCTCTCATTTCTCTATCTCTGTCTCCTTCACTCTCATTCCTCTATCTCTGTCCCCTTCTCTCTCATTCCTCTATCTCTGTCCCCTTCTCTCTCATTTCTCTATCTCTGTCCCCTTCTCTCTCATTTCTCTATCTCTGTCTCCTTCTCTCTCATTTCTCTATCTCTGTCCGCTTCTCTCTCATTCCATTATCTCTGTCCCCTTCTCTCTCATTTCTCTATCTCTGTCCCCTTCTCTCTCATTCCATTATCTCTGTCCCCTTCTCTCTCATTTCTCTATCTCTGTCCCCTTCTCTCTCATTTCTCTATCTCTGTCCCCTTCTCTCTCATTCCATTATCTCTGTCCCCTTTTCTCTCATTTCTCTATCTCTGTCCCCTTCTCTCTCATTTCTCTATCTCTGTCCCCTTCTCTCTCATTCCATTATCTCTGTCCCCTTCTCTCTCATTCCATTATCGCTGTCCCCTTCACTCTCATTTCTCTATATCTGTCCCATTCTCTCTCATTCCATTATCTCTGTCCCCTTCTCTCACATTTCGCTATCTATGTCCCCTTCTCTCTCATTCCATTATCTCTGTCCCCTTCTCTCTCATTCTATTATCTCTGTCCCCTTCTCTCTCATTTCTCTATCTCTGTCCCCTTCTCTCTCATTCCATTATCTCTGTCCCATTCTCTCTCATTCCCTCTATCTCTGTCCCCCTCTCTCTCATTTCTCTATATCTGTCCCCTTCACTATCTCTGTCCCCTTCTCTCTCATTTCTCTTTCTCTGTCTCCTTCTCTCTCATTTATCTATCTCTGTCCCCTTCTCTCTCATTTCTCTATCCCCTTCTCTCTCATTCCATTATCTCTGTCCCCTTCTCTCTCATTTCTCTATCTCTGTCCCCTTCTCTCTCATTCCATTATCTCTGTCCCCTTCTCTCTCATTTCTCTATCTCTGTCCCCTTCTCTCTCATTTCTCTATCTCTGTCCCCTTCTCTCTCATTCCATTATCTCTGTCCCCTTCTCTCTCATTTCTCTATCTCTGTCCCATTCTCTCTCATTTCTCTATCTCTGTCCCCTTCTCTCTCATTCCATTATTTCTGTCCCCTTCTCTCTCATTTCTCTATCTCTGTCCCCTTCTCTCTCATTTCTCTATATCTATCCCCTTCTCTATCTCTGTCCCCTTCTCTCTCATTCCATTATCTCTGTCCCCTTCTCTCTCATTTCTCTATCTCCGTCCCCTTCTCTCTCATTTCTCTATCTCTGTCCCCTTCTCTCTCATTTCTCTATATCTGTCCCCTTCTCTATCTCTGTCCCCTTCTCTCTCATTTCTCTATATCTGTCCCCTTCTCTATCTCCGTCCCCTTCTCACTCATTTCTCTTTCTCTGTCTCCTTCTCTCTCATTCCATTATCTCTGTCCCCTTCTCTCTCATTCCATTATCTATGTCCCCTTCTCTCTCATTTCTCTATCTCTGTCCCCTTCTCTCTCATTTCTCTATATCTGTCCCCTTCTCTATCTCTGTCCCCTTCTCTCTCTTTCCCTCTATCTCTGTCCCCTTCTCTCTCATTTCTCTATCTCTGTCCCCTTCTCTCTCATTCCATTATCTCTGTCCCCTTCTCTCTCATTCCATTATCGCTGTCCCCTTCACTCTCATTTCTCTATATCTGTCCCATTCTCTCTCATTCCATTATCTCTGTCCCCTTCTCTCACATTTCGCTATCTATGTCCCCTTCTCTCTCATTCCATTATCTCTGTCCCCTTCTCTCTCATTCTATTATCTCTGTCCCCTTCTCTCTCATTTCTCTATCTCTGTCCCCTTCTCTCTCATTCCATTATCTCTGTCCCATTCTCTCTCATTCCCTCTATCTCTGTCCCCCTCTCTCTCATTTCTCTATATCTGTCCCCTTCACTATCTCTGTCCCCTTCTCTCTCATTTCTCTTTCTCTGTCTCCTTCTCTCTCATTTATCTATCTCTGTCCCCTTCTCTCTCATTTCTCTATCTCTGTCCCCTTCTCTCTCATTCCATTATCTCTGTCCCCTTCTCTCTCATTTCTCTATCTCTGTCCCCTTCTCTCTCATTCCATTATCTCTGTCCCCTTCTCTCTCATTTCTCTATCTCTGTCCCCTTCTCTCTCATTTCTCTATCTCTGTCCCCTTCTCTCTCATTCCATTATCTCTGTCCCCTTCTCTCTCATTTCTCTATCTCTGTCCCATTCTCTCTCATTTCTCTATCTCTGTCCCCTTCTCTCTCATTCCATTATTTCTGTCCCCTTCTCTCTCATTTCTCTATCTCTGTCCCCTTCTCTCTCATTTCTCTATATCTATCCCCTTCTCTATCTCTGTCCCCTTCTCTCTCATTCCATTATCTCTGTCCCCTTCTCTCTCATTTCTCTATCTCCGTCCCCTTCTCTCTCATTTCTCTATCTCTGTCCCCTTCTCTCTCATTTCTCTATATCTGTCCCCTTCTCTATCTCTGTCCCCTTCTCTCTCATTTCTCTATATCTGTCCCCTTCTCTATCTCCGTCCCCTTCTCACTCATTTCTCTTTCTCTGTCTCCTTCTCTCTCATTCCATTATCTCTGTCCCCTTCTCTCTCATTCCATTATCTATGTCCCCTTCTCTCTCATTTCTCTATCTCTGTCCCCTTCTCTCTCATTTCTCTATATCTGTCCCCTTCTCTATCTCTGTCCCCTTCTCTCTCTTTCCCTCTATCTCTGTCTCCTTCTCTCTCATTTCTCTATCTCTGTCCCCTTCTCTCTCATTTCTTTATCTCTGTCCCCTTCTCACCCATTTCTCTATTTCTGTCCCCTTCTCTATCATTCCATTATCTCTGTCCCCTTCTCTCTCATTTCACTATCTCTGTCCCCTTCTCTCTCATTCCATTATCTCTGTCCCCTTCTCTCTCATTTCTCTATCTCTGTCCCCTTCTCTCTCATTTCTCTATATCTGTCCCCTTCTCTCTCATTCCCTCTATCTATGTCTCATTCTCTCTGATTTCTCTATCTCTGTCCCTTTCTCTCTCATTACTCTATATCTGTCCCCTTCTCTATCTCTGTCCACTTCTCTCTCATTCCCTCTATCTCTGTCCCCTTATCTCTCATTTCTCTATATCTGTCCCCTTCTCTATCTCTGTCCCCTTCTCTCTCATTTCTCTTTCTCTGTCTCCTTCTCTCTCATTCCATTATCTCTGTCCCCTTCTCTCTCATTCCATTATCTCTGTCCCCTTCTCTCTCATTTCTCTATCTCTGTCCCCTTCTCTCTCATTTCTCTATATCTGTCCCCTTCTCTATCTCTGTCCCCTTCTCTCTCTTTCCCTCTATCTCTGTCTCCTTCTCTCTCATTTCTCTATCTCTGTCCCCTTCTCTCTCATTTCTTTATCTCTGTCCCCTTCTCACCCATTTCTCTATTTCTGTCCCCTTCTCTATCATTCCATTATCTCTGTCCCCTTCTCTCTCATTTCACTATCTCTGTCCCCTTCTCTCTCATTCCATTATCTCTGTCCCCTTCTCTCTCATTTCTCTATCTCTGTCCCCTTCTCTCTCATTTCTCTATATCTGTCCCCTTCTCTCTCATTCCCTCTATCTATGTCTCATTCTCTCTGATTTCTCTATCTCTGTCCCTTTCTCTCTCATTACTCTATATCTGTCCCCTTCTCTATCTCTGTCCACTTCTCTCTCATTCCCTCTATCTCTGTCCCCTTATCTCTCATTTCTCTATATCTGTCCCCTTCTCTATCTCTGTCCCCTTGTCTCTCATTTCTCTTTCTCTGTCTCCTTCTCTCTCATTCCATTATCTCTGTCCCCTTCTCTCTCATTCCATTATCTCTGTCCCCTTCTCTCTCATTTCTCTATCTCTGTCCCCTTCTCTCTTATTTCTCTATATCTGTCCCCTTCTCAATCTCTATCCCCTTCTCTCTCTTTCCCTCTATCTCTGTCTCATTCTCTCTAATTTCTCTATCTCTGTACCCTTCTCTCTCATTTCTCTATCTCTGTCCCCTTCTCTCACATTTTTCTATCTCTGTCTCCTTCTCTCTCATTTCTCTATCTCTGTCCCCTTCTCTCTCATTCCCTCTATCTCTGTCCCCTTCTCTCTCATTTCTCTATCTCTGTCCCCTTCTCTCTAATTTCTCTATCTCTGTCTCCTTCTCTCTCATTTCTCTATCTCTGTCCCCTTCTCTCTCATTTCTCTATCTCTGTCTCCTTCACTCTCATTTCTCGATCTCTGCCCCCTTCTCTCTCATTCCATTATCTCTGTCCCCTTCTCTCTCATTTCTCTATCTCTGTCCCCTTCTCTCTCATTCCATTATCTCTGTCCCCCTCTCTCTCATTTCTCTTTCTCTGTCTCCTTCACTCTCATTCCATTATCTCTGTCCCCTTCTCTCTCATTCCATTATTTCTGGCCCCTTCTCTCTCATTTCTCTATCTCTGTCCCCTTCTCTCTCATTTCTCTATCTCTGTCCCCTTCTCTCTCATTTCTCTATCTCTGTCCCCTTCTCTCTCATTCCATTATCTCGGTCCCCTTCTCTCTCATTTATCTATCTCTGTCCCCTTCTCTCTCATTCCATTATCTCTGTCCCCTTCTCTCTCATTCCATTATCTCTGTCCCCTTCACTCTCATTTCTCTATCTCTGTCCCCTTCTCTCTCATTCCATTATCTCTGTCCCCTTCTCTCGCATTTCGCTATCTATGTCCCCTTCTCTCTCATTCCATTATCTCTGTCCCCTTCTCTCTCATTCTATTATCTCTGTCCCCTTCTCTCTCATTTCTCTATCTCTGTCCCCTTCTCTCTCATTCCATTATCTCTGTCCCATTCTCTCTCATTCCCTCTATCTCTGTCCCCCTCTCTCTCATTTCTCTATATCTGTCCCCTTCTCTATCTCTGTCCCCTTCTCTCTCATTTCTCTTTCTCTGTCTCCTTCTCTCTCATTTATCTATCTCTGTCCCCTTCTCTCTCATTTCTCTATCTCTGTCCCCTTCTCTCTCATTCCATTATCTCTGTCCCCTTCTCCCTCATTTCTCTATCTCTGTCCCCTTCTCTCTCATTCCATTATCTCTGTCCCCTTCTCTCTCATTTCTCTATCTCTGTCCCCTTCTCTCTCATTTCTCTATCTCTGTCCCCTTCTCTCTCATTCCATTATCTCGGTCCCCTTCTCTCTCATTTATCTATCTCTGTCCCCTTCTCTCTCATTCCATTATCTCTGTCCCCTTCTCTCTCATTCCATTATCGCTGTCCCCTTCACTCTCATTTCTCTATATCTGTCCCATTCTCTCTCATTCCATTATCTCTGCCCCCTTCTCTCACATTTCGCTATCTATGTCCCCTTCTCTCTCATTCCATTATCTCTGTCCCCTTCTCTCTCATTCTATTATCTCTGTCCCCTTCTCTCTCATTTCTCTGTCTCTGTCCCCTTCTCTCTCATTCCATTATCTCTGTCCCATTCTCTCTCATTCCCTCTATCTCTGTCCCCCTCTCTCTCATTTCTCTATATCTGTCCCCTTCACTATCTCTGTCCCCTTCTCTCTCATTTCTCTATCTCTGTCCCCTTCTCTCTCATTTCTCTATCTCTGTCCCCTTCTCTCTCATTTCTCTATCTCTGTCCCCTTCTCTCTCATTCCATTATCTCGGTCCCCTTCTCTCTCATTTATCTATCTCTGTCCCCTTCTCTCTCATTCCATTATCTCTGTCCCCTTCTCTCTCATTCCATTATCTCTGTCCCCTTCACTCTCATTTCTCTATCTCTGTCCCCTTCTCTCTCATTCCATTATCTCTGTCCCCTTCTCTCGCATTTCGCTATCTATGTCCCCTTCTCTCTCATTCCATTATCTCTGTCCCCTTCTCTCTCATTCTATTATCTCTGTCCCCTTCTCTCTCATTTCTCTATCTCTGTCCCCTTCTCTCTCATTCCATTATCTCTGTCCCCTTCTCTCTCATTTCTCTATCTCTGTCCCCTTCTCTCTCATTTCTCTATCTCTGTCCCCTTCTCTCTCATTTCTCTATCTCTGTCCCCTTCTCTCTCATTCCATTATCTCGGTCCCCTTCTCTCTCATTTATCTATCTCTGTCCCCTTCTCTCTCATTCCATTATCTCTGTCCCCTTCTCTCTCATTCCATTATCTCTGTCCCCTTCACTCTCATTTCTCTATCTCTGTCCCCTTCTCTCTCATTCCATTATCTCTGTCCCCTTCTCTCGCATTTCGCTATCTATGTCCCCTTCTCTCTCATTCCATTATCTCTGTCCCCTTCTCTCTCATTCTATTATCTCTGTCCCCTTCTCTCTCATTTCTCTATCTCTGTCCCCTTCTCTCTCATTCCATTATCTCTGTCCCATTCTCTCTCATTCCCTCTATCTCTGTCCCCCTCTCTCTCATTTCTCTATATCTGTCCCCTTCTCTATCTCTGTCCCCTTCTCTCTCATTTCTCTTTCTCTGTCTCCTTCTCTCTCATTTATCTATCTCTGTCCCCTTCTCTCTCATTTCTCTATCTCTGTCCCCTTCTCTCTCATTCCATTATCTCTGTCCCCTTCTCTCTCATTTCTCTATCTCTGTCCCCTTCTCTCTCATTCCATTATCTCTGTCCCCTTCTCTCTCATTTCTCTATCTCTGTCCCCTTCGCTCTCATTTCTCTATCTCTGTCCCCTTCTCTCTCATTCCATTATCTCGGTCCCCTTCTCTCTCATTTATCTATCTCTGTCCCCTTCTCTCTCATTCCATTATCTCTGTCCCCTTCTCTCTCATTCCATTATCGCTGTCCCCTTCACTCTCATTTCTCTATATCTGTCCCATTCTCTCTCATTCCATTATCTCTGCCCCCTTCTCTCACATTTCGCTATCTATGTCCCCTTCTCTCTCATTCCATTATCTCTGTCCCCTTCTCTCTCATTCTATTATCTCTGTCCCCTTCTCTCTCATTTCTCTGTCTCTGTCCCCTTCTCTCTCATTCCATTATCTCTGTCCCATTCTCTCTCATTCCCTCTATCTCTGTCCCCCTCTCTCTCATTTCTCTATATCTGTCCCCTTCACTATCTCTGTCCCCTTCTCTCTCATTTCTCTTTCTCTGTCTCCTTCTCTCTCATTTATCTATCTCTGTCCCCTTCTCTCTCATTTCTCTATCTCTGTCCCCTTCTCTCTCATTCCATTATCTCTGTCCCCTTCTCTCTCATTTCTCTATCTCTGTCCCCTTCTCTCTCATTCCATTATCTCTGTCCCCTTCTCTCTCATTTCTCTATCTCTGTCCCCTTCTCTCTCATTTCTCTATATCTGTCCCCTTCTCTATCTATGTCCCCTTCTCTCTCATTCCCTATATCTCTGTCTCATTCTCTCTCATTTCTCTGTCTCTGTCCCCTTCTCTCTCATTTCTCTATCTCTGTCCCCTTCTCTCTCATTCCATTATCTCTGTCCCTTTATCTCTCATTTCTCTATCTCTGTCTCCTTCTCTCTCATTTCTCTATCTCTGTCCCCTTCTCTCTCATTTCTCTATCTCTGTCTCTTTCACTCTCATTCCTCTATCTCTGTTCCCTTCTCTCTCATTCCTCTATCTCTGTCCCCTTCTCTCTCATTTCTCTATCTCTGTCTCCTTCTCTCTCATTTCTCTATCTCTGTCCGCTTCTCTCTCATTCCATTATCTCTGTCCCCTTCTCTCTCATTTCTCTATCTCTGTCCCCTTCTCTCTCATTCCATTATCTCTGTCCCCTTCTCTCTCATTTCTCTATCTCTGTCCCCTTCTCTCTCATTTCTCTATCTCTGTCCCCTTCTCTCTCATTCCATTATCTCGGTCCCCTTCTCTCTCATTTATCTATCTCTGTCCCCTTCTCTCTCATTCAATTATCGCTGTCCCCTTCACTCTCATTTCTCTATATCTGTCCCATTCTCTCTCATTCCATTATCTCTGTCCCCTTCTCTCACATTTCGCTATCTATGTCCCCTTCTCTCTCATTCCATTATCTCTGTCCCCTTCTCTCTCATTCTATTATCTCTGTCCCCTTCTCTCTCATTTCTCTATCTCTGTCCCCTTCTCTCTCATTCCATTATCTCTGTCCCATTCTCTCTCATTCCCTCTATCTCTGTCCCCCTCTCTCTCATTTCTCTATATCTGTCCCCTTCACTATCTCTGTCCCCTTCTCTCTCATTTCTCTTTCTCTGTCTCCTTCTCTCTCATGTATCTATCTCTGTCCCCTTCTCTCTCATTTCTCTATCTCTGTCCCCTTCTCTCTCATTCCATTATCTCTGTCCCCTTCTCTCTCATTTCTCTATCTCTGTCCCCTTCTCTCTCATTCCATTATCTCTGTCCCCTTCTCTCTCATTTCTCTATCTCTGTCCCCTTCTCTCTCATTTCTCTATATCTGTCCCCTTCTCTATCTATGTCCCCTTCTCTCTCATTCCCTATATCTCTGTCTCCTTCTCTCTCATTTCTCTATCTCTGTCCCCTTCTCTCTCATTTCTCTATCTCTGTTCCCTTCTCTCTAATTTTTCTATCTCTGTCTCCTTCTCTCTCATTTCTCTATCTCTGTCCCCTTCTCTCTCATTCCCTCTATCTCTGTCCCCTTCTCTCTCATTTCTCTATCTCTGTCCCCTTCTCTCTCATTTCTCTATCTCTGTCCCCTTCTCTCTCATTCCATTATCTCTGTCCCTTTATCTCTCATTTCTCTATCTCTGCCTCCTTCTCTCTCATTTCTCTATCTCTGTCCCCTTCTCTCTCATTTCTCTATCTCTGTCTCCTTCACTCTCATTCCTCTATCTCTGTTCCCTTCTCTCTCATTCCTCTATCTCTGTCCCCTTCTCTCTCATTCCTCTATCTCTGTCCCCTTCTCTCTCATTTCTCTATCTCTGTCCCCTTCTCTCTCATTTCTCTATCTCTGCCTCCTTCTCTCTCATTTCTCTATCTCTGTCCCCTTCTCTCTCATTCCATTATCTCTGTCCCCTTCTCTCTCATTTCTCTATCTCTGTCCCCTTCTCTCTCATTCCATTATCTCTGTCCCCTTCTCTCTCATTTCTCTATCTCTGTCCCCTTCTCTCTCATTTCTCTATCTCTGTCCCCTTCTCTCTCATTTCTCTATCTCTGTCCCCTTCTCTCTCATTTCACTATCTCTGTCTCCTTCTCTCTCATTTCTCTATCTCTGTCCCCTTCTCTCTCATTTCTCTATCTCTGTCTCCTTCACTCTCATTCCTCTATCTCTGTTCCCTTCTCTCTCATTCCTCTATCTCTTTCCCCTTCTCTCTCATTTCTCTATCTCTGTCTCATTCTCTCTCATTTCTCTATCTCTGTCCCCTTCTCTCTCATTCCATTATCTCTGTCTCCTTCTCTCTCATTTCTCTATCTCTGTCCCCTTCTCTCTCATTCCATTATCTATGTCCCCTTCTCTCTCATTCCCTCTATCTCTGTCCCCTTCTCTCTCATTCCATCATCTCTGTCCCCTTCTCTCGCATTTCGCTATCTATGTCCCCTTCTCTCTCATTCCATTATCTCTGTCCCCTTCTCTCTCATTCTATTATCTCTGTCCCCTTCTCTCTCATTACTCTATCTCTGTCCCCTTCTCTCTCATTCCATTATCTCTGTCCCATTCTCTCTCATTCCCTCTATCTCTGTCCCCCTCTCTCTCATTTCTCTATATCTGTCCCCTACTCTATCTCTGTCCCCTTCTCTCTCATTTCTCTTTCTCTGTCTCCTTCTCTCTCATTTCTCTATCTCTGTCCCCTTCTCTCTCATTTCTCTATCTCTGTCCCCTTCTCTCTCATTCCATTATCTCTGTCCCCTTCTCTCTCATTTCTCTATCTCTGTCCCCTTCTCTCTCATTCCATTATCTCTGTCCCCTTCTCTCTCATTTCTCTATATCTGTCCCCTACTCTATCTCTGTCCCCTTCTCTCTCATTTCTCTTTCTCTGTCTCCTTCTCTCTCATTTCTCTATCTCTGTCCCCTTCTCTCTCATTTCTCTATCTCTGTCCCCTTCTCTCTCATTCCATTATCTCTGTCCCCTTCTCTCTCATTTCTCTATCTCTGTCCCCTTCTCTCTCATTTCTCTATATCTGTCCCCTTCTCTATCTATGTCCCCTTCTCTCTCATTCCCTATATCTCTGTCCCCTTCTCTCTCATTTCTCTATCTCTGTCCCCTTCTCTCTCATTTCTCTATCTCTGTCCCCTTCTCTCTCATTCCATTATCTTTGTCCCTTTATCTCTCATTTCTCTATCTCTGCCTCCTGCTCTCTCATTTCTCTATCTCTGTCCCCTTCTCTCTCATTTCTCTATCTCTGTCTCCTTCACTCTCATTCCTCTATCTCTGTTCCCTTCTCTCTCATTCCTCTATCTCTGTCCCCTTCTCTCTCATTCCTCTATCTCTGTCCCCTTCTCTCTCATTTCTCTATCTCTGTCCCCTTCTCTCTCATTTCTCTATCTCTGTCTCCTTCTCTCTCATTTCTCTATCTCTGTCCCCTTCTCTCTCATTCCATTATCTCTGTCCCCTTCTCTCTAATTTCTCTATCTCTGTCCCCTTCTCTCTCATTCCATTATCTCTGTCCCCTTCTCTCTCATTTCTCTATCTCTGTCCCCTTCTCTCTCATTTCTCTATCTCTGTCCCCTTCTCTCTCATTTCTCTATCTCTGTCCCCTTCTCTCTCATTTCACTATCTCTGTCTCCTTCTCTCTCATTTCTCTATCTCTGTCCCCTTCTCTCTCATTTCTCTATCTCTGTCTCCTTCACTCTCATTCCTCTATCTCTGTTCCCTTCTCTCTCATTCCTCTATCTCTGTCCCCTTCTCTCTCATTTCTCTATCTCTGTCTCATTCTCTCTCATTTCTCTATCTCTGTCCCCTTCTCTCTCATTCCATTATCTCTGTCCCCTTCTCTCTCATTTCTCTATCTCTGTCCCCTTCTCTCTCATTCCATTATCTATGTCCCCTTCTCTCTCATTCCCTCTATCTCTGTCCCCTTCTCTCTCATTCCATCATCTCTGTCCCCTTCTCTCGCATTTCGCTATCTATGTCCCCTTCTCTCTCATTCCATTATCTCTGTCCCCTTCTCTCTCATTCTATTATCTCTGTCCCCTTCGCTCTCATTTCTCTATCTCTGTCCCCTTCTCTCTCATTCCATTATCTCTGTCCCATTCTCTCTCATTCCCTCTATCTCTGTCCCCCTCTCTCTCATTTCTCTATCTCTGTCTCCTTCTCTCTCATTTCTCTATCTCTGTCCCCTTCTCTCTCATTCCATTATCTCTGTCCCCTTCTCTCTCATTTCTCTATCTCTGTCCCCTTCTCTCTCATTTCTCTATATCTGTCCCCTTCTCTATCTCTGTCCCCTTCTCTCTCATTCCCTATATCTCTGTCTCCTTCTCTCTCATTTCTCTATCTCTGTCCCCTTCTCTCTCATTCCCTCTATCTCTGTCCCCTTCTCTCTCATTTCTCTATCTCTGTCCCCTTCTCTCTCATTTCTCTATCTCTGTCCCCTTCTCTCTCATTCCATTATCTCTGTCCCCTTATCTCTCATTTCTCTATCTCTGTCTCCTTCTCTCTCATTTCTCTATCTCTGTCCCCTTCTCTCTCATTTTTCTATATCTGTCTCCTTCACTCTCATTCCTCTATCTCTGTCCCCTTCTCTCTCATTCCTCTATCTCTGTCCCCTTCTCTCTCATTTCTCTATCTCTGTCCCCTTCTCTCTCATTTCTCTATCTCTGTCTCCTTCTCTCTCATTTCTCTATCTCTGTCCGCTTCTCTCTCATTCCATTATCTCTGTCCCCTTCTCTCTCATTTCTCTATCTCTGTCCCCTTCTCTCTCATTCCATTATCTCTGTCCCCTTCTCTCTCATTTCTCTATCTCTGTCCCCTTCTCTCTCATTTCTCTATCTCTTTCCCCTTCTCTCTCATTCCATTATCTCGGTCCCCTTCTCTCTCATTTATCTATCTCTGTCCCCTTCTCTCTCATTCCATTATCTCTGTCCCCTTCTCTCTCATTCCATTATCGCTGTCCCCTTCACTCTCATTTCTCTATATTTGTCCCATTCTCTCTCATTCCATTATCTCTGTCCCCTTCTCTCACATTTCGCTATCTATGTCCCCTTCTCTCTCATTCCATTATCTCTGTCCCCTTCTCTCTCATTCTATTATCTCTGTCCCCTTCTGTCTCATTTCTCTATCTCTGTCCCCTTCTCTCTCATTCCATTATCTCTGTCCCATTCTCTCTCATTCCCTCTATCTCTGTCCCCCTCTCTCTCATTTCTCTATATCTGTCCCCTTCACTATCTCTGTCCCCTTCTCTCTCATTTCTCTTTCTCTGTCTCCTTCTCTCTCATTTATCTATCTCTGTCTCCTTCTCTCTCATTTCTCTATCTCTGTCCCCTTCTCTCTCATTTCTCTATCTCTGTCTCCTTCACTCTCATTCCTCTATCTCTGTTCCCTTCTCTCTCATTCCTCTATCTCTGTCCCCTTCTCTCTCATTTCTCTATCTCTGTCCCCTTCTCTCTCATTTCTCTATCTCTGTCCCCTTCTCTCTCATTTCTCTATCTCTGTTCCCTTCTCTCTAATTTTTCTATCTCTGTCTCCTTCTCTCTCATTTCTCTATCTCTGTCCCCTTCTCTCTCATTCCCTCTATCTCTGTCCCCTTCTCTCTCATTTCTCTATCTCTGTCCCCTTCTCTCTCATTTCTCTATCTCTGTCCCCTTCTCTCTCATTCCATTATCTCTGTCCCCTTATCTCTCATTTCTCTATCTCTGTCTCCTTCTCTCTCATTTCTCTATCTCTGTCCCCTTCTCTCTCATTTTTCTATATCTGTCTCCTTCACTCTCATTCCTCTATCTCTGTCCCCTTCTCTCTCATTCCTCTATCTCTGTCCCCTTCTCTCTCATTTCTCTATCTCTGTCCCCTTCTCTCTCATTTCTCTATCTCTGTCTCCTTCTCTCTCATTTCTCTATCTCTGTCCGCTTCTCTCTCATTCCATTATCTCTGTCCCCTTCTCTCTCATTTCTCTATCTCTGTCCCCTTCTCTCTCATTCCATTATCTCTGTCCCCTTCTCTCTCATTTCTCTATCTCTGTCCCCTTCTCTCTCATTTCTCTATCTCTTTCCCCTTCTCTCTCATTCCATTATCTCGGTCCCCTTCTCTCTCATTTATCTATCTCTGTCCCCTTCTCTCTCATTCCATTATCTCTGTCCCCTTCTCTCTCATTCCATTATCGCTGTCCCCTTCACTCTCATTTCTCTATATTTGTCCCATTCTCTCTCATTCCATTATCTCTGTCCCCTTCTCTCACATTTCGCTATCTATGTCCCCTTCTCTCTCATTCCATTATCTATGTCCCCTTCTCTCTCATTCTATTATCTCTGTCCCCTTCTGTCTCATTTCTCTATCTCTGTCCCCTTCTCTCTCATTCCATTATCTCTGTCCCATTCTCTCTCATTCCCTCTATCTCTGTCCCCCTCTCTCTCATTTCTCTATATCTGTCCCCTTCACTATCTCTGTCCCCTTCTCTCTCATTTCTCTTTCTCTGTCTCCTTCTCTCTCATTTATCTATCTCTGTCTCCTTCTCTCTCATTTCTCTATCTCTGTCCCCTTCTCTCTCATTTCTCTATCTCTGTCTCCTTCACTCTCATTCCTCTATCTCTGTTCCCTTCTCTCTCATTCCTCTATCTCTGTCCCCTTCTCTCTCATTCCTCTATCTCTGTCTCCTTCTCTCTAATTTCTCTATCTCTGTCCGCTTCTCTCTCATTTCTCTATCTCTGTCCCCTTCTCTCTCATTTCTCTATCTCTGTCCCCTTCTCTCTCATTCCATTATCTCTGTCCCCTTCTCTCTCATTTCTCTATCTCTGTCCCCTTCTCTCTCATTTCTCTATCTCTTTCCCCTTCTCTCTCATTCCATTATCTCGGTCCCCTTCTCTCTCATTTATCTATCTCTGTCCCCTTCTCTCTCATTCCATTATCTCTGTCCCCTTCTCTCTCATTCCATTATCGCTGTCCCCTTCACTCTCATTTCTCTATATTTGTCCCATTCTCTCTCATTCCATTATCTCTGTCCCCTTCTCTCACATTTCGCTATCTCTGTCCCCTTCTCTCTCATTCCATTATCTCTGTCCCCTTCTCTCTCATTTCTCTATCTCTGTCCCCTTCTCTCTCATTCCATTATCTATGTCCCCTTCTCTCTCATTCCCTCTATCTCTGTCCCCTTCTCTCTCATTCCATCATCTCTGTCCCCTTCTCTCGCATTTCGCTATCTATGTCCCCTTCTCTCTCATTCCATTATCTCTGTCCCCTTCTCTCTCATTCTATTATCTCTGTCCCCTTCGCTCTCATTTCTCTATCTCTGTCCCCTTCTCTCTCATTCCATTATCTCTGTCCCATTCTCTCTCATTCCCTCTATCTCTGTCCCCCTCTCTCTCATTTCTCTATCTCTGTCTCCTTCTCTCTCATTTCTCTATCTCTGTCCCCTTCTCTCTCATTCCATTATCTCTGTCCCCTTCTCTCTCATTTCTCTATCTCTGTCCCCTTCTCTCTCATTTCTCTATATCTGTCCCCTTCTCTATCTCTGTCCCCTTCTCTCTCATTCCCTATATCTCTGTCTCCTTCTCTCTCATTTCTCTATCTCTGTCCCCTTCTCTCTCATTCCCTCTATCTCTGTCCCCTTCTCTCTCATTTCTCTATCTCTGTCCCCTTCTCTCTCATTTCTCTATCTCTGTCCCCTTCTCTCTCATTCCATTATCTCTGTCCCCTTATCTCTCATTTCTCTATCTCTGTCTCCTTCTCTCTCATTTCTCTATCTCTGTCCCCTTCTCTCTCATTTTTCTATATCTGTCTCCTTCACTCTCATTCCTCTATCTCTGTCCCCTTCTCTCTCATTCCTCTATCTCTGTCCCCTTCTCTCTCATTTCTCTATCTCTGTCCCCTTCTCTCTCATTTCTCTATCTCTGTCTCCTTCTCTCTCATTTCTCTATCTCTGTCCGCTTCTCTCTCATTCCATTATCTCTGTCCCCTTCTCTCTCATTTCTCTATCTCTGTCCCCTTCTCTCTCATTCCATTATCTCTGTCCCCTTCTCTCTCATTTCTCTATCTCTGTCCCCTTCTCTCTCATTTCTCTATCTCTTTCCCCTTCTCTCTCATTCCATTATCTCGGTCCCCTTCTCTCTCATTTATCTATCTCTGTCCCCTTCTCTCTCATTCCATTATCTCTGTCCCCTTCTCTCTCATTCCATTATCGCTGTCCCCTTCACTCTCATTTCTCTATATTTGTCCCATTCTCTCTCATTCCATTATCTCTGTCCCCTTCTCTCACATTTCGCTATCTATGTCCCCTTCTCTCTCATTCCATTATCTCTGTCCCCTTCTCTCTCATTCTATTATCTCTGTCCCCTTCTGTCTCATTTCTCTATCTCTGTCCCCTTCTCTCTCATTCCATTATCTCTGTCCCATTCTCTCTCATTCCCTCTATCTCTGTCCCCCTCTCTCTCATTTCTCTATATCTGTCCCCTTCACTATCTCTGTCCCCTTCTCTCTCATTTCTCTTTCTCTGTCTCCTTCTCTCTCATTTATCTATCTCTGTCTCCTTCTCTCTCATTTCTCTATCTCTGTCCCCTTCTCTCTCATTTCTCTATCTCTGTCTCCTTCACTCTCATTCCTCTATCTCTGTTCCCTTCTCTCTCATTCCTCTATCTCTGTCCCCTTCTCTCTCATTTCTCTATCTCTGTCCCCTTCTCTCTCATTTCTCTATCTCTGTCCCCTTCTCTCTCATTTCTCTATCTCTGTTCCCTTCTCTCTAATTTTTCTATCTCTGTCTCCTTCTCTCTCATTTCTCTATCTCTGTCCCCTTCTCTCTCATTCCCTCTATCTCTGTCCCCTTCTCTCTCATTTCTCTATCTCTGTCCCCTTCTCTCTCATTTCTCTATCTCTGTCCCCTTCTCTCTCATTCCATTATCTCTGTCCCCTTATCTCTCATTTCTCTATCTCTGTCTCCTTCTCTCTCATTTCTCTATCTCTGTCCCCTTCTCTCTCATTTTTCTATATCTGTCTCCTTCACTCTCATTCCTCTATCTCTGTCCCCTTCTCTCTCATTCCTCTATCTCTGTCCCCTTCTCTCTCATTTCTCTATCTCTGTCCCCTTCTCTCTCATTTCTCTATCTCTGTCTCCTTCTCTCTCATTTCTCTATCTCTGTCCGCTTCTCTCTCATTCCATTATCTCTGTCCCCTTCTCTCTCATTTCTCTATCTCTGTCCCCTTCTCTCTCATTCCATTATCTCTGTCCCCTTCTCTCTCATTTCTCTATCTCTGTCCCCTTCTCTCTCATTTCTCTATCTCTTTCCCCTTCTCTCTCATTCCATTATCTCGGTCCCCTTCTCTCTCATTTATCTATCTCTGTCCCCTTCTCTCTCATTCCATTATCTCTGTCCCCTTCTCTCTCATTCCATTATCGCTGTCCCCTTCACTCTCATTTCTCTATATTTGTCCCATTCTCTCTCATTCCATTATCTCTGTCCCCTTCTCTCACATTTCGCTATCTATGTCCCCTTCTCTCTCATTCCATTATCTATGTCCCCTTCTCTCTCATTCTATTATCTCTGTCCCCTTCTGTCTCATTTCTCTATCTCTGTCCCCTTCTCTCTCATTCCATTATCTCTGTCCCATTCTCTCTCATTCCCTCTATCTCTGTCCCCCTCTCTCTCATTTCTCTATATCTGTCCCCTTCACTATCTCTGTCCCCTTCTCTCTCATTTCTCTTTCTCTGTCTCCTTCTCTCTCATTTATCTATCTCTGTCTCCTTCTCTCTCATTTCTCTATCTCTGTCCCCTTCTCTCTCATTTCTCTATCTCTGTCTCCTTCACTCTCATTCCTCTATCTCTGTTCCCTTCTCTCTCATTCCTCTATCTCTGTCCCCTTCTCTCTCATTCCTCTATCTCTGTCTCCTTCTCTCTAATTTCTCTATCTCTGTCCGCTTCTCTCTCATTTCTCTATCTCTGTCCCCTTCTCTCTCATTTCTCTATCTCTGTCCCCTTCTCTCTCATTCCATTATCTCTGTCCCCTTCTCTCTCATTTCTCTATCTCTGTCCCCTTCTCTCTCATTTCTCTATCTCTTTCCCCTTCTCTC
This sequence comes from Coregonus lavaretus, assembly GCF_964263955.1. Classification (NCBI taxonomy): domain Eukaryota; kingdom Metazoa; phylum Chordata; class Actinopteri; order Salmoniformes; family Salmonidae; genus Coregonus; species Coregonus lavaretus. The sequence goes on from NC_139988.1 coordinate 28,038,301, forward strand.
TCATTCCATTATCTCGGTCCCCTTCTCTCTCATTTATCTATCTCTGTCCCCTTCTCTCTCATTCCATTATCTCTGTCCCCTTCTCTCTCATTCCATTATCGCTGTCCCCTTCACTCTCATTTCTCTATATTTGTCCCATTCTCTCTCATTCCATTATCTCTGTCCCCTTCTCTCACATTTCGCTATCTATGTCCCCTTCTCTCTCATTCCATTATCTCTGTCCCCTTCTCTCTCATTCTATTATCTCTGTCCCCTTCTGTCTCATTTCTCTATCTCTGTCCCCTTCTCTCTCATTCCATTATCTCTGTCCCATTCTCTCTCATTCCCTCTATCTCTGTCCCCCTCTCTCTCATTTCTCTATATCTGTCCCCTTCACTATCTCTGTCCCCTTCTCTCTCATTTCTCTTTCTCTGTCTCCTTCTCTCTCATTTATCTATCTCTGTCTCCTTCTCTCTCATTTCTCTATCTCTGTCCCCTTCTCTCTCATTTCTCTATCTCTGTCTCCTTCACTCTCATTCCTCTATCTCTGTTCCCTTCTCTCTCATTCCTCTATCTCTGTCCCCTTCTCTCTCATTCCTCTATCTCTGTCCCCTTCTCTCTCATTTCTCTATCTCTGTCCCCTTCTCTCTCATTTCTCTATCTCTGTCTCCTTCTCTCTCATTTCTCTATCTCTGTCCCCTTCTCTCTCATTCCATTATCTCTGTCCCCTTCTCTCTCATTTCTCTATCTCTGTCCCCTTCTCTCTCATTCCATTATCTCTGTCCCCTTCTCTCTCATTTCTCTATCTCTGTCCCCTTCTCTCTCATTTCTCTATCTCGGTCCCCTTCTCTCTCATTTCTCTATCTCTGTTCCCTTCTCTCTAATTTTTCTATCTCTGTCTCCTTCTCTCTCATTTCTCTATCTCTGTCCCCTTCTCTCTCATTCCCTCTATCTCTGTCCCCTTCTCTCTCATTTCTCTATCCCTGTCCCCTTCTCTCTCATTTCTCTATCTCTGTCCCCTTCTCTCTCATTCCATTATCTCTGTCCCCTTATCTCTCATTTCTCTATCTCTGTCTCCTTCTCTCTCATTTCTCTATCTCTGTCCCCTTCTCTCTCATTTCTCTATCTCTGTCTCCTTCACTCTCATTCCTCTATCTCTGTCCCCTTCTCTCTCATTCCTCTATCTCTGTCCCCTTCTCTCTCATTTCTCTATCTCTGTCCCCTTCTCTCTCATTTCTCTATCTCTGTCTCCTTCTCTCTCATTTCTCTATCTCTGTCCGCTTCTCTCTCATTCCATTATCTCTGTCCCCTTCTCTCTCATTTCTCTATCTCTGTCCCCTTCTCTCTCATTCCATTATCTCTGTCCCCTTCTCTCTCATTTCTCTATCTCTGTCCCCTTCTCTCTCATTTCTCTATCTCTGTCCCCTTCTCTCTCATTCCATTATCTCGGTCCCCTTCTCTCTCATTTATCTATCTCTGTCCCCTTCTCTCTCATTCCATTATCTCTGTCCCCTTCTCTCTCATTCCATTATCGCTGTCCCCTTCACTCTCATTTCTCTATATCTATCCCATTCTCTCTCATTCCATTATCTCTGTCCCCTTCTCTCACATTTCGCTATCTATGTCCCCTTCTCTCTCATTCCATTATCACTGTCCCCTTCTCTCTCATTCTATTATCTCTGTCCCCTTCTCTCTCATTTCTCTATCTCTGTCCCCTTCTCTCTCATTCCATTATCTCTGTCCCATTCTCTCTCATTCCCTCTATCTCTGTCCCCCTCTCTCTCATTTCTCTATATCTGTCCCCTTCACTATCTCTGTCCCCTTCTCTCTCATTTCTCTTTCTCTGTCTCCTTCTCTCTCATTTATCTATCTCTGTCCCCTTCTCTCTCATTTCTCTATCTCTGTCCCCTTCTCTCTCATTCCATTATCTCTGTCCCCTTCTCTCTCATTTCTCTATCTCTGTCCCCTTCTCTCTCATTCCATTATCTCTGTCCCCTTCTCTCTCATTTCTCTATCTCTGTCCCCTTCTCTCTCATTTCTCTATATCTGTCCCCTTCTCTATCTATGTCCCCTTCTCTCTCATTCCCTATATCTCTGTCTCCTTCTCTCTCATTTCTCTGTCTCTGTCCCCTTCTCTCTCATTTCTCTATCTCTGTCCCCTTCTCTCTCATTCCTTTATCTCTGTCCCTTTATCTCTCATTTCTCTATCTCTGTCTCCTTCTCTCTCATTTCTCTATCTCTGTCCCCTTCTCTCTCATTTCTCTATCTCTGTCTCCTTCACTCTCATTCCTCTATCTCTGTTCCCTTCTCTCTCATTCCTCTATCTCTGTCCCCTTCTCTCTCATTTCTCTATCTCTGTCTCCTTCTCTCTCATTTCTCTATCTCTGTCCGCTTCTCTCTCATTCCATTATCTCTGTCCCCTTCTCTCTCATTTCTCTATCTCTGTCCCCTTCTCTCTCATTCCATTATCTCTGTCCCCTTCTCTCTCATTTCTCTATCTCTGTCCCCTTCTCTCTCATTTCTCTATCTCTGTCCCCTTCTCTCTCATTCCATTATCTCGGTCCCCTTCTCTCTCATTTATCTATCTCTGTCCCCTTCTCTCTCATTCCATTATCTCTGTCCCCTTCTCTCTCATTCAATTATCGCTGTCCCCTTCACTCTCATTTCTCTATATCTGTCCCATTCTCTCTCATTCCATTATCTCTGTCCCCTTCTCTCACATTTCGCTATCTATGTCCCCTTCTCTCTCATTCCATTATCTCTGTCCCCTTCTCTCTCATTCTATTATCTCTGTCCCCTTCTCTCTCATTTCTCTATCTCTGTCCCCTTCTCTCTCATTCCATTATCTCTGTCCCATTCTCTCTCATTCCCTCTATCTCTGTCCCCCTCTCTCTCATTTCTCTATATCTGTCCCCTTCACTATCTCTGTCCCCTTCTCTCTCATTTCTCTTTCTCTGTCTCCTTCTCTCTCATGTATCTATCTCTGTCCCCTTCTCTCTCATTTCTCTATCTCTGTCCCCTTCTCTCTCATTCCATTATCTCTGTCCCCTTCTCTCTCATTTCTCTATCTCTGTCCCCTTCTCTCTCATTCCATTATCTCTGTCCCCTTCTCTCTCATTTCTCTATCTCTGTCCCCTTCTCTCTCATTTCTCTATATCTGTCCCCTTCTCTATCTATGTCCCCTTCTCTCTCATTCCCTATATCTCTGTCTCCTTCTCTCTCATTTCTCTATCTCTGTCCCCTTCTCTCTCATTTCTCTATCTCTGTTCCCTTCTCTCTAATTTTTCTATCTCTGTCTCCTTCTCTCTCATTTCTCTATCTCTGTCCCCTTCTCTCTCATTCCCTCTATCTCTGTCCCCTTCTCTCTAATTTCTCTATCTCTGTCCCCTTCTCTCTCATTTCTCTATCTCTGTCCCCTTCTCTCTCATTCCATTATCTCTGTCCCTTTATCTCTCATTTCTCTATCTCTGCCTCCTTCTCTCTCATTTCTCTATCTCTGTCCCCTTCTCTCTCATTTCTCTATCTCTGTCTCCTTCACTCTCATTCCTCTATCTCTGTTCCCTTCTCTCTCATTCCTCTATCTCTGTCCCCTTCTCTCTCATTCCTCTATCTCTGTCCCCTTCTCTCTCATTTCTCTATCTCTGTCCCCTTCTCTCTCATTTCTCTATCTCTGTCTCCTTCTCTCTCATTTCTCTATCTCTGTCCCCTTCTCTCTCATTCCATTATCTCTGTCCCCTTCTCTCTCATTTCTCTATCTCTGTCCCCTTCTCTCTCATTCCATTATCTCTGTCCCCTTCTCTCTCATTTCTCTATCTCTGTCCCCTTCTCTCTCATTTCTCTATCTCTGTCCCCTTCTCTCTCATTTCTCTATCTCTGTCCCCTTCTCTCTCATTTCACTATCTCTGTCTCCTTCTCTCTCATTTCTCTATCTCTGTCCCCTTCTCTCTCATTTCTCTATCTCTGTCTCCTTCACTCTCATTCCTCTATCTCTGTTCCCTTCTCTCTCATTCCTCTATCTCTGTCCCCTTCTCTCTCATTTCTCTATCTCTGTCTCATTCTCTCTCATTTCTCTATCTCTGTCCCCTTCTCTCTCATTCCATTATCTCTGTCCCCTTCTCTCTCATTTCTCTATCTCTGTCCCCTTCTCTCTCATTCCATTATCTATGTCCCCTTCTCTCTCATTCCCTCTATCTCTGTCCCCTTCTCTCTCATTCCATCATCTCTGTCCCCTTCTCTCGCATTTCGCTATCTATGTCCCCTTCTCTCTCATTCCATTATCTCTGTCCCCTTCTCTCTCATTCTATTATCTCTGTCCCCTTCTCTCTCATTTCTCTATCTCTGTCCCTTTCTCTCTCATTCCATTATCTCTGTCCCATTCTCTCTCATTCCCTCTATCTCTGTCCCCCTCTCTCTCATTTCTCTATATCTGTCCCCTACTCTATCTCTGTCCCCTTCTCTCTCATTTCTCTTTCTCTGTCTCCTTCTCTCTCATTTCTCTATCTCTGTCCCCTTCTCTCTCATTTCTCTATCTCTGTCCCCTTCTCTCTCATTCCATTATCTCTGTCCCCTTCTCTCTCATTTCTCTATCTCTGTCCCCTTCTCTCTCATTCCATTATCTCTGTCCCCTTCTCTCTCATTTCTCTATATCTGTCCCCTACTCTATCTCTGTCCCCTTCTCTCTCATTTCTCTTTCTCTGTCTCCTTCTCTCTCATTTCTCTATCTCTGTCCCCTTCTCTCTCATTTCTCTATCTCTGTCCCCTTCTCTCTCATTCCATTATCTCTGTCCCCTTCTCTCTCATTTCTCTATCTCTGTCCCCTTCTCTCTCATTTCTCTATATCTGTCCCCTTCTCTATCTATGTCCCCTTCTCTCTCATTCCCTATATCTCTGTCTCCTTCTCTCTCATTTCTCTATCTCTGTCCCCTTCTCTCTCATTTCTCTATCTCTGTTCCCTTCTCTCTAATTTTTCTATCTCTGTCTCCTTCTCTTTCATTTCTCTATCTCTGTCCCCTTCTCTCTCATTCCCTCTATCTATGTCCCCTTCTCTCTCATTTCTCTATCTCTGTCCCCTTCTCTCTCATTTCTCTATCTCTGTCCCCTTCTCTCTCATTCCATTATCTCTGTCCCTTTATCTCTCATTTCTCTATCTCTGCCTCCTTCTCTCTCATTTCTCTATCTCTGTCCCCTTCTCTCTCATTTCTCTATCTCTGTCTCCTTCACTCTCATTCCTCTATCTCTGTTCCCTTCTCTCTCATTCCTCTATCTCTGTCCCCTTCTCTCTCATTCCTCTATCTCTGTCCCCTTCTCTCTCATTTCTCTATCTCTGTCCCCTTCTCTCTCATTTCTCTATCTCTGTCTCCTTCTCTCTCATTTCTCTATCTCTGTCCCCTTCTCTCTCATTCCATTATCTCTGTCCCCTTCTCTCTCATTTCTCTATCTCTGTCCCCTTCTCTCTCATTCCATTATCTCTGTCCCCTTCTCTCTCATTTCTCTATCTCTGTCCCCTTCTCTCTCATTTCTCTATCTCTGTCCCCTTCTCTCTCATTTCTCTATCTCTGTCCCCTTCTCTCTCATTTCACTATCTCTGTCTCCTTCTCTCTCATTTCTCTATCTCTGTCCCCTTCTCTCTCATTTCTCTATCTCTGTCTCCTTCACTCTCATTCCTCTATCTCTGTTCCCTTCTCTCTCATTCCTCTATCTCTGTCCCCTTCTCTCTCATTTCTCTATCTCTGTCTCATTCTCTCTCATTTCTCTATCTCTGTCCCCTTCTCTCTCATTCCATTATCTCTGTCCCCTTCTCTCTCATTTCTCTATCTCTGTCCCCTTCTCTCTCATTCCATTATCTATGTCCCCTTCTCTCTCATTCCCTCTATCTCTGTCCCCTTCTCTCTCATTCCATCATCTCTGTCCCCTTCTCTCGCATTCCGCTATCTATGTCCCCTTCTCTCTCATTCCATTATCTCTGTCCCCTTCTCTCTCATTCTATTATCTCTGTCCCCTTCTCTCTCATTTCTCTATCTCTGTCCCCTTCTCTCTCATTCCATTATCTCTGTCCCATTCTCTCTCATTCCCTCTATCTCTGTCCCCCTCTCTCTCATTTCTCTATATCTGTCCCCTACTCTATCTCTGTCCCCTTCTCTCTCATTTCTCTTTCTCTGTCTCCTTCTCTCTCATTTCTCTATCTCTGTCCCCTTCTCTCTCATTTCTCTATCTCTGTACCCTTCTCTCTCATTCCATTATCTCTGTCCCCTTCTCTCTCATTTCTCTATCTCTGTCCCCTTCTCTCTCATTCCATTATCTCTGTCCCCTTCTCTCTCATTTCTCTATCTCTGTCCCCTTCTCTCTCATTTCTCTATATCTGCCCCCTTCTCTATCTCTGTCCCCTTCTCTCTCATTCCCTATATCTCTGTCTCCTTCTCTCTCATTTCTCTATCTCTGTCCCCTTCTCTCTCATTTCTCTATCTCTGTTCCCTTCTCTCTAATTTTTCTATCTCTGTCTCCTTCTCTCTCATTTCTCTATCTCTGTCCCCTTCTCTCTCATTCCCTCTATCTCTGTCCCCTTCTCTCTCATTTCTCTATCTCTGTCCCCTTCTCTCTCATTTCTCTATCTCTGTCCCCTTCTCTCTCATTCCATTATCTCTGTCCCCTTATCTCTCATTTCTCTATCTCTGTCCCCTTCTCTCTCATTTCTCTATCTCTGTCTCCTTCACTCTCATTCCTCTATCTCTGTTCCCTTCTCTCTCATTCCTCTATCTCTGTCCCCTTCTCTCTCATTCCTCTATCTCTGTCCCCTTCTCTCTCATTTCTCTATCTCTGTCCCCTTCTCTCTCATTTCTCTATCTCTGTCTCCTTCTCTCTCATTTCTCTATCTCTGTCCCCTTCTCTCTCATTCCATTATCTCTGTCCCCTTCTCTCTAATTTCTCTATCTCTGTCCCCTTCTCTCTCATTCCATTATCCCTGTCCCCTTCTCTCTCATTTCTCTATCTCTGTCCCCTTCTCTCTCATTTCTCTATCTCTGTCCCCTTCTCTCTCATTTCTCTATCTCTGTCCCCTTCTCTCTCATTCCATTATCCCTGTCCCATTCTCTCTCATTTCTCTATCTCTGTCCCCTTCTCTCTCATTCCATTATCTCTGTCCCCTTCTCTCTCATTCCATTATCTCTGTCCCCTTCTCTCTAATTTCTCTATCTCTGTCCCCTTCTCTCTCATTCCATTATCTCTGTCTCCTTCTCTCTCATTTCTCTATCTCTGTCCCCTTCTCTCTCAATTCTCTATCTCTGTCCCCTTCTCTCTCATTCCATTATCTCTGTCTCCTTCTCTCTCATTTCTCTATCTCTGTCCCCTTCTCTCTCATTCCATTATCTCTGTCCCCTTCTCTCTCATTTCTCTATCTCTGTCCCCTTCTCTCTCATTCCATTATCTCTGTCCCCTTCTCTCTCATTCCATTATCTCTGTCCCCTTCTCTCTCATTTCTCTATCTCTGTCCCCTTCTCTCTCATTTCTCTATATCTGTCCCCTTCTCTATCTCTGTCCTCTTCTCTCTCATTCCATTACCTCTGTCCCCTTCTCTCTCATTACTCTATCTCTGTCCCCTTCTCTCTCATTCCTCTATCTCTGTCCCCTTCTCTCTCATTCCTCTATCTCTGTCCCATTCTCTCTCATTCCTATATCTCTGTCCCCTTCTCTCTCATTCTATTATCTCTGTCCCCTTCTCTCTCATTTCTCTATCTCTGTCCCCTTCTCTCTCATTTCTCTTTCTCTGAACCCTTCTCTCTCATTCCTCTATCTCTGTTCCCTTTTCTCTCATTACTCTATCTCTGTCCCCTTCTCTCTGATTCTTCTATCTCTCTGTATCTTTACCTGTCTTAGCATTTCTCCATTCATGTCTCTCTTCCCTGTATGTGTCCTACAGAGTGTCCTACAGAGTGATAACTCCTACGAGTATTAATATGTACATAATTATTTGTATGTGCATGTGTACGTCTCCTTCAAATCCTCCATGAATAGTGTCAAAACAAAACAGACTGTGGCTGTGTCTGGATACCCATACTAGTGTACTACATACTTAAACTGCATACTATATACTCATCGTCGCATACTATTTAGCACGTACCGTTTAGTAAGCATGTAGTATGCCACGGCCGCAACGGCTCCTGACTGGCTGAGTAAATTCAAATTCAACAGACATGCATCCCATTAACCAGACTGATAATAGCTCATTTCCAATTACATTAATTTCTCTAAAGTGGAGATATAGCCTTACTCAGGCTGGTTATAGGCAGACTATCATATTCGACCTACAGTGGGGAAAAAAAGTATTTAGTCAGCCACCAATTGTGCAAGTTCTCCCACTTAAAAAGATGAGAGAGGCCTGTAATTTTCATCATAGGTACACATCAGCTATGACAGACAAATTGAGAAAAAAAATCCAGAAAATCACATTGTAGGATTTTTTATGAATTTATTTGCAAATTATGGTGGAAAATAAGTATTTGGTCACCTAAAAACAAGCAAGATTTCTGGCTCTCACAGACCTGTAACTTCTTCTTTAAGAGGCTCCTCTGTCCTCCACTCGTTACCTGTATTAATGGCACCATGTTTGAACTTGTTATCAGTATAAAAGACACCTGTCCACAACCTCAAACAGTCACACTCCAAACTCCACTATGGCCAAGACCAAAGAGCTGTCAAAGGACACCAGAAACAAAATTGTAGACCTGCACCAGGCTGGGAAGACTGAATCTGCAATAGGTAAGCAGCTTGGTTTGAAGAAATCAACTGTGGGAGCAATTATTAGGAAATGGAAGACATACAAGACCACTGACAATCTCCCTCGATCTGGGGCTCCACGCAAGATCTCACCCCGTGGGGTCAAAATGATCACAACAACGGTGAGCAAAAATCCCAGAACCACACGGGGGGACCTAGTGAATGACCTGCAGAGAGCTGGGACCAAAGTAACAAAGCCTACCATCAGTAACACACAAAGTCGCCAGGGACTCAAATCCTGCAGTGCCAGACGTGTCCCCCTGCTTAAGCCAGTACATGTCCAGGCCCGTCTGAAGTTTACTAGAGTGCATTTGGATGATCCAGAAGAGGATTGGGAGAATGTCATATGGTCAGATGAAACCAAAATATAACTTTTTGGTAAAAACTCAACTCGTCGTGTTTGGAGGACAAAGAATGCTGAGTTGCATCCAAAGAACACCATACCTACTGTGAAGCATGGGGGTGGAAACATCATGCTTTGGGGCTGTTTTTCTGCAAAGGGACCAGGACGACTGATCCGTGTAAAGGAAAGAATGAATGGGGCCATGTATCGTGAGATTTTGAGTGAAAACCTCCTTCCATCAGCAAGGGCATTGAAGATGAAACGTGGCTGGGTCTTTCAGCATGACATTGATCCCAAACACACCGCCCGGGCAACGAAGGAGTGGCTTCGTAAGAAGCATTTCAAGGTCCTGGAGTGGCCTAGCCAGTCTCCAGATCTCAACCCCATAGAAAATCTTTGGAGGGAGTTGAAAGTCCGTGTTGCCCAGCGACAGCCCTAAAACATCACTGCCCTAGAGGAGATCTGCATGGAGGAATGGGCCAAAATACCAGCAACAGTATGTGAAAACCTTGTGAAGACTTACAGAAAACGTTTGACCTGTGTCATTGCCAACAAAGGGTATATAACAAAGTATTGAGAAACTTTTGTTATTGACCAAATACTTATTTTCCACCATAATTTGCAAATAAATTCATTAAAAATCCTACAATGTGATTTTCTGGATATTTTTTCTCATTTTGTCTGTCATAGTTGACGTGTACCTATGATGAAAATTACAGGCCTCTCTCATATTTTTAAGTGGGAGAACTTGCACAATTGGTGGCTGACTAAATACTTTTTTTCCCCACTGTATATATATATATATATATATATATATATATATACTGCTCAAAAAAATAAAGGGAACACTAAAATAACACATCCTAGATCTGAATGAATGAAATAATCTTACTAAATACTTTTTCCTTTACATAGTTGAATGTGCTGACAACAAAATCACACAAACATTATCAATGGAAATCAAAATGTATCAACCCATGGAGGTCTGGATTTGGAGTCACCCTCAAAATTAAAGTGGAAAACCACACTACAGGCTGATCCAACTTTGATGTAATGTCCTTAAAACAAGTCAAAATGAGGCTCAGTAGTGTGTGTGGCCTCCACGTGCCTGTATGACCTCCTTACAACGCCTGGGCATACTCCTGATGAGGTGGCGGATGGTCTCCTGAGGGATCTCCTCCCAGACCTGGACTAAAGCATCCGCCAACTCCTGGACAGTCTGTGGTGCAACGTGGCGTTGGTGGAGGGAGCGAGACATGATGTCCCAAATGTGCTCAATTGGATTCAGGTCTGGGGATGGGCGGGCCAGTCCATAGCATCAATGCCTTCCTCTTGCAGGAACTGCTGACACACTCCAGCCACATGAGGTCTAGCATTGTCTTGCATTAGGAGGAACCCAGGGCCAACCGCACCAGCATATGGTCTCACAAGGGGTCTGAGGATCTCATCTCGGTACCTAATGGCAGTCAGGCTACCTCTGGCGAGCACATGGAGGTCTGTGCGGCCCCCCAAAGAAATGACACCCCACACCATGACTGACCCACCGCCAAACCGGTCATATTGGAGGATGTTGCAGGCAGCAGAACGTTTTCCACGGCGTCACCAGACTCTGTCACGTCTGTCACGTGCTCAGTGTGAACCTGCTTTCATCTGTGAAGAGCACAGGGCGCCAGTGGCGAACTTGCCAATCTTGGTGTTCTCTGGCAAATGCCAAACGTCCTGCATGGTGTTGTGCTGTAAGCACAACCCCCACCTGTGGATGTCGGGCCCTCATACCACCCTCATGGAGTCTGTTTCTGACCGTTTGAGCAGACACATGCACATTTGTGGCCTGCTGGAGGTCATTTTGCAGGGCTCTGGCAGTGCTCCTCCTGCTCCTCCTTGCACAAAGGCGGAGGTAGCAGTCCTGCTGCTGGGTTGTTGCCCTCCTACGGCCTCCTCCACGTCTCCTGATGTACTGGCCTGTCTCCTGGTAGCGCCTCCATGCTCTGGACACTACGCTGACAGACACAGCAAACCTTCTTGCCACAGCTCGCATTGATGTGCCATCCTGGATGAGCTGCACTACCTGAGCCACTTGTGTGGGTTGTAGACTCCGTCTCATGCTACCACTAGAGTGAAAGCACCGCCAGCATTCAAAAGTGACCAAAACATCAGCCAGGAAGCATAGGAACTGAGAAGTGGTATGTGGTCACCACCTGCAAAACCAGTCCTTTATTGGGGGTGTCTTGCTAATTGCCTATAATTTCCACCTGTTGTCTATTCCATTTGCACAACAGCATGTGACATTTATTGTCAATCAGTGTTGCTTCCTAAGTGGACAGTTTGATTTCACAGAAGTGTGATTGACTTGGAGTTACATTGTGCTGTTTAAGTGTTCCCTTTATTTTTTTGAGCAGTGTATATATATATATATATATATATATATATATATATATATATATATATATGTATATGTATGTGTATGTGTATGTGTATTATATATATATATATATATATATATATATACAGTGGGGAGAACAAGTATTTGATACACTGCCGATTTTGCAGGTTTTCCTACTTACAAAGCATGTAGAGGTCTGTAATTTTTATCAAAGGTACACCTCAACTGTGAGAGACGGAATCTAAAACAAAAATCCAGAAAATCACATTGTATGATTTTTAAGTAATTAATTTGCATTTTATTGCATGACATACAGTGGGGAAAAAAGTATTTAGTCAGCCACCAATTGTGCAAGTTCTCCCACTTAAAAAGATGAGAGAGGCCTGTAATTTTCATCATAGGTACACGTCAACTATGACAGACAAAATGAGAAAAAAAAATCCAGAAAATCACATTGTAGTATTTTTTATGAATTTATTTGCAAATTATGGTGGAAAATAAGTATTTGGTCAATAACAAAAGTTTCTCAATACTTTGTTATATACCCTTTGTTGGCAATGACACAGGTCAAACGTTTTCTGTAAGTCTTCACAAGGTTTTCACACACTGTTGCTGGTATTTTGGCCCATTCCTCCATGCAGATCTCCTCTAGAGCAGTGAGGTTTTGGGGCTGTCGCTGGGCAACACAGACTTTCAACTCCTTCCAAAGATTTTCTATGGGGTTGAGATCAGGAGACTGGCTAGGCCACTCCAGGACCTTGAAATGCTTCTTACGAAGCCACTCCTTCATTGCCCGGGCGGTGTGTTTGGGATCATTGTCATGCTGAAAGACCCAGCCACGTTTCATCTTCAATGCCCTTGCTGATGGAAGGAGGTTTTCACTCAAAATCTCACGATACATGGCCCCATTCATTCGTTCCTTTACACGGATCAGTCGTCCTGGTCCCTTTGCAGAAAAACAGCCCCAAAGCATGATGTTTCCACCCCCATACTTCACAGTAGGTATGGTGTTCTTTGGATGCAACTCAGCATTCTTTGTCCTCCAAACACGACGAGTTGAGTTTTTACCAAAAAGTTCTATTTTGGTTTCATCTGACCATATGACATTCTCCCAATCCTCTTCTGGATCATCCAAATGCACTCTAGCAAACTTCAGACAGGCCTGGACATGTACTGGCTTAAGCAGGCGGACACGTCTTGCACTGCAGGATTTGAGTCCCTGGCGGCGTAGTGTGTTACTGATGGTAGGCTTTGTTACTTTGGTCCCAGCACTCTGCAGGTCATTCACTAGGTCCCCCCGTGTGGTTCTGGGATTTTTGCTCACCGTTCTTGTGATCATTTTGACCCTACGGGGTGAGATCTTGCGTGGAGCCCCAGATCGAGGGAGATTATCAGTGGTCTTGTATGTCTTCCATTTCCTAATAATTGCTCCCACAGTTGATTTCTTCAAACCAAGCTGCTTACCTATTGCAGATTCAGTCTTCCCAGCCTGGTGCAGGTCTACAATTTTGTTTCTGGTGTCCTTTGTCAGCTCTTTGGTCTTGGCCATAGTGGAGTTTGGAGTGTGACTGTTTGAGGTTGTGGACAGGTGTCTTTTATACTGATAACAAGTTCAAACAGATGCCATTAATACAGGTAACGAGTGGAGGACAGAGGAGCCTCTTAAAGAAGAAGTTACAGGTCTGTGAGAGCCAGAAATCTTGCTTGTTTGTAGGTGACCAAATACTTATTTTCCACCATAATTTGCTAATAAATTCATAAAAAATCCTACAATGTGATTTTCTGGATTTTTTTTTCTCAATTTGTCTTTCATAGTTGACGTGTACGTATGATGAAAATTACAGGCCTCTCTCATCTTTTTAAGTGGGAGAACTTGCACAAATAGTGGCTGACTAAATACTTTTTTCCCCACTGTAAGTATTTGATCACCTACCAACCATTAAGAATTCCGGCTTTCACAGACCTGTTAGTTTTTCTTTAAGAGGCCCTCGTGTTCTCCACTCATTACCTGTATTAACTGCACCTGTTTGAACTCATTACCTGTATAAAAGACACCTGTCCACACACTCAATCAAACAGACTCCAACCTCTCCACAATGGCCAAGACCAGAGAGCTGTGTAAGGACATCAGGGATACAATTGTAGACCTGCACAAGGCTGGGATGGGCTACAGGACAATAGGCAAGCAGCTTGGTGAGAAGGCAACAACTGTTGGCGCAATTATTAGAAAATGGAAGAAGTTCAAGATGACGGTCAATCACCCTCGGTCTGGGGCTCCATGTAAGATCTCACCTCGTGGGGCATCAATGATCATGAGGAAGGTGAGGGATCAGCCCAGAACTACACGTCAGGACCTGGTCAATGACCTGAAGAGAGCTGGGACCACAGTCTCAAAGAAAACCATTAGTAACACACTACACCGTCATGGATTAAAATCCTGCAGCGCACGCAAGATCCCCCTGCTCAAGCCAGCGCATGTCCAGGCCCATCTAAAGTTTGCCAATGACCATCTGGATGATCCAGAGGAGGAATGGGAGAAGGTCATGTGGTCTGATGAGACAAAAATAGAGCTTTTTGGTCTAAACTCCACTCGCCGTGTTTGGAGGAAGAAGAAGGATGAGTACAACCCCAAGAACACCATCCCATCCGTGAAGCATGGAGTTGGAAACATCATTCTTTGGGGATGCTTTTCTGCAAAGGGGACAGGACGACTGCACCGTATTGAGGGGAGGATGGATGGGGCCATGTATCGCAAGATCTTGGCCAACAACCTCCTTCCCTCAGTAAGAGTATTTGAAGATGGGTCGTGGCTGGGTCTTCCAGCATGACAACGACCCGAAACACACAGCCAGGGCAACTAAGGAGTGGCTCCGTAAGAAGCATCTCAAGTTCCTGGAGTGGCCTAGCCAGTCTCCAGACCTGAACCCAATAGAAAATCTTTGGAGGGAGCTGAAAGTCCGTATTGCCCAGCAACAGCCCCGAAACCTGAAGGATCTGGAGAAGGTCTGTATTGAGGAGTGGGCCAAAATCCCTGCTGCCGTGTGTGCAAACTTGGTCAAGACCTACAGGAAATGTATGATCTCGGTAATTGCAAACAAAGGTTTCTGTACCAAATATTAAGTTCTGCTTTTCTGATGTATCAAATACTTATGTCATGCAATAAAATGCAAATTAATTACTTAAAAATCATACAATGTGATTTTCTGGATTTTTGTTTTAGATTCCGTCTTTCACAGTTAAAGTGTACCTATGATAGAAAATTACAGACCTCTACATGCTTTGTAAGTAGGAAAACCTGCAAAATCGGCAGTGTATCAAATACTTGTTCTCCCCACTGTATATATAAAACATGGGGGATTGGAAGTGATACAGACAATTGCAGACAATTGCAGACAATTGGAAGTGATGCAGACAATTACATTGATGGAAGTTACAATCTATCTACGCCAGGGTAGTGGGTTCAATCCCCGGGACCACCCATATGTAAAAATGTATGCACACATGACTGTAAGTCGCTTTGGATAAAAGCGTCTGCTAAATGGCATATTATTATTATTATATTATTATATAGAGCTGATCTACCCCCCCCCCCCCCCCCCCAAAAAAAAATAATTAAAAAAAACTGTGAGGAGGCGACTCCGGGATGCTGACCATCTAGGCAGAGTTGCAAAGAAAAAGCCATATCTCAGACTGGCCAATAAAAATAAAAGATTAAGATGGGCAGTCTGAGATATGGCTAACGCCCTAATGGATGGGCCGCCACTGTGACTGACACTAGGACTGGTTTTACTCAAATCTCTCTCGCTCATCTGGTGAGACTCATTTACATGTGACCTATTTGTATCTGTGCACAGACAAACAGTGTGATGTCTGTGTCTGTATGTGTATGTGTGTGTGTGTAGCCACACCTTACCCCCAACAATAGACTTCTAATTAAAAGCATGTTTATTTCTCTCATCTCCCTCTCTCCTATTGTTTCTCCTCTACTTTGTTCAGATGAGTGTGAAAACGCCTCTAATTATACACACAGAGAAGCAGAAGGAAACAAACTAATATACACTTGTAGAAGTGTAGAAAAAAGAGAAATAACAAATATATACTGAACAAAAATATAAAGTGTTGGTCCCATGTTTCATGAGCTGAAATCAAAGATCCCAGAAATTTTCCATACGCACAAAAAGCTTATTTCTCTCAAATGTTGTGCACAAATGGTTTACATCCCTGTTAGTGAACATTTCTCCTTTGCCAAGATAATCCATCCACCTGACAGGTGTGGCATATCAAGAAGCTGATTAAACAGCATGATCATTACACAGGTGCACCTTGTGCTGGGGACAATAAAAGACTACTCTAAAATGCGCAGTTTTGTCACACAACAATGCCACAGATGTCTCAAGTTTTGAGGGAGTGTGCAATTGGCATGCTGACTGCAGGAATGTCCACCAGAGCTGTTGCCAGAAAATGTAATGCTAATTTCTCTACCATAAGCCACCTCCAACATTGTTTTAGAGAATTTGGCAGTACATCCAACTGGCCTCACAACCGCAGACCATGTGTAACCATGCCAGCCCAGGACCTCCACATCCAGCTTCTTCACCTGAAGGAATGTCTGAGACCAGCCACCTGGACAGCTGATCAAACTATAGATTTGCACAACCGAAGAATTTTGGCACAAACTGTCAGAAACCGTCTCAGGGAAGCTCATTTGAGTGCACAGAGATACCGTGACGAAATCCTGAGGCCCATTGTCATGCCATTCATCCGCCGCCATCGCCCCATGTTTCAGCATGATTATGCACAGCCCGATGTCGCAAGGATCTGTACACAATTCCTGGAAGCTGAAAATGTCCCAGTTCTTCCATGACCTGCATAATCACCAAACATGTCACCCATTAAGCATGTTTGGGATGCCCTGGATCGACGTGTGCGAAAGTTCCCGCCAATATCCAGCAACTTCGCACAGCCATTGAAGAGGAGTGGGACAATATTCCACAGGCCACAATCAACAGCCTGATCAACTCTATGCAAAGGAGATGTGTTATGCTGCATGAGGAAAATTATGGTCGCACCTGGTTTTCTGAACCATGCCCCTACTTAAAAAAAGAAGGTATCTGTGACCAACAGATGCATATCTGTATTCCCAGCAGTGGCAATGCGTCATTCAGGGCAGGTGGGGCATGTTATTTTGGCATTAATACGTGTCACATATCAGTTTGTAAACAATGTAAAAATATATATATAATTGAGTTAATAAAGTTGCATACAAAGATCTCTTTTCTGCTTTCTTGATTTAGTCAGCTCCAAAATGCAGGTGTTTCAGCCTAGCTCAGTGCTTTCTGTGGTGGTGGGGCATCCAGCGGAAAAAACAAACGTAGGGGTTGGTAATGTTCTCTATTTGCGCCGTGATTGGCAAGTGTTCTGTCACTCATGGGGACACTATGTCACCGCAAAATCTAGAGCTCGAAAATTCAATCCCCTTGGGTGCTGCCATAGACTTACATTAGAAGTGACCATCCAAGAAGGCTCAAGGTCATTGGCCACAAATAAAATTACGTCAAATTACGTTATATCTACCGTAGCTTTGATTGGACTGATCATGTCAACATCATACTTTCAAAATCTTTGCTAGCAAGCTAGACAAGCAGTCATCATCATGAATCAAGTCAACAATCTACTTGCAAATCCTTTTCAATCCTGGCCAAGATAAAGCAAAGCAGTACGATAAAAACAACAACACAGAGTTACATATGGGGTAAACAAAACATAAAGTCAAAAATACAACAGAAAATATATATACAGTGTGTGCGAATGTAGTAAGTTATGGAGGTAAGGTAATATATAGGCCATAGTGCAAAATAGTTACAATTTCGTATAATACTGGAATGATAGATGTGCAAAAGATGATGTGCAAATAGAGATACTGGGGTGCAAATTAGCAAAATAAATAACAATATGGGGATGAGGTAGTTGGGTGGGCTAATTTCAGACAGGCGGTGTACAGGTGCAGTGATCGGTAAACTGCTCTGACAACTGACGCTTAAAGTTAGTGAGGGAGATAAGAGTCTCCAGTTTCAGAGATTTTTGCAGTTCGTTCCAGTCATTGGCAGCAGAGAACTGGAAGGAATGGCGGCCAAAGGAGGTGTTCGCTTTGGGGATGACCAGTGAGATATACCTGCTGGAGCGCAGACTACGGGTGGGTGTTGCTATGGTGACCAGTGAGCTAAGATAAGACGGGGATTTGCCTAGCAGTGATTTATAGATGACCTGGAGCCAGTGGGTTTGGCGACGAATATGTAGTGAGGGCCAGCCAACAAGAGCGTACAGGTCACAATGGTGGGTAGTATATGGGGCTTTGGTGACAAAACGGATGGCACTGTGATAGACTACATCCAATTTGCTGAGTAGGGTGTTGGAGGCTATTTTGTAAATGACATCGCCGATGTCAAGGATCGGTAGGATAGTCAGTTTTACGTGGGCATGTTTGGCAGCATGAGTGAAGGAGGCTTTGTTGTGAAATAGGAAGCCGATTCTAGATCTAACTTTTGATTGGAGATGCTTAATGTGAGTCTGGAAGGAGAGTTTACAGTCTAACCAGACACCTAGGTATTTGTAGTTGTCCACATACTCTAGGTCAGACCCGCCGAGAGTAGTGATTCTAGTCGGGTGGGCGGGTGCAAGCAGTGTTCGGTTGAAGAGCATGCATTTAGTTTTACTAGTGTTTAAGAGCAGTTGGAGGCTACGGAAGGAGTGTTGTATGGCATTGAAGCTTGTTTGGAGGTTTGTTAACACAGTGTCCAATGAAGGGCCAGATGTATACAAAATGGTGCCGTCAGCATAGAGGTGGATCTGAGCGTCACCAGCAGCAAGAGCAACATCATTGATATACACAGAGAATAGAGTCGGCCCGAGAATTGAACCCTGTGGCACGCCCATAGAGACGGCCAGAGGTCCAGACAACAGGCCCTCCGATTTGACACATTGAACTCTATCTGAGAAGTAGTTGGTGAACCAGACGAGGCAGTCATTAGAGAAACCAAGGCTATTTAGTCTGCCAATAAGAATGCGGAGGTTGACAGAGTCGAAAGCCTTGGCCAGGTCGATGAATACGGCTGCGCAGTACTGTCTTTTATCGATCGCGTTTATAATATCGTTTAGGACTTTGAGCGTGGCTGAGGTGCACCCATGACAAGCTCGGAAACCGGATTGCATAGCGGAGAAGGTACGGTGGGATTCGAAATGGTCGGTGATCTGTTTGTTAACTTGGCTTTCAAATACTTTCGAAAGGTAGAGCAGGATGGATATAGGTCTATAACAGTTAGGATCTAGAGTGTCACCCCCTTTGAAGAGGGGGATGACCGCGGTAGCTTTCCAATCTCTGGGGATCTCAGACGTTACGAAAGAGAGGTTGAACAGGCTAGTAATAGGGGTTGCGACAATTTCGGCGGCAAATTTTAGAAAGAAAGGGTCCTGATTGTCTAGCCCAGCTGATTTGTAGGGGTCCAGATTTTTTTACTCTTTCAGAACATCAGCTGTCTGAATTTGTGTGAAGGAGAAGCGGGGGGGGGGGGGGGGGGGCATGGGCAAGTTGCAGTGGAGGGTGCAGAGCTGGTGGCCGGGGTAGTGGTAGACAGGTGGAAAGCATGGCCAGCCGTAGCAAAATGCTTGTTGAAATTCTCGATTATTGTAGATTTATCGGTGGTGACAGTGTTTCCTAGCCTCAGTGCAGTGGGCAGTTGGGAGGAGGTGCTCTTATTTTCCATGGACTTTACAGTGTCCCAAAACTTTTTGGAGTTAGTGCTACAGGATGCAAATTTCTGTTTGAAAAAGATAGCCTTTGCTTTCCTAACTGATTGTGTATATTGGTTCCTGACTTCCCTAAAAAGTTGCATATCGCGGGGGCTGTTCGATGCTAATGCAGTACGCCACAGGATGTTTTTGTGCTGGTCAAGGGCAGTCAAGTCTGAGGAGAACCAGGGGCTATATCTGTTCTTAGTTCTACATTTTTTGAATGGGGCATGCTTATTTAAGATTGAGAGGAAAGCACTTTTAAAGAACAACCAGGCATCCTCTACTGACGGAATGAGGTTAATATCCATCCAGGATACCCGGGCCAGGTCAATTAGAAAGGCCTGCTCGCTAAAGTGTTTTAGGGAGCGTTTGACAGTGATGAGGTGTGGTCGTTTGATCGCGGACCCATTAAGGACGCAGGCAATAAGGCAGTGATCGCTGAGGTCCTGGTTGAAGACAGCGGAGGTGTATTTAGAGGGTACATTTGTCAGGATGATATCTATGAGGGTGCCAATGTTTACAGATTTAGGGTTGTACCTGGTAGGTTCGTTGATAATTTGTGTGAGATTGAGGGCATCTAGTTTAGATTGAAGGTTGGCCGGTGTGTTAAACATATCCCAGTTTAGGTCACCAAGCAGTACGAACTCTGAGGATAGATGGGGGGCAATCAGTTCACATATGGTGTCCAGGGCACAGCTCGGGGCTGAGGGGGGTCTGTAGCAAGCGGCAACAGTGAGAGACTTATTTCTGGAAAGGTGGATTTTTAGCAGTAGAAGCTCAAACTGTTTGGGCACAGACCTGGATTTGCAGAGAAATTATAGATAAAATGTATCAGTGCTCATCAGTCATTGGAAATAAACATTACACAAATTCAGCAATGAGTGCTGAGGCGTGACTGCAGCCTCGGGTTCAATCCCATGCTGTGTCACAGCCGGCCGTGACAGGGTGACCCATGGGACGGCGCACAATTCACCCAGCGTCGTCCGGGTTAGGGGAGGGTTTGGCCGGCCGGGAATTCCTTGTCTCATCGTGCTCCAGCGACTCCTTGTGGCGGGCCGGGCTCCTGCAAGCTGACTTCGGTCGTCAGTTCCAAGGTGTTTCCTCCGACACATTGGTGCGGCTTGCTTCCGGGTTAAGCGAGCAGTGTGTCAAGAAGCACGACCTTCACCGAGTCCTTAGGGGAGTTGCAGCGATGAGACAAGATCGTAACTTCTGGCCCAAGGCGTTGCATGTGAATGTTTATCCTTTTGATTCCATGATGGACTGTCATTTCTTTTGCTTGTTTGAGCTGTTCTTGCCATAATATGGACTTGGTCTTTTACCAAATAGGGCTATCTTCTATATACCACCCCTACCTAGTTACAACACAACTGATTGGCTCAAGCACATTTAGAAGGAAAGAAATTCCACAAATTAACTTTTAAGAAGGCATGCCTGTTAATTGAAATGCATTCCAGGTGACTACCTCATGAAGCTGGTTGAGAGAATGCCAAGAGTGTGCAAAGCTGTCATCAAGGCAAAGGTTGGCTATTTGAAGAATCTCAAAACTAAAATATATTTTGATTTGTTTAACATTGTCACGCCCTGACTCTGAGGACTCTCATTTGTTGAGTCAGGGTGTGTATTTTCTGTGTCGTGTTGTGTTATGTTGATTGTCTATGTTGAGATCTAGAATGTTTAGATCTATGTTGGCCAGGGTGGTTCCCAATCAGAGGCAGCTGTAGCTCGTTGTCTCTGATTGGGGACCATACTTAGGTAGCCTGTTGGCACTAGTGGGTTGTGGGATCTTGTTCCGTGTGAGGTATGTTTTGTATGCTACCTTGGACTTCACGTTTCGTTTGTTGTTTTGTCGTGTGTTTATTCGTTTAAATAAACATGTATGCTTATCACGCTGCGCCTTGGTCCTTCTCGTTCATAAACGATCGTGACAGAAGATCCCACCACAATAGGACCATGCAGCGTGTTCAGGAGCAAACGCCAGGAATTCAACGGGAGGTTACATTAGTTGATGTCCTCCTCGGTTGGGGGAGAATTACGGAGGAAGAGGCCGTCCGTTACCGGAGGGCGATGAATGAGGATGCCCAGGTAGGAGAGGAGAAACGGCGCCAACAGTGCCGACGACGGAGACCCGAGAGGCAACCCCAATAAAACATTTGGGGGGGGGGCACACGGTGTGGACGACGAGGCAGCAGGAGGCAGCGACAGGGCGGATCTGCATGTTAGGAGAGGAGGCCACCAGGTTAAGGGGGCTATTGGTTCAGAGGGAGCAGGAGTTATTTGGTCAGAGGGAGGAGCTACAGGAGGCTATAAGGGAGAAGGAGAGTGTAGAGGCACGGCGAGAGGAGCTGGTTAGGCAGCAGAAGGAGCTGGTTAGGCACCAAGCAAGTGGTGCGTGTCGCCAGTCCGGTCCGGCCCGTTCCTGATCCCTGCACTAAGCCAGTGGTGCGTGTTCCCAGTACAGCCCGACCCATTCCTGCTCCCCGCACAAAGCCAGTGGTGTGTGTTCCCAGTACGGTCCGGCCCGTTCCTGCTCCTCGCATCAAGCCAGTGGTGCGCGTCGCCAGCCCGGCCCGGCCTGTTCCTGCCCCTTGCACCAAACCAGTGGTGCGCGTCGCCAGCCCGGCCCGGCCTGTTCCTGCTCCTCGCACCAAACCAGTGGTGCGCGTCGCCAGCCCGGCCCGGCCTGTTCCTGCCCCTTGCACCAAACCAGTGGTGCGCGTCGCCAGCCCGGCCCGGCCTGTTCCTGCTCCTCGCACCAATTCAGTGGTGCGCGTCGTCAGCCCGGCCCGGCCTGTTCCTGCCCCTCGCACCAAACCAGTGGTGCGCGTCGCCAGCCCGGCCCGGCCTGTTCCTGCCCCTCGCACCAAGCCAGTGGTGCGCGTCGCCAGCCTGGCCCGGCCTTGTTCCTGCTCCCCGCACCAGGCCAGTGGTGCGCGTCGCCAGTCCGGTACGGCCCGTTCCTGCTCCCCGCACCAAGCCAGTGGTGCGCGTCGTCAGCCCGGTCCGGCCCGTTCCTGCTCCCCGCACCAAGCCAGTGGTGCGTGTGTCCAGTCCGGCACGGCCCGTGTCTGCTCCACCGGTGCCTGGTCCGGCACCGGTCAGCTGCTCCACTCCGGAGCCAGAGCAATCCACTCCACCGGGGTCAAGTCCAGCTCCGGTCAGCGGCTCCACTCCGGAGTCAGAGCAATCCGCTCCACCGGGGTCCGGTCCAACTCCGGTCAGCGGATCCACTCCGGAGCCAGAGCAATCCACTCCACCGGGATCCAGTCCAGCTCCGGTCAGCGGCTACACTCCAGAGCCAGAGCAATCCGCTCCACCGGTGCCTGATCCAGCTCCGGTCAGCGGCTCCAATCCGGAGCCAGAGCAGTTCGATCCACCGTCGTCGGGTCCAGCTCCAGTCAGCGGTTCCAGTCCAGACCCAGACGTCAGCCCCTCTCCAGGTTCGGTGTCTCCCACACCAGGGTCCAGACAGGGCTTGGTACGTCGTGGGAGGAAGGAGAGGGGAAGCGTCGCCAGCCTGGCCCGGCCTTGTTCCTGCTCCCCGCACCAGGCCAGTGGTGCGCGTCGCCAGTCCGGTACGGCCCGTTCCTGCTCCCCGCACCAAGCCAGTGGTGCGCGTCGTCAGCCCGGTCCGGCCCGTTCCTGCTCCCCGCACCAAGCCAGTGGTGCGTGTGTCCAGTCCGGCACGGCCCGTGTCTGCTCCACCGGTGCCTGGTCCGGCACCGGTCAGCTGCTCCACTCCGGAGCCAGAGCAATCCACTCCACCGGGGTCAAGTCCAGCTCCGGTCAGCGGCTCCACTCCGGAGTCAGAGCAATCCGCTCCACCGGGGTCCGGTCCAACTCCGGTCAGCGGATCCACTCCGGAGCCAGAGCAATCCACTCCACCGGGATCCAGTCCAGCTCCGGTCAGCGGCTACACTCCAGAGCCAGAGCAATCCGCTCCACCGGTGCCTGATCCAGCTCCGGTCAGCGGCTCCAATCCGGAGCCAGAGCAGTTCGATCCACCGTCGTCGGGTCCAGCTCCAGTCAGCGGTTCCAGTCCAGACCCAGACGTCAGCCCCTCTCCAGGTTCGGTGTCTCCCACACCAGGGTCCAGACAGGGCTTGGTACGTCGTGGGAGGAAGGAGAGGGGAAGCAGCGCGCCGAGGTCCAGACCAGACCAGGGGCGCAACAGGGAGGTGGAGAGTAAGTGGTGGTCACGCCCGGAGCCGGATCCGCCTCCAAGGCGGAATGCCCACCCGGCCCCTACCCTGTTATGTTTATGTGGCGCGGTCGGAGTCCGCACCTTTGGGGGGGGGGGGGGTACTGTCACGCCCTGACTCTGAGGACTCTCATTTGTTGAGTCAGGGTGTGTATTTTCTGTGTCGTGTTGTGTTATGTTGATTGTCTATGTTGAGATCTAGAATGTTTAGATCTATGTTGGCCAGGGTGGTTCCCAATCAGAGGCAGCTGTAGCTCGTTGTCTCTGATTGGGGACCATACTTAGGTAGCCTGTTGGCACTAGTGGGTTGTGGGATCTTGTTCCGTGTGAGGTATGTTTTGTATGCTACCTTGGACGTTTTGTTGTTTTGTCGTGTGTTTATTCGTTTAAATAAACATGTATGCTTATCACGCTGCGCCTTGGTCCTTCTCGTTCATAAACGATCGTGACAAACATTTTTTGGTTACTACATGATTCCATATGTGTTATTTCATAGTTGTGATGTCTTCACTATTATTCTACAATGTAGAAAATAGTAAAAATGAAGAAAAACCCTGGAATGAGTAGGTGTGTCCAAACTTTTGACTGGTACTGTACATGCTAAAATCGCCAGATTCCCAGTCATGTGAAATCCATAGATGAGGCCCTAATGAATGTATTTCAATTGACTGATTTCCTTATATGAACTGTAACTCAGTAAAATCTTTGAAATTGTTGCGTTTATATTTTTGTTCAGTATAGTTATGGAAGAAAAAGATGAGTGGCAAAAACAATGCAGGGTTCTCCTCCTTTCCCTTTGACTCACTCACTCACTCAGTCACTCACTAACTCAAGGAATATACAACTGGAGACCGAGAGAGGGAGATAGCGAAAGGAGGTGTGAAAGACATCTGGAGGAAAACTGATTAACTCTTCTCTTTCATCTGAGAGCACCTTTCCGACCTACTTTCTATGTTTGACACACACACACACACACACGTACACACACGTACACACACACACACACACACACACACACACACACACACACACACACACAGACACACACACACTCACACTCACACAAAGAGAGAGACAAACGCACACGCACACACACTCACCAACTGCTGTGTGTGTGTGACACCACTCGTGTGTGTGTGTGTGTGAGAGAGATCCAGCAATTACATAAACCTAGCCATCCCCAAGATACACAGTATCTTTGGTGAAAATGCTTTTAAATTCTCCACTGCTAGAGACTGGACCATCCTTAAAAAATACACTGAAACTAAGCTCTTTTGTATCCATTGGTACTTTTCAAAACAAACCTTTCAGGGATGATCCAAGATGGCATAGCAGTGCGGTCGTGTTCTTTGTTGTGTGTCTGTGTAAATAGCCTGTTTTTTGTATTTATTGTATTTTTTTGTATTTTTCGTACATATTTCCCTATCACACTTTTCATCCTTGTACAAAATATACTTTCCTGCAACCCGCCTCACTCAATGTGGAACGGATTCTATTATTGACTTACCTTTTATCTAGAATCTCCAGTTGATACCAGCTAGCCAGCTAACTAGCTACTTGCTATTAGCCACCGTTAGCGATTTTCACCCAGAACATCGGATTTTGCCGGAATAACTGAATCACTGGACATTAACACCGGATCGCAACTAGCTAGCCGCAACCGAATTGGATGTTGCTGTTTGGCTAATCACCACTGCCCCTGAAGCAAGCACCAGTTAGCCTTGAGCCAGGCCCATATCCCGGCTATCTACCTCTCTGCCTACCGGACGGGAGTAGCCAGCTAACTAGTTACTTGCCATTAGCCACCGCTAGCGGTTTCTCACCATTGTCCATGGCCTGAACTACCTACCAGCCAGCTCTAGCCTGGACTACTATCGGCCAGTCTGCACTGTCTGCACAGCGCGTTATCGACCCAGAACATATCGGTTTTTCTGCCGGAATCACTGATTCACTGGACCTTTAACACCGGATCATCATAGCTAGATAGCTGCAATCAAATGGACGTTGTTGTTGGCTAATCAGCCTCGAGCTAGCCGCGAGCCAGGCCCTTCTCCCGGCTATCTACCTCTCTGTCAACCGGACGGGACCTCCAAGTGTTGACACGGAGCCCCGCCGATCGAACACGACTGGTCTGCCGACGAAATCGTCTGATGCGATAACAACAGGTTTCCAGTTACGACGTCAACCACGAAGATCCATCTGTTATCCCCGGCCCGCTAGCACAAGCTAGCCGTGGCCTCTTGCTCGCCAGTGCTATAGCAGCCCCCGAACTACCTCTGAACTCTCCTATTGCTGTTCACCGGACCTTATGATAACTCAGCTATACAGCTGATGCCTTTATACGGTACCGCATCCTGTTTATGTTTAGCCTCAGCCCAAACTTTGTCGCCATTACCAGCTGTTGTCTTAGCTCTCTTGAATAACACCTGTGATTGCTTTATGCCTCTCTCCCATGTCAATATGCCTTGCTTATTGCTGTTTTGGTTATTTCTTATTGTACTATTTCACTGTAGATCCCCCAGCCCAGCTCAACCTGCCATAGATAGCTCCTTTGTCCCACCCCCCCATACACGCGGAGACCGACTCAATTGGTGCCTCCAGTGATGCTATCTCTTTCATCGTTACCCAAAGCTTAGGTTTACCTCCACTGTACTTATATCCTTCCATATCCTTTTCTGTACATAATGCCCTGAATCTATTCTACAACGCCCGGAAACCTGCCCGTTTTTTTCTCTATACCCAACACACTAGAAGACCAGTACTTAAAGCCTTTAGCCGTATCCTTATTCTACTCCTCCTCTGTTCCTCTGGTGATGTAGAGGTTAACCCAGGCCCTGTAGCCCCCAGTATCACTCCTACTCCCCAGGCGTTATCATTTGTTGACTTCTGTAACCGTAAAAGCATTGGTTTCTTGCACGTTAACATCCGAATCCTCCTCCCTAAGTTTCAGTTATTCACTGCGTTAGCACACTCCGCCAACCCTGATGTCCTAGCAGTGTCTGAATCCTGGCTTAGGAAGGCCACCAAAAATTCAGAAATGTCCATCCCCAACTACAACATTTTCCGTCTAGATAGAACTGCCAAAGGGGGTGGGGTTGCAATCTACTGTAGAGAGCCTGCAGAGCTCTATCGTACTATCCAGGTCTGTGCCCAAACCGTTTGAGCTTCTACTTCTAAAAATCCACCTTTCCAGAAATAAGTCTCTCACTGTTGCCGCTTGCTACAGACCCCCCTCAGCCCCGAGCTCTACAATAATCGAGAATTTCAACAAGCATTTTACTACGGCTGGCCATGCTTTCCACATGGCTACCACTACCCCGGCAACCAGCTCTGCACCCTCCGCTGCAACATGCCCATGCAGTGGTCGACTCTGTCAACCACTGCATTCTTATTGGCAGACTAAATAGCCTTGGTTTCTCTAATGACTGCCTCGCCTGGTTCACCAACTACTTCTCAGATAGAGTTCAATGTGTCAAATCGGAGGGCCTGTTGTCTGGATCTCTGGCAGTCTCTATGGGGGTGCCACAGGGTTCAATTCTCGGGCCGACTCTATTCTCTGTGTATATCAATGATGTTGCTCTTGCTGCTGGTGAAGCTCGGATCCACCTCTATGCGGACGACAGCATTTTGTATACATCTGGCCCTTCATTGGACACTGTGTTAACAAACCTCCAAACGAGCTTCAACGCCATACAACACTCCTTCCGTAGCCTCCAACTGCTCTTAAACACTAGTAAAACTAAATGCATGCTCTTCAACCGAACGCTGCTTGCACCCGCCCACCCGACTAGAATCACTACTATCGGCGGGTCTGACCTAGAGTATGTGGACAACTACAAATACCTAGGTGTCTGGTTAGACTGTAAACTCTCCTTCCAGACTCACATTAAGCATCTCCAATCAAAAGTTAGATCTAGAATCGGCTTCCTATTTCACAACAAAGCCTCCTTCACTCATGCTGCCAAACATGCCCTCGTAAAACTGACTATCCTACCGATCCTTGAGTTCGGCGATGTCATTTACAAAATAGCCTCCAACACTCTACTAAGCAAATTGGATGTAGTCTATCACAGTGCCATCCGTTTTGTCACCAAAGCCCCATATACTACCCACCATTGTGACCTGTACGCTCTTGTTGGCTGGCCCTCACTACATATTCGTCGCCAAACCCACTGGCTCCAGGTCATCTATAAATCACTGCTAGGCAAATCCCTGTCTTATCTTAGCTCACTGGTCACCATAGCAACACCCACCCGTAGTCTGCGCTCCAGCAGGTATATCTCACTGGTCATCCCCAAAGCCAACACCTCCTTTGGCCGCCATTCCTTTCAGTTTTTTGCTGCCAATGACTGGAACGAACTGCAAAAAACTCTGAAGCTGGAGACTCTTATCTCCCTCACAAAATTTAAGCGTCAGTTGTCAGAGCAGCTTACCGATCACTGCACCTGTACACAGCCATTCTGAAATTAGCCCACCCAACTACCTCATCCCCATATTGTTATTTATTTTGCTAATTTGCACCCCAGTATCTCTATTTGCACATCATATGTTGCACATCTATCATTCCAGTGTTAATACGAAATTGTAACTCTTTTGCACTATGGCCTATTTATTGCCTTACCTCCATAACTTACTACATTCGCACACACTGTATATATATTTTCTGTTTGTATTTTTGACTTTATGTTTTGTATTCCCCATATGTAACTCTGTGTTGTTGATTTTATTGCACTGCTTTGCTTTATCTTGGCCAGGTCGCAGTTGTAAATGAGAACTTGTTCTCAACTGGCTTACCTGGTTAAATAAATAAAGAGTTTAACTGATAACTACATGCGTTTCCCCCCTACCTCTTAAATGCTGCATATTACTGACCGTGCATGATGTGTATATTTGACTGTTGTTTGTATCCTGTTGTTAAACCTATTGTGTGTTATACGTGCTGCACTCGCTGTCTGACAGGTCGTCATTGTAAAAAATAATTTGTATGAATAAAGGTGAAATGAAAAATATAAAAGTGAGTGCATGTGCGGATGTGTAATCCCATCCCACCTGGGGATAGTCTGTAGCTGTGTGTGTGTGTTTGTGTTGCCCAGTGCCTCCGGACTAGAGCACAGCTGCCAAACTCTCTATCTGTCTACTGGAGGCCATGGCAGGGTAGGTCACTGCACAACCTCTGTGTGTGTGTGTGTGAGTGTGTGTGTGTGCTTGCGTGCGTGTGTGTGTGAGAGGAGTCCAAAATACACGCAAGCACACAATCACGCACATGCACACACACACACACACACACACACACACACACACACACACACACACACACACACACACACACACACACACACACACACACACACACACACACACACACACACACACACACACACACACACACACACACACACACACACACAC
Source organism: Coregonus lavaretus (assembly GCF_964263955.1). NCBI lineage: Eukaryota > Metazoa > Chordata > Actinopteri > Salmoniformes > Salmonidae > Coregonus > Coregonus lavaretus. Next base: position 28,067,173 of record NC_139988.1, read on the forward strand.
ACACACACACACACACACACACACACACACACTCTCACAGACCCTCAGGGCTCTCTGGCTTCCTGTAACTCTCTCTGGAGCCAGTATGAATGGAGAGCCTATAGCTTTACACAGACACCCTATCTACTTCGACTTCAACTCCTAGTCTACTCCTGGCCTCTAAAAGAGAAAACTCTTACCTGCACTGTGGACTAAATTATGCCAAAGTCACTACCTCCTGAGGAAAAGACAGAAAGAAATGTTCTAGTAAAATCCATTTTAAATCCATGCTCAGGAGACTGTTATACAGTACTACTGAACTGTGAGATCTCATAACTTGCTAAATTAAGTCGATTCATCATTTAATGGTTTTGTTAAAGATTGTTCTTGGGAGAGATTAGGAAACCACAGAGTGAGGGCAACAACACTGTGAGTGTATGAGTGTGTGCGTGATTTCGGTGTGTGTGTGCGTATGTGTGTATATGCGTGTGTCTACATACCGGGTTGTCTGGTCTCAGTCTCTTGGACGGTGGGCCTCCGTCTTCTGGATGTAACATGTAAAAGAGACGGACCTTGTTGGCATGTTTCTTACTCTGAGAGCGAGAGAGAGAGAGAGAGAGAGAGAGAGAGAGAGAGAGAGAGAGAGAGAGAGAGAGAGGTTTTATTGGCAAGTTTATTTTCATTCACTACAGTAATCAGTGCTTCAACATATATTCCATCTCTTCTCAACTGCACAGTTGATAAACACTATGGTTTACCTCACTGCTTACAGCAACCAATTATAAATACTGGTTTGACTTTAGGGCTAACCAATCAGAAAGATTGTTGCCTCACAGCGGGCCAATGAAACACATTGGCTTACCTCACAGTGGACAATCAAAAACACTGTATGACCCTGTCATAAGCTGACTGGATCCCCGGGCTTACATCAGAATCCACAAACATTGTTTTTTGGTGTGTGTGTGTGTGCTATTACTCTTTTATACCATCAGTATAACTTTATGTGAAATGACAGTGGAATGTCCTTGACGCTGATAACCTTCACTTTAATACAGAGCAGTGAAAATTACTGGGTACGCACTAGGTACATGCTTCGAAATAGATTCCTGGTGTGTGTGTGTGTGTGTGTGCGTGCGTGCGTGCCTGCCTGCCTTCATGTGTGTATGTCCATGCCTGTGTGTGTGTGTGTGTGTATGTGTGTGTGTGTGTGTCATAGCTGTCCATAACCCTATACTGATATCTCCTTACATTGCCAAGCAGTCACATTCAGTCCCCACTAATACCCTATTATATCATTTGTGTGACTATTCCTAAGGAGGCATGGAAGAGAAGAAGAGAAAGACAAAGGTAGGTTGAGTGAGATTGAATATAGGGAGGAATATAGTGAATGAGAGAGGGATAGACTGATAGAGCAGGAGAGTGGTAGAGGAGAGATGGTGAGAGGAGCAAGATAGTATGAGTGTGTGTACAATGAGTGTGTGTACAGTGAGTGTGTGTACAGTGAGTGTGTGTGCAGTGAGTGTGTGTACAGTGAGTGTGTGTACAGTGAGTGTGTGTACAGTGAGTGTGTGTACAGTGAGTGTGAACAGTGAGTGTGTGTACAGTGAGTGTGTGTGCAGTGAGTGTGTGTACAGTGAGTGTGTGTACAGTGAGTGTGTGTGCAGTGAGTGTGTGTACAGTGAGTGTGTGTACAGTGAGTGTGTGTACAGTGCGTGTGTACAGTGAGTGTGTGTACAGTGAGTGTGTATACAGTGATCATGGAGAAGAAAAAGAGGGAGAGAAGAGAGGTGGAGGGAGAAAGAGAAGAGAGGGGGAGGGAGAAAGAGAAGAGTGGTGGAGGGAGAAAGAGAAGAGAGGTGGAGGGAGAAAGAAAAGAGAGGGGTAGGGAGAAAGAGAAGAGAGTTGGAGGGAGAAAGAGAAGAGAGTTGGAGGGAGAAAGAGAAGAGAGGTGGAGGGAGAAAGAGAAGAGAGGTGGAGGGAGAAAGAGAAGAGAGGTGGAGGGAGAAAGAGAAGAGAGGGGGAGGGAGAAAGAGAAGAGAGGGGGAGGTTGAAAGAGAAGAGAGGTGGAGGGAGAAACAGAAGAGAGGGGGAGGGAGAAAGAGAAAGAGAAGAGAGGTGGAGGGAGAAAGAGAAGAGAGGTGGAGGGAGAAAGAGAAGAGAGATGGAGGGAGAAAGAGAAGAGAGATGGAGGGAGAAAGAGAAGAGAGATGGAGGGAGAAAGAGAAGAGAGATGGAGGGAGAAAGAAGAGAGGGAGGGAGAACGAGAAGAGAGGTGGAGGGAGAAAGAGAAGAGCGGCAAAGAGAGAGGTAATGCTGGGGCTGAGTCTAAGAGGTACTAGGGACACACACACACACTCACTCCTGGCGATCTGAAAGTGCACTAAAGTGATGTGACGGAAAGAGGAGCCGGGAGGGAGGCAGGTTAGGCAGGCAGGCAGACAGACAGACAGGCAGGGAGAAGATGGTATTTGACTCCCAGGGGAAAGATCTAATGAGGGCAGTGGAGCAGCAAGACTGGACTGGACACAGGCATGTTATCACCCACTGCCAGCACTCCGTTATTCATCTATCCATCCATCCATGCATCCATCCATCTGGCATTATGGCCGTGTCGAAATCTGTCTTGTCTACTAATGACTAAAACTTCATACTGTGTACTTACAGCGCATTCGGAAGGTATTCAGACACCTTGACTTTCTCCACATTTTGTCATGTTACAGCCTTATTCTAAAATGGATTAAATATTTTTTTCCTCAGCAATCTACACAGAATACCCAAAAATTACAAAGTGAAAACAGGTTTTTAGAATATTTTGCAAATAAATAACATAAATACTATATTTACATACAGTTGAAATCGGAAGTTTACATACACCTTAGCCAAATACTTTTAAACTCAGTTTTTCACAATTCCTGACATTGAATCCTAATAAATATTCCCTGTCTTAGGTCAGTTAGGATCAATACTTTAAGAATGTGAAATGTCAGAATAATAGAAGAGAGAATGATTTATTTCAGCTTTTATTTATTTAATCACATTCCCAGTGGGTCAGAAGTTTACATACACTCAATTAGTATTTGGTAGCATTGCCTTTAAATTGTTTAACTTGGGTCAAACATTTCGGGTAGACTTCCACAAGATTCCCACAATAAATTTGGTGAATTTTGGCCCATTCCTCCTGTCAGAGCTGTGGTAACTAAGTCAGGTTTGTAGGCCTCCTTGCTTGCACACGCATTTTCAGTTCTGCCCACAAATGCTCTATAGGATTGAGGTCAGGGCTTTATGATGGCCACTCCGATACCTTGACTTTGTTGTCCTTAAGCCATTTTACCACAACTTTGGAAGTATGCTTGGGGTCATTGTCCATTTGGAAGACCCATTTGTGACCAAGCTTTAAAATTAATCTATTTTGTGAAGTGCACCAGTCCCTCCTGCAGCAAAGCACCCCCACAGCATGGTGCTGCCACCCCGGTGCTTCACGGTTAGGATGGTGTTCTTTGGCTTGCAAGCAGCCCCCTTTTTCCTCCAAACATAACAATGGTCATTATGGCCAAACAGTTCTATTTTTGATTCATCAGACCAGAGGACATTTCTCCAAAAAGTACGATCTTTGTCCCCATAGTTGCAAATCGTAGTCTGGCTTTTTTATGGCGGTTTTGGAGCAGTTGCTTCTTCCTTGCTGAGCGGCCTTTCAGGTTATGTCGATATAGGACTCGTTTTACTGTGGATATAGATGCTTTTGTACCTGTTTCCTCCAGCATCTTCACAAGGTCCTTTGCTGTTGTTCTAGGATTGATTTGCACGTTTCACACCAAAGTACGTTCATCTCTAGGAGACAGAACGCGTCTCCTTCCTGAGCGGTATATGATGGCTGCATGGTCCCATGGTGTTTATACTTGCGTACTATTGTTTGTACAGATGAACGTGGTACCTTCAGGCGTTTGGAAATTGCTCCCAAGGATGAACCAGACTTGTGGAGGTCTACAATTGTTTTTCTGAGGTCTTGGCTGATTTCTTTTGATTTTCCCATGATGTCAAGCAAAGAGGCACTGAGTTTAGGCCTTGAAATACATCCACAGGTACACCTCCAATAGACTCAAATGATGTCAATTAGCCTATCAGAAGCTTGACATCATTTTCTGGAATTTTCCAAGCTGTTTAAAGGCACAGTCAACTTAGTTTATGTAAACTTCTGACCCTCTGGAATTGTGATACAGTGAATTATAAGTGAAATAATCTGTCTGTAAACAATTGTTGGAAAAATGACTTGTGTCATGCACAAAGTAGATGTCCTAACCGACCTGCCAAAAATATAGTTTGTTAACAAGAAATTTGTGGAGTGGTTGAAAAACAAGTTTTAATGACTCCAACCTTAGTGTATGTACATTTCCGACTTCAATTGTAAGTATTCAGACCCTTTGCTATGAGACTCGAAATTGAGCTCAGGTACATCCTGTTTCCTTTCTTCATCATTCTACAACTTGATTGGAGTCCACCTGTGGTAAATTCAATTGATTGGACATGATTTGGAAAGGCACACACCTGTCTATATAAGGTCCCACAGATGACAGTGCATGTCAGAGCGAAAACAAAGCCATGAGGTCGAAGGAATTGTCTGTAGAGCTCCGAGACAGGATTGTGTCGAGACACAGATCTTGGGAAGGGTAGCAAAACATTTCCGCAGCATTGAAGGTCCCCAAGAACACAGTGGCCTCCATCATTCTTAAATGGAAGAAGTTTGGAACCACCAAGACTCTTCCTAGAGCTGGCCGCCCGGCCAATACTGAGCAATCGGGGGAGAAGGGCCTTGGTCAAGGAGGTGACCAAGAAACCGATGGTCACTCTGACAGAGCTCCAGAGTTCCTCTGTGTAGATGGGAGAACCTTCCAGACAACCATCTCTGCAGCACTCCACCAATCAGGCCTTTATGGTAGAGTGGCCAGACGGAAGCCACTCCTCAGTAAAAGGCACATGACAGCCCGCTTGGAGTTTGCCAAAAGGCACCTAAAGGACTTTCAGACCATGAGAATTCTCTGGTCTGATGAAACCAAGATCGATCTATTTGGCCTGAATGCCAAACGTCACGTCTGGAGGAAACCTGGCACCATCCCACGTTGAAGCAAGGGATGTTTTTCAGTGGCAGGGAATGGGAGAAAAGTCAGGATCGAGGAAACGATGAATGGAGCAAAGTACAAAGAGATCCTTGATGAAAACCTGCTCCAGAGTGCTCAGGACCTCAGACTGTGGCGAAGGTTCAACTTCCAACAGGAAAATAACCCTAAGCACACAGCCAAGACAACGCAGGAGTGGATTCGGGACAAGTCTCTGAATGTCCTTGAGTGGCACAGCCAGAGCCCGGATTTGAACCCGATCGAACATCTCTGGAGAGACCTGAAAATAGCTGTGCAGCGATGCTCCCCATCCAACCTGACAGAGCTTGAGAGGATCTGCAGAGAATAATGGGAGAAACTCCCAAAATACAGGTGTGCCAAGCTTGTAACTTCATACCAAAGAAGACTTGAGGCTGTAATCGCTGCCAAAGGTGATTCAACAAAGTGCTGAGTAAAGGGTTGACTAACCGGTGCCCCCGCACATTGACTCGGCACCGGTACACCCTGTATATAGCCTCGCTATTGTTCTTTTTACTGCTGCTCTTTAATTATTTGTTACTTTAATTTTGTATTATTTTATATATTTTTTGGTAGTCTTTCTTAAACCTGCATTGTTGGTTAAGGGCTTGTAAGTAAGCATTTCACTGTAAGGTCTACACCTGTTGTATTCGGCGCATGTGATTAATAACATTTGATTTTATTGTATTTGAATACTTACGTAAATGTCATATTTACCTTTTTTATTTTTGTATACATTTGCAAAAAAAATATCATTATGGGGTATTGTGTGTAGATCAATGAGGGGAAGAAACAATTTAATCAATTTTAGAATGAGGCTATAACGTAACAAAATGTGGAAAAAGTCAAGGGGTCTGAATCATTTCCGAATGCACTGTATCATACTACATTGTCAACTCGAACCTTCAGCTCCCTCCACAGATTTTCTATGGGATTAAGGTCTGGAGACTGGCTAGGCCTTAGCAGGCCTTAGCAGAAAAACACCCCCAAAGCATAATGTTTCCACCTCCATGTTTGACGGTGGGGATGGTGTTCTTGGGGTCATAGGCAGCATTCCTCCTCCTCCAAACACGGTGAGTTGAGTTGATGCCAAAGAGCTTCATTTTGGTCTCATCTGACCACAATACTTTCACCCAGTTCTCCTCTGAATCTTTCAGATGTTCATTGGCAAACTTCAGACGGGCATGTATATGTGCTTTCTTGAGCAGGGGGACCTTGCGGGCGCTGCAGGATTTCAGTCCTTCACGGCGTAGTGTGTTACCAATTGTTTTCTTGGTGACTATGGTCCCAGCTGCCTTGATAATTGACAAGATCCTCCCGTGTAGTTCTGGGCTGATTCCTCACCGTTCTCATGATCATTGCAACTCCATGAGGTGAGATCTTGCAAAGAGCCCCAGGCCGAGGGAGATTGACAGTTATTTTGTGTTTCTTCCATTTGCGAGTAATCGCACCAACTGTTGTCACCTTCTCACCAAGCTGCTTGGCGATGGTCTTGTAGCCCATTCCAGCCTTGCGTAGGTCTACAATCTTGTCCCTGACATCCTTGGAGAGCTCTTTGGTCTTGGCCATGGTGGAGAGTTTGGAATCTGATTGATTGATTGCTTCTGTGGACAGGTGTCTTTTATACAGGTAACAAACTGAGATTAGGAGCACTCCCTTTAAGAGTGTGCTCCTAATCTCAGCTCGTTACCTGTATAAAAGACACCTGGGAGCCAGAAATCTTTCTGATTGAGAGGGGGTCAAATACTTATTTCCCTCATTAAAATGCAAATCAATTTATAACATTTTTGACATGCGTTTTTCTGGATTTTTTTGTTGTTATTCTGTCTCTCACTGTTGAAATAAACCTACCATTAAAATTATAGACTGATCATTTCTTTGTCAGTGGGCAAACGTACAAAATCAGCAGGGGATCAAATACTTTCTTCCCTCACTGTATATACTCCCTCTGTCATTTGTCTTTGTCGGTCATTGTATATGTTGCTTGTTTTTCTGAGTACTTTATATTTTGCACTGTGGGTTTCGTTCCGCATCAAGCTATGGTGCTTTAATAAATTCAGTAGTTCTAAACCTGTGATTGCCTCCTGCCTACTCCTCTCTACACTTGTGACATAATGACAGACCCAAGAAACCAGGAGGCAGCAGGACATCCCGACCTCTCCGCTGTTGGAGCAAAGCTCCTACAGCACGACTCGTGCCTGGAGCACCTCGGGACTGCCATGGACGAGGTGATCCGGACCGTACACCAACTGCAGGCTACATCTCCACCTTCCCAGCTCCTCACGGTCGTTCCAGCCACCCCACCACCATCTACATCATCCGGTCCGATCAGCAACGTCCACCTGCCCCTCCCGGAGCGGTTAGACGGCACCCCAGCTCACTGTAGGGGGTTTCTCCTGCAGTGTGACCTCCACCTTGCCGGGACGGCCTCCGAGAGGGACAAGGTGGCCTTGGGGATTTCAGTGCTGACAGGCCGGGCTCTGGAGTGTGCGCACGCTGTCTGGGAGAGGGACGGTCCAGAAGTACAGTCCTATGAGCGCTTCACCAAACTCTTCCATGCCATTTTAGACAATCCAACTGATGGCCGAAAGGGAGGTGAGCGTCTCCTCCGTCTGCACCAGGGGTCCAGGACAGCGTCTGAGTACGCTCTGGATTTCCGGACGGTGGCTACGTTCACTGGCTGGAACGACCAGGCCCTGTTGACAGTTTTCCACAGCGGGCTACAGGCGGACGTCCAGACTGAGCTGGCCTGTCGCGATGAGGACCTCACGCTGGACCAGCTCATCGCCATGGCCATCTGCCTGGATAATCTCCTGTGTGCCTGTCGTCGCCCATCCCAGGGGTTCGGGTCTCTCCCAGGAACCTCCAGCGAGACTGAGCCCATGGAGGTGGGCATGACAAACCTTCCCCCAGAGGAACATCAACGGCGCCGTCAACAGGGTCTCTGCTCCTACTGCGGGGAGTCGGACCACCCCTGGAACACCTGTCCCAGAAGAAGAACCAGGCAAGGAAGCAACAGACCCGAGGAGGGCTCCTGCACCTTCCCAGGTAGGCGTGGATGTGCCTTGCTCCCCTCTGTCCACCCAGCCCGTACTGTCACCTTCCCAGACTATCCTGGTCCCCCACTGAGTCCTGCCCTAGTGGACTCAGGTGCTGCAGGCAATTTCCTAGACCGGTCAGTGGCCTTATCATTATGCATTCCTCTAGTCCCTTTACAACTCCCTATCCCAGTCGATGCCCTAGACAACCATCCCCTAGGAACAGGACTGGTGCGCCAGACCACGATTCCCATTTCCCTCACAGTTGATCACAACCACCATGAACGCATCACGTTCCTCATCTTAGACTCTCCTGCACACCCCGTAGTTTTAGGTCTCCCCTGGTTACAGTTGCATAACCCCAGTATATCGTGGACAGAGAGGACGTTGTTGGGTTGGTCGCAGGAGTGTCAGGGGAGGTGTCTCTCGGTGTCTATCTGTGCCACCTCCGTGGAAAGTCCGGACCAGGCCACCCGAGTCCCTATCCCGGAGGAATACCGACAGGTTGCTTTTTCAAAGACTCGTGCCACATGCCTGCCCCCTCATCGCCCATGGGACTGCACTATCGACCTACAGCCTGGTTCTACCCTCCCACGTGGGCACATCTACCCTTTCGCATACAGAGACCGAAGCCATGGATGTCTACATCCAGGAGACGCTGGCCCAAGGATTCCTCCGTCCGTCCACCTCTACGGCCTCTTCCAGCTGCTTTTACGTGAAGAAGGACGGAGGTCTACACCCGTATCGATTACTGGACACTGAATAAGGCTACGGTTAAATTCAGTTATCCCCTGCCTCTCATACTCCCTGTGATCGAACAGATGCACGGTGCAAAGTACTTTACCAAATTGGATTCACGCAGTGCCTACAACCTAGTGCGCATCAGAGAGGGGGATGAATGGAAGACCGCCTTCAACAATTAGGCCTTGAAATACATCCACAGGTATACCTCCAATTGACTCAAATGATGTCAATTAGCCTATCAGAAGCTTCTAAAGCCATGACATCATTTTCTGGAATTTTCCAAGCTGTTTAAAGGCACAGTCAATTTAGTGTATGTAAACTTCTGACCAACTGGAATTGTGATACAGTGAATTATAAGTGAAATAATCTGTCTGTAAACACAATAAAACTTTCTATGCCTACTTATTAGAACGCAAGTACGGGTATTTGGACACGGCCTATCTCTCTCCCTCTCATGGTAACTCCCTGCACCACGGCCTCCCCTCTTGATAACCCCACACCCTCTGTCCTCCTCCTCTCTCTCAGGCCTCTTCCTCTCTTTCTCTTTCCGTTTGGTGGTGCTTGCATATGTATGAGTGTGTGTATGAGTGTGAGTGTGTGATGTAGACTCACCTCGTAGTGTGCTGTGCGTTGCGACTCGGAAATGAGCTGGGCATTACAGATGTTACAGTAACTCTCTGTGAACAGTCCTCCTTCCACCACCCCAGCAGACTTCATCTGAAGACATGCACACACAGAATAAACACGCACACTTAAACCAATGTATCATCTTGTCAGGATACAGTGCATACGCACAGTTAGGACACACCAAATCTGAATACTCTAAAACAAATCCCGTACACATATCTGTTCTGAACATTGCTTCCACCAGAAAGTGACAGAGGTCAAGTTACCTAAGTCAGCATCTAATTTATTAAAACGATAATTGTTTGCGCCATTGACAAGGTACAGTACGTAGTGATAGAAACACACTTATGAGAGAGGTAAGTAGGGTAAAGTTGAAAACAATGACAAGCATCATTGAACTCCTGAGGGAATATATGCCAATCAAAGCATCTCTCATATTCTGTAGTTAAATAACTTGATTGACAGGCTAGATCCAACCAACCTGCAAAATAAACATGGTCAATTAATCTCCACATTAATTAAGAAGACATCACGACTGATAGAACATAATAATCTGCCGAAATATCTCAACTCCCCCTGTGGGTATAACATGTTGCATGGAGGTCTGTCTGAGTAGACTGAGGGCAATCGGTGATGAGATTAATTAAATGATAGTAGGAGAGAGAGGGGGGAGAGACAGAGAGAAACAAAGAGAGAGGGGGGGGGGGGGGGGGGGGGGGGGCAGGAGAGGGGTGAGATGGAGAGAGAGAGAGGGAGAGAGGGATAGAAAGAGATCATTACCATATTTATCTCACTTCGCTTTAGCAACAGTGGCTTTGTCATTCATGCTAATACAGCTTATCTGAGACAGAGAGAGAGAGAGAGAGAGAGAGAGAGAGAGAGAGAGAGAGAGAGAGAGAGAGAGAGAGAGACAGAGAGAGAGAGAAAAAGAGGGGGGAGAGAAAGAGAGAGACCGGGGGAGTTGAGGGAGACAGAAGGGGAATGACAGAGAAAGTGAGAGAGAGAGTGAGAGAGATAGGGATAGGGGGAAAACAGAGAACGATGGAGAGAGCGAGAGGGGGGAGAAAGAGAGGGAGGGAGAGAGAGAGAGGGGGGAGAGAAAGAGAGAGAGGGAGAGAGAGGGGGAGAGGGAGAGAGAGCGGAGAGGAGATGAAAAAGACAGAGAAACTGAGGGAAAGTGAGAGAGGAATAGAGCCAGAGAGTGAGCGAGAGAAGGATATGTATATAGAGAAACAGAGAGAGAGAGAGACAGAGACAGAGAGAGGAGAGAGAGGAGAGAGAGGAGAGAAGGGGGATTGAGATTCAAGCTGTTGCAGAGGAGAGAGAATAGACAGTGAAAAACACATTCAAAGAAAGAACAGACACAGTGCATTCAGAAAGTATTCAGACCCATTGACTTTTTTCACATTTTGTTACATTACAGCTTTATTCTAAAATTGGTAAAATTGTTTCCCCCCTCATCATCAATCTACACACAATTACCCATAATGACATTTACCCATAGTGAAATATCACGTTTACATAAGTATTCAGACCCTTTACTCAGTACTTTGTTGAAGCACCTTTGGCAGCGATTACAGCCTCAAGTCTTCTTGGGTATGACGCTACAAGCTTGACACACCTGTATTTAGGCAGTTTCTCCTATTCTTCTCTGCATATCCTCTCAAGCACTGTCAGGTTGGATGGGGAGCGTTGTTTCCTCCAGACGTGATGCTTGGCATTCAGGTCAAAGAGTTCAATCTTGGTTTCATCAGACCAGAGAATCTTGTTTCTCTTGGTCTGAGAGTCCTTTAGGTGCCTTTTGGCAAACTCCAACCGAGCTGTCATGTGCCTTTTACTGAGGAGTGGCTTCCGTCTGGCCACTTTACCATAAAGGCCTGATTGGTGGAGTGCTGCAGAGATGGTTGTCCTTCTGGAAGGTTCTCCCATCTACACAGAGGAACTCTGGAGCTCTGTCAGAGTGACCATCGGTTTCTTGGTCACCTCCCTGACCAAGGCCCTTCTCCCCTGATTGCTCAGTTTGGCTGGGCGGCCAGCTTTAAGAAGAATCTTGGTGGTTCCAAACTTCTTCCATTTAAGAATGATGAAGGCCACTGTGTTCTTGGGGACCTTCAATGCTGCAGACATGTTTTGGTACCCTTCCCCGGATCTGTACCTCAACACAATCCTGTCTCGGAGCTCTACGGACAACTCCATCTACCTCATTTTCTGGTTTTTGCTTTGACTTGCACTGTCAACTGTGGAGACAGGTGTGTGCCTTTCCAAATCGTGTCCAATCAATTGAATTTACCACAGGTGGACTCCAATCAAGTTGTAGAAACATCTCAAGGATGATCAATGGAAACAGGATGCACCTGAGCTCAATTTCAAGTCACATAGCAAAGGGTCTGAATACTTACACTACCGGTCAAAAGTTTTAGAACACCTACTAATTCAACGGTTTTTCTTTTTTTTTAAACTATTTTCTACATTGTAAAATAATAGTGAAGACATCAAAACTATGAAATACAGTGGGGAAAAAAAGTATTTAGTCAGCCACCAATTGTGCAAGTTCTCCCACTTAAAAAGATGAGAGAGGCCTGTAATTTTCATCATAGGTACACATCAACTATGACAGACAAGATTTTTTATGAATTTATTTGCAAATTATGGTGGAAAATAAGTATTTGGTCACCTACAAACAAGCAAGATTTCTGGCTCTCACAGACCTGTAACTTCTTCTTTAAGAAGCTCCTCTGTCCTCCACTCGTTACCTGTATTAATGGCACCTGTTTGAACTTGTTATCAGCATAAAAGACACCTGTCCACAACCTCAAACAGTCACACTCCAAACTCCACTATGGCCAAGACCAAAGAGCTGTCAAAGGACACCAGAAACAAAATTGTAGACCTGAACCAGGCTGGGAAGACTGAATCTGCAATAGGTAAGCAGCTTGGTTTGAAGAAATCAACTGTGGGAGCAATTATTAGGAAATGGAAGACATACAAGACCACTGATAATCTCCCTCGATCTGGGGCTCCACGCAAGATCTCACCCCGTGGGGTCAAAATTATCACAAGAACGGTGAGCAAAAATCCCAGAACCACACGGGGGGACCTAGTGAATGACCTGCAGAGAGCTGGGACCAAAGTAACAAAACCTACCATCAGTAACACACTACGTCGCCAGGGACTCAAATCCTGCAGTGCCAGATGTGTCCCCCTGCTTAAGCCAGTACATGTCCAGGCCCGTCTGAAGTTTGCTAGAGTGCATTTGGATGATCCAGAAGAGGATTTGGAGAATGTCATATGGTCAGATGAAACCAAAATAGATATTTTTGGTAAAAACTAAACTCGTCGTGTTTGGAGGACAAAGAATGCTGAGTTGCATCCAAAGAACACCATACCTACTGTGAAGCATGGGGGTGGAAATATCATGCTTTGGGACTGTTTTTCTGCAAAGGGACCAGGACGACTGATCCGTGTAAAGGAAAGAATGAATGGGGCCATGTATCGTGAGATTTTGAGTGAAAACCTCCTTCCATCAGCAAGGGCATCGAAGATGAAACGTGGCTGGGTCTTTCAGCATGACAATGATCCCAAACACACCGCCCGGGCAACGAAGGAGTGGCTTTGTAAGAAGCATTGCAAGGTCCTGGAGTGGCCTAGCCAGTCTCCAGATCTCAACCCCATAGAAAATCTTTGGAGGGAGTTTAAAGTCCGTGTTGCCCAGCGACAGCCCCAAAACATCACTGCTCTAGAGGAGATCTGCATGGAGGAATGGGCCAAAATACCAGCAACAGTGTGTGAAAACCTGTGTCATTGCCAACAAAGGGTATATAACAAAGTATTGAGAAACTTTTGTTATTGACCAAATACTTATTTTCCACCATAATTTGCAAATAAAATCATAAAAAATCCTACAATGTGATTTTCTGGATTTCTTTTCCTCATTTTGTCTGTCATAGATGACGTGTACCTATGATGAAAATTACAGGCCTCTCTCATCTTTTTAAGTGGGAGAACTTGCACAATTGGTGGCTGACTAAATACTTTTTCCCCCCACTGTAACACATATGGAATCATGTAGTAACCAATAAGGTGTTAAACAATCTAAATATATTTTATATTTGAGATTCTTTAAATAGCCACCCTTTGCCTTGATGACAGCTTTGCACACCCTTGGCATTCTCTCAACCAGCTTCACGAGGTAGTCACCTGGAATGCATTTCAATTAACAGGTGTGCCTTCTTAAAAGTTAATTTGTGGAATTCCTTTCCTTCTTAATGTGTTTGAGCCAATCAGTTGTGTTGTGACAAGGTAGGGGTGGTATACAGAAGATAGCCCTATTTGGTAAAAGACCAAGTCCATATTATGGCAAGAACAGCTCAAATAAGCAAAGACAAACGACAGTCCATCATTACTTCAAGACATAAAGGTCAGTCAAGAACTTTGAAAAGTGTTTTCAGGTGTAGTCGCAAAAAACCATCAAGCGCTATGATGAAACTGGCTCTCATGAGGACCGCCACAGGAATGGAAGACCCAGAATTACCTCTGCTGCAGAGGATAAGTTCATTAGAGTTACCAGCCTCAGAAATTTAGCCCAAATAAATGTCACAGAGTTCAAGTAACAGACACATCTCAACATCAACTGGTCAGAGGACACTGTGTGAATCAGGCCTTCATGGTCAAATTGCTGCAAAGAAACCACTACTAAAGGACACCAATAAGAAGAGACTTGCTTGGGCCAAGCAACACGAACAATGGAAATTAGACCGGTAGAAATGTATCCTTTGGTCCGGAGTCCAAATTGGAGATTTTTAGTTTTGTGAGACGCGGTGTGGGTGAACGGATGATCTCCGCATGTGTATTTCCCACCGTAAAGCATGGAGGAGGGGGTGTTATGGTGTGGGGGTGCTTTGCTGGTGACACTGTCTGTGATTTATTTAGAATTCAAGGCACACTTAACCAGCATGGCTACCACAGCATTCTGCAGCAATACGCCATCCCATCTGCTTTGGGCTTAGTGGGACTATCAGGACAATGACCCAACACACCTCCAGGCTGTGTAAGGGCTATTTTACCAAGAAGGAGAGTGATGGAGTGCTGTATCAGATGACCTGGCCTCCACAATCACCCGATCTCAACCACCAAATTGAGATGGTTTGGGATGAGTCGGACTGCAGAGTGAAGGAAAAGCAGCCAACAAGTGCTCAGCATATGTGGGAACTCCTTCAAGACTGTTGGAAAAGCTTTCCAGGTGAAGCTGGTTGAGAGAATGCCAAGAGTGTGCAAAGCTGTCATCAAGGCAAAGGGTGGCTATTTTAAATATATTTTGATTCGTTTAACACTTTTTTGGTTACTACATGATTCCATATGTGTTATTTCATAGTTTTGATGTCTTCACTGTCATTCTACAATGTAGAAAATAGTAAAATAAAGAAAAACTTTTGAATGAGTAGGTGTTCGAAAACATTTGACCGGTAGTGTATGTAAATAAGTTATTTCTGTTTTTAATTTTTAATAAATGTGCACAAGTTTTCTACAAACCTGTTTTTGATTTGTCATTATGAGGTATTGTGTGTAGATTGATGAGTTAAAACATGTATTTAATCAATTTTAGAATAAGACTGTAACGTAACAAAATGTGGTTACTTTCCGAAAGCAATGAAAGAGAAATAGAACTGTTCCCCTTGAATTCTGATTTTCTAACCAGAGACGATGGAGCTACTCCAAGAAAAGTCTAACAGGATGGTCAGATGTATGCCAAACCATCGAAAAGAACAATCACAAATGATTTCAATAATTTAAACAACAAAAACGGGCTAATGCCTAAATACATGCTAATTGTCGCACACCAGCAAATAATACTCTTTAATTGGATAAATAACAACTAAAAACAGACTGAATTAACTATAATAGGATTCTGTTTCAAGACCACATCAAGAGATTAACTCCTGACTGAACCCTCACACACTTGCACACACGCACACACATCCGGGCATGCAAAGGCAGGCACACACACACGTACGAACGCACACACCAGACTTTTCACCTTGCATTAAACCGGTGCCGCTTTTGTTCTGTCTGATAAATGGTACAAATGTAGGTGTATTTTCCAACATGTTGAAATATTCATAGATATTAAATATTTCATATTAATAACAGTGACTGGCTACCCAGTGTTTCTTTAGAGAGTGGAGATACACTGCTTTATTCACTGGGGAGGTTCACACTCAGTATCTGTACTGTAGTACAAAACAATTACTGGCCATATCATTGCAAACAGTGGTTCCCAAACTTCTTCACTTTGTGACCCATTGAAAATACAAGTTTGCCGACACCACAAAAGGATTTTGTTGAAAAAGCATTGCACACATATTTGTGGGTGTTGTAGAGATGTACCGATTCACCGATACACATCGGTCCCCCATTCAGATGTTTAAGATATGAATGATTCAGTCCGCAGGAGCCCATACCGATCCAAATGTAGCATGAATCGATCTGAAAATCGATTAAAATGTTACGAACCGCCGGTTCACTAACGTTGATCTTTTGTGACTGAATTGATGCGTCCTCTCCGTCAGTAGCCTATCGAACTAAGCATGTAAATACGTATGACAGTCAGATTCAGGTAATATGTGCGAACAGAACGCAGTTACTCGCGCCAACGAGAGCCTATCCCTGATCTAACATACGTATGTATACCTACAGTTGAAGACGGAAGGTTGTTTTTCAACCACTCCACAAATGTCTTGTTAACAAACTATAGTTTTGGCAAGACATCTACTTTGTGCATGACACAAGTAATTTTTCCAACAATTGTTTACAGACAGATTATTTCACTTATAATTCACTGTATCACAATTCCAGTGGGTCAGAACACTAAGTTGACTGTACATACACTAAGTTGACTGTGCCTTTAAAGAGCTTGGAAAATTCCAGAAAATGATGTCATGGCTTTAGAAGCTTCTGATAGGCTTCCTTGAAATCATGGGAAAATCAAAAGAAATCAGCCTGAAGGTACCACGTTCATCTGTACAAACAATAGTATGCAAGTATAAACACCATGGGACCACGCAGCAGTCATACCGCTCAGAACGGAGACGCGTTCTGTCTCCTAGAGATTAACGTACTTTGGTGCGAAAAGTGCAAATCAACCCCAGAAAAGGACCCTGTGAAAATGCTGGAGGAAACAGGTACAAAAGTATCTATATCCACAGTAAAACGAGTCCTATATCGACATAACCTGAAAGGCCGCTCAGCAAGGAAGAAGCCACTGCTCCAAAACCACCATAAAAAAGCCAGACTACGGTTTGCAACTGCACATGGGAACAAAGATCGTACCTTTTGGAGAAATGTCCTCTGGTCTGATGAAACAAAAATAGAACTGTTTGGCCATAATGACCATTGTTATGTTTGGAGGAAAAAGGGGGCTGCTTGCAAGCCAAAGAACACCATCCCAACCGTGAAGCACCGGGGTCGCAGCATCATGCTGTGGGGGTGCTTTGCTGCAGGAGGGACTGGTGCACTTCACAAAATAGATGGCATCATGAGGAAGGAAAATTATGTGGATATATTGAAGCAACATCTCAAGACATCAGTCAGGAAGTTAAAGCTTGGTCGCAAATTGGTCTCCCAAATGGACAATGACCCCAAGCATACTTCCAAAGTTGTGGCAAAATGGCTTAAGGACAACAAAGTCAAGGTATTGGAGTGGCCATCACAAAGCCCTGACCTCAATCCTATAGAAAATGTGTGGGCAGAACTGAAAAAGCGTGTGTAAGCAAGGAGGCCTACCAACCTGACTCAGTTACACCAGCTCTGTCAGGAGGAATGGGCCAAAATTCACCCAACTTATTGTGGGAAGCTTTTGGAGGGCTACCCGAAAGGTTTGACCCAAGTTAAACAATTTAAAGGCAATGCTACCAAATACTATTTGAGTGTATGTAAACTTCTGACCCACTGGGAATGTGATTGAATAAATAAAAGCTGAAATAAATCATTCTCGCTACTATTATTCTGACATTTCACATTCTTAAAATAAAGTGGTGATCCTAACTGACCTATACAGGGAATTTTTACTAGGTTTAAATGTCAGGAATTGTGAAAAACTGAGTTTAAATGTATTTGGCTAAGGTGTATGTAAACTTCCGACTTCAAGTGTATCTGCGCGGCACCTTCAGCATTCAAAAGCTTGTAAAATGGCTCTGGCAATGTCAAATTATAGGCTTTATTAGTTGGGTGACAACCAATGTAATTTGCTGGGTCATTGTTACCAAATGCGCTGTAGAAAATGCTGTTTTACCTGCAGAGTTGTGAAGGCAACCTGAGTGGACACAACTCACATCTTGCTGATTGCACAAATTGATTTGCATTTTAATGAGATAAATAAGTATTAGACCCCTCTGCAAAACATGACTTAGTACTTGGTGGCAAAACCCTTGTTGGAAAACACAGAGGTCAGACGTTTCTTGTAGTTGGCCACCAGGTTTGCACACATCTCAGGAGGGATATTGTCCCACTCCTCTTTGCAGATCTTCTCCAAGGCATTAAGGTTTCTATGGGATTAAGGTCTGGAGACTGGCTAGGCCACTCCAGGACCTTAATGTGCTTCTTCTTGAGCCACTCCTTTGTTGCCTTGGCCGTGTGTTTTGGGTCATTGTCATGCTGGAATATCCATCCATGACCCATTTTCAATGCCCTGGCTGAGGGAAGGAGGTTCTCACCCAAGATTTGACGGCACATGGCCCCGTCCATCGTCCCTTTGATGCGGTGAAGTTGTCCTGTCCCCTTAGCAGAAAAAGCATAATGTTTCCACCTCCATGTTTGACAGTGGGGATGGTGTTCTTGGGGTCATAGGCAGCATTCCTCCTCCTCCAAACACGGCGAGTTGAGTTGATGCCAAAGAGCTCCATTGTGGTCTCATCTGACCACAACACTTTCACCCAGTTCTCCTCTGAATCATTCAGATGTTCATTGGCAAACTTCAGACGGGCATGTATATGTGCTTTCTTGAGCAGGGGGACCTTGCGGACGCTGCAGGATTTCAGTCCTTCACGGTGTAGTGTGTTACCAATTGTTTTCTTGGTGACTATGGTCCCAGCTGCCTTGAGATCATTGACAAGATCCTCCCGTGTAGTTCTGGGCTGATTCATTGCAACTCCACGAGGTGAGATCTTGCATGGAGCCCCAGGCCGAGGGAGATTGACAGTTCTTTTGTGTTTCTTCCATTTGCGAATAATCACACCAACTGTTGTCACCTTCTCACCAAGCTGCTTGGCGATGGTCTTGTAGCCCATTCCAGCCTTGTGTAGGTCTACAATCTTGTCCCTGACATCCTTGGAGAGCTCTTTGGTCTTGGCCATGGTGGAGAGTTTGGAATCTGATTGATT